>NC_139980.1:6861767-7575281 GCF_963993115.1 Abramis brama
CACAGACCCCCTCATAGACTCTTGCTCCCCCCTTGGTTTGAAAACATTATGCTAGATAACATTTTTTGTTGTTTTTTATACAGGCCAGAAACAACATGAGGGTGAGTAAATGACAGAATTTTCTATTTTGGGTTAACTATCGCTTTAAGTTTTTTCTTTTCTTTAAAAGACATTGTTTACCTCATATGTATCAGATAGATGGCGTAAACCTTTCTTCAGATAATGATAGTGTTGTTCCCTCAGTAAAGCAGGCCTGAAAAAACAAAAAAACAGTGTAGAGTCATCCATTTAACCATCTTATTAGAATCTAGCTATTGCAAATTCACCCATTTTTACATTAAATGATCTCCTTATTCACAACGTGGCAAAAGATCAATTTCAACTTTTCAAAGATTTATAGTAGCTCACTAAAAGGCAACAACTTATTTCTACAGAGCAAGTTCATCCACTAAGCTGACATCCTCCAATTATCCCCATCAAAGGAAGTGTCAGTGTTCAAATGATAGAGTCAGTGAGTCAGAACACAGCCTACACACAATACGCTTGACTTCAGTGCTGGCCGCAGAGGTGCCGTGGCATGTCTAATTTGAGGGTACCTCAGCTGAGAGAACAGATCCTTAACCCTTGTTCTGAGCCAAAGAAAGCATTGCATTCATTACATTGTGATAAGCTGATTAGAGCAACTTCAGTTTCATGAGAAGTAATGCTGAAGTTGAAAAATTTGTTGCGTTTCCCTCGCGGGATAATTAATTTGTCCTTTCATTCATGAAATTAACTATAATTTAATTGACAGTCTGTGGATGTAAACTATTTAAAACAACTCTTTTGTCTCATTTTTTCACAGTTTTTTCTTCACATGATTTTTCAGAAATCATTCTAGTAAGCTGATTTGGTGCTCAAGAAATTTAGCTCAAGCTTATATTATTATATTATTTTATATTATTATATATAATTCGCTTATATTATTATCAGTGCTGCTTAATATTTAGAAAAAAACATGTTTTTTTAGGATTGCTTGATAGAAAGTTTAAAAGAACAGCATTTACTTTGTTTACATTGTGAATGTCTTTACAGTGAATTATGATCAATTTAATGCATCCTTATAGAACTATTTATTTATTCAATCCTACTGACCTTGAAGTTTTAAACAGTAGTGCATATAATTATTAATTATTTATGTAAAATCAATTTACTGCACCCCAAGAACCTGAAATATTGATGATATTACAGACAATAAATGGTAAGCATGGCATCATCTGAACATGTATCTATTCCCTGTATTCCCTGGATGAATGTTTGTAGCACCTACAAGTGTGTTTTCCCACTCTTTTTTTCTTATTTTTTCTTATTAGAGTGTAAAATTAAAAAAGTTGTAAATATGACAACACAGCAAAAAGTACCATCTGGATATGTGCTAGAACAGCTGATGTGCTACTACAGCATCTCTTCTAAATGTTTAGGTTACACAACCTTCTGGGTGTCTTATTTCATCTGCAAGTGCTCTCAGTATAGAGGAAATAAGTTCTAAAATACACAGTCATCATGCTGTCGTGGAAGAAGGTGAAAATTAGCTGTGCGCAAGGCAAATCTCACTAGTATATAGACTTAAGGTTCCTTTTCGAGAGCGGTAACTCTACATTTCGTAGCAACGCTGCGGGAACTCCTCCCTTCACTTTTGTTGAAATCTTATGGGCTAACGCCAGCTTGGAACAGCTGGCCAATTGTCGAGAAGTATGCAAATACTGACAAGCTCGTGGGCAGTATAAAAGCGACAATTGCGTCAGAATCTCTTTCTTCACGCTGCCACCGTGGAAGCTGCACCGGGAGAACTAGAATCTTTTTCTCTACACATCCGATGGCATCTACTTGCAAGATTTGAAGGCGGCGTTCACGGACTCCACCTGCAGCCACTGCGCCGAGCTGCCGGTGCACGCCCTAAGAGCCAGGAGAGATATGGTTCGCGCCCTAACGGGGACGAGGCCCACTGCCGCCAGCGAGCTGCTGATGGGCCCTCCCCCGCCTGGAGGCGAAAGACGATGGCAAGGCCTGGAGCCGCTGTCATCCTTCGTCACCGCGCTCACCTGTCCTCTTCGCGGACACAAGCTTTTTTTTCACAAGCTGCTCTTCACTCCATGGCCATACTGCAGGTGTTCCAGGCCAAACTGCTGCAGTCCCTGGATGGCGGTGTCGTGGACGCTGACGTCGTCAAGGATCTGCGCGCGGCGACAGACCTCGCGCTTATGGCGACCAAGCACTCTGCCCAAGCCATTGGCTGCTCCATGGGGTTTATGGTCGTCCTTAACAGGCACCTGTGGTTAACCTTAGCTGACCTGAATGACACGGACCGCAAGATGCTCCTCAATGCTCCAGTCACTCCCTCCGGCCTCTTTGGTGACGCCGTGGAGTCAGTCATGGAGCGCTTCTCTGAAACGCAGAAGTGCGAAAGCAGTGAGCCACGTGATGCCCCGTCGCTCGCTCAAACGCCCGCGTCGAGATCTCGCTCTTCCTCGGCGCCTCGCCCCGCTCATGGACCGGCTAGACAGCCCGCCGCGGCACCCCACCCTGAGCCGGATGTTTGTCGCAAGCAGTGGACGGGGCCTGGGAGGAAACGTCAGCTTCAGAGGAGAAGCCCGCGCCGCGAGAGTGCCAGTGCGCCATCCTCGGTGACCAAGCCTTCATCCTAACGGACCAGTCAAGAGGAGGAGAGAGTCCGCTGGAGGCCTCGCCCCCAAGCACTGTGTTCTACATCGTGTCCCCTACTGAAGATATTCTCTTCAGTTCAGACGCAGACCACCCCGGTTCAATGGCGTGGTCCCGTCGCTGACATTGCCCCAAAACACCCCCGTTCTAAGACAGGAATTTCTCAGTCTGCTCGGAAAAGGAGCGATAGAGCGTGTCCCTCCGAGCGAGCAGGAGAGCGGTTTTTACAGCCGCTATTTCGTGGTGCCAAAGAAGGATGGAGAACTCAGCGCTCTGAGACCGTGGCGCAACCCGGATATGTTCAGCCCAGGAGTGCCTTTGGGAATAGTGATTCAACGCACCGTGGTGTCGACAGATGCGTCGACCTCAGGCTGGGAAAAGTGTGCTTGGGCGTGCCTGCCTCAGGTCTGAGGTCGGAATCACAGAGAGAGTGGCACATAAACCGTCTGGAATTAAAGGTGGTGTCCATAGCCCTGGAAGCTTTTCGATCGAGGTTGGAGCAGCAGCATGTACTGATTCGAACCGACACTGAACTGTCTGTGGTTTCGTATATAAATCGCCAGGGCGGCGTGCACTCCAGAGCTCTTTTCAAACAGGCAGCAAGTCTCCTGTTGTGGGCGGATCGACATTTTCTCTCCATCAGAGCGGCGCATATCCCCGGTCTCATAAACTGCAGAGCGGACATGCTTACGAGGAACGGGATTCCTCAAGGAGAGTGGAGGCTTCACCCTGGATCGGTTCGAATGATTTGGGATTCGGGAGGGTGGACGTGGATCTCTTCTCACTATCTCACTCCCCGCTGACGGGAGATGCTCCCTCCGGTGAAGATTCTGCCTATGGTGTTATGTAAAATCAGGGAGGAGAGAGTGTCATTGATCCTCGTGGCCCCGAACTGGCCGGACCAGCCCTGGTTTGTGGACCTGAGAGAGATAATGGCGGCTCCCCCATGGCAAATCCCCCTCAGGAAGGACCTGCTGTCTCAGGCGAAGAGCAGCCCCGAGCTGTGGAACCTTTATGTGTGGCCGCTGCAGGGACCTTAAATGAGCGAGACACTCTGCCTTCACGAGTGCTGGGCACACTCGCGGAGGAGCGCCCGCCCTCTACTAGGTGCCTCTACGCTCTGAAATGGGGAGTTTTTGTAAAATGGTGCCAGAATATCGATATCGACCTGCTGATCTGTTCCATGTCGGATGTTTTGCGCTTCCTACAGCACAGACTGGATAGCGGGAGTTTGCCATCCACGCTGAGGGTGTATGTACACAGGAGATTGTGTCCTTCACGGCCGCCATCGGTGCCGCCGTGGGATCTAGCTCAAGTTTTGAGGGCTCTCTCTCTCTGCCACCGTTTGAGCCCCCAGCTTCGATTGCGGTTAAGGAGCTCTCCCTGAAAACGGCTTTACTCCTTGCTCTCGCCTCTGCGAAGCGCATTGGAGACTTACAAGCGTTCTCGGTGAACGATGATTGTATCTGTTTCGGACCCGGCGACTGCAGCGTCACTCTCCGGCCGAGACGGGGCTACGCGCCGAAGTCACTCTCTACACCATTCAAAGCACAGGTTGTTCCCCTGCCCGCTTTATCTGCTGAGCCATCATCCTCGCGTGACGCTGACGCTCAGAGTGCCGTTTGCCCTGTCAGGGGTTTGTGGATGTATGTGAATTGCTCGGCCGCCTTTCGTCAGTCGGACCAGCTTTTTGTGTTCTTTGGTAGATGTACTAAGGGACGTGCTGCCTCAAAACAGAGACTTTCTCACTGGATAGTCGACGCTATCGCATTGGCAGGGGAAAGATTGTCCCCTTAACATCGGAGCTCATTCGACAAGGGCGGTTGCCTCTTCGTGGGCCTGGGGCCTCATGTATAAAGACTTGCGTTGAATTCATACTAAAACATTGTGTACGGACAAAGCTGTAAATGTGCGAAGGATCCCACGCATATTCTCTTTGTACATCCCAGTTAACGTAAAATTGAGCGCACATGCACGAGCACAACGCCCCACCCCCAGTCTCCTCCCTTAATTAAACTAATTTAAATATGGTAATGAGTCCACTTTGGCAAAAGAAAGCAGTAAGAAAATAGCGGCAAGAAACGAAACTTTACAGAAAGTGAATTGGAGGTGCTACTATCGGAGGTAGAAACGGAAAAAAAAAATTTATTTGGAACTTTGTCCTCCGGAATTAATAACAAAAGGAAAAAATATGAGTGGGAGAGTTTGGCTGATGCCGTCAATGCGGTGGGATCTGAAAGTCGCACTGTAGAGTAGACTGAGTACAGTTGAGACACTTTTTGCGTTTTGATTTTTCACACAAAAATAGACATTGAAAAGAAGTGAATTTCCACATGACACGTCACATGACATTAGCTTGTAGACTAAGATATTAAATATCAATAATACCCACAAGTAGTTTATATTTTCCACAATCAGCTCATAAAAATAAGGTGCTTTTTGTCTCAACTTTGTCTCAACTGTACCAATATGTGGTACAGTTGAGACAGTGCATGGTACAGTTGAGACACCCATTTCTAATGATGTGAAGGTAACTAACCATTCATTGTAAAATATAAAAAATAAAGACAAATAAAGAAAATAACAATTGGGCAACATTTTTGTTTATTCATCCATTTATATTCATTCATTTTATTTAAATTAGCACTGATTAAAACGTATAAAGCAGGAACAAGATATGTAACAATATTTAATAATAATACAGTTTAAATATCACAAATATCAAATTTTATTTTCATTAATTTGCGTCCTATGCTGGCTTATTACGGCGTTTAAACTGTTATCATAACACTGAACAACTAAACAATGTGTTTCCTAATAGAACTCTATCGGGGGAACAGTAGATATGGGTCTCAACTATCCCCCGCTGGCCACCTCGCACATTTCTCTAGATTTTGCAATTACCTTGCATGACACAATACCATGAAATATGCCCGTTTTAGGGCACAGAATAACGTTTGTGGTGATACCAGTTACGTTTAACAGTCACATAAGGATAATAAGCTATTCATTGTGGAGAGTGCATTTTGAAGTGGACGTCATATCTTTTCCCGATATCTTCGGATCGGAGATGCGTCCGTTGTTCAAATTTCCCACGATCAAAGAGGACACTAATACGCACGTGCACAGCAAAAATCACAACTTGTGCTTGCTGCGAACGCAAGTTATTTAAGGTGTCTCAACTGTACACAGCCTACCCCAATTGACCTTAAAAAGAAATAGTCTGATATAAAGGTGGACATTAAACCAAAGCTGTCATTTCCATAGACTAAGGGTTGTATCAATTTGCATATGCTTTTATATGTTCTTATTTGATTGCATAATTGATAGAATATTCCCATAAGGCTCGTGTGACAATATATGTCAATTATTTTATAAATTGCAAATTAATAGCAATGCTTTCCACGGTTGGTGGTGCGATAGACTTGTAGAACAATTCGTTGTGTAATGTTTGCAACTTCACTTCATTGCCTGTAAGAGTCGCCAACGGACAAAAACAATGAGAAATGTACGTACGCCAGACATGAAATTGGCGTGGAGGAACGCACATTCTCGCGTTAATTTCACTGTTAGTACATACGACCGTGAGCGTGAAAGCTGGCGTACGCAAAGTTTTTGTGCGTACGCAAGATTGATACATGAGGCCCCTGGTCTAGAGGGATGTCTATCCAGGATTTATGTCTTGCTGCTGGCTGGTCTTCTCAGAACACCTTTGCCAGATTTTACAAGCTGGATGTACCGTCTGTGGCGTCGCAAGTGCTTTCGGTGAGTTCGTTAAGTTTCTTACTCATGTAATGTGAACTATTGTATCCAACTATGCTACTAGTGTTAAGCTGTCGCTGCTACTGCCGGTGGCACTGTGTTTAACCCTCATGCTTAAGTGCTTACTGTGTTTGTCTGCCCTGGATCAGTGCAGCCTTTGCTTTCATTGCGTTTGGAATGGATATGCAAATTTGGATAGGGTCGGAGCTGATGTCTCATTGGTCGAGTTCCGCCTTTCAGATGCAGGCATTCCTAGCGGCACGGCTATTGGCTGACTTCCGTGGCTGGTGCAGCTTGACCCCGTTTCTCCGGACTTATCTTCACTACTCTCACTGCGGGAGATACAGCGTTGCTACGCAATGTAGAGTTACCGCTCTCGAAAGAGAACGTCTCCGGTTACTATCGTAACCTCGGTTTCCTGATTGGCGGGAACGAGACATTAGGGCTGAACGATTAATCGCAACAAAACCGCACGCGATTTGCGATTATTTTATGCGCAGCTTGTCAGTGGAGTGCGGCTGATTGGTAGTAAATACTGCCCCATTTGAACGCCAGAGGACGCTCTCACGAAAACACGATAAATATGCCCCACCGCAGAAGTACAATAATGCGCATCATTCCAGGAAATCCCTATCAGGCATCATCGCTGTAGCTGAATAAACAGAAGATTGAAACCCTTTGATTAAACATGACTTATAAATACACGACTGCCTTATTCTGTGTAAGAAGGCACATCATCTCACAGAAGGAGGAGCTCAACTGTCGTTATGAAGTGAGTTTGGAGTAAATGCATGTTATTAAATGTTGTCTGTTGTTGGACGAGGATCATAAATGCTTCTCATGTTTTGGAAAGATGTTTGACGTGTGTGTTGTTTTTTCAAATGCATGTTATAAGTGACTCAAACTCACAGTGCTTTCAGATGGAGCAGCGTTTACAGAGCCGTACATCAATGACAAACTGCACATAAAAAAATAATCGCAGCCTTTACGATTTTAAAATCGCGATTTAAGTGCGATTACATGGAAAGTGCGATTAATCGTTCAGCCCTACGAGACATTGCGTTAGCCGCCGTGTTCGCTGTTTGATCAGCTGTGCAAGCGTTCAGTCGTGATTCTGACGTAATTGTCGCATCCGTGCATTTTATACTGCCCTTGCGAGCCTGTCAGTATTTGCATACTTCGCGACAATTGGCCAGCTGTTCCAAGCTGGCGTTAGCCCATAAGATTTCAACAAAAGTGGAGAAGGGAGGAGTTCCCACAGCGTTGCTACACAATGTCTTGTTCCCGCCTCTCAGGGAACCGAGGTTACGATAGTAACCGGAGACGTTTTCCTGCATATGATGTGATGCTGCTGCAAAATAATACAAATGGGTGGAAAAAAGAATGCTACAAAACATACACAGCAGACACAAGCAGAGGACAATCTGATGTTGGTTTTGCTGCCAAAGACATCATCACATACAAATATGTACTTGTACAGAATAACAGAAAATAATTGCTGTCCAAAAGCAGCACATTGAAACTGAATATTGTGGAGATCCTGCTTTGTATTAATGGCCAGAAAAGGCTGAACTTTACTTACTGCGGTGAGGTGTGAATTTGTTGGTAAACACTGTATACCTCTTGAATACTGCATTCAACTTTTCTCTGGATTCAATGATAAAACAGGAAACAAAAATGTGGAGGTGAAATAACCAAACAGAAAATGTGACAACAACAGCAAGCCAAATGACATGCTAACAGAAGGATCATTGTGGTTGATGCTGACTGTGCGCATATGAGTGGCTGACATCACATCCTGTTCAGCGTGTCATACAAAGACACAAAAATGGTCAATTGGCTTATACATTTATTTTGAAAATCATAGTATGACTTAGTAGTGTGTACTGGTATTTCTACCAGTGCTTGAAAATTCTGAGGTAAAATAATAATTAAAAAATAAAAATAATGAATCCTTATGTAATCATATAATTTTATTATGTATTAAAAAAAATTTGTAGGCTATCATTTTAATTCATGCATAATTTCAAAAGTCTTTGAAGCTAATTTTCCATGTATTGGTGCTAAGATTTCATGTAAATATCATCTTTCACTTTATAATTTTTCATAGTTAACTGTCAACCACCCATAATAATAATAATAATAATAATAATAATGCAGGTCATACATTACAGTAACACATAACATAAACCCGTGAAGTACAAGTACATTCTCGTTGTAGAAAAATATTTCACATTGTTCCTGACAGGGTAATGTTCAAAAACGTTTATAAAGGGATAGTTCAGTCAAACATGAAGAGTCTGTCTTTATTCACACACTCTCATGTTGTATTTCCTACAATGATGACAAAATATCAGTTTATGGTGAGCTAATCTTTTAAATGAATATATATATTATTTACAGTATTGTAACAGAACTAGAGGAATCCGTACTGGGTGACGCAGTTTTATTAGTATAATTATATTCTGCACGTGCAGAACACACGGCAGGATTTTCGGTATGCATTACTGTATCCTTTAGCACAGAAGCAGCAGAGTAAATAGACACTTAGCTCTATGCTAGTACCAATTAGCTAACTAATACTAAGAGTTAAGCTCACCTGTTCTTTCGAGGTCACCGTTTGCACGCCGTCATCGTTGAAAAGCTCAGAGATGTGTGATTCATGAAAGCATCGCAGAGGTGGACATGCCTCTTCCATGATGAGGTTTGAAAACACATGCACTGGAATAGACAGGGAACAGTTTTCCAGCAGAGTGTCAAGAAGACAGCGTGGGCGGGGTTTCCTCAATGGAGGCAAGTGACTTAGGAACTCAAGTACGGGAAGCATGAAGGCACATTTGAGAAGTGGTATTGATGCGAAGATCTGCGAGACGGTTCTCTCAAACAGTTCATAAAAGATCCAGTGATTCTTTTACGTCATGACGTAATACGCATCACGCCATACCTAACATGTTTGCGTGACATCAATTTATTCTTATTTTTATTTATCATTAATAGGTTGTAATTGTTTAAAGCATGTTGTATTTATTTTATTTTTATTTTATTTTTATTAATTTGTTTATTGCTAATGAATGAGTGTTTTTTTCATGTGTGTTTATATTTGTAGATTGTCCTGAATGAGTGTACAGTATAATTTTTTTCCTTCATATTTTTTTTTAATCATTGTTTGGCATATTATATGCCCAAACCGTTTAAAGTGATACATAAGCACATATTGCTGATTATCACTTTTTGCTGATAATAATGTTTAATTATTACATTTATTTTAATCTCTTAATTGTGTCCCAGTTTAGTGACCATGATTCAGCTCATATACAATATATATATACATATACTTATATTTACATTAAACAATAGGCTACTGAAAACATGTTTGCACGTTTTAACAAAATTCTACATATAAGCCAACTCTATGTCGAATGTGTCTCAAAAATAGACGGGTATTATCGGTTAAAGTGACTCAAGAAGTACTCTGGTTGTTTATTTAATCGGAATCGTGAACGAATTGTTCAGTCCGGTTTTGTGAACCGATTCAGTTGATTCATCTAAACAGAATCGACTCTAAAGAACTATGAGGTCACAAATCGGGCATCGCCAATTATAACAAGCCATCATCCCCATGTAGATTTACTCCTTTGACGTGGTCAATATATTTTTGGTTGTCAACAGAAAAACGGATTCACTATGAATTTATGACGGTCTGAAATGCTTATATTCCAGATTGGATGTTATGCCTCAATTTTATATTATTTATATTAGGTTGTAAACTATTATAAGCTAGATGTATTTTATGAACGCAGTCTTGGTAGGCTATATAAAATGTAATCTAGGCAAATGTACTTATCAGTACCAAAAGCATAAAGATGTGTGTGTGCCCGTTATCTCCACCCATTTCCTGAGGTGTGAATGATGTCGGTGAAACGTACAGAGAGCATAGCTACTGTAGCCCACCGCACCCACCACAGACACCACAGACAGCAGCGATACTGACTGATTTCAGCTTACATCAACTACTGCTTTATCTACACAGTCATTCGGCACGGACCGGTCGATGGAAAAAGCGAGAAGATGATACTTTGAAGAGGGTGGACATGGAAACCCGACGCTGAGTTCCTTTAATTGTGACCATAAGACACCATGGCCAAACAGTATGATGTGCTGTTTAGACTCCTGCTTCTCGGAGACTCCGGTGTCGGCAAAACCTGCTTATTATGCAGATTCACGGACAATGAATTTCATCCCTCTCACATTTCCACCATAGGTAAGAGTGTTACTTTCATGCATTCGTTGAAAGAGTTGCAGAACAAACAGCACATACCGAAAAGAAAACCCATAGCAGCGCAGGGCCATTATAGTCTATGAACCGTGAAAAGAATGGCTTGAAAATTACACCACATAGTGAGATGCATTTACACAACCTTTTCTAGTTCTTTCTGAAATGCTTGACTGTGTGTGTGTGTGTGTGGTCTTAAAATGTTGCATATTTACACTGCTGTCACAATAGCCTAGTGTGTTTGCTTTAGATTGTCCTGAGATAGCCTAATAGAAATTCACTAAATCTAAATTAATATAAATTCATACGTAGGTTGCATGAATGGCAGTGAAGACACAGAAAGTGCAGGTGTATGTAATTGCATATAATAGATTGATGCATAAATGTGTCCTGTCAGCCATTCCAACTCAAGCAAGTACTTTGTATTGATATGAAATGGAAATCAGGTTTAACTCAATTGTAAGTTTTCGTCTCATTTGTGAGAAATATGTAAAGGTTTTTATTGGAATCTCTAACGCCATTTTCTCTGAAAGGACTATTTTATCACAGCAAGCTTTTAAGCACCCCCAGTTTTAGGGATCATTTTTATTTTAGTTGATTGGATTTTAGGAAAAAACTAAATTTGGTTTTAAAAAGGTATTTAATAAATCTAAAACCGTGAGTGCTTGGTTTATTAGAACATTTTCCCCAGCGTGCTGAAATTACATCCTGACAACAGCTTATTTGAAGAGGATGAAGAGAGAGATTATTTTACTATAGTTTCTAGAAGTACATCATTTTATATTTTCTAATATGCATAAAGACACCATTTTTTCCACAGATTGTCATTAGAATGCCCTTTAATTTTGATCTCAAACCCATTCTGAATATATTTTAATTTAACGTATTTTTCTCATTCATGCAAACTAATAAGTGATTCTTATAGTGTGTAGTATGTCTTTCCAAACCTTTATGACTTTCTTTTTGCTACCATGGAAACCGTGGAAGTAGTCATCTTGCAAAAAAATGCTCTCTTCCATACATTGAATGTGAATGATGACCACAATTATTCCATACTATTCATTGTATGGAAAAGAGTAGCTTGGACAGTTTGCTAAATATCTAATTTTGTGTTCCACAGAGGGAAGAAAGTCATATGGGTTTGGAATGACATGAGGGTGAGTAGATGATGACTGAACTGTTATTTTTTTGTGAACTGCCCCTTTAAGAGCCGTCGTCTTTTTTAACGACAGATGTTTGCTTCCGTATTGTGACGGACATTTGAGTGTAACAGATTTAAAAAAAAGAAAAGGTGTAGCGCTATACTTAATTCTATGCATTTTTTTTTATTATATTTCATTCCAACTTTAAGAGCATTGGATCATCATTGCCACATTTAAAGGGAAAGTTCGCCCAAAAATGAAAATATTATCATGATACAATGGATTCTACAAAAGATGTGATGTGAGGATGAGTAAAGTATGACAGAATTCACATTTTTATGTGAACTATTCATTTTAATGAGGCATCTGAGGTGCTGAACCCATACCAACTTTTTTATCCCTCAATTAAATCCCATGCTTCATTAGATGCGGAGTGAATGTCAGGCTGTTATTTTGCAAAAGTTCAGGGTATGCGCTGTTGTGTAGCTCTCTCAGTGTTTCCCAGGGAGCAGGAAATATCAAGTGGCTTAATCTTGAAATTAGACATAATATTCATAACACCCTCTTATTCCTGATGACGATATCGCCCCATCAATAAGGAATCAGAAGCCCTGACTCATTCCTGCAGCCTGCTGTCTGTCCCGCCAGAGTTTATTTAATATTGTGGGACTGATCTCTTTTTGTGAAGTAGTGATGTGATACAGAACAATCTTTAACTGCTGGATAAAAGCTTTAGTCTGACTGGTCCTGAGAGATGGCTGGCTCCCGCCCTAAAATATGGTTCAATAAGCTCTAGTCCGCAGGGCTATGACCCATATATATTATGATACTCGGCTGTCAAGGATCTTAAGCGCTGTACTGGAATATTATTCACGGTGGAAGAGGTGTCTGTGTGGTCTGAAAGTTAATTTGAAGCATTAGCTTATGGTTCCTTTCAGTTATATATTTGCCTCGAGGGCAACATGCTGTTATGTTGAATTGTTCTTGCTATAGAAAGCAGCTGTTGATTGATTAGCTTGATAATAAACACAACAAGGAATGAGTTCCATTTCTATTTCGTTGGTTTATCTAGTCAATTGTTAGCGATGCTGTCAGCACTAGAGAAATTGGACTTGTGTTTAAATTTGTACGTGCTAATCACCATAGCATTTCTGTCTGTTGTCTTGTTCAAATCATTTCCATTTCCAATTAGCCTCTGTCTCAGAAGTAATGTGTCAAAGAGATGATTTAATTGTTACAGCTCTGGCACATTATGACAAGTTTAATACTCATTACCGTCTGTCGCATGGTCATTAGATTGAACTTTGTCTGCTTTATTTTCTTGTGTTCAGAAACCTTATAATATAAAGTATTTGAGAGTACTTCACTACAATACTTAAGTATTATTATGGGGAATCTGTACTTTACTTGAGTCGTGTTAAAACTGCTGAATACTTGTATTTTTACTCAGTTTCATTTAAAAGGTAAAAACTATCACTGTAGATGGATGAATTTGAGTTGTGGTAACACGGTTCATGACTAGTCTTGACTATTACACTTTATTCAAATGTCAAATCACTGTAAAATCATCTGCTGAAAATTTTTGCTGACAACATTAAGGTAACAGGTTTCAGGATATTCGTTTACTTAAACTGTGATTTTTGACAGGTTTCTTTACAAAGTTTTTGCATCAAAAATACAAAAATAAGAAAATCTCTGCTGCCTCTTGTTTTCAAAAGCTTAGAAAACTTAAGTACAATAAAACGTGGATACTTTTGCATCTGAAATTATGTATAGATATACCGACATGTTAACAAAGAGACCACTCTGGCTAATCATGTGATCCAACATGGCCGCTTCCATGAGAGGACCCGCTCTCTGTAAAACAAAACATCTTGTAATAGGCTACTGATAAAACTGCCGTCTTCATCTCATGTGAGTGCATAATTTTTTTACATTTTCCAGATAAAATAATTACATTTCTGTATGTTTTATGTTAATATTTAAGAAGAATTACAGTTAACTTGAGGTGAGGCAAAATTGTTGGTTTGGTTTCTCTTTTATTTTTGTTGCATTTCACAGCATTGTAGTTGTCCTTTCACTGCCCGTAATTCTGAAAGAGAGAAAGGTAGAGGCCGCTGTTTCATTATTTTCCTTTGCCCCAGGCCCACCAATTCAGTGGCTGTAGCGCTGACCTTTCTATGTCCCTGTTTGACAGCTCAGGGCACTAACACGACTTTATATACTGCAGTTTGATAAAGCAGAGGCTATTAAACTCTGCAGATGGCTGCATTCAAAATGGCTTTATACTCATGTCTTATTTTAGTATTTCTTGTACTTGCTTTTTCTTGTGTATGACATGCCATCTGGTTCCAGGCATTGCATTGAATCCTTTTAAATTGAAACAAACTAGTAGCTAAAATCATGTTAGATATGAAGACCTCTATACAAGCTATCTTAATTGTCTATCCAACAAAGAAAGGAATTAATTGGTCCTTTTTTATTCACACTGCAGTCAGGGCATGTTAAAAATAGAAGAGACGCACACTACTGTTGTTTTGGAGTCATACATGTTCTTGAGAGTGGAAACAACTATTCCAGAAGCTGGAAGGTTTTGCAGTGGACCTTATTGACAGATACTCTATTACTGTGTTTTTGCAGTTATTGCTGTTTTCTTAGAATTCTCAGCTTTACAAGAGGAGTGTTTTCTTTCAGGGCTCAACATCTTGTTATGATTTCACACCTTACAAGAGTGCATCATTAGTTTCATCATTTTAATGATGTAAATCATATTAATTAGTTTTTATCACAATATCATTGAACAGAGGGATACATTATAAATCATTTCACTACTATCATTTGAGCAGAAGTTGCCATTTTTGCTTCTAACAAGAATACATTTAACCTTGTAAATAGAAATATTCAAGATGTCTCTTCATTATGTTTTAAATGTTTCAAACAAAACCTTTTTTTTTTTTGAATTATTATTATTTTAAAGTTTTAAAAGTTAATCTATATATATATATATCCTTGTATCTCTAATATCACTTTACTTTCTTTTTGCCTTTTTAAAATCCCTTATAATATTACACTGACAAAAGTCAATTCTTGAATGACACCTTCCTCCAGGAAGAGATCATTTTGGTGAGAAAACAATAGCACAGGCATGAAGTATAAGAAATAGATTTTTTTTTTTTTTTTTTTTTTTTGTGCTGTTTTGTAGTATTTGTCTGTCAACTGTTTGATAAAATTACAGAAATCTGTATGAAAAAAAATCTAAATGTCAAATATCAATAAGGTAACACCCCCATGTAAGCTGAATACTTATTTCCATCTAAGTTCTGTCCTATACATTTCCTTGCCATTGATGTAATAGGCGTAAACAAATATCTTAAATGCTTAAGCCTGACCTAAGTATATTTCCAGCAGAAGGAACAGTCTCTCTCACCATTTCTGCGTATTCTTCAGTCACTCAGCTCTGATTTGAATGGTTCCATGAGAGCATTGATTGAGTGCTCATTTTATTTTAAAATATTTTAAATCATTATGAAATGTTTTCCTTTTCCAGGTGTTGATTTCAAAATGAAGACCTTAGAAATAGATGGCATTAAAGTACGAATACAAATATGGTAGGTTTTATTTTTCTCTGATATAATATAACCGTGTTTGATCCATTGATTCAGCTAATCAGACGTGTTTGTTTCTGCAGGGACACAGCAGGTCAGGAGAGATATCAGACCATCACTAAGCAGTACTACAGAAGAGCACAGGTGACCTTCACACATGCACAAAGACGTCTCCCTACTCATATTGTGACCTACTGAATGTTTCAGATCTAATAGAGATGCCTATTGGTGTCCATTGTGTGATAATTCACTGATAAACGCGGATTGATTCTGTATCAACAGGGCATTTTTCTGGTGTATGACATTACAAGCGAGCGCTCGTTCCAGCACATCATGAAGTGGGCCAGTGATGTAGATGAAGTGAGGCTGTGGAGTTTAAAGCATATCTTATTTATTTATTTATAGATTTAAAACATTTTTCATACCTGTTTTGCCTTTTTTCATGTTACAATATATTATCATCTGAACATGTTTTGAAAAAAGTTTTGGACCCCACTATAGGATTCATATTCATATTGCCACCATGTTTTCCCACAAGAGTGCAAAAGAAAACAGGATGAATTGTCACAATACACAAACTGTACTAAACCAATACTGGTTATTGATCTTACTCAAACCTGTGCACTCCTGTTAAATGAGTTTTATGTCTCATATCATATTTATCTGTTTCTGCTCTGTTCCGTTCATCTGCTTCTGTTGAATCTCTTCTGGTTCTGTCCAGTACGCCCCTGAGAAGGTGCAGAAGATACTTGTTGGGAACAAGTCTGATGAAGAACAGAAGAGACAAGTAGCTACAGAACAGGGAGATAAGGTGAATAAATAATACTTCCCTCCTGTACACTGCATCTTTCATTCATACTGCCATTTGTTCCACATTTACTCCTTTGTGTGATAACCTAATAATTCATATCTAAGTTTTAAGACATCTTAATCATCTTTTTTTGCTCCAGCTTGCCAAGGCTTATGGAATGGACTTTTTTGAGACAAGTGCCTTTACCAACCACAACATTACAGAGGTACAATGTTGCCCGCATGCATTTTTCTTTTCATTTTTTTTGTTCTTTTCAGAAGTCAAAAAGATATGCAAGTCTTTTTGTTTGCATATTTTTATTGTCTACAGCTATTCAGGGTTAACATTTTTCCTTCCATTACAGTCTTTCACCCGATTGGCTGAATTAGTCTTACAAGCCAATAAGAAGGATCTTGATTTGTTGGGAGGATCCATTAACGAGGAGTTCAATCTGGCTGTTTTGGAGGAGCAGGAAGGATTGTATAATGGTAGCGACGACACCAGTAAGTCCTGCTGGTGCTGAGGACAGGACGTGACATTTTTCAGTTGATTTCCATATTTATGTTGCATTTACATTTTGAATATTTTTTCAGTTTAAAAAAAGACGATCATAAGGGCACTTCAGTGCAACTGTACATTATTTAATTAGGATCATTCAAGCCACACATTCAGAGTCACTCTTAAGTTATCTTATATATAAAGAACAGGTTGATTTAAGTGTGAGGAAGTAATATTTAACATGGTTTTGTGGCTGGAACGTCCATGTTAACATGTAATATTCATTCTTTTGTTATGCTATGGGACTTCATGTGAATATTTCCAGATCTGATTTGGCTTTCTATAAAATTCTCTAAAGCCTTGAATGCACCTACTTGACCTTCATTGAATGCTCTTTCAAGGTAATGCATTTATTCTTGAGTGATGAATTGATGAAGCTAGAGTTTCTCATGTCAGTGTAACAATATAAGCTTCTTTTCTGTAAAAACATTGTCACTAAACTTGCTGCTTACCAGTTCTGGTCCACTGTGATTGTAAATGAATGCAAGGGTTTTTATCTCATTAATCTGAGGTTATTGTTCTAAAATATTATCATTTAATGTGGTATTTATGCCAATATTACATCAAGCTCTTTTTGTTATTAATAATAACTATTTAGCTGATTAGAATAGTTGGAATGTTTCAACTTTTACTCTATAAATGATTCTTGAAATGCTAAAGTTTAACTTTTATCACAGCACACCGAACATTTTTTTTTTTTTTATCAACGTCTCACCCATCTCAACTTGTATGAAATGTATGCAGAATGAACCGTTGTGATTCCCAGCATTAATGCTGGTGTGCGTCGCTGCAATGACATGGGTTGTATTGCTAATAATTCAATGTATATATTACACTATTGAAGCATTTATATGTGCAAGTGGTAATGTACTAATGTTGATTTAAATGAACTCTTGAATAATGCTGATATGTTTACTTGTGCTATCTGAGAACTTGTTTCATGAAATATGTCCACAAAACAATTAGAGAAATTTAAATATGTATGTGGTTATTTATTAAACTGTAATATTGTGATTCTGTTTAGGGGGGTCATATATTTACGAATAAACATTTAATTATGAAAAGTTTTTTGTGGTACTAAATTACATTGGATATATAGACAAAATGATAGTGTGATTTCAGGATTTTGGAGATCTTAAAGGGATAGTTCACCCAAAAATGAAAATTCTGTCATCATTTACTCTTCCTCAAGTTGTTCCAAACCTGTATGACTTTCTTTCTTCTGCTGAACACAAAAGAAGATATTTTGAAGAAAGTCGGTAACCAAACGACTGATGGACCCCATTGACTTCCATAGTAGGAAAAAAAAAAATACTATGGAAGTCAATGGGGACCAGCAACTGTTTAATTACCAACCTTCTTTAAAATATCTTCTTTTGTGTTCAGCAGAAGAAAGAAAGTCATACAGGTTTGGAACAACTTGAGGAAGAGTAAATGATGACAGCATTTTCATTTTTGGGTGAACTATCCCTTTAACAAATCTCCGTAAGTGCAACACCACAAGTCAACACTAGGAGGCAGTTGTGCAAAGCTTAAATCCATGCACGGAAATGTAGTTGCGCATGGTGAAACACACTGGGGGGGGGGAACAACTGGGGAAGAAGAATGTGTTTGTGTTTGTATGTAATGCTCAGAAGTGATAGATCATCCTTCAGCAGTTGTAAAGTATTTTGATAATGAAGTCAGTTCTTTTGCGCAATTTTATCAAGGTCATGATGTTTTCTTTTAGAGCAGATGTGCATGCTGTGTTAAGTGTCCTTCAAAAATACTTTGAATCAAAATACTCTGCTTGTACATCTTTGTAGCAAATCAGATCTCTCCATACGCAGCTGGATGAAGTCTGGACAGAGAGAGCACTGATTTAATTAGCAAATTTCATGCCATGTGCTCAGCAAGCAAGTCATACACATGTACATGCAATGATACAATTGCAAATATATTACAAAATAAAATGATCTCAAATGTAAACATTACTTTCCCTATAAAACACTTTCTTCTGTGTGAAAACAAAAGATGATGTATTGGTAAGACTTTTAAATAAGTTTAACATTAGTTAACCACATTAGTAACTAACAATGAAAAATCATTTTTAAGCATTTTAGAAGTTTTACTAATAGATTATTCAAATCAAAGTTGTATTTTTTTATATTATTGAATATTACGGACCTGAGCTAACATATACTAACAATGAAAATTAGTTCATTCATTGTTAATTAATGCATTAACTAAAGTCAAAGACCATATTGTTACCAATTTATGTTGTCTGTACTGTATCTTCTATTGTGTTATAAGAAAGAAAGTCATACGTTCGGGACAACATGAGGGTAAATAATGACATGCAGAATTTTCAATACATCACATACACATCTATTTACAAAATGAGAGGATTTCTTCATTAATAATGTTGGAGTGCTGAGTCTGTTTGGCACACATATACATATAGGTGAATGTTCTCATTGATTTGCCTAACTCTGGTACTTGCCATTTATACAATGTGCATTGTCTGCAGAGGACACATTTGTAAGGCTATTTAGTAAATCTATTTAGGTGTCACAGTGTGTTCTCACAGATGACTCCATGTGTCGTCTCCAAGAGAGTGCCAAGTGGAAGAGCTCTAGATGAGCGACACAAACACATGATGAAGTATAAAAAATGAAGGATAACATATGATGGTTATAAGAACTGCCAAAGTCGGGAGATTACATGAGGACACATTTGGCTCACATTTTTTGTTTTAATCCTGCTATTGTGATTAGTTTCACTTTTGAGTTAAACAAGATTTAATCTTTTTTTCCTCATCTCCATTGTCAGCATTCAGAGTTTTGGAATCAAGCTGATTACGAAAGAGGAGAAAAACAGCCCTTAGCTCCGCTCAGTTTTCCTTCCTAGATAATCCTGTCATGCCATAACCAAACACTTCCATGCAATTGGCTCATTTAATCATTGATTTGCTCATAACAAAAACTTGCATTGAGTGAAATAAACCAATGTGTCCTTAGGATAGACGAGAGGAGGGAGAGAGAAACGAGATGTGCTTTAGTATTATTTTTGGGGTGCGTACGCATGCAGCGGGGGCGTTTGGTGAGGAAAGGGGGGGTCCAGCTTCAGGACACTTCTGCTAAGCACTGTGTTGTCATCCTCCCACCTCGCCACACTGTGCTTTCACACCAGAGTGAGTCACGCTGGCTCTCTGAGCTCTGGAGGTGCGCAATGTGGAATGCTAAGCACCCTGAGAGAACTTCACAGAATTCAGACTCTTTCTACTCTGGCTTCTCATCTCTCCTTTGTACCTGCCTGGAGATGTTGAAAAATGCTGAGAGAAAGCTGCTTGATCTTTGTTTCCATATGCAGAACTAAATGTACATTTGGTTTTGTCTTGGTTTACCTTACTGTTTTAGGCTGATTACTATCAATTAATCTATCTATCTATCAGTCCATCCGTCTAACACACACACACACACACACACACACACACACACATGTCTGGTTTACTATCTTTGTGGGGACTCTCCATAGACTTAATGGTTTTTATACTGTACAAACGGTATATTCTATCTCCTTACACTAACCCTACCCCTAAACCTACCCATCACAGGAAACTTTCTGCATTTTTACATTTCCAAAAAAACTCATTCTGTATGATTTATAAGCTTGTTTACCCATGGGGACCTCTATTTAGGTCCCCACTGTGACACGAGTCCCCATGAGTCTGTGTGCATTCAGGTTGAAGTCCCCACCGGGATAGAAAAACAGGTACACACACACACACACACACACACACACACACACACACACACACACACACACACACATATACAGAATATTATATCAATTAAATGTGTGTGTGTGTGTGTGTGTGTAATTTATTGCATTTTTTTTTTTTGGCTTTTTTTTGTGTGCAATTTATTGCATTTTATTTACATTGCACAATTTATTTATTTCGACATAATCGAAACACACACACACACACACACACACACACACACACACACATATATATATACATACAGAATATTATATCAATTAAGTGTGTGTGTGTGTGTGTGTGTGTGTTTCGATTATGTCGAATAAATACATTTTCATAATAAATAATATGAAAATTAAACACACACATTTAATTGATATAATATTCTGTATATATATATATGTGTGTGTGTATGTATAATTTTCATATTATTTATTATGAAAATTTATTCATTTCGACATAATCTAAACATATTATAAGAGTCATTTGTGAAGCAGTCAGGGAAGAGCCTTAGGATATTGATTCAGGCAGCAAGAAAAACATTCAGCATGCGTATCTCCACTTTCATAACACACACTGTATTATGTGCACTGTGCACCTATGAAAAGATAATTATGATTTCTTAATGAGATTGCATTCATCAACTTGCATTAGGACTTATTAATGCTTCTCTGAGGGAAATACTAATAAAGTCTCGGAACGCATTGTGAATATAACTGACTGCCATTAATCTCTCTCTGCGGGCATTTGGTAATTACTTTGCTGATTCCATCAATATAACAACAAAAATATGAACAATGACAACATGGGCTAGCTTAATTGTATGCTAAATTATGTTAATCGCTTAGACTAACTAGTGCATCAGCCATTTTGAAGGCCGCACACGCTCTCTGCTCTGTTCTTCTCATTGGGCCACACAAAGACCCTGTGTGCTCAGCAACAACTTGTCACCTTTCTGCATGTCATTCTGTATTAGTGTATCTGCATCGCTTGAGTGGAACTAAATGAATGGGACCATTCTTCCTGTTTCCCTGGCATCCCTGACAAGACATTCCTGTGTGAGGTCACACATGCAATTGTGTGGTCAACATGTAGGGGGCGTCAAGTATTGATCACTCAAACAGGACAAAGGCATTCCTAAATAATTTAGAAGGAATGGTCGGATGTTAACAACCTGGTTGACATGATGAATTATGTCGGTGCACAGATGATAATCTGTGAAAATTTAGCAACTGTGTTATTTATTAAAAAGATCATGTTGTTAGTTTTTTTCTTTTCTTAAAAAAAAGTATTCATGGAATCTGTCACTCACTTTAAATAGATTAACCTCCACATGCACTCAATGAGGACGTTTCTTTTTGGATTATATGTGCCCTTTATTTTCCTTGGATTAAAATATCTTCTGTCAAATATGGACAGTGAGTTCTGCAGTGTAGCTTGAATAAAATCTGCATTACAGTGTTTATATTAAACAATATTTTTTACCAAAATTAATAAATTTTCATGAGGAACTGCAAACAAGTTGTCGGGGCAACAAACTACATATTTTAATGATGAAATCTGTTTACTTACAATCCTCTGCAGTTCAATTTGATTTGATGTGATAACTTAATTTTCTTTAGGAATAGTTATGAGACACACAAGTAAAAATGCAGCGTAAGTTGGAACTATATTCACATGAAATCCCACGCAAAACTGTCACTTTTACAGTATCAGTAATTATTTTCTTATTTATTTACAGTTATATTTAAGCATGCACCTTGTTTTATTTACATATGACATAGGCTACTATATGTCCAGTTATCAAATGTAAAAATAATCGTCAGCATTTGACACCAATCTTTCAAGGCTTCAGTGTCATTTTAAAATTTATAAACTAAAACTGGCAGAGCATTTTAGTAAAACATAACGTGAAATGGGTTTATATTCAGACAATAAAAATGTGATTGTGAAAATAACTTGGGATGGTATTGATTTTAGTTGTTTTTCACAAACTACTTCCTGCAAGAGTTTAGTTTATCAAGCACGACTGGTTACAAATATCACAGAGAAATATGAAATAAACATGAGACGGTTTTTGCAAATGAGGTTACTGTTCGTACTATTAATCAAGGTGTTAATCATTATGCTTAGAATTAAGCATGCCACAAATGCTACCCAACTAACACACGACACAGATTTATTAACGCACACATAGGAGAGGTCAACCCTACTCTTGTCAAAGACAACAGAATACCAGTCGCGTGATAACCGTGCAGCACATAAATTGTGCTGTTGCTAGGGCAACGCTGTCCGTAGGGGGCCCATTCCCACAGACACAAATCACGCTCCTCTCTCTTCTCAGCTATCGCGAGATTCCTGCAAGCGAAGCGTAGCAGTAGATCGCAGTGACCTCATCAGCAGCTGCAGCGTGAGGCGGAGCAGCAACTTTTGTATGAACTTCGAAGTTGAATAATTGTGAACGAGACGTCTAGCTGGGGCCAACGGTGCTGCTGCTGGAGTAGATACAACAATACGCTGTAAAACCTCCCGCGTCAAACGGGAAAACAGCAGGAATAACGGCTGCACGCAGACTGCACTTCGCTGGCGATTATTACGAGGCGGAGAGCAGAAGCTTGTGTCGGACTTTTATCGGAAGGTTTCGTTGGAGAAGAGACCGCACGCGAGAGGTGGAGAGGGAAGAAGGTGAGTTCATAACATGTCTGTGATTTAACTGTCCTTGCCAACTCCCAACAGTGCTTATATGTTTGTAAAGGGGGCCACGGATGTGTTTTTTCGGAGGAATGCTCCCCTGTAATCTCTAAAATGCCCGCGTTTTATCCCTCGAGCGAGTTGCGACGGTTAACGGATGATCTCTGCCTCTCCTCACCTGATTATCAGAGGAAAACCAGAATCGATCTGAAAGTTGCAGTTAAGGCGATCATATTTTGATAGATGAAGATGAAAGCAGGCAGAATGGAAATATATATACATGTCGTCCGCTGTGTCGTGATTATTTGGTCTCAATTTGATAAACAAGACGATGTAAGGTAAAGGTCTTAACTCTTAATTCTTAATTATTGGTCTTAACTCCAGATGTGAGAAGAACAGGACCAGTGACAGACGAACATCTTCTTAAACATGGATTGTGTGTGTCACATGCACATATAAGTTAATCATTACTGCATCAGTCAGGGCGAGAATTTAATCAAATGGATCGCAACTTATGAAAAGACTTGATTCTGACTCCTTAAATCAGAGGTTGCGTGAAGGTTGAAGGATATACTTTGTAAAACTTGAATCCATACAAATGAGCACGTGTGTTTCAGTTAATATCATCCTGTAAATGTCAGGGTATTTTAATGTGTGATTTCCTGGCATGTATAAAGTCATATAAATTAATACAAGTTTCAGTAATATAATTTTTTCCCTAGCCATGCCAATTTGCATTTTTTCCGGTAGGCTAGAAAACTTTTTTTTCCCCTGTATGAAATTCATTTAAAAATCCTTATACATTAATCACTGTAAATGTTATGCACATTAATTGGTCAAAAAGAGTAGGAACCCTCCCTAATATATAAATATTTTTGAGAACAAAGGCTGTCTCTCAAAAACTAGAAAGCTGCCTATCTAGAGCAGCATTTTGTACATCACAGGCTTTTTCCAGACACTAATATCTATATAATCTGCTGCATTAACTGCGAATCATATCAGGTGTCCAACCGGAAGAGTCATTGTGCTGTAGATCACATCGCATTTATTATACATAACATTTTTGTCACGTCAAAATTGTGAGGTCTGTTGTTGTAGGTTGACTAATGGCCCTTCCTTCAGTTTTCTCCCTGTAAGGGCTTCACTGATTTGTCATTTGCATGTCTTTTCTTCACTGTGTGGGTGGTGTGTGCTCACTGTGTGTTGGCCAGGCTCTAAATGCAGTTCATGTGGGGGTGGATTTGAAGAGCTGGTCTCTGATTGAAGTGCTTTCTGACATTCCCTTTTTAACTTTAAATATATGGAAGATGTACACCATCACAAGATCTTAAAAAATGATCAAGGAAGAATTTTGCATGGTATCATAATAACGTCCCAGAGATGTTGATGTTACCGTGTCCTTTGACAGAAGTGCCACTGTAGTCTTGAGTCAATCTGACCACTTTTAGACTTTTCCAATTGACCACCTTCAGACTTGCACTTTGTTTTTGCTAGATCACCCATGGAACAGCACGGATCCCATAATTCCTTTTTGCTATATAGAAATAACATATTACATATCTTTAGATGTAAAAATGCTGCATTTATGAGTTGATTTTGATAAAGCCAGTAGCAAGCAGATATTGCCCTGCTGTGTGAAACTTAGTTAGATTTAATGTTTTCTTCCCCCAGCCTCTATCTAAGAATGCCAAGGATGCAGTTATCTGCAGGCAGTGTCGCATTTCCAATATTAAGTAGCCTATTGAAAGGGAGTGTGTAGGTGGGCACGCACATGTTGTGAAACATGTAGAAAAGGAAATGTGCAAGGGGAAAAAAGACGCCTGGGTGGATGATTGGCAGCAGAGGGATTATCAAGAGTTTTTCACATGCAGAGTGCTCCAGATTCTATAGATCCCGATTAGATTAAGGTTTTTATCATTGCCACAGGCTTAAATGATGTGCAAGTTTGTGCATTTAACAGCTTCACCTGTTGCTCTCTATATGCCGTTGCTATGGAAGTTTGGTTAATCATGTCTGTTGTTAGGTTATGTAAGTGTATTTTTCAAGATTTAGCAGGAGACAACCTCCGAATCTAATTCTGTAACAGGTCTGCACTCTGCATCAGATGTAATTCGTCATATAGTATCTAATAGTCCTACTTTTTAATGCTTATCATGTCCATTGGGTATATACTTACGTATGTAACTTTTATAAGGTTCAGTGACTCATCCCTGGGTTTGTCCAGTCTTATGGGCCGTTCACACAAAGGACGTTAACCATACCAATAATGATAAAGATATAGTTCTAAAAATCATTCTAAATATAAAAGAATAGAAGAGTTCACAATACAACTAGCCTATAACGATTACGGCACAGAGAAACTATACGTTGGAATCAATTTCAGAATGATTTTTTTTCCAGATGATGAATGATAAACACATTGACAGCCAATCAGAATCCATTCTGCTTTAACAAGCTCAAGCGATTAAAGCGGCGGAGGACAAATCTGCAGCGCGCGCTTACAATAAACAGAACGATATCGTCCGCTGGTGTGGACGCTGATATAGTTATCGTTATAGTTATCTTTATAGTTATCATTCTGGGTGTGAACTGGCCTTTACTTTATCTGTAGCTATTACTGAACATTGCACATTGCTTTGGCTGTATGTTATTTAATATTTAGTTTACACAATTTAAATTCTGTAGAAGACTTTTGTTCATATTTGTAATTCAAATGAATATGCGTTTAATTCTTTTAATGTAATTCTTCATCCATTGAAAGTCCACACAACCAAAATTTGCACAGCCACTTTATGAAACGATTTTTTTATTCACATATAAACACATAAACTGCTCAATTCATACAGTGTCTTTTTGATGTGTGAAAGTTTTGGTTGTGTGGACTTTCAATGGATGGACAAAAATGATGAGTCAATGTCAAAATTTCTTAATTTGTCTTGTCTTCTGTACTGTAGATATGGGTTTAGAACAGAATGAAGATGAGTAAATGATTACAGATTTTTCATTGGAGAGCAGATTGAAATGAAATCCAAATAAGTGACCACAGGTGACGATTACAGAAGAATTGTGACTCGCAAACAAGGAAAGAAATTGTCCTTTTCCCACCCATATTTCTATATTTAATCCAGAAAGTTCCACTGTTTCTGCATTAACCGCGAAATTATGACCTACTCTTAAAAAGGTCGATTTTTTCCCCCCCTTGTGTAAATCAGCCACTGGTGGTTTTAACCAGTACTAATTTCCAGCATATTGTTCTGCCACCTCATTTAATCTCCCATCATCCTGGAAGCAGCAGCTGTTGATGCTGATCTGATGAATGGCAAAGAAACAGTTGAAGGTTCAGAATGTATCTGCATTATCGCTGATATTCCCACCAACTGTCTCGCCATCTGCCTAACGGCGCTTGTTTCGTGCTGGAGAGGAGAGATTTTCAGCCTCTTGCGATAGAGAGGATGGGTGTTAACATGGCACCCAAATGCTGAAATTAGTATTGAAGGCGCCCATCTTACTTTTGGACTCAATAATTACAGTCCTGTCTCCTCTACCACTTTGGGCTCCATCTTAATGCAGGCTGTAGCCTCAGATTTATGCAGCCATTAGTCATGAAGACAGTCTGTTGAAAATTGGAGGTGAGAAATGAGAGCTGAGGAATTTTCGATGCAGGATTCTTATTGTTTTTGATTCATGCAGTTTATTAGTGACTCTCAGTATTGAGGCTTTTTGAAGTGATGTTTTTCTTTTCTTTTAAAAATAAACCAAAAACCTAATGCCTTATGTCTTTAGTGTAATTGGCAGACCAGAACCTTTAGTCAGGATTGCGTGGATGCGCTATCAGTATACAGTGGTGATTCACCTTTCTATGAAAGCGTTTATGATGGTAGATTTTTAGAGACAGACACAATGTCTTGAACAAACATCTCTTCTCCACTTTCATGATGAAATCACTGCATTTAATAAATGGAAGCTTATCAGTGTCATATTTTCGCAGCCTTCCATGATTCTTTTTGATCTATATAAAAACCTAATCGCATTTTGAACACAGTGTCTTTTGGCGCACGTTATTTGTACAGCATCCACTTCCCTTAGTCATAATGCGGTATCCTAGTAACAGCTTTGCGGTTTGGCTTATTGGTCAGCTAGTTTAACTATTCTTTGGAATCTGTTGTAATGAAGTGGAATGTGCTCAGGCATTATGTGCTCAGGCCCATAAGACCCATACATAGCCTATGCATTACGTTCGTCTCTGTGTGGCTTACATTCACACTGTAATAGTTTTGAAAACCATTAAGTCAGTATATTCACGAATGACACAATCAGTCACTGGCTGCAGACTAACTAAGAGAGTGGATGCATAAGCCATAACAGAACATTCATTGATAAGGATTTGATGGCAGTGTAGCATTCCAAATGTTTAAAATCGTGTGTAGTTGAAATTAGTAAAACCACTATTTTGTTTGATTATTTTATATTGTTACATTATGCAACATGCATACAATTTGTGATATTTTATGCAGTTTAAAATAAACAGGCAGTTTAATTAAGAGCCTTATTATATACTGAATGGTACCCATTTCTTGTTATTTAGTACCTGTTTTGCTGCTTTTCCTAAAGCCAGTTGGGCTCTGGTGTTGGCGTGAGTGACTGCAGCATATCCGGGTTCAGTTGTAAGCAGGGAGAAGTGGATCTTTGGAGCTTGGCCTGGTTTTTTTTACCACTTCAGGGGGAATTGGTTTAAATTAGATTTTTAATCCCAGATTCGGATGTTTGGACCCTAGAAAAATGTATACAAAATACAAAAATGTTTTTTCTTTTTCTGGCTGTGTGTATATTTATGAGTCCTGATCAGGGGACACAATGGCAGACTCTGTTGACCTCACCTTGCAGCAGTTTTTTTTCTTCTTCACAAAATAGATGCATGTCCGCTTGTGTTTTAATTTGATTTAGGTTACTAAGATTTACTTAAGAACTCATTCACACACCATTATGCAAGCTTATTTTATTTAGTGGTAATCTGCTTATAATGATCTCCAGCCTATTGTGATATTGTTACTGCCCACTTTCAGCTGTAGTGTTCGTTAATGATAAATCTGTGATGGATTTGCACCCGGGCTAAGTGATTTTGTGGTTAAAGATGTAGCTGTGCTAATAGACTTATAAACTTTGTGTTGCCAGCAGTCTATTTTCAGTGCTTTTTCTTGTTCGTTGTGTGTGTGTGTGGACATTGGTCTTTATCTTTGATATGCTGATATCAGCAGAACTTCTGGCTGACCCGGTGAGCTCTTCCTGGCTCTCTTGAAGTAAATGTATTGCCAGGAAACGGAATATCTCCATGTGAAATCAATTCAATGTCATATGTAACACTGCTTTCGTGGCAGTCTGGTAGCAACATGGCTTTCTTTAGCAAAAACTGTCACAGGTTAGAGAGCCATTGTTTGAATTAAAATATGGCAAGTCTTCCATATACATTTTTGAAGGATAAAAATGTCATCGAATTACAGACTCTCTAGACATTACAAGGTTTTAAGAAGCACTATATGTAAAAATTAGTTAAAGGTTTTGTGAAGGGTGAATAATAATATATATTTAATGTTATTATTCTTCTAATAATAGTATATATTTAAATATACTTTAACCTACACTGTTAATTATTTGACTGTAAATTTACAGTAAATTACTGGCTACCAGTTGCATGACTTTCACAGTTTTTACAGTAAATAATTGTGAAATGACAGCTGTATACTGTGACTTCACAGTAATTATGTCGTCGTATTACTGTGATTTAGCAGTAAGCTGCTGTAGAATTACTGCATTTAACTGTGAATGTCTATAGACCTTATGTAGCCCCGCCCCTTTTCAGCGCTGCGCTCGTTGTCTTTTGACTTCCGGTTTTATTTTCACAGCGATCTTGCGTATTTATGAATGAACAGCTCGTTTTAAAATCTTCCCGGTCTACTGACATTTGTTAAGACATCTGGTTTAAACATTACAATCCTCATGATAACTTTCGTTAACTTTTGTTAACTTTATATTAAGTAAATCCACTTCAAAAGCTAATTACTCCTGGACAGCAATGCCATAGGAATATACAGAGCGACTGCAAAAACGGAAGTTCAAAGACAATATTCTAAAGATGGCGGCGCCCTTGTTTCTCTGGTGCATAAGGTCTATATATTACTGTGATTTAGCATAAATGATGGACCAAACAAAACTGATAAAAACAGTGGTTTAACTTTTATTTTTTAGAAGAAAAATACAATTTAATAACAGGAATGAACACTGGGTAACAGGAATAAACACTGGGTAACATGAATGTATGTCAATATGTGTGTGCATGTATTTATTATGTGATAATGATACTTGAAAAATACAATTTAATAATAGGAATAAACACTGCGCACAAAAAGTATTCTCATCGCATCATAGCAATGAGGTTGAATCACTGTAGTCACATGGACTATTTTAACAATGTTTTTACTACCTTTCTGGGGCTTGAAAGTGGTTATAACATTGCAGTCTATAGGCGGGATCAGAAAGCTCTCGGATTTCTTAAAATGATCTTAATTTGTGTTGAACAAAATTCTTATGTGTTTGGAACATCATGAGGGAGTGTAATTAATGACAGAATTTTCATTTTTGTGTGAACTAACCATTTAATAAACATCTTACGGCATAACTACATCTAGCTTAACACAGAGACAGTGTTTCGTTAGTCCGTTCTGAAGTTGGAACACAGCTTACATTAGATTGACATCCATTCAAAGTCAATGAGCTTCCTGATCAGTGTACAGACTTGCTGGTTTATGTGTCCTCTTTGCCTCTTTGATTTTGTACCTATCTCTGGGTTGATGCCCAAGAAGCACCCATAAACAAAAAGACAAAGAAGAAAGCTGTTAGTTTAATTCAAGTGGGATGAAAAAGGTGTCAGTACCCAGTCACCAGTAACCCACCCAGTAAAGAGCAAAACTAAAGTTAGCTCAGTTTTAACAAGGTTACATAACTTTGATTTAGTTAAAGGTATAGCGGAGGATTTTTACTTCCGGGTGGATCACCTATACTATTGGTCCTCCTAATTGTCAATCATTCTGGTGAATCAATCAAACTTATTCAAAATGTGGAGAGAGCGGGTCTTATCTAAAATTCGGAAAGATCCTCCACTATACCTTTAAACACCAAACATTTAAATAACAGCAACTGAAAAACATTTCCATCACAAACACAGTCAAGAATAGTCCTGCAACAAAGTAGAGGTGTGTGATTTACCCAGGCAAAGCATTTGCACACAACAATTTACATCATTTACATCGTTTGCAGAGGATGGAGTAAGAGCCTGTTGCATGTCCATCTCCCGGCTGTTTCTGCTTGTGCTCTTCCTCCTAGAATTATTACCCGTTCACAGACAAAATGGCTCCTAATGTCTCCAGATGTCGACCTGTTTTTACTGTAGAATAGCACAGCTAACGAAGCTCCACTAATTCAGTGATAAACACATTTCATTTCCTATATCTTTTTCACAATAAAAGCATCCAGTTGTTTTGTAACGCACTTCATTTTTCTGTTGACGAGACAGACAATGCCTGTTCCGTTTCACACACACAGCAGGGGAGAAAATTATGAAGAAGCCCAGCTAATGTTACTAATTTGAGATTAATTTATTCCACCTTTGCCCAAATCCACAACACTATAATTTATCTAGTTGATAATAACTGTCATAATACCCACATTAAGGCCACAGCTTACCTTATAACTTTATTTCCCGGTGGTCACCATAGAAAAATGCTGTGGGAAAAGAGAGAACGCTGTTAGAGTAACTAAGAAAAGCATTAAGCAAAGCTAAAGTAAAATTTTCGACGGTGTAGCCAACGTGACGTTTACTAACTTTATCCTCAAATCATCCTGTTTTCAGTTGATGAATGAATGGAACATTGTAGCGCGCATCCCATCAAATAAATCGCAATAATCTTTGTGCTTTGTTACTATTGATATGAAACAAAGCCTCAGATTTCAAATTGCATCCATTTTCTTACAAAATTTAAAAACATAAATACTGTTTTGGTGCTGTGGCGTGAGATTGCTCTGGCGCAGCTCAGCTCAAGAGAAGCAGCAGCACATGATCTTCTCTTCCGCCTTAATAATACCAGTTCCAGCGTGAAATAAACATGAATGAGCATCTGAAAGTGTGTTAAAAGATAGAGTACAACTTATCGAAATCCGTATCATGTCACATGGAATCGCTCAGTGTTTCAACCGCGGAAAGACGTCAGTACAGCTTGTAAACAATGTCATGTAACGTCACATTTACGTCAGAAAAACCATAAACTCGTTAGTCAGCTAGAAAAATTAACTCTAGAGAGGAGTATTTTGCTAAATATATGCACCATATTACATATTTATTATAATTTTTAATGTTCTTCAATATTTAATGCATGTTTGAATAAATCTGGCAAGTTTTTATGACAGCCACCATTTAAATGTTTATATTTCATATAATTTTATTATTATGAAAATAAATAAAAGTGTAATTTAAGTGTTTGTATACAAATCAGTTATTTTTTACCTTCAATATTATAGTAGTCTAATGAAGCCTTGTAGGCTACAACTGACTCCCATAGTTTACAGCATTAGTTAAGAGATTTGTTTTCCTTGAGAAAATTTGCCATGTATTATACCTGATATCCAAAATAATCAATATTGAATCGAATCGAAATCGAATCGAATTGTAAAATTTGTGTCAATACCCAGCCCTAGTTTCTTGTAATAGCCCCACCTACATTATTTTCACAGTAAAAGTCTAAATATGGTATTATTATAGTTTTTTTTTTATAGTAATAAAAATAATTTAGTTCAGTTGGAGAACAGACACTTCTCTACAATTAAAAACTAAACGCGTCTTCTCAATTCAGCATGAGCTGAACGAGAGTCGCAGGCAGCACAGGTCAGCAGCAAGAGTCAATTTCATTTATCAGTATGGTGTATGCCGTGCTTATTCGTTTGGTTAATAAAGCCATCCTCGTTTTGTTAGTTCTGTTAGTTCTGTTATATCTGTTTTGTTATAGCCTAAGTGAGTTTGTCATTGTACTGTTTTGTTGTTGTGTTTTTCATTAAGAATAATAATGAACCGACCATTCAAGCAATTGGCACCCCCAAATTGTTGCTAATGTGATTGAAAAAAGCGTGGCCATTCACAAGATAGTTTTAAAGCGAGGTGGAAAAGAGACCCCAATGTTCATCCAATGTCCAACACCCCCCTTAGTTTCTCATCTGTTGCCGATGGCAATCTGTTTTTCTGCAGTTTTTATTTTTGTTGCATTTGGAACCATTTTAAACCAGCAGGAAATATGCTGTGCTGTTTTTAAAAGGTGTGAGTCGAGGGCCATGGGTGAGGCTGACGATGTGGAATGAGTGAGAGGGATCTGGACTCAATAGAGGTGAGGTCATCCATTTGAGTTTTATAGCAAAGGCCAGCAAACACAGGATTCAGGAACAATCAAATGTGTATGCCCCAGTACCCTTTGCATCCCCTACCACACTTTCGTGTGCGTGTGAATTTAAGTTCTCTGTGACTCAAAGCAAACATTGTCACCAGGAAGTGAAGGTTAATGATTATTTGGGTAAAGAGAAATTAAACGCTATGCATCTTTTTTTGTCAAATACATGTTAGTTCTAACTTGGACATGCTGTTTACAGATGTTCCCATATTGCTGAGAGCGAGATTGTAGGTTTTATACAGTGTTTTACCTGGGTTAGTCCAAATTTGAGCAGTTTACTGTATACTTTGGTTATTTTTATTAAGGGGTGGTGGTGGTGGTTGTGGTTCAAAGTAATTTCTTTGTTAATAATTCGTTACACAGAACTTTATTATATTAAATATTAATCAAAAATGCTTCACATCTTCACAAAATCCACACATTTAACACCATAAAAATGACATAACATTATTTATGTTTATTTGATTCACAGCTTATATAGTGTTTTGACTTTGACAACCCAACTGCATTTTACCGCAAACTTGCGACTAACGTTAGTTAACTTACTAAAGAAGGCGCAATCGCTTGTTTGCTAAGGGTCGGGACTCCCAACATTAACACACTGACAATATTGTATTCAGAATATAAAATATTTTTTGATCTCGTTTTTGTGCACGGAGGGGAGAGTGTGTGAGTGAGTGTGTGTGAGTGAGTGAGTGAGTGACAGAGACGCGGAGGGAGAGCAGGGAAAGGAAATGCAGCTGAATGAATACGCTGCGCGTTTTAAATAGCGTAAAAAAAAAAAAAAAAGAATAACGAAACGCAATATGTTGCGGCCGGTGTTGATTCTGTGGTGCACTGCCACGAATTAGTCTATATGTGGGAAACACTGCACTACAAGTAAAAACTGAATGGTGTCTGCTTAATAAATCCTGAGCTGAACGAGAGTCGCAGAACAGATCAGCAGCAGGAGTCAGATTTAATTTATCACGAGAGTGAGGAGCTGACGATGATGGTGGAGTATTTGGTGTCAACGCGAAATGTAAAAGCGCCTATATAAGCAAATTTGTCATTGTACTGCTTTGTTGTTGTGTTTTTCATTAGGAAAAAAAGGCTAATGAACTCCCCATTCAAGCAATCCTCCCCCAAATTGGTGCTGATTTGAAAGTGAACTAAAATGCGCACGGTTGTACGTGTCAACGGTCACGGAGCGAGCAGAACAGAGCGACCATTATGAATGCACGTGCTGATGCGCGCATTTTACTTTTGCCTTTAAATTAGTGATTTAAAAGCCCCTGCCGGTGATACCGGTATTACTGGTGTTGTCACACGACGATTAACCGGTGGGAAAATGTCCTCACCGTCACATCCCTACTTGTAAGTAGGGCCTATGTCTTATTATTTGTAGTTGCGTTTTCTATAAACAGTTCAGGGTTCGTACGTTTTGAAAAAACCTGGAAAAGTTATGGAATTTGAAAAATGCAAATTCCAGGCCTGGAAAGGTTTTGAAAAAATAAAAAGACCCAGAAAGTTTTGGAAAAGTCATGGAATTTTTTTTTTTTTTTAACACAGCATAATATGTGATTAATACAAAAACTGTTTAATAACAAAAATATTTTGCGTTGTCTTAACGTCCTTATATTCGGGCGGCATAACGTTCAGTTCACTTCCGATTCACTCACTTGTTGCGATGTTGCCTGAGGCGAAGTCGGTGCTGACAGAAATTTAATTGAAATGCCAGGAAAGTGGCACGAGCATGCTAAAGTTTTGCATGCACCGGTGGGTCGAGAATGTAGCGGAAAGAGGATTGCAGCTCTGGCCACATGTGAAACGATACGCAGCATATTAGCCTACGTCTGTCTCCTGCACGCGAGAGGAGAGAAGAAAACGAGTAAATGTCAGTTCAATTGTAAGTTCATTCTTTATGTGCTTAGGAGTGTGCAATATTGTCTATGAACTATTATGATATTGTAATCATTGTTTTAACTATACGAGGCACTGCGAGTGCGAGCTGACATCGCGTTTCTCTCATTCTTGCTTTCACTGCGTGATGTGTCAGTTTATAGATGTCCCCAAATTAGTTTTTGTCTTATATTTATATCATATTATGTTGTCATATTAGAATATCACATGAGCAAGAGTGCCTTTTTCCTGTGCATAATTGCAAATGTGATATTTATTTTATACAACAGTTAAATTAACAATAAAGTTAACATTGTGAGTTACTTTTTGGACACAATATTGTAAATTTTCACTTTATATCGCCGACGAGAATTTCATAATGAAGTCGTAGTCCAACAGACATCGATGATTTTTTTATTTTTTTAATGAAATCCGCGTTTTGAACGAATCATTTTAACGATTCAATGAACAATCACTTGTTTTTTGAATGAATCAGCCGTCTGAACAAATCGGTTGAAATTACTCTAACAACTCGCTTATTAAGACAGTGACTTGCCGCCTCCTACTGGTGGTTTTAGTTTCATATTTAAAGTATCTTGTAATTAAAACGTTAAAATTATAAATCATTTCATTTAAATATTGAATAGCTTTATTTATGCAATTGTAAATGAAGTGTAAATATAGTAGTCTAATGCCAGTTTTGATGCCGCTTCTGTGTTAGCTCATGTCGACTGACATTTTCAGGAATACATAGTCATGGAAATGTGCCGAAAAGTCATGGAAAGGTCATGGAAAAGTCATGGAAAAGTATTGGTTAAAATGTGTATGAACCCTGACAGTTCTAATTATAAGTTGTATGTTGTTGAACTTGCTACGCTCGCCTGCTAGCCAACATTAGTGTTGATATAGTGTTGTTAACTCTCGCTTTTGTAAGGCTGTTCACCACCCCTTAGGAAAATTAACCATGTTTTTGTGATTGATTACTGTTTGTATTTATAGTTTTCTGTCAGATGTCATTATTAAATGGTGGATAACATCTTACCAATAATGTACAACTACAAGAAAAACATACCTCTCTGAAACGTCCTGTCAGTGTGAAATCCATGCTTGCAAAGTCTGTGCATGAAATCCTTTCTGGATGCTTCTCTTGTTTGTTAACATTGTCAGGGTCTGAATCGGGTTTGAAATTGCCATCATCCATTATATTTACACTCGGGAGAGACTGGGATAAAAAGGAGCTGTAATAATGTAAAACGTGAAAAATTATGTGTTTTTTTTTAACAATCAAGCATTTTCTAGAACACCCCAAAAACAAAATCAAGACTTTGTAAAATGGCATAATTGGACCCCTTTAAGCATTTCCTCTGGTATTTTATTTTAGGAGCGTCTGTTTTTCCTTTGTCATTCAGATATTTTGCAAACTGTGATTCACTTGATGACAGGCTGCTTTTTGTGCACACTCATTCAAAACAAGTGGGCTGTTTTCAATCGGGTCCAGTGAATGATTTGAACCTGCTTTGATCAGAGCATTGGAAAGGTGTCTAGAAAGCTGCCATTTTGGAAAAGCACTCTCTTACATCTTGTGATCAGCTCTTATGGTTGTGATCCCTATTGCTAGTGTTACTTCAAAGAAGATCTGTCATGCAAACAGTTTTGCCCATTACCTGAATCATGAAACAATGCCCTACAAGAGCCACTTTTGGAGTAATTGCTAGGAAAATGGCTGTGAGGCATGTTAAAGTCATTGAGCACTTAAACTCATTGTTTGTATCTGTCATTGCCAAAGGCAACAAAGATTTGAGAACAATACTATAGTTATGCAGTGGAACAGTAGATTACAATAGTTTGTTCTATCCAAACGGCAACCTCCCCGTCTCTCTCTTGAAACCAACACGGAAGTGACTTAAACTGCAATTCATTGACTGGCCGCTTGAGGCTGGATGCAAAAGTGAGTCAAATCTGTATCTCCCCCATGTTCAAATGCCCAACTTTACATCACAAAAAAACATGTTTACAGCCTGGTGCAAAAAGCGGTTTTGGTCTATATAGCTAAATTTGTCCTTCATGACAACTGTGAGGGGGTTGAATCTTTTTATAACTCATCCGTTTAAATTTTATTAAGCCATAAGTGCTGCATAATTAAGGGCGTGGCCACTTGAGTGACAGGTGGATTGCCGCTGCTGTCACTCGTTACAACCTCAGCTAATTCCAGCCTCTGAACTTTTTTCGGGATTATTTCATACAATTTAATACACGCATTATACCTTCGCCCACACCTTTGTATTCCGTCGTTGTCGAGTATCGAGAGAACAACCAGTGCTGTTTTCCTCGGTGTACATGCACTCATGGATGTCTGACAATTTTGTTGCTTTTTGGAGTTTTCAGATTTAAAAACGTCAATAGATATAGAGGCTTCACTTATTCTGCGGTACCGTGTGCTCTCACGGAACAGATAGACTAGATATGCTTATTTACCGTCAGATGAAATCCTGGAGGTGTCAGTGCTTTCTCTCCGTCCATGCAATAAATGCACATCCTTGAATGAGCGTGGATTTCTAGCGCATTTACTTGAACTTCTTAGGTAAGATCTATGGTTTGACCCATTTGAGAGGCGGCCAAAATCAGAATTTAAAATGGACTGAATAAAGTAGCTATGCATAATTACAAGTAACTAAACTAAACCAAGCCCTAACTGTAACAATGCAAGGAAAATTAAAACGGTTATAAAAGGAATTAAAAGAGATATAACGATGATATATTATTAGTTATAAAAGGAATTACAAGAGTAAAAAGATGATACAAAGATAAACTTCTCATCTGGCAAAACACCAGTGTATAATTTTCTTCACAGCTGCTCGCAAGCCTCGCATACACTTGTTCCCATACAACTTTCTCATCTGGCAAAACACCGGTGTATCATATTTTTCACAGCTCCCAATTTTACTCTAAGATTTGGTGTTCTGTGGTGTTAAGAAATCTATTGGACGTCTATTTTCCCCTAAAATCGGACAGGAGGAGCTTTAGTACTGACTCACAGGGTGTGTGATGTGTACATGTAGTTAATTAATATTGCTCAGTACTTATTTAAGTACAATGTAACTACTTCACCTTAGAATAAAGTGTAACCATGTTTCTTTTTTGTATTTCATACATATTATAATTTAAAAAAAGTATATTTATTTGAATTTTAATATTACAGTGAATAAATTGTTACTTTAATTTTTTAAATATCCGGCCAGCTAAAGTTTTAACAGGAACTGAAAATAGGTCCAGTTGAGATTTACAAATGAACATCTGATGCAAAAGTAAGCTGCAGACAGGAGCAAACTGCTATAATAGCCAGTCAATTAACACTCAGAGCAGTGATTGATCAAATTTAATTTGTTTACCTCCCTTGGGTGATTGTAAGTGTTTACTCTCTGTTGAATACATTTACTCTGTGGCTTTGTTGCTTTTTTGCCCTAGAGTTGTGAACAGATGTGTTTGTGTATCTGACTATGTGGTGGTTACGGTGATTCAAAAACCACAAACAGCAATAAACGGGATCTCACAGGCAATCATTGTCTGCTGCAAGGGTAAAGCCTTCAGGAAAGTTTTGTTAGGGCAAATGAGAGGCACTTAAAAACCTAATAGTGATTTGAAATCCTAAAGCTGCTTGGTGAAATGGCACCTGTTGGGACCTGAGTTTGTTTTGTTTTTGTACGTCTTAAACATTAATAGAATCAAACCAGCAATAAAGTAAGTGCTGTTGATTTAGGAAGTGCTTTGACAGTACCCACAGGGCTCAATGCTAAGGATTTTTTCTACTGGCCACTGCAAAAAAAAAAGAAAAAAGTTTTGTTTTTGACCTATGTAACATTGTATTCTAATAAATAAGCCACCAAATTTTTTGATAATTCTCGATTGATTCCAATTTTCGATACCACAGCAAAATCTACTAGCTTAAATAATATAAAATTCAAACATTATTGTAGACAAGTGAGTCCTTCAGTAATAAAATAAGAACAAATAAACCAGTTACAAGCAACAGCTCAAATAAATACGACAGAACAAAGAAACAAGAAATAAACAGTGCTCTAAGTTGCTCAGTTAACTCTAACAGTATTCAGGTACAGAAATTGAATGATCAAACGTAAAATAACATTGCATATATATACACACACTTTATATTTATTTTATCAATATTTAATAAATTAGAAATAAATTAGAAAACAAATCCTTAAAATAAACATATAAATAAACTTTATATACACACACACACACACACACACACACACACACACACACACACACACAGCCATGTTTATGTGATTTGTGAGGACATTCCATAGGCGTAATGGTTTTTATACTGTACAAACTGTATATTCTATCCCCTTACACTGCCCCTATCCCTAAACCTACCCATCACAGGAAACATTCTGCATTTTTACATTAAAAAAAAACACTGCTTAGTATGTTTTTAAAGCCATTTGAAAAATGAGGACACCCAAAATGTCCTCATATATCACCTATTTTCCCGAGTGTCCTCATTTGCAGGTGTGTTATCATAAAAATGTCCTCAGTTGTCATGAAAACAAACTCACACACACACACACACACACACACACACACACACACACACACACACACACACACACACACACACACATACATATCGGCCACCTGCTCTCTAAGATATCAGCATCGGCCATCAAAAAACCAATATCGGTCGACCACTAATCCTTGTTAAAGCTACAAAATTTGTCAAGAGCAGTAAGTGCTTTTATTTCTTTGATTGATTAATGATGCAGACAGCAGCAGCAATATTACTGCTGTCACTTTAAGACCAAATGCCTGGACTTAATATAGTATATTACACGTGTTGTAATTCTCAACTGTTTACATTCATAAGATATAGGCTAATTGACTGTGTTAACGAGGATACTCTTCAGGATGGGGATTTTGACATCATTTTGTGTTAATTTGTCAGTTCAAGCATGAAGACATGAAAGAGAACTATGTACTCTGTTATTCTCTATAGTATTTGCATGCTGTCTGAGAAGCAGCTTTTTGGGCATGCACTTCGGATATGTGCGCACACAATACATCTCACATGGCATGCGAGTACCAAATTGAGTTTTTCCGCGTCTTCTTGCGCTTAAATATTTAGACTGACAAGGCTTAAAAATGAGTGCAAATGATAAACTTTCCTGATCGGGCAAGTGACAGTTCTGTCAACTGTCCCAAGCATTGTTCACGCTGGCCCCAGGCTATCGGGCAGTCCATATTGTCGAGCCCTTACCCAGTATCTTACAAGTACAACATATGGAGATTAAACTGATGAACATAATTTGAAAAATATGTGGGGAATTTTGACTATCACTGCAATGGCTCACTTTTGAGAGAAACAGATTACCATGGAAACTTGTGTTGTACATGTCCAGTGCTCCTGGGCAGGTTAAGTACAGGTTTAGCTCAGCTGAGCATTATGTTCCTTGCATTTAGATTTATTTTGTACAACTCAGTATAGAAATGAACCTTATAATATATAAGCTAGTTCTTGCAATACTGCAACACTGTCTGTGTTTTCCTTCATATTTGATCTCAGATGCTGAGAAAATAACTTGAGACATTCCTCTCTGGATTAAAATTCTCACTCTCTTTGAACTCCTGGCATCATTCCGATCTCATCATTCCCTCACAATGGTGGTCTCTTCACACAAATTTGAAATCACCATGACACCTGGTAGGGCTGTAAATAAACGAGTTCATTCAGTTCCTATAATCTGGAAAAATCTAAGTATCCAGACTGACTTTCAACTTTCTCAGTTGGTTGCACCAGCACATGATTTGGTCGCACCTTTTTTAAACATAGGATTAATCAATGCATGCTGATGAATAGTTGTCTCAATCTTTTCATTTTTCTATGACTTAATTCCTAAATTTCCTGAATTCCTAATGGACTATATGCACAGTTACTTACTGGTTTTTGTTAAGCCAGCTCGGGCATTTCCGGTGAACATTCTGTACTCACTGTACATCCACACAAAACCATCAATGGTTGACTTTTTAATGTTGTATTTATATTTTAATGCCGTTATCAATTTGCCAATAAAGCAGTTTTATTGATTGCAATAAAGACTTGAAGCTAATGTGAACGTTGGAATAAGAAACGCGATGCCTGTAATTGGTCACGCACCCGCAACATTTTTTCAGCACTTAAAATGTTATTTTTAATGTGATGACCAAAAACTATAAATATGACTATTCAAGTGACTATGTTCTGATTATAAACTAAGTATTACAATTTTTATGTGGTTAAAGCTACCTCAGGACATTGAATATACCTTACCAACACATCCACAAGTGACATTTCACCGGAGGTTTTCCAGCTGGCTTATATGGAAGTTTTAAAGAACGCTCTGTTAACAAAACAAACAAAACGCTTTGTTAGAGGTCGCACTAGTGCCACCACATTGCCCAACTGATAAGAGCTGCCATTTCTGTTGCATATTAGAAACATCAAACGGCAAACGTAACGAAAGCGGAATGAAACTGCGCTACTCATTTGAGCTGCTCAGTTCTGATCTTTGTGCTGGAACGCCGTCAACTTGGGTGTGACGTCGTCATTCCCAGCTATGACATTCCTCCTCTGAGGTAAAGGGAAACACAGCATAATTCATAGTTTTTACTTGCTAAAACTTTTTTATAGTAAAATTACATATAATGTGATTGTAAAACCATTTAAAGTTTTATTTTTTTTATTCATATGTGGTAAGGGAATTTTCAGTTAACCAATTATAAGGTTTTTACATGAAGCATTTAAAAAAAAAAAAGTTCTCCTGTAAAAAACACTTTTTAGGCTTAAGAATTTGAACAAACCAACAACCATAAATATTAATCTTAGCAAGTCATGAATGATCGAAATTTTGCAGCTTGAGATGTGGACCGGAGAGGGGCGCTATTCTTTTTTTTTTTTATGTGATCAAACTTAGTCTTTGCCTGGTTCACCTAGCAACTACATGACAATATTAATCTCTTAGTGAGTGAGTTTATAATATGACCTATTAAATGGCTTTTTAAAGTGCCTGATGTAAAAGCACCAGGGGTGTAATGATATTTAAACCGAACCGAAAAACCGTGGCGTATCAAACGTGCCCAGCCCTAGCCCATTGTTGAGGTCGACCTCACTTTACCTTATGTCACAACTAATTTTTCTTCCTTGATATTTGATTAATTAGTAATTAGGGGTGTAACTGTGCACGTATTCGTCCCACGTCATGCACGTATTCGTCATGTTTTATGCGTACAAGACGAATACAGCGTTGTAGCCTAACCACCAATAATCGCAATAAGCTCCATGTTTTGTTACTTTCGATAAAAAAGTGTAATTCTTAAAATTATGTCCATTATCATGAAATTCAAACAATAAATGCCGTTTTGAAGCTCTTTAATGTGGCGTGACTTTACCATAGGCGCCTGAGTTTAAGCAGCAGCGAGCGCGAGTGAACGATCATCTCTTCCTAATAAACATGAATGAACATCCGAAGGTTTGTTGAAAGATACAGTACAACTTACTGAAACGTGTTATGTAATCGCTAAATCAGCTTCAAAGGCAGAAAGACATCAATAAAACAGCTTGTAAACAATATACCACGTTATGAATTCTTTCGCTAAATATATGCACTATATTAGCCTTTATTCATTATATTTTACTTGACCTGTTAGTGATGTCTTGATTATTTAATGTATGTTTAAAATATCTGTCATGAAAATGACAGCCAGTGTGTAAATTATTATTTTTCAACAATGAATTGGAGTAAAAACATATAATTAAATTTAGAAGTTAATGCAAATACTGCCTAATGTGCAGTTTACATGTTTGCATACAATTGGTCATTTGAGTGTTGATTATTATATCTAAAAATATATAGCAACTGAATATAGGCTAGTGGGCTCTGTTGTTAACCTTTAATATTATAGTAATGTGCAAGTAAGGGCTGCCTATATAGTTTACAGCATTAGCAGAGATAATATTTTTATTCTTAAGGAACTTTTAATTATAATGGAATTCATTTAAAGACAGAGACACAATTAGTTCAGTAACTATTTAGGTTTAGTTTTCTCCCCCTTGCTGTATCGAACCGAACCGTGATGTCAAAACCGAGGTACGTACCGAACCGTCAGTTTTGTGTACCATTACACTGAACAGGCCTGCAGAATAACATCTGTGACAAACGTTTAAAACTGTTTCTTGTTCGCTGGCTTGATCCCCAATTTCACAACACCTGCCTGACTGTTGCTCAGGTGGGGTGAAAACTGCGAGGCAGCATCCTCTGTTTGTCTTGTTGCCTTAGAAACAAGGATGAAGCGGCAGTAACGGCCTTGCTGCGTAATGATGGTAATTAGCAGTAATTTTCTCCTGTGTGCTTGCAACATTCCTCTGATCTCAATAGACAGCGCTAGAGGAGAAAATGTCTGTTGCCGAGCCTTCTGTAGAATCTGTTGAAACGATCAGAGAACTTGGAGGAACGTGAGCTCTGTTCCTCGTATGACGCGTGATGTAATGATGCCGATGAGTATTTCTCCAAGCAAGGCAATTATTGAAGACTTTGCTTCATGCAACAAAATTGCATATAGAAATTTCAGGTAGAGAAAATGCATGCTTGTCCGTCACTTGGTTATTTTTAACTCTGTGCGGTGATTCAATCTCATTTTCACTTATTGAAAGAGTGAAGGAAATGCATTAGTGGAAAAAGAAGCAGCGCCCAAGACTTCTCACCTAGACACACACACACATTCTGAGATGTTTAAGTGCAGCTACCCTGCTGCTCTCTGAACTTCACTCAAATCGACCGGGGCTTGAAAACACAATATTAAAAGACCATATGTGCTGCTATAGCCCTAATGATAGATTGACATCTGAGAGCTGGAGTTATGTAACAGTCTTTATAAAACAGATGGATGGTGGTTGATCAATACGGTCTTGCTAATATATATATATATATATATATATATATATATATATATATATATATATATATATATATATATATATATATATATATATATATATATACAGTGAGGAAAATAAGTATTTGAACACCCTGCTATTTTGCAAGTTCTCCCACTTAGAAATCATGGAGGGATCTGAAATTGTCATCGTAGGTGCATGTTCACTGTGAGAGACATAATCTAAAAAAAAAAAATCCAGAAATCACAATGTATGATTTTTTTAACTATTTATTTGTATGATACAGATGCAAATAAGTATTTGAACACCTGAGAAAATCAATGTTAATATTTGGTACAGTAGCCTTTGTTTGCAATTACAGAGGTCAAACGTTTCCTGTAGTTTTTCACCAGGTTTGCACACACTGCAGGAGGGATTTTGGCCCACTCCTCCACACAGATCTTCTCTAGATCAGTCAGGTTTCTGGGCTGTCGCTGAGAAACACGGAGTTTGAGCTCCCTCCAAAGATTCTCTATTGGGTTTAGGTCTGGAGACTGGCTAGGCCACGCCAGAACCTTGATATGCTTCTTACAGAGCCACTCCTTGGTTATCCTGGCTGTGTGCTTCGGGTCATTGTCATGTTGGAAGACCCAGCCTCGACCCATCTTCAATGCTCTAACTGAGGGAAGGAGGCTGTTCCCCAAAATCTCGCAATACATGGCCCCGGTCATCCTCTCCTTAATACAGTGCAGTCGCCCTGTCCCATGTGCAGAAAAACACCCTAAAGCATGATGCTACCACCCCCATGCTTCACAGTAGGGATGGTGTTCTTGGGATGGTACTCATCATTCTTCTTCCTCCAAACACGTTTAGTGGAATTATGACCAAAAAGTTCTATTTTGGTCTCATCTGACCACATGACTTTCTCCCATGACTCCTCTGGATCATCCAAATGGTCATTGGCAAACTTAAGACGGGCCTTGACATGTGCTGGTTTAAGCAGGGGAACCTTCCGTGCCATGCATGATTTCAAACCATGACGTCTTAGTGTATTACCAACAGTAACCTTGGAAACGGTGGTCCCAGCTCTTTTCAGGTCGTTGACCAGCTCCTCCCGTGTAGTTATGGGCTGATTTCTCACCTTTCTTAGGATCATTGAGACCCCACGAGGTGAGATCTTGCATGGAGCCCCAGTCCGAGGGAGATTGACAGTCATGTTTAGCTTCTTCCATTTTCTAATGATTGCTCCAACAGTGGACCTTTTTTCACCAAGCTGCTTGGCAATTTCCCCGTAGCCCTTTCCAGCCTTGTGGAGGTGTACAATTTTGTCTCTAGTGTCTTTGGACAGCTCTTTGGTCTTGGCCATGTTAGTAGTTGGATTCTTACTGATTGTATGGGGTGGACAGGTGTCTTTATGCAGCTAACGACCTCAAACAGGTGCATCTAATTTAGGATAATAAATGGAGTAGAGGTGGACATTTTAAAGGCAGACTAACAGGTCTTTGAGGGTCAGAATTCTAGCTGATAGACAGGTGTTCAAATACTTATTTGCAGCTGTATCATACAAATAAATAGTTAAAAAAATCATATAATGTGATTTCTGGATTTTTTTTTTTTGATTATGTCTCTCACAGTGGACATGCACCTACGATGACAATTTCAGACCCCTCCATGATTTCCAAGTGGGAGAGCTTGCAAAATAGCAGGCTGTTCAAATACTTATTTTCCTCACTGTATATATATACAGTCTTTTTTTTGTATTTAAATGTTCAGTTCTTTTTGTTATAAGAAAAAAGTTATTAAACCTGTCATAGCAGTGGTTCTCAAACTTTTTCGTCACGCCCCCCTTTAAACCTTTAAAAAAATCTGCCCCACCCCAAAAAATAATGTAATGAAAAACACCTGCAATAGTTACACTTTGTAATGTCATTATTTCATATAACAGTAAGAGAGAATCATAATAAAGGACTGAACTTTTAAATAAACAAAAACATTTAAATATTTCAGCTTTGGATGAACTAAACAATATATAAAAGCGCAAAATATATGACTGCTTTTGACAGCGCCTCACATCACGAGCTCAGATTCTTGTTTGTCTTCTCACCGGAACACGCATAGTACTTTTCAAAATATCTTCTTTTGTGATGCACTGAAAGAAAATACAGGTTTGGAATAACATGATGGTGACAGAGTTGGCTAATTTCCCAATGGATACAATCAAGTCCTGGCCTAATTTTTGTCATGACTTCCTCCTTTCCGAAATTAAAAACCATGTTGGCAAATGGCAATTCACATTCACGTTGAAAAAATTTTTCACCTTGTTGGATAAAATATTTTCTCTCATTCTAGTTCAAAACATTGCTGTTAGTTTGAGTGGTCTAACATGTTGATATCCAGCTTAACCAATGGCATGACTTTTGGGCAGGACCCCTTGATGGGGCGTATAAAACCTTGATTTGGAAAACCTGATGATCCCATGATTGTTCTGCAGCCAATTTGAATGATTTCATTGGCAATCACAATGCTGATTGCCTACATAACGCTGAAACAAATACTAATCCCATAACTGTTTGCCTTGGTCGTATTAATCCATGATTTTTCTGAACTCTGAACTGAATTCATGAAGTCTTTTTTGACAGGTGACTGTGATTTGAGTGGGCAGTGTTTGCGCTCAACTGGTTTTGGGGTGGGGTTGGGGGGATCATGCTATGATCAGTCATTATTGTTGCAGTTTCGGGCTGTTAGTGCAATACAATTGGCATACTTTACCTTTAAATCCCACTTTCTCTAAAATGGATGTCCTCAGCAGCACAGTCATTTCGTCAACATTTCTCCTGCCAAGTCAGCTCACGGAAACAGCCATTTATTCAGATGAATTTCTTGTTCCTTGAGGCAGGCTTCATGCTTCTGAGCTGCCCTCGTGTCCCTTCACTGTAGAGATGTATTGAGAAGTCCCTGCCCCCGCAGTTAATTGTTTTGTTTTGGATGGAGCCGCCCAGATGTCTGTAGTCAAGGAATGGCTTGACCCTTTCTTAGGATGTTAGCTGCATGGATTAAGGTATTTGAGAAAGGGCTTAGCAGCAGGCCTTTCTTTCAGAGTTTTTTTTTTGTGACACAAAGCCGTACATCTGTCAAAGAATCACATGGCTTGTGCCCCGTGGACCGGCACTGCACTCCGAAGAGGGATTACCCAAAAGACCAACTAAAACTTTTCTCACAGTCATTAAACATGGAGTTGTCAGTCTCATTTTAATTGCCTTTAGAAACGGAAGGATACATATCATATATCAAATGAAGGTTTTAATATTCATCTTGCCTACACCAATAAATCTAAAAGTATTAGCTTATGAATATTGCTGGCATTATGTGGTCTGAATTTTGCATTTTATTAGCCTCATATTGTTTTTTTGTTGCCTTTTCCTCTCAGAATAATGCAGAATACGCACGCAGAGAAGTTAATGCAAGCAATATAGTCTTAAAATGTGGATATCTGCTGAAGATGTCAATGATACCTTGAGAATGCATATAATAGTGAACCATTTTTGAGTTTGACATAATTGTCACTCAAATGGTGGCTATTAAAAAAAAGTAATAAAGTTGCTTAATATATTAATATAATGCATACATTTTGCTTTATATTGTATTGATAAATCAGATCCTCAAATTTTTATTTTATTATGTTTTTATATCTGTGTATTCCATTGCGTCCGCCTGTTCTATAAAAAAGCAGTTCATGATCAATCATAAACTCTGTGTTTTCAGTGCACTTGAAGAGGCGAGAAAGAAATTGAAATTGACCTGTAGACACGCTGAGTCTCACACAATTGGCACAGTTTCAATCACAATCCAATTATGATAATGTGATGCATCACAATGTATTGAATTGTGACATGTATCACAATGTGTACTGTATCATGAGGTAGTTGGTGACCCAAACTATTGTTGCCGTCCCCTGTTGTAGTTTATAAGCTGTTGCAAATTGACCATTTTATTGGTGTTGAGCAGATTTTTGCTGGTTCTACTGACTGCATGCCAAGGTTATGAAAATGTGTGGTTTGTGTGCCTTACATAATTATGCAAATGAAATGAAAAGCACTCCAGGTAGTGAACTCTCTAGTAAATGAGTGTCCCCAGGGCACTGTGGCATCACCCCTGCAGCTCCACTTGTTTGTCACAGAGGACATCATGAAAACAATAGCAGCTAAGTAAAACAGCACCAGCGGCAGTACTTCAGGCCTGGATAAAGGCTGAGGTTTAATTAGGCCCAGTCCATAAGTTGAATGACCTAAAGCTTTCATTAGCATGACTCTTTCTCCAGGTTCCTCAGGGGTTCTCCATCACATCGCAACGATATCGACCACCACAGCACCTAGCCAAAATTCTAACATCATGCAAATGCATTATATGGCTGTTACCTTACACTCTGGATGCATCCAGTTACACCTCATCGGAAGACTGTATGGATGGTGAGTGCAAGAGTGCTTTAAGTGCAGTTGGAAAATAAAGGATAACACCTGTCACCTTTGCTGCCATGCACAGGAAGAAAAGCTGGGGTTATGTATTAATATCAGATGTTAGGAAATTATAATACGAGTTAAAGCTAATTATGTCTGTAGCTTTTAGATCTGTGGCTTAAAGTCGACCAACATTATTAAAATCAAATCACCTTTCAAGATGCTTATCCTGGAAAGAAAACCCTGCTAAACCTTTCTGGTAGGAGGAGTGGTACAATATTTCAGTAGCTCCATTTATGAAAGTGTACCTCTCGAATAGCAACAGTAAAATCTTGGCCTTGTGTGCATCTTTTATATATGGAATGAGTCAAACTCCCTGATGAGCTGGAGGCCACTGTGGGAGTTGGAAGTACGCTGCTCCAGCATCTGCAGTCCACTTTGTTTTGTGGCTGAGCTGATTTATTCCATACTGGCTCAGTCTCTCATTCACTGCTCTTCCAGATATAACAGCTTCCCCCTTAACACGCACAGTCAGTTCCCAGGCATGCAGTGAAAAACAACTGAATGCCTGTTTGTCTTTTAATCCTCACCTTCACATGTGACAGATGCATCAATTCCTTCACCAGTTTACCTCAGAGAAATTTCTCAAATGTCTTTTGGTATTTGCATCCACTATTGAGTTAAAGGGATAGTTCATCAAAAAGTGAAAATTCTGTCATTGACTCACCTTCAAGAATGCCATAGAGGGTAAATTATGACAAAATTATAATGTTTTTTTGAGTGAATTATCAGTTTAAAACCAAGTTAAATAACCAAACTAACCTTAAGCACTGTAGGGCTGCATGATTAATCGGAATGGAACCACACGCGATTTGGCAAAGGCTGCGATTATTTTATGTGCAGCTTGTCAGTGCAGCACGGCTCTGTGATCATTAATAAATGCTGCTCCATCTGAAAGCCAGAGGGCGCTCTCGCGCAGACACTCCAGATATGCCCCACCGCAGAAGTAGATGACACACATCATTCTAGGGATGTTAACCGATGACCGTTTGACCGATGGTTGACCGTATCAACGTTAACCGATCAAAGTTGTCGGTAGTCCGTAAAAAAAAAAAAAGTGATCTCTAAATTAGGCTATTATAGACAGTGGACTAAACGCTAATACAGTTAGCCATCTCATTCCAAGATCTTTTTGTGTGAAGTGAACAAATACCTCACACTCAATTTTTCATAACTCGCCTGTTTGTACTTAATAAACCAATAAAAACATTTGGCGCGAGGTCACAGCGTTTGGGTTCGCGCGCTCACAAGGTTTGCGAAAAGAAAAGGCTACAGGCTAAAACACTCGAGGTTAGAGCCAGGGCAGACGACAGGATGAAGCGTGCAAAGAAAAGTAGTGTGTAGGACCATTTCACCAAAAAGAATGACACAGATGTAAGTTGCAACTTGTGTGATACAGTGCTTAAATACAGTAGTAGCACATCATCTATGATGTATCACCTGAAAACACGACACCTGATGATCATCATCTTTCTTTATTATTGTTAGCACTAGGCTACCTCAAACTAAAGCGGAGCTCTTCGGAGCTGTCATTTTCTTAAATGAGCCGCGGCAATGTTTCAAATGAGCTTCTAACGCTAGACAAACGCCTTTATTTTCAACGCGATCACCTTGTACCCAAACCATTTCGAAACTAAGGAGCCATTTCTCCTCCGATTACATACAAGCTCCTCGGCGCCGCGTTTGCGGGACTCATGTTTCGCGCTGTAGGGGATTTAAAAAAAGTGACGTGAGTGGAAGGGCGGCAGAGAGATGCGACAGAGTTGCGAAATTGCAGGCGCTGCTCGAAATGGCTGTTATTTCAAATAGCATAGCATATTTTAAACTAATCGGTTACCGGTTTCAACCGGCTAATGAGGCTCGGTGGTCGGTCAAGAAATGTTTTAGTTTTCGCCATCCCTACATCATTCCAGGATATCCCTATGGGTATCATACTATTGCTGTAGCTGAATAAACAGAAGATTGAAATGCTTTGATTTATTAAATGTTGTCGTTTGTCGGAAACGAGGTTCATAAATGTTTTCATGTTTGGAAAGATGTTTGTCGCGTGTTGATTTTTCAAATGCACATTTTAAGCGACTCAAATTTGCAGTGCTTTCAGATGGAGCAGCATTTACTACTGATCACAGAGCGTACGTCACTGACAAGCTGTGCATGAAAAGAATCATAGCCTTTGCGATTTCATAATCGTAATAAGCCAAATTGGTTTAAGCGCTATTTCATGTTAATAGTGCAGCCCTAGCACATAGTATACTTAAGTTTTTTTATACATAGTATGCATAATTTTCCTGGTATAACTGTAAAGCTGCTTTGAAACAATCTGTATTGTATAAAGTGTTATATAAATAATGGTGATCTGACTTGACTTGATAGCGTGCATGAACACATTTCAGCAAAGGTTTCCAGCAGCTTTGTGTCCATATTCAGAATGAAAATGCATTCTGGTAAGGACCATTTTGCCTAAAATATAGACTCCTGTACAGGTCGTAAGTGTTAAAAAAATATTTTTTGTATCATATCATCTTTTCTCTATTTCTTCTGTAAACAGACATACGTGTCATGTTGTGTCTTACATTTAGATTAAAAGCAAAGTGACAAAACATGAGTAAAACAATAAGGCTGCGGTCTTCTACTGACTCTGTGCCTAGATGTACAAACATACAATAATAATATACAATATAAGTTGTAAATAAAACCGATAATTTTACAAGACAAAATAGTATTTCAGTTTTTATAAATTCATGTTTGATTCGATGTGGTGTTGTTTCTTTGTGATTATTTGTGAAATTGACCAGTTTCTAAGTCACTTTGCCGGAACCAAATAATATAGCGTGAAATGACGGGGCAGGAAGGTAACATCAAACTGTTGGAGCAAGCAATAGGAAAAAAGAGAACAGACCAAATATCTCAATAGGGAGAGCAGGACGAGAGCTGTATGGAAGAGAAGAGCTGCTCATCATGAGCTCTGCACTAATTAGCTTGGCATTTTAGCCTCCCCAGGCAGGCCCACCAAGTGTACAGAGGTCCCATATCTGTGCTCCAACCACAGGTCCTCAGTTGGATTTTATGTTAAATGCTTTGTTTTCTCTCTATAGCTAAGAAATTGTGCTGGAGTCAAGCGTGGGCATTAAAGTAATTTATATTTGGCACACTAAATTAACTTTTTTTTTGAAACGTGCAATAAAAAGGTGTTGATTTCATGCTGGGAACTCGATTCCTTTCCACCTTTTGGTATATTACAACTTCGAATAGTTTTGTGGGGCATTTCAGGGGTGCTTATGTAAGAGGTATAAAAAGGTGATAATTACTTCCATGGTTTTGGGCTTTTGTGTATCCTGCAGGAAAGGGTAAGGGTGAAAATTCCCCATTCTGTTTGGCGTTGTCTTGTCTTAATGCTTTGAGTCATCTTCTTATCATGACTCAGTCTGACTCATTATATAGTAATTTTCAGGAACTGTTGAATGTGTGAGACATCTTTGGTTGTTTTGAGTCCTATCACTGATATTACTTGAAAGAACAAAACAGACGAACAGTCTGAATATCCTGCATTATTGAGTGCTGGCAGTCAGTGTCGCTTGGCAGACGTTTAGACCTCACAGAAGAGCATGTAGAGTTTATCTTTTTTACGACTTGTAATGTGGTCAGGGGGTTCGACATTACAGTAACATTTGGAATTCTGCCGACACCAAAGAAGCTGGCTCTGTCCCGTTTTCTTTAACATGGGAAATGTTTTCTTTTCAAAATGCACGCAACTTCATGTCGAGTTTGAGGGTGTTCAGATGGTGCAGTATTAAACCATGCTTTGTCCTTTCATTGCACCAAGCTCAAATGTAGCATTACTGTGTTTGGTTTAATTCAGGATGGGTGAGCTAATCGTGGGTAACTTCAGCTCAATTACTTCAGTGGTGCACATGGAATAGAGCACCTGCTGGCTTCAGACTAATGCTAGGGACATATTGTGAACTTGTACAGTCATTATATTCTGTTGTTGATGCATGTAGACTGTAGGGAAGAGAGAAACTGACTGACATCATGTGCTTTACATTAGCTTTGGGAGATGCACATATTAGTCTTCATGACCTTCTTTGCTGAATTGATCCAATGCACGGACTTGCCAGTGTATATCAAATCCTCTTTGTATTTTTATTCTCCTGGTTGCACAATTGTAGCCTTACAACACTATACCCCCTTTAAAAAAATAAAGGTTCTTAATTGACATCCATGGAAGAACCTTTTACATCCATGTAACCTTTCCATTGCACAAAAGGTTTGTTATAGTGGGAAAAGGTTCTTTAGATGATTAAAATGTTCTTTACATTAAAAGTTATTTTAAGATCTCTTCGGCGAAAGGTTCATAGTGGAACCCAAAAGGTTTATTTTATAGCATCACTGTGAAAACTCTCTTTTAGAACTTTTTTTGTTGTAGACTAGTGTAGTATAGTCAGGGTTTGAAATTAACACTCACCAAATGCAGGTAAAAATCAACTGTGGCGGGTAACGCTGTCAAATCACTAGCCAATTTGGCGTGTTACTTATTATGTTTACTTACTTTGCTGGCGAAGTTCGTGTAAGCCAAATCTACGCAGATTTAGCGCAGATACTTGCACTAATGACACTAATGCACTAGTGACATCACCAACCCTAAAATTTACATAACCCCCTCCCCCGGGAACTCATTTATAGATTATCATGACAGAATATGCCAATCAGTGACTAGAAGATAGTTAACTCCACATCAGCAACATAAACTCATCAACTAACCAGTCAGAAATGTCCTGTTGCATTCTACATGTTGTCACTTCTTCTTGAGTCTCTCTATTATTGTCTGACTCCGGTTTGAACATAAAAGGCTAAAAGTTTTTGAAATTTGTCCGTGTGAGCACATGTCTGTGTGAGGACACAAGCTGTTGAAGCTCCGCCCTCTGTGACGATTAACAGAAAATACATTATTTTCCAACATCCTAATTTTTTTTTTTTGCTGTTCTTTGTACTGTATTGATCTGTCCACCTAAAATAGATTTTTGGTGATGAGGACGAAGGAGGAAGGGATGAGATTGCTGGATGACAGGATTTTGTTTGAATAAGAAATTAATGTATGAATTCCAAATTTTATAATATTTATAAATTTATATATAAGATGTGACATAATTAATCTTTTTTTTTTTTTTTTTTTTTTTTTTTTTGGCTAGTAAAATTTCTGAATGGCCGGTAACTTAAAAATTTAGTAGCCAAATTGGCCGGTGAGTGAAAAAGTTAATTTCAAACCCTGAGTATAGTATATTTACATTGTAGTTTAGCCTGTTTGCTAGGGTTGTCATAATACCAACGTTTTAATGGGCGGTAGCAGTGACATTTCAAATTTCTAATTTTTTTGTTTTGATATTGCAGCAAAAACTAATATGATGTTGAACAAACTCCTTTTTTTAAATTTAAATTGAAATGTTAAAGGTCCCATGACATGCTACTTTTTGTAGGCTTTAATATAGGCCTTAGTGGTCCTTAGTACTGTATCTGAAATCTCTTTCCAAAAATTCAGCCTCGGTGCAGAATTATAGCCACTACAAGCCAGTCCCAGAATGAGCTTCCTTCAGACGGGCCGTTTCGGTGTCTGTAGCTTTAAATACTAATGAGGAGTAGAAAGGCGGCGCAAGGTGGAGGGTGGGTGTGGCCTTGACCATCTTGCGCAACGGTACCATGCATGTTTGTTTATGTTGAATATATTGCAATGGCACGAAGACACACAGTCATTCAAGCATTTCAGTTTGACCCAGAATCTGATCCTGATGGAGAAGCAACGGATGAAGAAGTTGCAACTCAGCGGCTCCAGCAGGACGTTTCTGAATGGTTAGTTTAAAATATTATGTCTGGATACGGTACTTTATTCGGATGGTTTACAGTTATTATCATGTAGCTAACGCGAACCTACTGTTGCCTTTTCATGAGAGATCTGTAACGTCTGTAATTTATCTTATTACAATTACATCAAGCTCTGCGATCTTGAAATGCGGATATCGCGCGCGCCATATAACCAACAGGAGAACGGTTATCCAAATAACAAAGAAATGTACAACACTCGCATTACAGTGTGTGTATTCACACACATACTTGATGCTGTCTACTTTTACATTAGCGCAAGTAACTGCATAGCTGCATAGCTAATGTGACAGCCACATTCTACGTGTAACAAGCTAGGTAACCATAAACAATAAAGCAACACACTTATATATAATTTGTTGACTTACTTGTCTGACGTTCAGCAAGCCCAGCTCTGTATTGACCATTCGGTTTTCATTTGTACATCCAATTATTGAGCAATTATTATGCTTTGCGCGCTCAAAAGCCATGATATCTCTCGTGGACAAACTAAAATCGCGCGCGCGTTCTACTTCCTAGCTCATTTTCTCATGGGCGAGAAATATTCTCTGGGCGGGCAAAGCAGGGAAAGGGGAGGTAACATTTCTCCTTATAACGTCATAAGGAGGAGATTCAAGATCAGCCCGGTTGAGGTTCCATTTTCTCAAAGGCAGAGAAAGATAGCAAAAGCTCGATTTACACCGATTAAAATTTCTAGAAACTTGGGGACCATATACAGGCTAGGGGAACTCATATTAATGTTAAAAAACCTCAGAAAGTGGAAATTTCATGTTATGGGACCTTTAATATAAAATAACAACATCAACAATAGCATATTAAATGGTAATAAATATTCCTTACAACAATGTACCATACTTAGACAGCATTTATTAATTTTGGTTAATCTTTAATTACTTCAAAATGCATTAGTACATGTAGAAATGAACAATTCAAATCTATCAGTGCATGGATTCATTAGAAATTGAATTAACAGTACACAATAATATGCAGATGAATGAACCAATTAGATTAAGACATGTCGTAAAAACGTTGTTTCTTGTTAAAGATACCTAATTTAGTAACTGTTGATAACAAATTGAACCTTAATGTTAGGTTTTACAAACCACCTGCATGTAGGCTTCACGTATTTCTAAAGCAAGTAAACATGGCTTCCGTTTCCCCCCCAAATGTAATTATTCGAGTAGCCTAAACGCTCCGTAAAAAAGAATAAAGAAATAAAGTCAGTGAGTGGATTTCTGTTTTACTAATCAGTATTTGTATACAGTATCAGTATAATCAGGGCATTAATCAGTGGCATAGCCTATTCGTCTGCATTTACACTACAGTTTTTATTTAATGCATTGCCAGGCGATTTCACCATGAAACCATGCGTCCTGAGCGCATACATGAGTATTCAACAGCAGCTTCCTGTCAGTCTGAAAACATGCAGTCACCAAACTAACAATACTTAATTATCTATATTTTTTATTTATTTTAGTATGTACTTGATGGTGAAGTTCTGGTGCTTTTGCCATTCCTGGTTATTTCAGTGTCTGTATGATTCAGAGGTGCAGCATGGCATGTGGAATTTAGAGTGGGAACTGGAAAACTTCTGGTGGTCTGCCAAATAATATTGGATCCTCATGCACACTTTTCAAGCTTCTTTCTGTGTAATGGTTTTCAGATTTAATCTGACATGTTCAAAAGACAGGTTTGTTCAATCCCCAACATTGAGAGGAGCTTGAAAACCTGATGAAAATACTCAGGAAAAAATAAATGCAACATCAGGGGCCAAAGAACACACAGCCCCTTGGTACGTGAACGGCATCCAAAGACTGAAATAAATAAATCCCAGACTAGAGGAATTTGACTTTTTTTTTTTTTTTTTTTTGGAGAAGGGTTTGGCTGAGATGCTGTGAAAGCAGCTGTAGGATAGTGTGGTTTTGGCTTGACCGCTGTTATGGTTTTAACAGGGTTCTTCCTCTTCCCCCTGACTTTGCTCGCCCTGCTCTGGAGGAATGCAGACAGGCCTACAGGGTGATCTGTTTCTAATGTGAGAGGCAGCTCTGCAGCTATAGGGGCTTTCGCACCAGAGGAACCTTTTCATAGTTCCTAGAACAATGGCAGAAGTACCCGGATTTTGGCGTGTTCGCACCACAGGAACTAGGAACGATTTTGTTCTAGGAACTTCTTTTGGAGGAACTAATTTAGCTCCTACTTCAGAGTAGGGTCTAAACCAGCACTATAGGAACTACCAGTGACGTTAGTGTACGCTGAATGGCCGAACGCACGCGAAACACCAGCACCTGCCTTTTTTTAAAGGCTGTGTAAACACACAGATTATAGCCTTTATATTTACTTCAGAAACTAACTATACAAACATGGAAAACAGTGATAGATGGGCCTCTTAACCTTTACGCTGAGGAGAAAATCCAACGCAACTTTGAGGGGACCAAGAGAAACATGATTATGTATTTATGCTCAGGTAGCAACACTGGACATCAACCACACGGCAAATGCTAATGCCTTTTCATTACTGTCGCTTTCTATGTATAACAGTTCTATCTAATAACGTATTAAACAGGACTGCTAGACAGATCGTAAACTAATGAACACGGAGAATGCGAGCACTGTGTGCTCTGGCGTTCTCAGCGACTTAAAATAAAGGTCTGCCGCAGCATCAAAATAAGTCAAAACAACAACCGCGGCTTACATCACTTCAGAGTTCCAACTGGCGGTGCAAATGCAATCAGGAAAACGTTCCTAGGGGGAACCATTAGGTCTCGGGGAACCACCCTGGTGGCTAGTTCCTAGAACAAAGTTCCTAGAACTACCCGGTGCGAAAGCCCCTTATATCTCAGGTCACACACTGGCCCCTTTCTAGGCATGGAGAACCGTTGTGTTTGCTAAAAAAATACAGTAGGTAATTTGCTCTGGAAGTTTTACAGAGGTTGTGTGAGAAACACACAAATTGCAAAGAATGTCTGTAAAATGCAAATTTCTCTAATGTCCCCCTGGAAAACTAGTCCTGAATAGGGCTTATGACACTGAGCGACCCTACATAGGTCAAGCAGGGGATGGATGGATGTCGCATTATATTACATTATTTAATAATTATATATATATATATTATAATAGTTTTTTTTTTTTTTTTTTTTGCCTGTATAAAATGAAGAGAATCATATTTTTCTTAGACTGGTGGTGGTTCACAAATACAGTTTCCAGTCAAGATTTTTTTTTTTAATTTTTAAGAATTTGATTTCCAGGTTTAGAAATGCCTACTTCTACATCTTTGTGTCTTTGGCCCCACCCACTGGTGCGTTAGTGAGATGAGAAGGAGAGAGGAGAGATAGGCCTACAGGATCACAGGACCAAAAATAACATTAGCTTCCAAAGGATTCTAATGCTAGTAAAGTGGTTATTTATTCTCAACTGGGTGAATGTCTCAGTAGAGCGTTATTTGTTTGTTTGGTACATTTAACAGTGGATTCTTTGGTTAATCAGTCGCATATGTTAGCGCAGGCTTTGCAAACAGACTTTTACCTTAAGAAACAGCGTTGTCTACATTGCACAATGAATCTCTTATTTACATCGTGTTTGCACTGTTAGTTATAATGAAAGCATTTGTGAGAGTGCAGAAGTCGAGTAGCAATGACAAGATCACTACATTCATGTCTGTCATTGGCTACAATGCTCATCGCTGCAACCTTTCATGCCACAGGAATAGGCCTAGATCTAAATATAATGCTATAATCAACACTTTTCACGATTAGTTAATCTCAGCATCTGTAATAGTAAATACGTAAGAAAAAGTTTTCGAAAGAGTTCCACATGTAATACTTATTTCATATACAAAGATGTTAGCCAAACGTAGCAGTGGACATTTACATTTAAGTCTCACAGCAGACCAGCACCTTTCAACAGAGTGTTCAAATCATAGGGCTAAAATCAGGATAGAGAATCATCATCTTTTTTTTTTTTTCTTTTTTTTTAAATTCTGACAACTTTTGATGTAAATATCATGCTAACATTAAAAGTGCAGTTATCCCTGACATCTGTGATAGGCAACTTTGGTCCTGTAGGCCACTGTCCTGCAGATTAGCTTCAACCCTGATAAATATTCACCTGCCTGGAAGTTTCTATAGTAATCCTGAAGTCATTGATTTGTTTGTTCAGGTGTTTAATTAGGGTTGAAGTTAAACTCTGCAGGACAGTGGCCCTCCACGACCGGAGTTGCCCATCCCTGCCTTAGATCAAAATGGATTCAAAAATACAGTTTTTTAAATGTACAGTAAGCTTCTTTGACCCAATACTGAATGGTTTTCCAAGACATTCCCCCATAACCTGAAGGAATTCCTCTCTCTCAGTGTTTATGTAACTGATCCCCAGCCACATCTGTCCCAGCTTGAGGCTCATTATAGGTAATGTGCTCTCTGACAAATGAGGCCCTCCCCCTGTTGGTGGAGTTCTCCAGTACGCCTTGACATGTACACAGATACAGACCGGTCAGCCGCAGAAAGCTAGATGGGGCGGCTGATTGGCATTTAGTGGGTGAGTAAGTGGTAAAGTGTTGGATGTGGTGTGGGGGATTGGAATGGGGCTCCCTGTGGATTCACAGTGAGGAAAATTGAGATGGAAGCAACTAAAAGACTGGTCCAGGCCAACATAAAAAGTTGGCTTTCCTTCATCACTAGCATTTGTTTATGGTGGGAAGCGTTTCAACACCCCAAACAGGTTTCTCTGGTTAGTGTAGCAGTATCCATGGTTACATGATAAAGCAGGTTTTTTCTTTATGGGAAAAGTGAGAGAAGAGAAAAAAAAAAACAATAGGGAGAAAAATGGAGAATGGGTTCTGTAAATTTACATTTAAAACGTTATGCAAACATTACATTCCGATGTTCATATCTTAGGGCCTTACTTTTCATTTATTCATCCAAAATGTGCCAAATTCCATGTTATAATGTAAATTACATTTTTATAACTGGATTCCAAAATTCTGTTCGCCTTTTGCACATTGCATAAAGCATAGGGTCCTTCTCTCTCTCTCTCTCTCTCTCTCTCTCTCTCTCTCTCTCTCTCTCTCTCTCTCTCTCTCTCTCTCTCTCTCTCTCTCTCTCTCTCTCTCTCTCTCTCTCTCTCTCTCTCTCTCTCTCTCTCTCTATATATATATATATATATATATATATATATATATATATATATATATATATATATATATATATGAAGAGGTCAGATGCAAAAGCCTCTAAGTGCCATCTGAAATTTTCTTCTAGAATGGTCATTTTTATGAAGCTCGTATATTTAAGTTCAGCAATTTCACTTAAATGGCAATGAAAATTACCTATTAATTGTCATTTAAGTGAAATTACTGAACTTAAATAAACGAGCTTGATAAAAATTATCATTCTAGAAGAAATTTTCAGATGGCACTTAGAGGCTTTTGCATCTGAACTCTTCATACATATACATATACATATACATATACATATACACATATACATATATTCCACATTTTGGAAACGTCAACTGAGTGGCACTGCTCAAGGGGTCTGAGCACATGCGCTAATCACTCGTCTCTGGTTAACTGTTCATGAACATCAGCAGATTCAGCACAATATTTTTACAAAGCTAAAAACAGCAGTATGTGTATATCTCACAGTAATGCTCTTTGGTGTGTTTGCGTCACAGGGGTGGTCCGAGCTGCTGAAAGTGTCCACAGGAAAGAAAGGCACACAATAGAGAGGAAATGAACGGTTGTTTGATAATGCTTGCTAGCGCACCAGTCCTCACACACTCAGTGAGATGTCAGAGCACAAGATCTGCTTCAGGCCTTAGCAGATGGAACACTCTGACTAAAGATCAGTCGAGTGACTCCATGACTAATGAGTTCTCTTAACATCTGGACTTCACTTTATGGCTTCTAAAAATGTGGAATCATTTCATATATTACATTAACTTACATTATATAATATAGTCCAATCAGTGACCTCTGCTTTGTGATTGTAAGCGCCATCATTTCTGAATTGATCACCATGGTTACTGGCCAGAGTACTTCCTATCCATTGCTTCTTTTTTGCTTGTTTTAGAATAGAATAGAATTCAACTTTATTGTCATTGCACGTCACAAGTACAAGCAACGAAATGCAGTTTGCATCCATCCAGAAGTGCTTTAGCAAGAATATAGATATATTACAAAATATAGATATATTTTAGATATGTTACAATGTACACGGTATGAAGGAATGTTATGAGTGCTATAACTATAAGTATATACAGGCTATAACTGTAGTAAGTGTACAAGCTATGTACAGGCTATAAACAGGTTATACGTATGGATATAAATAAAAGACTATAACAGACTATAAATATACAATATGCAAGTATTAATAACAGCTGTAGAACTATAATTATTGTATTGTATTGTACAGCATGGTTGTCTATACAGTATTTACAGTAAGATATATATGAATAATTTATACAGTAGTAATATTAAAGTGCATGTGGCTGTAAGTGGTGGTCCAGCCACTGTGTATGAGTGTGTATGAGGATACTGGGGTTTTTTTTGTCCATTGTGTGTATGTTCAGTTATGGGTTGTTGTCAGTGGTTGTGAGAGTGCGTGTATGTTCAGTCTATGAGTTTTAATGTGGGTGAGATGTCAGGAGGCAGAATTCCAGAGTCTGACAGCTGTAGGATAGAAGCTGTTCCGGTACCTGGTGGTCTTAGTAAATAAACCTTTTGAGGTTTATTATAGCACCTTATGGGCTTTAGTGATGCACTTTAAATCAATGATGTTATTTCTCAAAAATGTGTTTCATTTTAGATAAAGTGTGCTGTGTTGTAGAGTTATTTATTCAATCACTAGTGGTTATCTCCAGTTCTGTTAAGAAAAAAAATACATACACACAAATACTGTACAGAGTTAGTGCTTTTGTATGCTGTTGCTAGCAGGATTTCTCATGGAAACAGCAGGATTCTAGAGTGATTATTGTCTGTCTCATACAACATATTTCCCATGATCCCAGTCTGTCTGCACCATTTGACCTGATGTGTTGTTGGTGATGCGGGAAGCAGCCCGTTCATTGGAACTTTATCCTAATACAAAGCCTTTTTATTTCTTATTAATTCACTTTTTGTTGTTATTATTATTCTTATTCTTATTTACTTCATTTTATTTTAATGTAGTTGTTTTTGATATGTATATTTAGAATATTATAGGGTTAGTTCACCCAAAAATGAAAATTTTGTCATTTACTCACCCTCAACATGTTCCAAAACTGTATGAATTTCTTTCTTCTGCAGAACACAAAAGATATTTTGAAGAATATGGAATATACATTAAGCGAATTCACGGATATCATGTTTGCTTGTTTTTTTAAATAAATTTTTATTTATTTATAATTCATGGTTAAATTGATGGTTCATTTTACTGATAGTGTCACATTGAATTTGCAGAAGAATAATTGAAACAATTTGATATATTTTATTTGGTCTATTGCTCGATCTAAAGATCTGGGCTAGTGTTTAGAAAGGGTGTACTGGGGGCCTTAAACACGGCACACGTGGATGTTTGATATTGCTTTGGGCAAGGAAGCAGCTGCTAAATGACAATAGCTAACTGTGTACCATTTGGTGAGACGGCACTGAAATCTGAAAACAAAAAAAACATGGTGCAAGCATGAACTTGCCATGCCTTTGTGAACCTGATTTGTCTGGTTACACTCCTGGCACGGCTCAAGCTGTTTAAATATCTCACAGGAATCTCAAATCATTGGAGGACACACGCAAATCAGAGCATGCTGTTTCTGCTGTCTTGGTTTTAAAGAAGCGCTTAATTTCAGGCATATTTGACCTGCCCACCTTAGAGCATTTAACCACCAAGCACAGTATCTTTTAGAACTGGAACACAGTTCCTTTTGAAAATGTATTTTAACCATTTTTAAGGAAGGAAATGTGGAGAGGTTGGTGAGTCAGCCGTGAGTATTTTGCCATTTAAGCATGCCTTTAGAGTTTAATGACAGCAAATGGATTGTTTAAAACTGGCATTTATTTTTAGTGAGCTGTTCCTTTCAAAGCTGATAAGACGCAAGTCTCCAGCACATATCGAGATCCAAATCTTGAGTCTCCTAGCAGTTCAGTTAAATGTGGATGTGCACAAACACTGTGTTTAAAGACCCGATGAAATTAAAATGATGCTTTTGTGTATTTTAGTCAATTTCTATTAACTTTGAGGCCATCTAAATGCTAGTGTACTCCTAACGTTATGCATGTAGTGAGCATCATAGATCGTTTGGAGAACAATAGAGTGAAATCTTATTAGAAGCACTGTTGTGTATATATTCACAATGATTGGGGATGTGGGGTCACCAGAGATGCAGGAGAATTTATATAGACTGACTGTCTTACATCATACTATATACACACACCATATTAAAGTATACTGTATATAAATAAAAAGGCTACAGCTATGTATAAAATATGCAGCTTCTTTTGTGCTTAAAATATTAAGTGAAGTGAAATATAGGTTACAGTTTGAGTTGAACTCGTATCCTATTCCGTTTACAACTCGAGGTGAATGCGGGAACCATTTTCTAGCACTCTGGCGATGAAAAGACCCGTCTGTCTGTATTATAAATATATATATTCCACTCATTGCTTAAATTTTAAACCTCCAGATATAAGATTTGCTTTAAAGTCCTCTATGCATCATTTTACTATCAAGATTTATGCTTATGCTTATTCATTGTCATTTTTGATGAATGGACCTATATCCTGGTCTCAAGGACTGAATCATGCTGTGATACTTTGAAGATTTAGCTGCAGGTTATTTTCTTGCCCTTCTTTGAATTCCTTCTGGACTGAATGTCTCTTTTTCATTTGAATTTTGAAAAGTTCTTCTTTTTCTCAAAATCAAGGAATACATTTATTTGCTCTTTAAAACACAATGGCTTTTATTCTCTTCTCTCAGTTTAGCTTGATTAATTAATGGAGGACCAGTACCTTTGTTGAATCAAAGATCTTTGTTTCATGAAAAACATTTGTGTTAAATCGAGAAAAGAAGTAAGCGACCCTCATTTATCAAAATAAATGCAGAGAGCCAAATCGGTCCTGAAATCTCTGCGTTTACCTTTCACTCGTCAACTCGCAGCCACACAGCAGCTTTGGTCTCCACCCACTCACTCTCAGTCTTTCACACGAGCCCCGCAGAGGGAAATTACAGGAGGGCAAAAGAAGGTGCACCCAGACGGTGTGATTTTTAAGAGCTTGTGGAGCTTTGAACCGGTGGGGTGGTGTGCAGGGCGGACCACAAGAGGCCCGAAGACAACCTTTTAGTGTCAGTTTAAAACGCTAGAATCCATTTATTGGATTTAAGGACACTTGGTCAGTGGTCACCCTGTGTGAGCTCATAGGGTTGAGTAGTAAAAATCAAGGAATATTGGAGGTAAAACCATGACAATGTCACATGTTTTCAATAATTGCATAAAATCATGTATCGTAAAATCACTGGCAGCAACTGTTACATATGACAGGCTAGTGAAAGCAGATTAAGGAAAATGTTGGAGTGCTGCATTAGTTACTGAGAAGGAAAAGATGAGGCTATTCATTGTGGCGCACTTCATCATGTGCTGTGCAGTCTTTATTAACATGATGGTTTTAGAGCATTTCATACGATTGTCACAGATTATGTTGTGTAAAAGATGACGTCTCTTTTTCCATCATTCTGAAAAGAATGTCTGCAGTGTGGCTATTGATGGCTTCTTTCTTGTTATGAAGGATTTGAAGGTTACAAGTGGAATATAAGTTGATTGGCTAAAGAAAATGGACATAAATAATTAAAATATAATAATAATAATAATGATGATATAAAATATTCTAGAATATAATAAAAAATTAAATTAAAAAATAAGAATTATTATACTATTAAAATAATGAACAAATAATGACACTCATTTAGGTTAATTGACCATAACTTTTAACGAGTGTGTAGCCTTGAGTATCAGTACTCAGTGACCCATCTTAACATTAACCATCCTGTTTGCACATCGCTGGCATTCATTCTGGATCGGGCTAATCAAGTTAAAAAAAAAATATATAAGGATCATGCTTTTGTTTCTTTGTGGCCATTAGCCAGTACTGAAATCTAAATGGCAATTTTATAAACTCTTTTCACTCACACAATTATTTGCAATATAAGTGAAGTTATTCTAATAAAAAACTGAGTGGAAATTGAATCGTGTTTCACAGGACTTTTATTCTGAGAGTATGGCTCGGCTCATTCTCTCTGAACTCACTGTGTGTTTACTCTCAGACCTCCAGGTTGATCCTGTTTTACTCTCAGAAACTTCCTCCATTTCCCCACCTGGGAGAACGAAGTCTGACAGCTCCTGTCAAAATCCTTCAGGCCGAGAGAAGTCATTGCTGTCTGACCCAAGCACAAAGAGGCTTTTGTTATCTGAATCTTCACACCAGAAACATTAGGAGTTGTTCGCATCTATTTGGAGTACAACAAAACGGAGCAGAGTTCAGGGGTCTCGAAATGCTTTTGTTTTAAAGATAAAATGTTTCTGAAGACCTTATGAAAGAGTTTAACAGCAGCTAAGTGGTTAAGTAGATGCGAGAAAGAAAATTCAGAACGGAAATGGGTGTAAAAATATTGTCAAATTGTGTCTTGAAAGCACTGTAAATGGTGCAGAGGGGAATGCAAGAGCGCATTCAGCGTGAATAGCCTCTTACAGCTTCAGGTGTCACTGTGAGTCAGAGGAGAGAGATGTCCCAGCAGTTCCCATGCTGTTATAATCGCAGCTCCCAGCGAGTTTCTCCTCATCATTTTCTGGACTGTGAAACGCCACAGATTTTTGGAGGCTTCAGAAACGCGTTGAGAATGGCTCTGCAGTTACAATTTCTTAAAATAGTTTTAAAAATTGGATAATAATAATAAAATAATGACATTAGCTAGTAATGAGTTGCTGTTGCTTAGTTTTGATTCAGTTTTCAGCATTACATTTTCCCCCGCATTTTTTGCTTGCCATTCTTCCTGTTCTAGAAAGGGGAAAAGAAAACTTCCTTTGCTGTGCGAACGATACAAGCCGCTCTGGCCACCGTACACTCCCAATGGAGGAAAATGGTGCTATTGGCTAAAGCCCAGGAAGCTTAATGACCTGCCCAGGCTTTAGACTGGAACAGCACAGTGAGATTCATTCACAGAGTTAGAAAAGGGACGAGAACTGTTTTCACATCATTCCTGTCTGCTCCACAGTCTCTGTTGCGGTCCGTAGACCTGCCATTTTCTAGACTTTATCTTGTATTGTGCCTACACTGTTAAATCCAATTTAAAATATAAGCTTATGGAAATCTGAGTTGCATAATCAGTTACATAGTATTGGGTGATGGGTATTGTGAAATATGAACTCTTGAAAGCTGTAATTTTTAAGTCACAACTGTCTATATTCTGGTTTTCGGAGAGATTGTTTCCAGTGTTAATTTTGACAACAAATTTTGATTTAGTTTTAGTCATAGTCTTTTGACTAAAATGCCATTTAGTTTTAGTCATATTTTAGTCATCTGAATTGTTTTAGTTTTAGTTTTAGTCTAGTTTTAGTCGACGAAATACAATAAGATTTTAGTCGACTAAATCTACAGTAGATTTAGTCGACTAAAATATAATGGGTTTAAATTGAAATGCATTAATTTAGAATTTCTCTAAAATTCCCAAACCCATATACTCCCGGAGAACACATATATTAACCTGCTAATATGAATGATTTTAAAGTTTGAACATGCAATACAGATACAGATTTAACTACTGCAACTTAAAAAAATATCTTAAAATTAAATAAAACCACTTTTCCTAAAGTAGAACAGTCTTCTTTTCAATGAATGATATATGCATTCTTTATAACTACTTGCATACATCATTCTCTATTCTTTCAAGCAGACATATTTATTTGTATGAATTTGTATGAATATAATTAATCCTTATTAAAGCTATTAATGAGCAATGAATGCTTTTCTCTTTTTCTTTTGTTGCTTGATCAATATTAAGGACACAGGACACATCAGATTTATTACTCACTGTCACTTTAAGACATCGGATCATGTCCAATGACATGCGGATCCAATTGCACTGATGCACATGCGATACACTCACAACTGTTTAAGACATAACCGACATCATTTACGTGAATACTCTCCAAAACTGACATTTAGACATAATGTTGTGTGTATTTGTCCATTCAGACACGAAAGAGAGCTCAATTCCATACTCGCACGCTGTATAGGTGTCTATGTGAATGGCTGCACGCTTCGGGTCGGGTGTGTGCGCACAGAAAACCGTACCGAATAGAGCTCTTTTTTGCGTCGTCACTCTTATTCAGATCTACATGTCTGCTCTACTCATTCTCCCAGACGTTTACATGTTTTAACGTTTTATGAGACATGCAGCGCATGCCAACTCGTGTGCCGCTGGGTAGATCAGCACGTCACAGTACAAATGTGCGCATCTACCACAAATGCAGGACATCAGACTGGATCGCTTTCCAAATCGTCACTATCTAACATTTTCGTCTAGTTTTTATTCGTTGACGAAAATGTCAATAGATTTTCGTCATAGTTTTTGTCATTCAAAACTAGTTTTTATTTAGTTATCGTCTCGTTTTCGTCTGTGAAAAAATGTCGTTGACGAAAATAATGACGAAAATTATTCGTCAACGAAATTAACACTGATTGTTTCCTGAAGCTAGAGGTGGACTTTACGGACTTGACTTTTCAGCTACTTAAGGTCTTATTCTGCAGATCTCTCAGAGAGCTTGTATTCTTTTAAGAGTGCTGTTCTGATCTTTATCAATGTCTGTACTTCTCAGGTCACATTAATGTAATTGTCTTGGACCTCTGTTAGATGGTTTTATTAAATTATGTAAGTTTCAGATTGAGGTTTTTTTATGTTATGCAAAGTGCAGATGATCACATTAGGGTTGCACGATATTGGGAAAAAAAACCTGACATTGCGATATTTGTTTTATATATTGCGATATGAAAACAATGTTTCACTAGATGAATCGCTCTATTTGGAAAGAATGAATCATTCTAGAATGATTGGGGTTATTTAGTAGGGAAATATATCTGCATAGATAAATACAATGGAACAAAGATGCCTTTTTTTTTTAACAGTATCTATTTTTTAAAAGTAACATTTTGTAACATTATAAATGTCTTTACTGTCACTTTTGATTAATGCAATGCATCCTTATTGAATAAAAGTAACCTACCCCAAACTTTTGAACACTATGTAATTTCTCATTATATTGACCACCCTGCATATATCCATGTACACACATAATAACTTTTAGTTTTTAAAATAGATATAAATGCTATATAAATATAAATAACACTTATTTTGCGTTTATAGCTTAGATACTCAAAAAACAAAAGATGAAAAGAAAATTTGCACCCTAATAAGTCAGTTGGTAAATTTGAGACCACTTCTGTCTACCGCTAGTCATTATGCATTTATCACCTGCTTTTTATCCACAGCAGATTATTACGTAATAATAGTTCCTTTGTAGCAACTTGGTTTAAAGTACCAGCTCTAGGGCATAAGGATTAAACAGCTGGATTGACATCACAGCGACTTTCTGAATCACCGTCTACTCAGTGTTGAACTTATAACCTGTGTCATCTCATCTGTTCTTTTCTCTGGCAGAGTAGGCGGAAAAAAATTAATCTGGTGCAGTGAGGAACTGCACATTTTTCTACTCTTGTTTTTCCGTCCTTCTCCTCTGCAGTGCCACAAATACCAACCAGCCAGAAGCTTGCGTTTGTGATCGTCAGCTCGTGCCTGAGATAAGATGGTCCGCCTCCCAGAAATGGAAGCAGGACACAGTTGTGTGTTTTGATGGCAGTGGCACACAGGGCAGTTTAGGAGCCAGATATCAGAAGCCCTGCTGCTCATTGCAAAGCCATTTTTGGATGTAATGACTCACTGATATGCTTCCTCCTACACCAACCTGTGGTAGAGCAGGGAGCGCCCCAATTCATAGCTATATTCAGCCAGATTTTATTTATTTTTTATATAGCAGTGGCAGAGCACCTCCACTTTTGCATCACCAGAGTGACTTCTGAACCTCCTTTTGGAGCTCAAATAGCACAAGACTGAAGTTTGTGTGGTTGTTTAGAAACTTCATTTTTAGTTTAATGTTGTCGAAGCATTACTCCCACACGTCTTATATAAGCGATACAAATTATCTTTACACCTCGACCAAATGCTTTCCTAGACTAACAAACTCTGTTTGTAATTCTGCCAAATACATTAACAATCCAGTCAACCTGTGTGACAATCCCTGCCCCTTTTTATTAGCCATTAATATCTAAAAAATCATTTGATAGCTGCACGATGAAACATTACATCTTTGTCCTTCTATTTTTTTCCTTCACTCTAGTTTTTTTTTTTTTCGTTTTTTTTTTCATGCGATTCTCCGAAAGGCTGGAATTATATGGTGTGAGGCTGTTTGACAGCCTCTCCTGTTAATTACACCACATAGTTCTCTTTTTCTTTCTCATGCTGTTTTCACTCTCTCTCTCTTTCTCTCAGCTATTTTGGTCTTTTCCTCCTACAATCCCTGTGACTGTGTTGCTAGGGACTGTCGGTGGAAATGTGGATGTTTCTCTTGTAGAGGGAGCCACGGTTTGTCTGATTGACATGCTTACAGTTGACGGCATGTACGGGGCCCTTGGGGCTGGTTGTGAGGAAAGCAGTGTTAATTTGTAACACTGTTTTTGGGCCATTATTGTTTAGTGAAGGGCACTCTGTTTCATCATTTAGGTGTGGATTATACTAGGGCTGCAACAACTAATTGATCAAATCGATCATTATCAATAATGAAAATAATCAACAATAAATTTGATTATCGATTAGTCACATCTGCGCGCTGTGCCCAGTCATGTCGCTTTACAGTAGTGAATAACACATTTTTATGGACAAAATGCATATGAAAAATAGAGGAAAGGAAAGGTACATGATCCAAGTTGTCCTAAACATGAGAATGTTTTATATTTATAAGTGCTTCAAACAAAAGCATAAGTGTTTGGCGCTGCTTGGCCTGTTGTTCTTTGACAGATGTGTGTGCTGTTTAAAGGAGAAGTTCACTTTCAAAAAAACTTTTGCTGATAATTTACTCACCCCCATGTCATCCAAGATGTCCATGTCTTTCTTTCTTCAGTCGCAAAGAAATTAAGGTTTTTGATGAAAACATTCCAGGATTTCCCCCCATGTAATGGATTCTATTGGGACCCAAACGGTAGAAGGTCCAAATGACAGTTTAAGTGCAGCTTCAAAGGGCTTTAAACGATACCAGACGATGAATAAGGGTCTTATCTAGCGAAACGATCGGTCATTTCCAAAATAAATAAAAAAGTTTAAGTTTTATAAGCACAAACGCTCGCCTTGCTCTGTTCTGTGATGCGCGTTGAAGACGTCACGTAATACGCAATTACGTTGAAAAGGTCACGCTTGACGTGTTTTACAAATGTGCGGAAGGAGGACCATATACACATTTTCAAATGTATTTGTGTCAGTTTATCGTTTAAAATGCCCATTTCGTGTGCGTATCCTGGGTGTTTTAATATTAAAAAGCCAAAAAGAACATTTTCTTCAGGACAGAAATTTTTCAAGCGTGACCTTTTCAACGTAATTGCGTATTACGTGACGTCACGAACGCGCATCACAGAACAGAGCAAGGCGAACATTTGTGCTTATAAAACTTAAACTTTTTTATTTATTTTGGAAATGACCGATCGTTTCGCTAGATAAGACCCTTATTCATCGTCTGGTATCGTTTAAAGCCCTTTGAAGCTGCACTTAAACTGTCATTTGGACCTTCTACCGTTTGGGTCCCAATAGAATCCATTACATGGGGGGAAATCCTGGAATGTTTTCATCAAAAACCTTAATTTCTTTGCGACTGAAGAAAGAAAGACATGGACATCTTGGATGACATGGGGGTGAGTAAATTATCAGCAAAAGTTTTTTTGAAAGTGAACTTCTCCTTTAATGTCTCTGACACGCGTTTTCCTCAGCTCATAACTTTATATCCTTATCTGTAAATGTAAGAAAGTCCTGCCACGACTATTTAAATTTTGCATATTCCGACAAGAAGCACCTTGTTACATAGTTTAATGAACGAGCACCGGTGGGTGCATGCGCGTCAAACAGACAGTAGAATTAGAGCACAGTAATTCTGATTAATATACACATTTAGCTGAAATATTTTTTGTTAGAAATTAAGGTAATTAATGTCATTATTTCTTATTATCGTCACTACCAGCGACACGAGACGCCAAACCCGCTAGATTTGAATGGTCAGCAACAGCGACCGCAGTATCAGTTGTTCGCACAACTTTTTAAAACTACTTACTTTAAACCAGTGGTTCCCAAACTTTTAACAGGCATGTACCCCCTGAGACATTATAGATCTTCCGGAGTACCCCCAACACCACCAATTGTTAACAAGTTTTTTTAATTTTTATTAATATTTATTTTTATCAATTTTGTTGAAAATAGTGAATAGAATCATAAACATATGATACAAATCTCATCAAAAGTCAACATATGATACAAATGTGCTGAATATAATGATTTGAAACAGATATGCACCCAATCTCACACACAATAGGCCTACAACACATATCCAACATCTCATTAAAGCTATTGTTAACTTTTCACATACTGATAAGTATTGCTTTTCACATATGATAACATTGTATATTTTCTTAACTTCTCTGCTGTAAAATAATAATAAAAAAGAGAACACATTAACAATAGTAAACTAAATAGTAAACAGTAAACTAAATTGTAGTAAACCACACAGAATAGGCCTACCACCTCTCCATCCACATCACCAGTTTAATCAATGTGAGGGATGTGCCTGGATGTTCTTACATAATGCAGCGATGTTAGGCCGAATTGGGGACAGTTTCAGTCTTAGATCATTTTCCACAAACAGTCTGTACCTATACTTGGTCTTAAGAAATAGAACCGACGCCTTTTTTTCACGCGACACGCAAGCGTGTTGGAAGCGTTTCCAGGCAAAATAGAGTAGGAAAAGATGTTTATGTTATATATGTTGACGGCAAAATAGGCTATATAATATATTTCGTTCTGTATTGACAGGTGCAGTATTTGAAAATCGATAATATTTTTTTACATTACATTTATATTTGCATTTATGTCAAACCCTAGACACTTTCAAACATCAAAATGACATTTATTAATATGTATTCGTGTCAAAATGACATATAAACATCTTTTCCTATTCTATTTTGCCTGGAAACGCTTCCAACACGCTTGCGTGTCGCGTGAAAAATAGGCGTCGGTCCTGTTTCTAGCATGCACGCGTTTTCCGCGCGGCTCGAGTGTGTCATGCAGGCAGTGTGCAAACTCTAACCTGTTAACATGGGAGCCGAAATAAAAACGGACACGCCACGCAGCTGAGACGCTCATGCCACGCAGCCAGTGTGTCGCCGGCCTTAGATCTTTTTTCGCGTACCCCCTGAAATCAGTCCACGTAGCCCTGGGGGTACGCGTACCCCAGTTTGACAACCGTGGCTTTAAACGACCGTTGCACGCAACTTGAAAAAAGAAATGGCTGTGCCGGGTCAGTAGATGAGGTGGCGGCGCAACTATAATGATCAGTCTATAATCCCATCCACTTTGAAGCGATACTAAACTGCAGCGGAAAAGCGTCTCGAGCCGAGTCATACTACGCAGTGGAACAGCCCAATTGTTTGGAGGACAGTAAAAATATATTTTAATATATAATAATTGTTAGATTTTTCATCAGATTAATCAACAAAAATCTGCCGGGACAGATTAGAAAGTGACGGGCTGCCGGAGTCCATGTAATTAATGGGAAACACTGCAGCTTATTTTCTCACTATTGTGGAGACCATGAGAACAGCTTCACCTGAAAGTTCATGCAAATCGATACCACAAACATGATGTCCTCTGCACTACTGACATCTTTTATTTTCAGGGGATGTGGCCTTGTTTAGTTAAATGAAACCTTTTAAAACGGCCTTGCGTAGCTTTTTTATCTTTGTTTATTTATAGGTGATGGAGCTAGCTTTTGTTAAATAAAGTACTGGTGAATGTGTGTTTAGGGAATGTCAGTGAATTTCCTGATGTGAGCGGATAGAGCAGCTTTTCTATTTGGTCTCATTGGCATATTGTACGTTAGATTGAACATTTGTCATTTGTGTGTGAGAGAGAACCTTTTTTTCCCTTTCCCTTTTTGGTTGTTCTGTCAATCATGTAATTTGACACTATTAGATGGACCATTTCAATGGTCTCAAATTTCTCAGTGAGCAAGAAATATGTGATTGGACCCAAGAACAAACCTCCATCACACTATGTATATTAATAATATATCATATCAGTGCATCAGAAATCTTGTTGTGTCTACAGTGGAGCTTCCAATTTTCTTGTAAAAAATCAAAATCAGCCATTAAAAATCTTGATCGGTGCATAAACTAATGTGTAGTTAGCCGCATGAAAAATACAGTAACCAACTTAGGGCTGCATGAGAGAGAGAAAATTGGGGAAAAAATTGTAATTGTGAAAAAAATAAAATAATTCTGTGATACATATTGTGATATGAAAACAGTTTCACCAGATGATTTGAATAGCTCTTATTTGTAAAGAATTAATCATTCTAGAATAATTGGGGTGATTTTGTTGGAGAGTGCATATTTATTATTTATTATCAAAATCATAAACAAATTATAAGCATATATAAATACAACAGAACAAAGATTTACCTGAAAAACAAAGCATATTGAAATGCTTATTTCATTTGTATCTATGTTAACTAATCAGGTACATGCATTAAATAATCAAATGTAAAATAACTGCATAGTCTTCACTGTATAAAATAAATATAAATTAATATAATCAGTTAATACAATTTATTTTTGTTAAAGCTACAAAAGTGATTTTCTCTTTCTCCTTTGTTGTTTGATTAACATTGGTGACAGAGACAGCTGCGGGTATAATGGGCTGACGTCACTTTAAGACGAATACACAGACCCAATATAATCATATAATAATATATATGATTATAATATATATAATAATGATATATAATATAATCATCATGCATCCATTTTCTTGTTTACAACACATAACCGACAATGTTTACGAGGATACTCTCCTAAACGGGCATTTTGACTTGTATTGATATTTTTTAATGTGTATATATAAAATATAAAAAAAATTATATTTATTTTAATAAATATATGTAATAAATTATAAATAAATATGTAAAATTTTAAATACATTTAAAAATCTTTCAAATAAAACATGCTTTAGCCTACTTTAGATGGAAATTTCTTGAATCTGCAATCCTATAACAGTATTTTTCACAAGTAAATGAATTGTTTACAAATATATATTTTAATAAAAAGGAAGTAAACACTGTAACAGGGCACTCAGTAATCTGGTATCTTCCTGCGCACTGGTAATCATATTATTTCAAATAAAGTCAAGGTAACACTAATTTTACATACAGCACACAGTGAAAACGATATGAATATGACACAGTGGGCAACTGGATATATAGCACAGCATATTTTAAAATCAAGGATTTAAAGTTTGTCGATTGCGTCTCCTGTGAAGCTGAACTCTCCTGTCCGCACTCACTTCGCACGCACAGTAACACGTTCATGCTAGCTACAAGTGCACACTTAACAAGATCTCACAGCTTGATTCGATTAAATCTGCAAGGTTTGTGAAATTAAATGTTTATTAGATGTTCAGAGATTTGTTAAAATAAGTATTTGCTGAATGTTGAGGGTAAATGAGAATGAATTATAGACTAATTGTTTGCCTCTGTGTTACTAATAATATTAAAGCAAACGCTTTACTTTTTCACATACCGTTTACTTTCTTTGTTTAACAGTTTGGTCGATCACTAATTCTGCGGCACATTAAATGATGAAATAAATCAAAGATGACCCAAAATATTTTCAATGCAGGAAAAACCTTGATTTGGTGATATTTAAATATGTCATGAATAATTTCAGGCCATTTTTCTCTTTGGTTTTATCAGTGTCCGGAGCTTACGCATAACTCAGGCTTTCTCACACATACCTCAGAGCTAAGCTCCATCAATGGGTGTTATTGATTTTTACCCAAGAGCCTCAGCAGAGTGTGAGCTTGTCATGTGTATGGCTGAAGAAGCAATCACCAATGAAGAAGCAACAAGTGTTTGTGTACGTATGATCACAGCTGTTCAGAAAGATTAGCAGCGAGCTCTGCTTTGCATTCTTCCTGTCGCTCCTGGTTGATGATTCATGTGCTGATGGCTCAATCACGCAGACAGAGGAGAGAAAATCTGCTGGCTTTTTAAATCTCAGATGCTTGCATCACAGGTGAAATGAAATGGCTTCGCCGCCTCAAAGATTAGTCCAAACTCACCATGGTATGCTTGTAGCTAGATGCTGCTCGCCTCTGATGAATTGCTGCAGTTGAATTTAAAGTTTTGATATAATAACATTTGTTGAAATATAGATTTTTCATGGTTACCATACCGCACCAACACATTACCTGAACCAGAAAACTGTGCTTAAGAAACATCATCTTTTGTTTATTTGTTTGTTTGTTTAATTATTTGCTAGTTTTCCATGAGCATAAACAGCAAATTATATCATACTGAGCTGCGTTAAATTTTCAAGCTGATTTTTTTACACCACAGGCTCAGCAATAAGGATTTTTCTGCTGACCCAGTCAGGCTAGTATATATCAGAATGAGAATCATGCTCTCATTCATATCTTTCCTGTATTGAGAAACAAAAATGTATTGACAAAGAAACATGTACAGACAGATTCTGAGGAAGGGAGGATGCGAGGAAAAGGAAGGCAAGAAAAAATATGGTGGGTGCGTGGGAGACCACATCAACCTCAGTCTGCCGTGTGGTTCCTCTTTAATGGATAAACACGTCTTCCATGGTTGATGGGTGAAAAATGAGGGGTTTTATCATCAACCACCAGGCAGCACAAACCTGTGCCTTTCAGTTCATATGTCTGCCATTAAATATTGTGTTAATGCGGAATTATGTTGTTGCTCATGACTTTCTTTGCCCACACACACAATCGAAGCCTTTAAATGTAGTCACTCAGAAAGGAAAGAGTACCTTCTGTGTGGCAAAGAAATCAGTTTTGCCGCTTTTTGCTATTTTAAATCTGGTTATGTGTTTCCAGCTGTACATCAAAACAGAAGTATGATCCTCCTTAACTCATAATTTAAGATGCACAATAGGTTGCCAGTGAGAGGGTAGCATTTGGCAAAAAAAATTGAGTGAGTGTAAAGGAAGAGAGTCTTGGAATAGTCAAAAATGTTCTTATGTTGTTTTTGGATGTGGCCCTGTACTTGGGAAATGTTAATGGGTTAAACTGACGGCAATTATGATTATTTGTATTGGTCACTTGCCATTCAAAGCGATTTTGCAGTACATCAGTTACAGGGACCGTCTCTGTGGTGCTACTTTGGGTAGTATCCTGTATTTTGTTTAAAGGGTTAGTTCACCCAAAAATGAAAATTCTGCCATTAATTACTCACCCTCATGTCGTTCCAAACCCGAAAGACCTTCGTTCATCTTGCTATCACATGCTATTTCTTTCCCAGGTTGTTTACATTCTTCAACTGTTTATTTAATTTTTTGACCGTTTAAGCGCAATAAGACATGAAAGAGAACTATCCATGCTGTCTGACAGCTAACTTTCTGTGGCTGCGTTTCGGGTGTGTGGGCTTAGAAAAACACACATCAAAAGTTTAAACTGGCAAGGCTTTAAAACGCATGCAAATAATAACCTTTCGTGATAATGAATTGCATAACCCCGATAGAGATGAGGATGATGATGATAATAAAAATAAGAATCAGAAACATTAACTGCAACTGATAGAATGTGCACTTGTAGCACAATACAACAGTCTCTCTGTAAATGCAGATCGTGGAGACATTTTAATTGTTCACGATCTAATATCATCATATGTGACCCTAGATCACAAAACCAGTCACATGTCGCACGGGTATATTTGTGGCAATAAAAAAATGATTTTTCTTTTATGCCAAAAATCATTAGGATATTAAGTAAAGATCATGTTCCATGAAGATATTTTGTAAATGACCTACAGTAAATATATAAGACATTTATTTTTGTGAGTGAATGCAGCACAATCGCAAACATAAATGGACAACTTTAAAGCCGATTTTCTCAATGTTTTGATTTTTTTTTTGCACCCTCAGATTCCAGATTTTCATCTTGACCAAATATTGTCATATCCTAACAAATCATACATCAATGGAAAGCTTATTTATTCAGCTTTCGGATTGATTATGTATAAATCTCAATTTAAAAAAATTGACCCATGTGACTGGTTTTGTGGTCCAGGGTCACATATCGCACACCTCTTGCCTAAATTCACATTCCATTTCCAACAATTGATTATTAGGTTTTTGTTTGTTTATTTATTTATTATAATTTAGTGTTTGTCTGTCAGTTAGTCAATAGTTTTCTGATTTATATCAAATTTTGCACAAAAAATTAAATTGGGGCACACTACCATGCTATAAAAGTTATAGCAGGTAGTCTCTAGTCTGTACCACATTTCATATACTGTCATGCTGTGCCCAGCCTTACTTTGACATGAAGTACACTTGCAAGAGCAAAGGAATGAGATGGTTTCTCTTTTGTCTGTTACTGCAACAACCACATCATTCACATTCTCTCTAGTTTAAAGCTCTACAAGGTTCAAATAACAGGACACGGCAGTAATTAAGAAACTCAGGTTGCCATTGATATCGATGAAGTTATTTATCAAAGTAGAGATGAAGACATGTTGTCCGCCTCCCAATGGTCCCCTTTGCACACTCCTCTCTGGAATGAGGTGAGTCACATGCTGAAGCTTTAATCATCCTCCTGTAAGGCCACAGCTGTGTGCGAAGGGGTGGTCTGAGCCAAGCGCTCTCATGTCTCATGTCTCAGTCTCGACCTAATCCTCACACCTCACACAACAGGTGATGTCGTACCTCGACCTGAAGGTGTGACTCAAAAATGGGCCATGTTATCAGCAAGCCAAGGCAATGTGCGTGTGACGGGGTGAGAGAAAAAGTGTCCTTTTTTACGGTTACTCTATTCCACAGTACGGCAGAGAATAGGATTACAGTTTTAGAGCCATATGAAAGCTGTATTAATTTTTCCCCCTAAATTCTGTGTTTTCTGTTTAACTTTTTTCTGAATTCTGTTTGAATGGTTAAATTGTAATAATCAAAAAGGATGTAAAGTAAATCAATTGAATTCATAAAACTTTAACAGTTTATCAAACATGTATCAATAATAAATGTATTATGAAATGTTTCAGTTTAAAAAATTTTTTTTTTATGTTGTTTACGATTGTAATCAAATGAATGTGTAAAACTTAAAAAATGTAATTAATCAATTCTTCAAATTTTTTGGCAAAAAAAGTGATGCAGATGATTACTGTTTGAATTAAAACATTAATAGTAAAGTATTTTAGTTATAATTTCTTCAAATGAAACCAAAGTTTTATTTTGGTTGGTTGTAATCAAGAGATTTCCGTTTCTGTGTTTCTTTAACAATAGTTTTTATGAAAAGAAGTGGTGACATGCTCGATGAACTTTTGAAGATGAAGATTCTGTGGATCGTCTTGGCATAGTGAGACAGCATACGCTGAAAACAGCATCACATGCTTGAGTGTGTGTGTGTAGTTGACAAAACTGCGCCACTCATTCACACACAAGCAGAACAAGCAGATTTCTTATTTAAACTGCAGTCTTTTTGTAGTTTGATATTCACAGACACTAGTCCATATTGCGATTTGAAGTGTACGCTCTTACATTTTTGCCATTTCTTGTTATACAATAAATTCTTTTTTTATGACTGGACTCCACTATTCCACTATGTGTTCTGCATCACAGAAATCATAAAGCCCTATAGTTGTACTGGTTTTGCACTGGGTCTTGAATGAATAATAAAAAAAAAAAGGAATGTGCTCTTTCAGAGGTCCAAAAAAGTCTTCTCAAAAATACCCACTTCTCTGCAGTTTTGTTGAGATTGTGTGGAGGATGTTGTTTGCCTAAAAGCGGTTGTCCTTTCTCTGAAAGGCTGCAATTATATGAATTGTTCTTGTGTGTTCAACACTATTGTTTTTCTTCCTTGGTTTTTCAGTGATTTCAGTGAGTTCAGCCCAGTACCGCGTTTCCTATAAGCCTCCAGACGTTCTTTATTCCTTCCTTGTGGTTGGAAAGCCTGCCTTTTTATTTTAATGACAGCCATCACATTTTTGGGACTTCTTTGCTTTATCAATAAATCTTGAGGTTTTTTTGTTTAGTTTTTTTTTTTTTGTTAAAGGAGTCGAATAATGAGTATTTAAAAAACAAAACAAAAAACAAACAAACGATGTACTGTGAAAACATTTTAGAACTAGAAACCTCCTTCCCAGCCCAAAATGTCTCATTCCTCAACTTTGTGACGTCACACAGACGAATGCATCAACGTGATGATTGATAACGTTACACGTTAACGATGCCAATTGGTTTATCAGAAACTCGACCCACCCAGTCACAGTGAGGTAATGAGGAGAAAGCTATGTGGTGTCTATTCATTTCAGTCTGGCTAACTGTTTATGCACCACATTCCAGGAGATTGTTATACTGTATGAATCTGTCATGGTGATGATGCAGGCTTTCCAAAGAGGATGCTATTGAAGTATGAGGATTTAAAATTATATTTGAACTGACAGTAAACTTGCGGCCTGTGTCTTAGTGGAGAAAAGCGCAATTGCTCGTTTCACATGTGAAGCGAGCCTTTCTTAAAGGCACAGCTGCAAAAACAGATTAATTCTAGGGATCACAGAGAGGGTGAATTTTGTTCCCACACTGTTCTTTTTAATATCAGCCTTTTTCTTTTTTAAGCTGTCTTTTTGTATGAAGGTTTGTAGCTCTGTGTGTATTTTAAAGCAGAACCTTTCAGCTATTTGATTTATTATTCATAGCTTATTCAGCCCACTTTTACACATGATTGTTACAGTTGTTCTCATTTGAACATTTGTTTTCACCCCGACAGAATGTTTTCTTCCGGTTCCCAGCTTAAGCTAACGCACCTGATTCAATTTGTCAATTGCAAAGCAATTAGTGTAGTAATTAAAGCTGGGGTGTTAGTTTAAGCTTGGATTGAGAGGATTCTCTTAAGGGTGCATCAGGATACAAGTTGAGAATGACTTGAACTGTAAATGTTACATAGATCATTAAATAGTTATTATAGGTAGCAGATGTTATGTTAATAATGTACAATACCGTTCAAAAGTTGGGGTCAGTAAGATATTTATTTAATACTTGATTCAAAAAATATCTTACCAACACCAAACTTTTAAATGATAAGGAAAATTATTATATTAAATATGATTTTATATGGTGTGTAAAAGCTATGTTTTTTTTCTATTACTATCTCCTTCTGTATAGAAAGACTTATGCTATAAAAGGTCACATTTTGTCTGAGATTTGTTCTCAGAGTTAAAGTTCTCATTGCCGTGTTAGTCAAATCTGCCCTGCTCACAGGCTCTCTCGTCACAGGTATCTGTCTCATTAACTGGCTACATGGGATCTGTCAGCCCGTGCTGCCCCATCTGTCATACTTTGGGCTATAATTTGGCAGCTGTGTATGACTAAGCCTCAGAGTTCCTCTCAGCCTTACAGAAGCACCTGTGCTGCAACCTCCGAAATTTATTACAGCACCATTTCTGAGTGAGAGCAGACGGGAGAGGAAGAGCACTTTCTCAAATATTGGAAATACCCATGACCTCATCTGCAGTCTGTGCAAGTGTGTGCTGGGGTTAGTGTGCCGCCACACCCGGCTCTCCACACGCCCCTTCCAGCCATCCGGAGGTCTCACCGGCAGGAAGATTATCAAATATTTTCATCAGCACATACACATAGTCTAGCACTACACTACAAATGTGATTCATAAACTCAAAATGTCAAGTGATTCAGTAGGATTTGTCTATTGTTCCAGTCTGAGATTTATTCTTATTTATTTATTTTTATTATAAAATATCACTGTAGTAATAATACTTACTGCTGTCCTTACGCTACATGCTGTCATTAAACACAGAACGTTTGGTCATTTGTTTTGCCCTTATTGTAATGAGCATAATATTTTGCTTTCACATTCCAAGTGTGTTTTTTTTTTTTTCAGTTGGTATTTTTAACTCGTTTATACTATGGATATTTTACGCAATGTTTCTACATTGTGGGTTGTTTTCCCAGGGTTGTTCTCCTGTGGTGCTTGCGGCAGATTATGTAGGTAAATGTAGTCATTGGGCTTCAGCTCTCTCATTAAGGATAACCCAGCAGCACCGCTGCTCTGCACCACAAAAGTCGGCAGACGGTTGCCAGGAAACCAAGGAAACTGACATTTCAGAGCTTCTCCTGTCATATGGGAACAATGTTCATCTGTAGTGCATTATAATTAAGGCGATGAGGCCTTATATGCAGTGCCACCTGCTGTATTTATATTTAACCAGTGTAACTATCAGCCCAGGTCTGATTTTGGGTTTAATAATTGGTCATCTTAAAGCTTAAAGGTTAAAGCTCACTTTGTAAGTGTGTCAAGTGTTTCCTTAGATAGAACCACTTGAAAATGATGCAAGCCTTATATAGTGTGAATTGTCATTTTCATGGCAACTTGTAAATTATAAAAAAAGGATACTTTTTTCTAGTGTTACCAGGATTGTTCTTTCGGGCAAGTAGCAGATAATCTGTTCGACTTTAAGTTGTTGAATTGCTTCTGATCATCACTGCTTACTGCTTCGTTGCATCATACTCAAAATCATCCTGCTGATATCTAGTCAGTCAATTTGGTTTGTGATTGTAGCCGTGCAGTGTTTTGCCTCTCCACAACGGTAGTGGTATTGATTTGTTCATGTGGTGTAATCTGCACTTTGGCACAGCCAAGTTTATGAACAGTGTTATAGTTAAAGACCTGCAACACTGAACTCTGACTGAAATCTGTTCATTAATTGGTGCCTTGTTTATTTTTATCAAAAAAGTAAAATAAAAATAAAAACAGAGATAGGAAGATATATCTGAATTTGTTCAGAATGAACATGCATATGTTTTTCCTTGTGAAGATTTCAGAACAATTTGCAAATGCATGTAAAATAACATCCTTGTTTTCTTTTTTTTAAATCACTCAAGAGTAAGGCACTTGGTATTTTTTTCAAGTATTGCCATTGTGTTTCATTACCATGATGGCTGGGTGTGCTGTTTGTGGTTTTTGGCATCTTAAAGGGTTTCCCCTTTGTGCCCTCCGTGGCCCCTCTATTTACCTCAGTAATTTTTTTCTTTTTTTCTTTATTTTAATTATCAAGATGGCAGTTATGATTGTTGGATTCTTATACTGTCCCCATTTTTCTCTGTTTCAGTTCTACATAAAGGGATGAGAGGAGGAAGGTCTGATCACATAATGGTCACCACACATGCCTAATTCAGGGTCACTTTAAAGTTCACTTTCATCCCGCTATTATCTGTCCTCCATTCTCTGGCCTCTCCAGCTGAGTGGCTGCCCATGTTCCCTAAGCTTCGTTAATTCAGCTACTCTGCGGGCATGCTCCAGTGCTGAGCTCCGCCACTTAGCCGTACCATGACCAGTCTAAAGCGTTCACAGACCGAACGCTCTGTGGGCGGCTCTGTTCCCGCCACAGATGAGTTTTATACTCGGCGTCTGCGCTTGCCCAATGGAGGTGCTCCTCCCCCTCGCAGTGAGAGCACGCACTTGACTGGCACGCCCGGAGTTCCCAAAATGGGAGTTCGAGCACGGGTTGCCGACTGGCCCCCCAGAAAAGATGGCGGCAGTGGAGGAAGTGGAGGAAGTGGTGGAAGTGGTGGAGGAGGAGGAAATGGTGGTGGAGTGTGGCACATCACGGTGGAGACGGATTCCCCTTCCACCACCACAGGAAGCGCCCAGAGTAACTTGTCAAGCAAGCTCGGCCACCTGATCAGCCCTCAGGACTCATCTATGCTGCGTAACATTCACAACACGCTGAAGAACAAGATGCATAGTAAAGGCAAAGACAATCGCTTCCTCTCACCTGATGGCTATCTCGGGTCACCCCGCAAGGGCATGCGACGTATACGGCAGCGCAGCAACAGCGACATCACCATTAGTGAACTGGACGGCGATGGAGGTGAGGGCTGGTCTTTTTCAGGATGGACACCCATGCATCGAGAGTACGGCAGTACCTCATCTATCGACAAGCACGGCGTGTCTGGCGAAAGCTTCTTCGATATGCTCAAAGGCTACCAGACAGACGCTCCGGACCAGCGCAGCCCTGCCCCTGAAAAGTTAAGCGAGTTACTTACAGTAGCCCATAAACAAACTGCCCTTGACTTGCCTGACGGACCTCTTGGCCCTCTTCGCGGCAGTCCCGCCAGTCGTCTGAAAGAAAGAGAAAAACACATGAAGAGGCGTTCAAAGTCGGAGACGGGTGGTGAGTCCATATTCCGCAAGCTGCGTAGCGTCAAAGCCGAAGGAGATTCATCACGTGCAGGTTCTGACGCTGAGGATGGAAAGTCTGACGATATGGGTCCCCCTCCCAAACCATGGGTCTGCCAGAAAGGTTTTGCACACTTTGATGTCCAGAGTATTCAGTTTGACCTGAACGAGGCCGTGCAGAGTCGGCAAAGTGCTGTAAAGCGGAAGAACACCACCACTGGTGCCTCTGCTGCAGCCGCGGCCTCTGCCTCCAACACTTCATCCCTCTCATCCACCCAAAGCGGGGCTTACAGCTCCCCTTGCGGCAGCCAGGAAGAGCTCAACATCAAGGATGGGCCTTCTCTTGACTCTGGTGATGACAAGAGCAATGATTTGGTTCTCAGCTGCCCGTGTTTCCGGAACGAAATAGGAGGTGAAGGAGAGAGGAACATCAGCCCTTCGAAGCAAGGTAGTATCGGCAGCGGCGCCTCCAGCTCTTCAAGAGATGAAGAAGGATCCCCTGAAAGAGCTCCCAACACACATTTCAGCAATGCAGGGGTGGCTGTTCTTGAATCCCCCAAGGATGGCAAAAGTCTCCACCATGATCGTGGAAAGAGCAACATTGTTGAACATGTGGACTTGGGTGCATATTATTACAGGAAGTACTTTTACTTGAGAGGTGAGTGCTACCCTTGACGTACTGGTAAGATTTATGTGCTGATAGTCAACAGTTCAGGCAGTTTGATGTAGTAGCAATAATAATAATAATAAACTTTATTTTATAGAGCAACTTTAAAAAAGTGCTGTACACAAAATAAGCAGTGCATAGCACAATAAATAAAAATAAAAGTAAACAAGCTTAAAAGTTAATACAAAAGCAAAAGGGATCTACCTCAGACGGGTGTCCACATATTCTGCTAGATGAAGCATCCAAATGATTTGTGAAACCTAACACTTCCTGATTTCTTTTTATTTCATATTGAATTACATTAATTTCGAATTATCGCATTGAATTATTGAATCTATTGATGCCCTAATTAAATCATTCATTCAACTGTTGCTATTCATTATCGGACCCTAATGCAAATTTTGTGTTTATTGATGATAATTTGTTATTGCACTTGATTATATTGCGGCTGTTTTTTAAATGAATTAATCATTAATTGAAAAAAAAATGTTTAAATCCTCAGAGCACTGGAACTACTTGGGTGTTGATGAGACACTGGGACCTGTAGCTGTCAGCATTCGTCGGGAAAAACTGGAGGATCACAAAGAGCATGGCCAGCAATACAACTACAGAATCATCTTCAGAACCAGCGAGGTGAGCGTTCATTCACACCACCAAATACAGTGACATGTATAGTTGTAGCGTCTGAATCAAACCTTGTGCCTGCACAGAGAGAGTTAATTCAAAGCAGTTAGCAGTGAGTGAGATCCAGGTCTGACGCCCACTGCTATCTTATATAACATGCTTAGAGGCGAGTTCTCTCTGCTAGTGCACGGCATAGATCACTCTGTGCCCTGACTGGCTTGTCACCATACTGCTTCTCAATCACACTGCTTTTGACAGCAGCTTGGATAAAGGTTAGACCATCTCTCTAATTATAACAAAAAAAGGCTCTTTACATGTGACCTCTGCCTTTGGTATCATTTATAGCAACCGCTTATGATTCACATGCATTCTGATGGGCCTTAATAGCTTTGTGACTAAGGTGACGCATAGCCCAACATGGCAATCTTTCCACTGCTATTTTGAGAATGGCAGGTGGGCAGACGTGGGTTAGCTTAGTATAAAACTTTTGTTCCACTCATAACGGCACCTTTTCAGGTGTTTGAGATCTCTGAATCATAATGAGCAGGTACTAAAAGACAATAGTATGTTGGGATCTGCAGTACCAAGTACTAATTTTCTCTGAACATCTCTTATACCAATATTTAACACCCACCTATTGAGTCTCACCTGTAATTTACAAATGTATACTGATACTGTATATGTTTTCCCAAACATGTCTGAATCAATAATTCAAATATATTTCTCTGTCATATTTTTAACCTTTCCACCTATAGTTAACAACCTTACGAGGCTCAATTTTGGAAGATGCTGTGCCCTCCACCTCCAAGCATGGCTTGGCTCGAGGCTTGCCTCTAAAGGAGGTGCTGGATTACCTCGTACCTGAGCTCAATGCTCATTGCCTCCGACTTGCTCTCAACACACCGAAGGTCACAGAGCAGCTGATGAAACTGGATGAGCAGGGGGTATTATGATCCTACATTCCCTTACAGTTGTCAAACAACTCAGTCATTTCTTTAATTTTATTATAATTTTGGTAATGCCTACAAGTGAAGAATCGTATCCTTGTTTTCACTGTTTCCACTACACCTAAAAAATACAAATATGCACATACAAAGGATTTTATATATAATGAAAAAATATACTTTATGGCTTTAAATACTTAAAGTATACAATGTGTCATAAAATACAGAGGGTAATTATCAAGAAATATTTAAAAAAAGTAATTATATGATATGCTAATTAATAAATCACCATTAATCTGTCATTTTTACTATATATCTATTGATTTCTTGCTGCCATATTTATTTTGTTATTCATTATAAAATAATTCAAAATATAATAATATTATACGTATTTAATATATATTGTTATATATAATATATAGTATATATAATATATACATTGTATACATTTGTATTTATAATATTTATTTATTTATTTATGATTTATTTGCATCCTCTTCTGGCATAAAACCAAATTCAAAAGTAAAAGGTTCCTTTATGAATAAACTATATTATATTGAAATAAAATCAAAAGTTTGTATATGCAATAAAACATTCTAAACTTTCAATAGACAGTCTAGATTCTGACTGTTATTTCACATATCAGGCTTTAAAGAGTTAAATGCTTTGTTGTGCTATTGTGTTATAAATGTACTTTTTTTTTACATTTTTAAAATAATTAATTGTATTTAATTTGCACATTAAATTGGCAGCCCAAAAAACAGAAAATATTTACTCTCGTTACTCCTTTTTTTCATGGGTTGATGGTCTTTCTTTGCTATCTCTTGTGCAGCTCAGTTTTCAGTTGAAAGTGGGAATCATGTACTGTCAAGCCGGCCAGAGCAGCGAGGAGGAGATGTACAATAATGAGGCAGCAGGTCCCGCCCTAGAAGAGTTCCTGCAGTTGCTGGGAGAAAGGGTGCGCCTTAAGGGTTTTTCCAAGTACCGTGCCCAACTGGACACTAAAAGTGAGTCTTGTCTTGAAGGTTTGTTTAATCGCCACTGAAGCCTGAAAGCAGTATTGTGTGATTAAAATTGCAAGTAGCTAAAGGGCCAAAACGCTTACTGAATCTCTGGTCTCCTGTCATGTCAGTCTAGTAGTTTATAGGGCTAGTTAATTAATTCTAACTGGATCACACTCAAATGAGCCTGCAGCTTGTTCCAAATATGTTCCTCCACTGTCAGCGGTTTATTGACAATTGGAGGTCATGTTTAATTGGGAATGGATCTAAACACCTAACCATCACCTCCTGTTTGAACCCCATAGCCCATATTTGAGACCCATTCATGCGTGCCGTGCCTGGCATGCATGCTCCACCTCTCCCCTGTTACCATGAGGAATATCGTCTCTGATCACAAGCATGCTTTTAATTCCATTTATCAGACTTGACATCTTACCCCTGACATTCCCTCCCTCCGCCCTGTAGTGTGGTCGAGAAGGGGCGGTAGAGGTGTCAGAAAGCTTTGATCTCAGCTTGACGGATTAGGACATGGTTTCACAGTCAGGTGGAGCACAGAGATCAGGAAGGAGGGACTAAGGAGAAGATGAGTTTGTACCCTCGTGTCTCTGTGGCCATGGTGCAGAGCAACAACTGCAGTATCCTGTTTGTGAACAATAGAAAAAAAAAGGGGTGCTATAAAAGTGTGGCAGCCATATTTTGCCCCAACAAGTCAAGGAGCATTAAATAAATGAGATTGGATGATCAAAGGCTCTAGACTGTATGTTCCCTTCAGTCAAAGCGGAAATCCTTCTTTATTTAACAAAGGAAAGGCAGGTGGTCACATAAAAGCTGTATTTGAAAGGCTAACATGAGCTGCTGCTTTTTTTCAGCGGACTCCACTGGAACACATTCTTTGTACACAAATTTTAAAGACTATGAGATCATGTTCCACGTGTCTACAATGCTGCCCTACACGCCCAATAACAAACAGCAGGTAAGCTGTAATACTATTGCAATAATTGAACTTTTTCCTTTTATTTTTAAACTATCACATACTGTATACCACTGTTTAAAAGTTTGGGGTCAGTAAGTTTTTTTTTTTCTAAAGTAATTTATACTTTTCTTATCCTGCAAGGATGCATACAAGTGATCAAAAGTGACAATTATAATGTTGCAAAAATATTATATATCAAGTAAATGTTGTTCTTTTAAACTTTGTTCATCACGTTTCACGGTTTCTACAAAAATATTTAGCTGCATGACATTGATGATGATAAATGTTTTTTGAGCACCAGTGTCACATGATCCTTCATATCATTCAAATTTAAAGACTGCAGTAATGGCTGCTGAAAATTCAGCTTTGCCATCACAGGAATACATTTCATTTTAAAATATATTCAAGTAGATGTCAGGTATTTTTAATTGTAATTATTTTTCACAATATTACTGTTTTTACTGTATTTTTGATAAATGCAGCTTTGGTGAGCATAAAAGTCTTCTTTCAAAAACATTGAAAAATCTTACCTTCCCCAAACTTCTAAACGATAGTGAATACTGACCTATGTTGTTTTCACTTCGTAGCTGCTAAGGAAAAGACACATTGGAAACGACATTGTCACAATCGTGTTTCAAGAGCCCGGAGCAAAGCCATTTAGTCCCAAGAACATCCGCTCACACTTTCAGCATGTCTTCGTGGTTGTTCGAGTGCTCAACCCGTGCTCTGAAAATGCCTGCTACAGGTGAGTCTAATTGTTTTTTTAGCTGCAAAAAAATTCTAGCAGCTATAGGCAAAAATGGGGCATTTGTAATTTGTAACAAAGGATTTTTGGACAGATGCATTTTGCATCAAATGATTTCCAGTCTGTGGTAGCAACAGTACTCAACACTGTATGATACAGTGTTACCAATGTGGACTAATGTTGTAATGAATCAGTCAAAAAGACTTGTTCAAATCATTCTACAGAATCATCATTAACTGAATCCACCAGAGCAGTTACTAATTAACATCTGACTCTCTAACTGAATTGTAACTTTTATTCATTTCTGACTCAATTGGGTTGTACAGTAGATGTTATTGTCTTGGGATATTGTTTTTCTCAAGATCAAAAAGATCAGTGTAGGTACATTTTTAAATAAACATTTAATAGTGATAGGCTAAGGTATCAACAACAATTTTGATTTCATGACTGGTTGTTTATTTGTATCCTAGTTGAAGTTGAAAGTTTTTTGTAATAAAAACAAGAATAATATTTTATTTATATATTTTATATTATTTTAAATAAAACCATTGGCCAATGAATTTAAAATAAGCTTTTCCCTGTCTTAACATCTAATTGTAGGGATGTTGTTTTTGGTTTTATTTTTGGAGAAAAGGATTTTCTTCCTGCTCGCGGTGGGTTATGTTCTCGCTTGATGTCCTCTGGCCAGCTTATTACTCTTGTCGTACAGCACATTACCCAGGGGAGCACTGCTCTTAACCACTTCAAATGAGCTAGGCCTGCTTAATTTCATTCACGCCTACTGGGGGCTGTTTATCAGTAGGATTTGTTGATCGTTGCATTGCTTGCAGTTCAACCTTGAAAGTGCTACTGTGAGTCAAACAAAAGACAAAATTTGTGCTTATCTGAACCGATCGGGCATCAAAAAGGATGTTGATCATCATTGATATCTTCATTGTGAATTACTCCCTTAATCTTTCGCTCGCATACTCTCTCGCTTGCTTGCTCGGTTTCTGTTTTGCCTCATGAAACTAATAGAGGTTATAATTGCTGATGGGCCTCATTGTGTGTCATCTTAATTATACCCAGTAGGGAGCCTCATCGCTGTTCAGCTCTGAAAGTACAGAAGTTACAAAGGCCCGCCCTGACTGAGCCTCTCTGGAACAATAAGCTAAACGGAGCACATAACAAACGAGAGGGCTGCATGCACACCCTTGCCAACTGTCCTCTCCTGAGAGGGGCTTGATGAGGGCCTGCCGCTTAAACCCGACAACCCTCTCCCCCTTCTCTGACGGACTCTCTCCCCCTTCCCTGACGGACTCTCTCCCCCTTCCCTGACGGACTCCCTCCCTCCGTTCCTCCTGTAGCCCCTTCAACCGCAAACTGAATTCTTCTTGTGAGCTTGAACTTTTCCTCAGCTGTGGTCACTCTTGCTATGTTAACCTGCTTGGACTGTTTAGACAGGAATTGGCATGGAAGCCAGGAAGTGGATCAGGTGGGTTCAGCGGGTCTTGGGTTTTCATTTGTGATTGTGTAGCGTGGCTGTTTATTTGTGTAAAGGTAAAACACTGGAATGAAGGGTGATTAAAGGTGTTTATGGAGAGAGTTAATGATTTAAATGCGCTCCTGTTGTTTTATTGGCTGCTGTTGGGTGTACTGAAGTGGTTAACACTGTTCACTGAGGGCCTTTGATTTTGACAGATGACCTCTCAGCCACCAGGGAAATGTTAAGGTAGATGGTATTATTGTACAAAGCGGAAGCTGTTAAACTGCTTTTTTTTTCTTCTTCTTTTTTTTCTTCAGTCCATCTGTACAGAAGTGTTTCCTGCATCACTATCGCATTGCCGCAGGGTCTACAGTGACACAGCAAAATAAATTGTTGTGACGTTGCAGTCTGAATCATGTAATGGTATCTACAGACTTTTGCATTTTTCCCTTAAAATTAGTAGCTGGAATATTTAAAACCTATTAGCGTGAATCCATCTAATAAATTAGTTAATCAATCTGTTAGAGTGTACTATCGATCAAAAGTTTGGGGTCAGTATATTTGTTTTGTTTTTTCATAAAGAAATTTATACTTTTAATCTTTAAATCGATCATTAGGGATTTTGTGAGAAAAATATTTCAAATATATGCTGTAAATTTTTACCGGTACTTTCTATACATTAAAGAATCCTGAAAATGTTATGGTTTCCACTCAAATATTAACCAGCACAACTGATTAAAAAAAAGATAATAATAAAAAATGATTCTTGATCACCATATCAGAATGATTTCTGAAGGATCGTGTGACACTGAAGACTGGAGTAATGACTGCTGAAAATTCAGCTTTGCCATCACAGGCATAAATTACGTTTTAAATTATATTATAATAGAAAGCAGTTATTTTAAATTGAAATAATATTTCACAATATTACTGTTTTTACTGTAGTTTGATTGAATAAATGCACCCTTGGTAAGCATAAGATTCTTCTTTCAATAACATAAAAAAAATCTGACTGAGCCCAAACCTTTAAATGTTAGTGTAGCTACAGAAAGTATTTTACTTAAAGAAATGATCAAATATGTTACATTGAATTGATGGTTCTTAGTATCCATCATGTTGGAAATTAGTGTGTTAGAAAGAGTTAATCTTTTCAGTAAGTTTACATTGTGTGAGAACTCTGCTCTGTGTATGTGATACTTGTACACCTGTGTATTTTTGAGTGGGTCAGGGTGTTATTTGCTTTTGTGGAGGTTCTTTGGTTCCTTGCTGTGGGCAGTGGATGCTCCACCAACCCACACACTGTGTATTTATACTTTAGATATGTAATCCAGTTTGCCTCTCCATCTAAGCCAAGGGGGTCGGCTGCAACAATAAAGTCAGCCCGCTTGCTGTTAGTCATTACTGAATAACTGCTCGATGCCCAGAAGTGGATTATGTTTGGATGGAATATGCACTGCGTTATTCTGGCTTTTGAAAAATGTTGATGATGGTTATTGTCCGCACTCTCATACAGAGTTTGGTTTTTGTATGCCATTGGTGAAGCACAATTGTGGGTGTTTGGACTGCTTAATGCTTAAACAGAAAGCAATATAATGAGAGATTTAAAATAACAGAGCAATGGTAACTGTAAATGTTATTCGTTTTACTACTATGGCATAAGTTTTTTGGAAGTGGTTATATCATGGTTTTTGGACCTGTTCTTTGAAGTGTGTTGGAGTACCATGTTTAACAGATGAGATGTGAAAATCTTTCAAACGATACGAAGTGTGACGGTGGACTTTGTGGGAAACGCGCATCCCATTAACACTTGCTGTAGTTTAGCGCTACCATTCACTTACAACACTTATCAAGTCTTTATTCATCACTTGGCAATAACGTATGTAAAAACACAAAAACATGGAATTATTTAATGTTTATTAAAGGAGAGAGCTTTAAAATAAGCAGTTAAAAAATGACTTTATTTTTTGTGGGATGTTCTATACAGCAATACCATCCTGTTCTTTTGAAGTACCTGGGAGTATCAAGTAAATATTATATATGAATATGATGATTTTTAATTACCATGATGTACATAAAAGATCTGTGTAATATATTTTTGAGTTTTTTTATTGGGAACAAGGGTGATAACTCAAGGCTCTCTTCTTATGGGCATCAAACCAGCAACAATTTGATTTCCAGCCTTCCAAACAGTGTTGTTTGTCCCTTCAGGCAAAGAAAGAAAAACAATATGGCTGGATTAGATATCAACAAGTTATTCATCTCAGTCCGTACTTCAGCAAGCTGCTGCTACTGTGGGAGAGAAGTTTATGTTGTGATGAATTTGCAAGCTCATTTTTCTACCACACACGTACTTGTTTTCCCTTAGTGTTTTTACAGATCAGGCCCACGCACAGACAGCAGAATTTTATTTGGCCCCTCTCTTTCTCTCACCAATGTTTCTAACTTCTGGCCCCCACTTTTCTTTGTCTTCCTCCTCCAGTATCACTGTAAAAACGGGCTAGTGGCTCTCTTTAGTCCAGCCTCATTACTGCTATGGCTGGCTAGTTACGTATGAGTTCCAAGCATACCAGACAGAGCAGGAAGCTTTAGATGTCCATTCCAGAGGCTTAATGAAAGGAAAGAAGCAAGGGAGAGATGAAGCAGCAAGGTAGAGAAGAAAGGTTTGAAGATTTTCAGAATTGGAATTGAATTCATAATGTTCTTCTATAGCATATGAGGGGTCTGTCCAAGTTTACTAGCACTGTGTGGAGTAGTCAACAACATAATAGCCATCCCTGTCTTTTTGCTAATTTCCTCCCATTCCCATTTAGCAAAGTATTTGATGTCCCCTCTGCGACACTTCACACTTTGACTTTCATAATTTCCATAGCAGCCACATTGTCTTTGGAATGAATTTTGCTCATGCATAAACATGAGGTCCTTTAGGGAAGTTTGAGAATGGTTTAGCAATTATCTTGTGCATGTGATGAGCAATTTGTCTCATTATTTGAAATCTTCTCTATTGTTTCCCTCCATCATCTCCACCCCCTCATTCACAGTGTGGCAGTGGCTCGCTCACGAGATGTACCTGCCTTTGGACCACCTATTCCTGAGGATGCTACATTCCCGAATTCTACAGTCTTTCGAGATTTCCTTCTGGCTAAGGTCATCAACGCTGAAAATGCAGCCCACAAGTCAGACAAGTTTCGCGCCATGGCCACTCGGACACGGCAGGAGTACTTGAGGGACCTGGCAGAGCGTCACGTTACGAGCACGCCTATTGATCCCTCGGGCAAATTTCCTTTCATTTCTCTGGCCCACAAGCGTAAGGAGAAGACCCGGCCGTACCTTGGTGCGGAGCTGCGGAGCCCAGGAGCCATCACCTGGCCTGTTCACGCCGAGGACCATGGCGCCGGAGGAGAACTGGAGGCCCTGCTGGCCATTTCAAATGACTTTCTAGTGCTGGTGGACCCAGAAGCCAAGGCTGTTGTCTTTAACTGTGCTGTCCGAGATGTCATTGGTTGGACCCTGGGAAGCCCTGCTTCCATGAAGATCTACTATGAACGTGGAGAGAACATCTCCCTGCGCTCCATCAATAACAACACAGAAGACTTCCGTGAGGTTGTCAAACGTTTAGAGGTAAGTGTGGAGTTGCAGGTATCATGACAGATGGAATTTTATTTTTTATTTAATTTTTTTGCTAAATGTAAGGAATTTTAAGCATTTGTCATTCAGTCAGTCAGTCACAGCACATGGACCTGAGAGCTTGTCTCTTGGTTCTTAATCATTTTTGTTTTGTATCCAAGTGGGATTATAGCTGTCAAGGTTTTGGAAAAAGCTCAAAGTAGTTTTGAGGGCTGTGTTGTGTATGTTTCATCGTGTGAATTAATGGTGTGTATAAGAGAGCCTTTGCATAACTGTGCAGTGGCTTGAATGTACTCCTGATTTGGCCCCCTGCCCATTATGTCACTCTTCAAGTGCAAGAGCTGTTGCCATGGTAACTAGTACTCGGCGAACTGAATGCTCATGATCTCCATCACAGTCATGAAACATATAAACAGAGTTTTCTTTATACTTTGAGAAAAAAGCCCTGATCCTGATTTGCAGATGGGTTCAATAGCTTGTGATAGACATTTCCAATCCATTTTGCGTATTTTGGATAAGGTCTTACATCGTTAATAGAGGACATGGTTCTAAATTGCATAAAACTACTTTAGAATTGAGAAAATCTTTGTCAGACAAGTCATATCAGTCTCCCCCTTTCTTCTCAGCACCTAACTAAAGGCTGTGAAACATCTGAGATGACCTTGCGGAGGAATGGGCTGGGCCAGCTTGGCTTTCACGTTAACTATGAAGGCATAGTGGCAGAGGTGGAGCCGTACGGCTATGCCTGGCAAGCGGGGCTGAGGCAAGGCAGCCGATTGGTCGAAATTTGCAAGGTGGCTGTGGCAACACTTTCACACGAGCAGATGATAGACCTGCTCCGCACCTCAGTCACTGTGAAAGTTGTCATCATACCACCCCACGAGGACGCCACACCACGCAGGTAGGTCTTTTAGTATCAATTAATGGTTCTTGACTGAATCTTGGTGAATAAGTAGCAATTATTTTTGTCAGATTGTAAAAGTAAACCAGTCATTCCAAGTTTTGCAATAAGACAACAATACAAAACATTGCACCTTTGTGCCCACACATGCAAACCAAAATAGATGAGATCCGCCTTTCCAGTCTAGGCTTGCCTGCAGGCGCTGTGCCAACTTGAAGGTTATAATGATCAGGGTCTAAACTACAAATCATCAGACCCACTGGATTTTTATTTGCGTTCACTTGTCTTTTTTTTCTTTTTCTTTTTACAGTGGTGGTGCATTATTATTATCCTTAGAAAACCTGCAATTTCCATTTTTTACAGTTTATGTTTCTATCTAAACTAAAAACTGACACTCCTCTGTATCTTCTGGGTTTTAAGCAAACGAGAGGAACGACAATTTAAAGGAGAACTCCGGTCAATTTTAACATTGAGCTCATTTTTTTGTACATTTGGAGTGCTGTCAATACAGAGAACGAGCTCAAAGTTAAAATTGACCGGAGTTCTCCTTTAATTCCTGAATGTGAATTGAGGTAGCAAACAGGATTCAGAATTTCTATTTTAATTTAAGGATTACTAATTTCATTTTTAAGTGTTGTTTATAAATCCTGGGAGTTTATAGGCCTTACATAGAGAATGTTATTTATTTTAGTTGGTTGGTTATTTAGTAACTTTAGTGCACCAGGTTGGAGTAACATTTCCAATGTTACTCCAACACAATTTTATTCCAATGCAATAAAAATGTTAGGGTTAGTAAGATTTTTTTTTTTTTTTTTTTTTTTTTTTTTTTAAAGAAATTTTAAAGAACTTTTTTCAGAAGGGATGCATTAAATTGATCATAAGTGACTAAAGACATTTATAATTTTACACAGATTCCTATTTCTAATCATTTCTGTGTTCTGTCATTCTGTCATTTCTTTTGAATGGTTACTTACCAGGGTTATTATAGTTTTGCATTTTTCATTAGTTTTTATTTTTATTTCGTATTGACTTTTTGTTTTCAAATTCAGTTTAGTTTTAATTAGTTTTTAAAGTGGGTTTGCTAGTTTAGTTTAGTTTTTATTTTTTGAAAATGCTTAGTTTTAGTTTAGTTTTTATTAGTTTTAGTGTTAGTTTTAGTCTTTTTTTGTAATTTGGGTTATTTGTCAGGGGCAAGATTCAAAAAGGTCAGAATTCACACCCTATACAAATACCACAGCTGTACAATTTTCACACCCTATACTAAATTTACCCTGTACAGTCAATAGCCTACTCATCTGGATTGAAGCAGCAAACATTCTGTGTAAAAGTAAAAAATTGACATAACATTATTTAATATTTGAATCACAGCTTATAGTGTTATGACATCGACAACCACAACCAAAAAGTGCATTTTACCTCAAACTTGCGACTAGTTAACTTTCTAAAGAAGGCGCAATCGCTTCTCGGGTCGACATTAACACACTGACAAAATTATATTCAGAATTTAAAATAGCCTATTGTTATACCACTTTTTAATGTGTGATTGTGTAAAGGTGTTCACGAGATAGAGATACCAACCTTTCGCGAAGTTGCTTTCAACGTCGAACGAACACTCGTTCTCATGGAGACGCGGTTTGCACGGAGGGGCTGTGTGTGTGTGTGTGTGCGTGCACGCGCGCATGTGAGAGACGCATGAGTGACAGAGAGATGGAGGGAGAGCAGGGAAAGGAAATGCAGCTGAAGGAAATGCAGCTGAACGAATAGCTGCGTGTTTTAAATAGCATTAAAAAATGAAAGATCTTGACAAAGACTAAAACTAAGGACATTTACTCTATAATTTTATTTTATTTTAATTAGTTTTGCCAAACACACATTACAGTTTTAATTAGTTATCGTTTTTTTGTAATGCCTCGTTTTTATTTTTATTTCAGTTAACGACAATGTTTTTTCCCACCTAGTTTTCGTTTTTTCGTTCGTTTTCGTTAACGATTATAACCTTGTTACTTACTCCACGAAAATATTAAACACTACAACCATTTCCAACATTGATGATAATAAAAAAATGCTGCTTAAACACCAAATCAACATTATTAGAATGATTTCTGAAGGATCATGTGATCCATGTGATCACCGAAGACTGGAGTGATGGCTGCTGAAAATTCAGCTTTGTAATCACAGCAATAAATGACATTTTAAAAGATATATTAAAATAGAAAATGGTTATTTTAAATCATACTAATATTTCACAATATTACAGTTTTTACTGTATTTTTGACCAATTAAATGCAGCCTTGGTGAGGCTGCCTTAAGCGCTGTCTTTCAAAAACATTTTAAAAAATCTTACTGTAACCAAACTTATAAACGGTTGTGTAAATGCCTCATTTCACCTTCAAGATCAAGTCAAATGCTCTTCATTACCACTAACTACCAAATTTGTCATCTTATAGGGGCTGTTCAGAACTGCACCGTATGCCAGTTGTTGAATACAAGGGCAGCAATGAGAGCGGCTCATTTGAGTACAAGTTTCCTTTCCGGAGCAATAATAACAAATGGCAGCGCACCTCGTCCAGCCCACAGCAGTCCCTCACTGCCTCACCTCAGAGTCACAGTGGGACCCCGAACCGTGCCGTCAGCCTGGGGGCCAGCATGGGCAAGACCCTCTCTGCCGAGCGGCCTGAGAGAGCTGCTGCCATCCCCCGCAGCGTGTCCAGTGATGGCCGACCCCTAGACCCTAAAAGGTGTGTACGATAGCTGCTTTAATGGAGTGGAGCTTTTGTTAAGTTACTCTTCCCCTTCATTTTTTTGTCGTTCTTCCTGTCTCTCGTTTATCTTTATTTGTGTCTATCGCTGTTTCTCTACCTCTCTCAGGATGTCTCCAGGGTCTGAGAACTATGCCCTGACCTCCTCTCTCATGTTGGGGCGCTCGCCCCACAACCGCAGTTCCCCCAGTAACCTCTCCTGTTCCAGTGACACGGGTTCAGGCTCTGCTCACTGGAGGCAGAAGTCCATGCCTGAGGGGTGAGGCTCTACAAAAATACCTCCTCTTACTGTCTACCTCCTCTTCGTCCTTGGTTTCTTTTGAGCACTTAACTGTCCATCCCTTAATCACCCAGTCATCTCTCCAATTTATCTGTTCAAACTTTCACACAATGCATTGGTTTGCAAAATGAGGCATGTGATTGACAGGCGTATACATGTTTATGTTTACATAGATTTGCACACAACAGGCACTCTCCTCTCCCAGCGGAGCGGCAAATGGTGGCAGAGGGAGGAAGCAGCGGCAAGTCGACCCCCAGCTGGCCCAGAGTGGAGGACAGCTCTGACAGACCACCATCAGGTTAGACCACACTCCATCGGTGATGAATTATAGAAGGGGAGGAGGCTAAATGCAAGATGTCTGAAAGGGAGGGCAAGAGGAGATCAATGAGGAAGCTCTGCAGGAGTGAATGAATGAGCTATACAAAACTATTAACAATGAAATAATGAGGAGAATGAATGAAGACAAAACTGACTTTTTTTTTAAGCGAATGATGACAGAAATAGTGCTTGTATTATGGGTTTAGAGGCCCTCGGTGCTTGATATTTGAATGAATCGTGATTATAGACTTTGCTTCTAGACTCATCAAAACATGATGCCATTCATAAACCCTCAAAACACAAAAAATAAATTGTACCTTTTTTAACAGTAACACCACCCCCTCTTTGCCAATTTCAAGCATTTCTTAAATCAGATGCTTTTGCTAAACTTAAGTAAAAAAATCACTTGGGGCATGGGTATTAATGCAGATTATTAGATTTGATTCAATTCTCATTCTCAAGCTTTTGATTTGAGTTTATTTTATTCTGATTAATTTAATCATATTTCAGTTGTCCATTTTGCTTACATATATATTATTATTATACAGGGAACTTTCTGACTTTGTACATTTAGGAAGATTAACAACAGGGCAGTCCAATTGCTACTTATGGAACAGATGTAATCATCTTGTCCCACACTGTTTGTGCTACGCATTATTTCTGTATTATTTGTATACTGTTTTTATTAATATTTTGAATTGGCTTTTATTTCTATATATTCAGTTTGTAGTTTAATTTTAGTTTAAGTTTTAGTAATCGTGGTTTTGTCATTTAATTAGTTTTCTACATGCACATAGCTTTATTTTCATTTCGTGTGTAGTTGAACTGATTTTAGATCTTCATCCTAAAATTATTAATTTCACAACATTTCTATTTTTTGTTTAAGGTTTCCAAGTTTAAAGTTTTTCATCTAACATTTATGAGATGAAACATAACATTTTCTTTTTTCAAAATATTTTATTTTCAACTTTATTTAAATGACCGAAAACAATTTTGAATGGTTTTAATTTTAGTTAACAATAACAACCCTGATGTTACAGACATGTTAAGGACAGGTGCACTATTATTTTACAAAGAGTAAAATTAGGACTCTTAGGACATTTTTACCTGGTCAGGGATAAAGTGGGTGAAAAGATCCCATAGGTTTACATTGGAGGAAGGATCTGAGGATCAGAATATCAAAGGGACTTGAGGATGGGCTCTTTTGACTTTGGCCAGTAAGTAACCACTCAGAACACCTTAGCAACTGCATGGTAATATCCCGGCAACCACCCACGACACCTTAGCATAGTGGCCGCCGCACGGGCAAGCACCACTCACATTCACTTGAAGATATGTAAAAACCTAGTCTTTCTTCTCAAGTGCTTTCATTAGAAAACACTGAAAGTGACACATTGTTTTAACCCAAGATCTCAGGGAAACACATTACAGACGTTTTAGCATGAAAACCAATGCAATGAAACTCTCCTTTTTAGGGTGCTTGTTGCCATGCTGTAGGCTATGTGGTTTTGTTATACCATATTTCCACCTGGCATTGACTGCTTCTTTTTCTTTCGGGCCACACTTGTTTGTGCCCGCAGCTCAGTTCAGTTTGATCTTCTCACACACACCAGATCATCTGATCCTTCCCTCCCCTGAATACCTCTCTCTTGTATAACCGTGGTAAACCTTAGAGCGCTCGATAGATCAAGCATAGTCTTTGAAAGTAAGCTGTGTCCAGTGAAAGGCAGCAAACCTAAATGTTGTCTCAGAACAGCATGCTGTATATGGGTTCAAGCAAAGATAGAAATACCTCCTCTTTCCTGCTGGTACGGTTGTGTAAGCAGCGCTTTGTGTCCCTCTAGCCCCCCCCCCACACCACCACACACACACACTCTCTCTCACTCTTCAAGGTCCAAGTGTGCTGTGACTCACACTACCACCCCCTTTCTGCATATTTTTCTTACTTCTCTTCCTCTCTCCATTCCTCTGCTTCTCCACATGTCTCCTGTTTTTGACAGGAGTATTACTGTGTTTTTTTAAAAAAAGACTGCAGGACCTGCAAGGCAGTCTTATGCTACCTCCGCTGTGTCTGTCTGTCTGTCTCTCGCTTTGTCTCTGTTTATGTCCCTCTTTTGTATATTTCTCTGTAACCATCTCACTGTTTTCAGCTTCTCTGACTGTTGTGGTCAAGCGGCCCACCTCCACACACTCTTGACCCCTCTTAGCTCCGCTTTGTGGCATCTCGAAGACTCGGATGGTAATAGCAAGGTCCAGCCCACACGAAACGCATCAAAACACATCTGAGCATTTGGCCCAGTAAACCTTATGACCCGTGCTGTAAATGTTACCATTGCCTAGAATTACAGTGCGGGTCAGAATTAGTTGCACCCTTGGTAATATGATCAAAAAGGCTGTAAAAAAGAAATCTTCATTGTTTATCCTTTTGATTTTTTTAGTTTTTTTTTTTAATGCAAAAATCTAACCTTTTATTGAAGTAAAATAATTGAAAGTGGGGGGAAAATCAATTATAAAAATTAATGTTTTTCTCCAAAACACATTGGAAACAATTATTTGCCCCCTTTTATTAAATACTTTTTGCAACCTCCTTTTTCCAAGATAACAGCTCTGAGTCTTCTATAATGCCTGATGAGTTTGGAGAACACCTGACAAGAGATTAGAGACCATTCCTCCATACAAAATCTCTCCAGATCCTTCAGATTCCCAGATCAATGTTGGCGCTTCTTTTCTTCAGTTCAGCCAACTCATTTTCTATAGGGTTCAGGTCTGGGGACTGGGATGGCCATTGCAGATGCTTGGTTTTGTGCTCAGTGACCCATTTTTGTTTTGATTTTGGTGTTTGTTTTTGGATCACTGTCCTGTTGGAAGATCCAAACATGGCCCATTATAAGATTTCTAGCAGGGGTTGTCAGGTTTTGATTTTTTATCTGTTGGTATTTGATTGAATCCATGATGTCATGTATCTGAACAAGTCCAGGATCTCTGGCAGAAAATTAGGCCCACAGCATTAAAGATACAGCAGAGTATTTCATTTTACACATGGGGTACTTTTTTATCCCTGTATGAACCAAACCCATATTAAGGGTTTGCTGCCAAAAAAGCCCCTTTTTGCTTTGTTTTCAACATGTATATGCCGCTCTCATGATTGCAGACGACTGTTCGGAGAATGAGAAGTCAGTCACCAAATGCTTGACCTATGTTGGTTTTGTCTCTTGGGGTGGCTTTGAGAAAAGTCACCTCGCTGATTTGTTATATTTATAAAGATTCAAATTTTAGACCCAAAGAACCTTAACTTAAATAAATATAATATAATTTTATTCTTTTATATAGATATTTATTTTTAAACGATTTAATCGAAGACTATTTATGCACCACTAAAACTAATGAAATGCAAACAAAAAAAAGCTAAAAACCCATTCTATTAGTAAAGTAATTAAATGGTAATATAAAAATCCCACCTGGCAGAATCTTAGGGTGTGTAAATATACAGATGAATTCATCAGCTTTGGATCTAAATAATGTAGAATTTGTTCAAATTAGAGGAAGACAAATACAAGAAGGGAAGAGAAGAGGGAGGAAGACCAATAAAACATTTTTCTCTGAGATTTGTTCTACTGTAGTTGACCATGCCATATTCGGACGCGAGTAGTTTTCTAAACTATACAATTCTTATCACTCGACGTATGTGATTTCATGTACTGATTCAGATGGGACTAACATTTCCATGTTTATTACAGAAGTGTGTGTGTGTGTGTGTGTGTGTTTTCTAGATGTGGGCGTAATACAGAAGGTCATGTGTTGTGCTTGCGTGCATCACAAATGACGTATATGTTTAATAAAAAAAAAATGTTATGAACTACTTGGATACAACTTGGTTGGCTGTTTATAATAAACCCACAGAAGTGGGCAGAGACATGTATTATTTTTGCCATATTTGCAATTTCCTTAATTTGGCTCTATTTATTAATATTGAAATAAAATGAAAGCGAAAATTTGGAGTGCAAACGGGAGCTCAGGGAGGTAAAAAAAAAACACAAGAAGCATTAGGATAATACAATATCAGCAATCACTGACATTCGCATTTGGACGGGATTAGATTTCTCACAGTAGGTCATTTTCCCTGGAATTTTTAATGAGGTTGTGTGAGAAAAACACAGACAAGGCACTTTCGGACATTGTGAAACATGAATTTCTGTAATGTCCTCCATGAAATCAGTCCTATCCAAATAGGGCTTGTGTCTTTTTTCCTATATAAGGCTGGAAGGTATGTGACAAATCCAAATGAGGCATACTTTTTGCCATTTTTGACAGATTTCTGACATTTTTAACATTCACATCCAAACCTTTACTTTTTTCCCAGTAGCTTCCATATACTTTTCCTGAAGTGATGTTCCATTTCTCTAAAGCAGTCATGTTAGCACAAAATTGTACATTCAGGAAATAATTTGAATTGAGTAAAAAGTGTTTGATTTCATCTTAAAAGATCGTGGTTTGTACAAACTGAGTTTGAGTTCTGAGATACTGCAAGGTATTATTATTCTGAAAAACAAACAAAACTCTGCTTTGAATAGCTAAAGGGAGGTAGAGGCAGGAAGTAGGGTGTCAAGAGGGGAAGGAAAGCCTTTTCATAAAGCTCGAAAGGAATTGCCCCCCTCTGATAAAGCAATGTTGCAGTGGCTCATGCATGTACAAAGAAATGGCCTTATTTTCCTCCTTTTTTTTTCAAATGTATGCCCATGTCTACTCGATTTTGTCTTAAAGCCTGTAATCAGTCTGTGTGAACTGTAACACAAAGTCTCTGACGTTTTAGAATCATTTCAAGTCTGTGCATTTTCCGACATTCTGCTTCCTGTCCATCCATCCCCTCCCCTTTCTGAATTCTGTGTACTTTAATTGCTTGTACCATCTATTTTTGTTATGATGGCCATTATGTAACAGCCAACAATTACACAATAGTTTCTTTTGCACTCACTGTCCTGTAATAAAATCAGCACAGACTGCATAAGCTATATTGGTCAAATCAGATTTCTTTGAGATCAGATTGTCTATGATTTTATTTCAAGGAGGATAGACTATTGTGTGTGTGTGCACGCGTGCAAGTGTACTTTAGGCTTTGTTTATGACATTTCTCATCTAAATGAGTCTCAAGTGTGTCTGTTTCCTCCCTGCTGTTATCTTCTGTAGATGCTCCAGTCACTAAGTCTAGCTCATCCTACTCGGGCGGCCCACGCATCCAGAGACAGGAGCAAGTCATTCACCTTTCACCCAAGAAGGGCAGCCAGGTGGGTTCTCAACTGCTGCATACAACCGCTCTTAAAAATGGCGCCCCGTGGTACCTCTTCACTAAAAGGAGCTTTAAATGGCGAGCATTACCATAAAATACCACAAACAATAGTTTGTTAAAACTAAGTTAATATGTTAATCAGAAATATGGTCATAAAGTACAATTTGTATGGTTGAGGGTGGACTAATTTGAATTTCAGCCCTAAGCAACCTAGCAATAGCAGAGCAACGCAAAGAAATCCACTCAGAACACTTTAGCAGCTGGGTCAGTAAAATATACACTACTGTATATGCTATCAAATGTTGGTGCTCAGTAAGATTTAAAAAAAAAAAATTGGGAAAGAAATTAAATTGATGTAAAGTGACAGTAGACATTTACTGTATAATGTTACAAAAGATTTTAAATCTTTTTCCATTCAAATTAGTGCAGTTCTTTTGAACTTCATATTCATTGAACACTGAACAATTAGCAGTAATGGCTGCTGAAAATTCAGCTTTGCCATCACAGGCAAAAAATACCTGAACAAGACAAACCTGGTCTTGTCAAAAAAAGCACACAGACATGAGTTTAAACGGGTTCTCTCTATGATATAATAATAATAATAATAATAATAATAATTGTTATTATTTTTTTTTTATTTTTTTTTTGCATGTTGGTTGCACCACATTTTGTTGATGACTTTTATTTAGCACATAATTATTAATAAGCAGTAAAAGCAGTTTGTTAACATTTTTTCTAAGAAATACTGTGCCTTAGCATTATGGCGTAAAATCTAGTTTTCTTATCTAGTTTAACTCTTTCTAAATATTTGACCTTTTCAGCGACCATTTCCTTTCTCTTACAGTCTGAAGGTCCGTACTCCCATTCCAGCAGTAATACGCTCTCCAGTACCACGTCTAGTGGGGGTCACAGTGATGACAAGTGGTATGATCTGGGTAGTGGAGGGGTGGGAGAGCAGCCGGACTCTGAGCCGAACGGTCTGGGTGGCGGTGGCTACCTGCAGGGTGCTTCAGCTGACAGTGGCATCGATGCTACGTCATACGGGGCCACCCATGGGAGTTCTAGCTCTCTGCTGGCTGTGGGAGCAGCTGGGGCCAGAGAGAGAGCTCCTTCACCCTGGCACAGCCCTACAGAAGGGGGCCGGAGGGTGCTTGAGAGGTCCCCTCCCGCTGCAGAGTCACCAGTGTCCCCTGCTGAGCCACCACCTACTACCCGAAGCCCACCGACCCATCTACTGGTCCGGGATGGCAGTTCTTACAGTCTGAGTGACATGGCCTCCCATTCTAGGTATTCTTTGATTCACTTTATAAACTTTTACTGAGACTTGTAGTTGTTTTTTATTTATTTATTATTTGAACTAGCAAACAACAACCTAGTAAATACTCAAAACTCCCTAAGCAATGCCCTTGTAACCTTCCAGAATACCTTAGCAACACTCTGGCAACCACACTCAACATCTTAGCATTGTGATGGTGGGCTTTTTTTTATTTGGGCCTGTAAGCAACCACCTAGTAATACCAAAGACTTTATATACAGAAAGACTGTGCACTCGTATTACTATGAATGGGAGAAAGTGCAACGTGCAATATGGCGGAATAAGTCACGCCTTCTAAAGGATAGAGCCAATCACCGATTGGTAAAGTCATCATGTCACTGCAGCTGCCGTTAGAAGAGCTGGTCCCTATAAAAACAGTCAGTGTTCTGAGATGCGCGTTTAGGACTGCACAGGCTTGGTTCAGCATGGAAAATGCCGCTTTTTGTCATGATTCGAGCGTTTAGAAACTACATTTATGAGAAAGTTGTTGTCAGATTTTATTGGTGATTTCAAATATGAAATTTAATCATAATCTTGCCAAAAATACCCTTAACACCTTAGATGTACCCTAAAAACACCATGGCAACCACACACAGCGTTTTAGCAACCAACCACCTAGCAATACCCAGAACACCCTAACAACTGTATAGCAACACCATGGTAACCACCCAACACGCATCTTTGCATTGTGGCAGTGGGTTTATTTGATTTGAGCAAATAACTAACCATCAACACCCAGAACACATTAGATTTCCCCCACATTATAATTTCTCTAGAAAGCACCCAGAACACCCTAGTAACTGCATAGCAACTCCCTGGCAACCACACACATCTTATCTTTGGGCAAGAAATGTTTATCTATTCAGAAATGTGCTCCAGAGTTTGGATGTTAGTTTTGCATGTCATATTACAATTCTTTGATGTACTGTATGCATATTTTTTGTAGTAGTAATATTATGGCAAATAATGCTATAAAGTATGTGTACTAGTTTTCTAGGTTATTAAAGAACAAATTTATTTATTCTGAGACAGACTAGACATGTTTTCCCATTATCTGGCTCTCCCTCAGCACACGCCACTCTGTCAGCCCTGCAGTCCTGAGCTCCAGCCACAGCTCCCCACGTGAAGAGTCTTCCTCGGCCACCTCCCCCTCTTCCTCCTCCTCCTCCTCCCAGAGCTCGGTGTCACCTGGCCCCAAGAGTTTCTATCCTCGCCAAGGGGCCACTAGCAAGTACCTGATTGGCTGGAGGAAACCGGGCAGCACCATAAACTCTGTGGACTTTGGGGACACACGCAAGTAAGTAAAGGTGCTCAGCTGCGGGGATGATGGATGGTTAAAAGATATGTGACTGGATTATTAAGATGTGAAGGAGAGATGTTTCAAAAGATACACACAAGTAAACGGTCACAACAAGTTCAAGTTCATAAATCATGGACTACTTGCAGTCTTGCTAGATAAATTTGTCACATTGTTTAATAGACAAGTTAATGCTCTAGTTGAGTTGGCTCTGACCTCTCTTTTCAGTGGCAATAAATCTATGTAATCTTTTTGTCAGAAGAGTTTAGGTTTTGTTTTCCTTTGGCTCTTGAATCTTTGTTTTTACTAATACATGACTGCCACCTTCTGGAGAGGAAGAGTAATAACAGTAAAACGGCATATTGATCCTGTAAATGTGGAAATGATTGCCTTACAATTGGCAGTCAAGGATTTTGTTTAATTCAGAATCTTGCATTCTGCCTCTTCCCCCTAGAAGACCACAGGGTGAGGGGACAGACACTGGGTCTTCTCAATCCAGGCCCTCTCTTAGGGATCTGCACTCTCCCCAAGCCATGTGCAAGTCCACAGTGGAAGAAGATCTGAAGAAACTGATCGTGCCAGAAATTCCCTCATCCAGTAAGCACAAGGAGAAGAAGGTACGTCATCAACTGAAAAGCGCTGTGATACTGAGCGAGTGTGCTGCCATTTTTGAGTGTTCATTTACACGCGAGCAGCTTATGAAATCCTTCTTCCTTGCAGTCCTCCTCCTCAGGTCTAGCAAGCTCAGGGCGCCGTTCTCTGCAGCGCACCCTGTCAGATGAGAGTATATACCGGGGTCAGCGGCTGCCGTCTCTGGGAGATTCCATTCTGGAGCAGGCTCTGGCCAGCGACGTGCTCTTCAGCTGCTCTACCCTTCCACGATCGCCAACCACCCGTGGCGCCCCACTGCGCAGACCTTCTTACAAAATGGGCATCAAGATGCATGGTAAGAAAACCTGTCATGATTGGGTCATAGTGCCGTTACAGGGTAGCACAATCTATAGAGATGTCCTAGAAATGCATTTATCATAGAGCAAATCTGATAAGCACCTGTCATCAACAGGGGGTCTGTGACAGTACTGCAGGGGCTCCTCCAATTATTGTTTGATCTCAAACTAATTTTTGTGAAAAATACAATATTTTTACAACTTCAAAGCTAAATTCAACTTAATGTTTCATTGTCTGGGACGTTTTCATTCAGTACCGCTGCAGTCCCCTAAATTTCCCCATTATGTTCCCAATCACACACATGCGCGCACACACGCCACCTCACGTTTTCTCATTGGCTATGTGTTAGGTGACCTCTCAGCGTCTGACACCTCTCTAGCAGACCTGCACGAGCGGCACAGGCTGCCTCCTCCTGAACTGGGTCTCATGCCCCTCCCGGACACGGACACAGACAGCGGCCTGGACTGGACCCACCTCGTGGATGTTGCCAATGCTTACGAGGGTGAGAGAAGACCACAGCGCAGTGAGCCCATTTCTCTTCTCTTTACCTGTCCTCCTCAGCTATGTTACAGTTTTGCACAATCCATCTGTCCATCTTCTGTAGGAAGGAGAGGTTTTTACTTAGTTAATATTTACATGTCAAGGTGTTTCTTCAAATATGGGCACTTTCATATGCCAGGGGTTGATTGTTAAAGCTACACTATGTCACTATGTCCGTGCACAGTGAAAAGTAGCTTCGGCTCTAAATTTGACATGGATCAAGAAAAACTGACCAAGGATCATTCAAAACTGCAAACCTCTGCAAGACACATGATGCAGTTTTGTAGTTTTTGTTGTTCTTACTTATTTGAGTTAGTTGCCTAGTTAGTTAGTCTTCTATTTCAGCTTTATTTCAATTGCTGAAAACAAGTTGACTTACTGCATGCAATTATGATTCATAAAATTAGCATTAGAAAGCGACGTTATTCCAAAAATGCTATTTCCATCAGTGTCATTTCCACCACAGAATGTTATCAAACACAAAACATGTGGAGAGAATGGTGCTTGTGATGGCAATGTTCATAAAAAAATGGCATTTGACTGTAAAATTAATTAACCTAATGAGAGTGTGAAATGTGTTTTAATTTCTAAAGGATCACAAGACGGGGCCAAAAGTGCCCATAGTTAAAGAAACACACATTACTGGGGTTTATGACATTAAGGATTTATCCATTTTGTGCGAAGATGTAATATGCTGAATTTGCTGAAACGTAAGGATTTAGAATAATGAGTGAAATGCTGTTACATTAATGGAAATGTCCCCTGAGGGCTTGCACTGATGGACAGATGTGAAATAATGTGCGACTGTGTTAAGCTCGAGGTGCTGCTTTATCATATGCCTAATAATGCCTTCACAGTTAAATGAATGCTCTGCTTGTCATCACACCACCATCATCATCTCTCTCTCTCTTTCTCTCAACTCCATCGCACTCTTCTCTTCCCATTCCCCTCTCAGTGCAAAGAGGGTTTATGTTTAGTTCTCAGGACGTCAGTCAGAGAGGAGAGTCTTCACTCAGTCCTCAGCATCTAGAGCTGCAGCCAGTGCCCCACACCAGACTCTCCCCCAGGTACATCCGCTACCCTCTCACTTCTCAGCTTTTTCATAATAGTCCAATAAATAATCTCTAATTCTTTTGGTATGTGTATTGTGTATGTGGTTTCTTAGTTGTGTTGTAGTTTCTTGCATATGGCATCCATTTTGTCCTAATTCTGGCTCTTCTGTTAGTGAGGGGCCTTCAAGCTACAGTGGGAAGGTTTCTCAGCTGGAGGCTTTGGTGAAGATGTTGCAGGAGGACTTGAAGAAAGTGAGTAGAACTTATACAATATTCATAATAGCCTCTTTGACCTATTCAGGGTTAAATAAATCAGGAATAATTGACAACCATTTATTGAAAACCAATGCACACCTGTGGTGAGGGCAGTTGCTAGAATTTCCAGGGCCCTGGTTCTGTTTTTATTGGTTCCCCCCTCAGTTGAAGTTATTTTCCGAGGGTGTCGGTTAAAGTGTGGGCCGTCGGGAATCTTTTCCACTTTTCCCTCCTTAATGATGGCTCTGCTTGTGGTGGTAATGCACCAACAATGTGTGAAGCACTCATTTTCAACAATACAAACAGATTGTAGTCAGTTATTCTGCTTTTACTATGGCAACCACATGTAAAGGTCAATAAAAGTGTAACAGTGCCAGTCCACTTTCTCAGGGGCCTTGGTTCCTGAAGTGTTTTATAATCCTGATAGGGATTTAAGAGTTATGAGCCAATACAACCAGCTATGAGGTGGATAACAACTATTTGAAAATAGGACTTAAAGACAAAAGTACTTAATGGCTTTAATAAGGGAAAGAATAACAATGCCATGAAGACGATGGAGAAATTAAAACAATTGATTTAAAGGTGACATGTTATGCCCCTTTTCACAATATGTATTATAAATCTATGGTGTCCCCAGAATGGGTCTGAAATTTCAGCTCAAAATACCCCCCCGATCATTTATTATAGCTTGTCAAAGTTGCCCCTTTTTGGGTGTGACCAAAATCGCGCCATTTTTGTGTGTCCCTTTAAATGCAAATGAGCTGCTGCTCCTCGCCTCCGTTGAGAAGACGGTCGATCCTTTACACAAGCTTCGGATACTCCAGCAATAACAAACGTGAATTTCAGTCAAATAACCCATAGCGGAGTGCAGCCTTACAGAGAGACTAAGGAAGAGATTGTAACTTTTAGACAGCACCTGGACGTTTCTGAATGGTTAGTGGATACATGATACATGGATGTAGTTGTTGTGGAGTTACCTTGATTAATCTCATCAACTTGCATGTACTGTCATGTTTAACTTTTACACAAGTTGACACAGTTCCCTGAGGTCTTTATAAGACCGCTGTGGCATTTTTATTTTGGTGGTCAAATAGTGTTCTGTGCTTGTCTGTGAGGCCAACAACAGAACAGTTTGCATGCTTTGCTCAAACTTTTGCCATTGCGTTAGAACTGGTTACACTGTTGTTGCTTGCGTATAATAATGCATAAACCAAATGGCGGCGCCGTGGGTGGAAACGTGCAGATTAAGGGGCGGTAATATTATAATAATATTCCCTTCTAGTGTTGTCACGGTACAACGTTTTCACGTTTTCATGGTTGGTAAATGCACAGGGGACCCTATTATAGCACTTGAACACGGAAAAAGTCAGATTTTCATGATATGTCCCCTTTAAAGATTTTTCGCTTATAGCGATTCTCTGATTGGTAGAAATTTCTCTGCAGAATCATGGGTAATGTCATTTTTGAAGTTGAAAAAGTTTTGTCACTTTGGTAAAGTTGAACTAATACTGGCTGATGACTTCAACAATTACATATACCAGTGATTAACATCCTCATAGCTCACAGTAAGTCTAGTTTATAAGAAGACAAGTTTATAATTCCCCTATGGAGAAAACGGGGATTTTTACTTGTGGAAGTTATATGAAACTGTAATAGTCATCAAATCTTGAACTACTGTAATTAACTCGGAATGATTCACCTCAGAATTTTTATTTTTATTTTTCCTAGATAAAAAGTGTTTGATCATTTGCCTTAAAGTATTATGTATTTTGCTTTTTGTGTTGCATTTACATTCCTAGTTGTAAACAGGAGCTCTGTCGATATTTAAAGTTAGTGTACTCACCCTCACATTTATCATTCTCTCACTAAGTTTTTCTTTTCCTCCAGGAAAGGGAAGAGAAATTGAAACTGCAGGCACAAATTAAGAGGCTTTGGGAGGACAATCAGAGGCTGCAAGAAGAGTCTCAAAGCTCTGCTGCCAAGCTCAAGAAGTTCACAGAGTGGGTCTTTAACACCATCGATCTGAACTGAGCCATCTGCAGAAGACGGTCAAGATCAATAGACTTCTCGAGGACCAGACAGACATGGGAGAGACTTTTACTCCCATGTGTGACCGGATTGAGAATTGTCCATTCACAATTCAATTTGATATTCACATTAGCATTCCTCTTCAAACTGTCAACACATCTGTGGCGGCATGGCTCAAAGTCAGGAAAATACAATTCTTCAGCCCTTTTCTGTGATGACTTCTCCACTCTAGATCCCTTGGGGCATCATTAGAAGCGCCCACAGGAGTAACTAGTAACTGGCTGTGATGCCAGCCTTTGCCTTCCAGGCTGTTCCATTCTTGTCCCTCCTGTGCCCTACTTACAACTGACAACCAGACATTCAGTTCCAGTCATTTGGACAGTGCTACAGCCCTGCCCCATGAAGACCCCCTGCCTCAGAGCCGGAGTAGAAGACTCCTGTGCTACACGACAGCATTTCAGCATCCAGTACCATGTTGTGAAATGTGCGGCGTCATTGTGGTTTTGGAGTTTGTGCTTTTTTCCATACCTGTAAAAAGCCTGTCTGCATGTTCTGGCGAAACCAATCTACAAACTACAAATGTGCCGCCCTGCTCTTCAAATACCAATTGCGTTTCAAAAGAAGGAATGCTCCTTTGGTGGCATTAAGTGTTTTGCTCATAATGAAGTCAAAACTTGTGTTATGTTGTGATGTTTCATCTCAACATCAAACGAAGCAATAGCAGGGAGTCTGAATCCTTGTCCTAAAGACTGGACTTTGGCAATATTCTGCCTTGATTCCTCTCAAATACATCTCAAGTCTGTGGTACGAACACTGATGATCCTACAAGTCTGGAATTTAAGGACATGTCTTATTTTGGGAACAGTTCAGTTATTTATTTCATTTATGTTACGAGTAAACAATTTCGATTCTCTATGCGTGCAGTACAACGGACATCTGTGAATAGCGTTTATTTCGGAAGGGGATGTCACTTCTTTTGGACTCTGTTTTTATTTTTGGTATTATTTTTATTTCTAGTAGAGTTCTGCCTGAGCTGCAGTATCTTTTGTTGTGCAAGTTGTGGAGCCCTAGTCTGGTATTGTTTTGCTTTAGTGCCATCTAGTGGTAATAAGTGATCGTCTCACCTGACTTCAGCTCTAATCTATTCCAGTTTGTTTCCACGTTGCCTATACACACTCATAGTGATGGAAACCTTCCATTCAAACAAGAGATAACGCTGTAAAAACCAGACACACGGGTATTGGATTCAATATCAGGGATGAGAGGAGGTGCCTTTCTGAGAAAAGGGAAAAAAGGAAGCCTAGGAGTCGTATCTGAACTCATAACAGGAGACACAAGTTGCAATGGGTTGCTTGCAGGAACTAGCCTCAGAAAGGATACACACACACACACACACACAGAGTCAGATCTTGGGTGCTTTGGCCGTCATTGGTCAAAGAACGCAGAACCAGGGGGATGGCTTAGTTAAGAGCCGGCTTCACTGTCGGGGATCAATCATATTGAACAACTGCCCTGTAATCTCACACCCGGTTAAAGCACTTTGCTCTTGTTTCTCAGTCCCTCGTCCAAACATGGCGGCATTCCCAGAGCAGAAAGGTCAGGCGTCAAAGACCAAACATCCTGCCCTACTTATATCATTGACCCAAGTAATGTATATTGTATAGATCTCCTCCATTATACTGTTTATACTCTTCAGAAAGCACTAGCTGGTTTCTCAGTATAATGAAGACGAGTCGATTTCTGGATACTTTACGTATTATGAAGAAGATGTGCACAATGGATCCGGATGTAACTTCGATTTGAGTTTGTGAACGGTGAGCAGCCATAATCGATTCTGTTCTAGGAATCACTCGAAGTGTCTCGGAAAGTGCCTCCTGATACCCGTAGAGAACGAAACACTAAGAATGCCAAACTTTTGCCTCGGTCGGGACGACCTGCACAATGTGGAGAACGACATGAGATTATTAGTTTCATTTCTAGGTTTTGCTGCCTCAGTCAGGAGGGTGAAACGAGAGCATCAAACTCCTTGACTGGACAAAACACGACTTCTATTTATTCTGGCATCACTCCACTCGGGTTTGGTATTCATTCTCCCGTCATAATCAATCCTTTATCATTTTTAAACGCATAAATGGTTTTGTTCAAGGTAAATATTGATGACTGTGGGAATGTGAATTTTAATTCATTCTTTATCTCCTATCTCTTCTTATTTTGTTCTTAGTTTTCTGATTTGAATTTCTTTGCACTGTTTTTTTTTTTTCTTATTTCATTTTGTATAAATCTATCGCTATTCGTTTATGGACATGCATAAACATATGGCTCTTGATGTTGCTTCTTGTTCTTGCGTATGCAGTCCCTTTTGAGAGAGATGAGGCTGGGATTGTTTTCCCTCCCTTGATCTCTTTTATATTGTGTCATTAGACGTTATTCCATATATTCTCCCATCTAAACTTTAAAAAAATTGTGTTTTTAACGATGTGCACATTTTAAAAAGGAGCATTAAGATTACAAACAAAAAGTACTGTTTACATATACTGTTCATCTTTGTAAAGTGTAGAGGTTTAAAAAGAGAATTTCCAGTGATTACAGTATTAAGGTTTCATAAATAAATAATAATAAAAAAAACTTGATTTGAGGTGCTGTAATTATTCATGAACTGGTCAAAACGAATGGCTCGTGCTTGCCGCCTGCTCTATGAGGTGTAATCTGCCATTGCTTTCTGAGCCAATAAATTAATCTAAATGCAATAGTTGAATGTCATCCCACGTCTCCTCGTGTTTATTATTGCTGCGATCTGTACCTTTGTTTTATGTTTTCGTCTTTCAGTGTTGTGCTTTTGTGGAAGAAGCTGATTTTTGCCACGGTAGTGGCGAGGATAATTGCACCTTGCAGTAAGTAATCAGCAAAGCCTGTTGAAGAGCAGGGCTGGATTGCCAAGGGCTTCTCACGTCCTCCTGCTGATCTGCCTCTGATTGTGACGTTAACCCTCTTGTGACCGTGCAGCTGAGTCCAGTCTAATGTGATTGTGGCAGTCGCTTCTATTGGAATCGCTGAATTCACTTTTAAATGCTGCGAGGGAATCTTCTTTTTTTGGAAATGCTAATGTTAACCCAAAATGGAAAATAAATGTAAAGGGCATCTCTGACCTGCAGCCGTCGATTTCTGGCCGAAAAGTTAATGAAGTCAAATAACCTTGCTGGATTTTCATGTATGTGGTGGTAGGAGACATTTCGGATATATCAGCGAGCAAAAGTTATTATCTGACTTAGACTATTGGAAATTGGAAATGAGTGCACAGACCCAGACTGAAGTGGAATGTCCTCTGCTCGAGAACTTTGGTTGAACGATGCAATGGGGAATTTTTAGTGCACTTGAAATAAACATGTTGTAGAACAAGTAGTGGGAGCAAAGAGCTTAGAGCTCTTCCCAAGAGTGCCGGCTGTTGCAATGCTGTCACAATCCTGTGCAGATGTTAGCAGACTGAGCTCTCTAGTATTTGCACTAATAGAGGAGAACCAGGATAGAAATTGGATAAAGAACCAATGCCTTAAAAAACACCCCATCTTTGGTAACACTTTATAATGTATGCAGTAATAAAGTATTATTAGTTTATAGTTAATTCATAGTTATATAGTCTCTACATTATATTAATAGGCTATATACAAAAAGTGAGTTCTTAATTCGTTGTCACTGTAATTAACCATATTATTATTGTTTAACTGGCTCATATGTAAAGAGCTAGATAATGTTGTTTTTTATGCAATTGATTTGCCTAATTAATCATCTAAGCCTTTAAATTGAACTTTAAGCTGAGGATTAGTAGCCTATCTTGCGAAACAACTAGTAAAATATGTATTTTATATGTCATCATGGCAAAGACAAGAAATTAGTTTAGACTTGAGAAAAATAATTGTTAACGCTCGCATAAGAGAAGGATATACACATTTATCGAAGCGTTTTTAAGTCAAGAACTGCCATGAGAAGGATAATCAAGAAGAGACCCACACAGTGGAGAACAAGACTGGCAGAGGCAGGAAGCGAAAGATTTCAAAAACGTTGGAAAGAAAACTAGTGAGAGAGGTTTCTAAAGACCCAAGAACATTATGCCAAGACACTAGTGAATGATTTAGCCCAGTCAAGGATTGATGTCTCAGTGAACACGGTCACTGTGCCCTGCACATGCAGAACTGGACTGTGAGGTTGCTGACCAAGAAACACTCCACTTCTGAAAAAGAGACACTACCAAGCTAGACTGAAGTTTGCCATGGACAACCTGGAGACAAATTATGCATTCTGGAAACGTGTCCTTTGGTAAGATGAGACTAAACTAGAGCTCTCTATAAAAATGCCGTATTGAAGCTCTTTAATGTGGCGTGACTTCACCATAGGCGCCTCAGTTTAAGCAGCAGCGAGCGCGAGTGAACGATCATCTCTTCCAAACATGAATAAACATGGTTTGTTAAAAGATACAGTACAACTTACTGAAACGTGTTATATCTCGTGTAAGCGCTAAATCAGTGTTTCAACGGCGGAAAAACATATGTAAAATAGCTTGTAAACAATCCCACGTAGCATTACATTTAGCCTAAGATACCTCAGGCAGAGGCAGTCAGTGTCCGCAGCTTGTTGTCAGCTAGAGAAATGAACTCTTTCGCTAAATATATGCACTATATTAGCCTATATATTCATTATATTTTACTTGTCCTGTTAGTGATGTTGTTAGTCAGCTAGAGAAATGAACTCTTTCGCTATATATATATACACTATATTAGCCTATATATTCATTATATTTGACTTATCCTGTTAGTGATGTCTTGATTATTTAATGTAGGCCTATGTTTCAAATAAATGTCACAGCCACTGTGTACAAATGATATTTCAACAACGAATTAGAGTAAAAACATTAGATTTAGAAGTTAATGCAAAAACTGTGTTATGTGCAGTTTCCATGTTTGCATAGAATCTGTTAATTGAATGTTGATTCTTATATCTAAAAATAAATAGCAACTTAATATTATAGTAGGCTAAGGGCTCCCTATAAGGCCTAGTTTACAGCAATTAGCAGAGATTTTTTTTTATCCTTAAGAAACTTTTAATTAACTGAATTCATTTAAAACCACTGTTTGATTAAAAAAAAAAAAGAAGCAATTTTATGATGTTTTCTCAAATCGTTCTGAAAGTGATTCCAACAATATTTCTCTGAGCTGTTATCGTTATAGCTGTGGTGTGGACTCTGCTATTCTTTAATATTGAGAATTTTTAGAACTATATCTTTATCTTTTTTATTATTAAATAATTATTATTATTAAATTTTTATTTGATATGTCACATGGACATCACAATTACAATGGACAAACCATATGCATTTGCTTGAGGGTTTTAGCAAACATGCTAATTTTCAACACCTGTCCACGCAGGACGCTAATTTTCAACACCTTTATATTTATCGTCCTTGGTGTGAACGGCCTTACTAGAGTCCTCTTTACTTTAGTCACAGTCAGACTTTAACACTTCTATTCTTAGCTACCTGCTCTGATAATTGGCATTTATGCAACATGTTCCCTTTCCTGCAGGTCTCTGGTAAGAAAGAACATAAATGCACTGCACATGTAACACTCTTGTGACATGTTACCTAATGCACACTGAAACATTACTTTCAAGATAGAAATGTCTCTAGTTCAGTGCAAGGAGAAAACACTTGCATTTGCAACAGATATTCATCCTGCAGCTCAACAGAAGATCATTTTTTGTCCACATGAATGGAAAAGCAGCTAATTTAGTAAGATGATGATTAGGCTACTGGAGATAGGTAGTCTCTCACTAGTCTAAATAATTCATCTAGCCTGGAGTGGGTGGGTTTCTGATACTGTCAATTTGTGCTGATGTTGCTATGCGCCAATGTCCATTATGACTGTATGTGTGTGTACACATGCCTCTTTGAGTGAGTGGTTGGCTGAATACATTTGTGATTCAGACATGATGAGCAATTACTCCTCCCTAATGGCTTCTGACGGTATTGATTTTTGGAAAGAGAGCATTTGAGCATGTGCTAATGCATGTTTGTATCAAATTATCTGTATTTTGAATCACAGTATTGGGTAAGTTTCTTGTACTATAGCTTGAAAACTACCAATATTTCTAGTCTCAAAGTATAGACTTGTGTGTAAATGCTGTTGTACTCAGCCATGACACTTTTATACTTCCTGACTAAAACAATGAAGGACAGAGAGCTCCAAAAATAGTGTAGGAGCTGTGTTAACACCTATAGGGCTCAGGAAGGGGCTGGCTAGGGTACGGTGCGATAAAGGACACTTCCTGGCACTGATAAATAGCCCTTTCCTGGCTGTTCTCTGCAAAGTAGAGTACTTGCTATTTGGTCAAGGGTTAATTGATAACAATGGCCCTAGCTAGAAATATGCAGACTGGAAACGCAACGTTCTTGAGCAACAGCATCTCTGATGTTTTATATATCAGTTTTCTCAGAGACACAGTAACTCAAATTATATGTGTACCGGCAACCTACTCTGCCGTTACAAGGTGCACTTTTTCTTTCTTTCTAAAAATCACTCCTTGTTGCATCATATTTTCTCAGAACTGGAAGAAAACTTAACAAAAAGTAAAGACCGACTCCCAGAACTCTATCAGGATTCCTGTGGGTATGTGTCGTCTCTGTTGTGCCAGGAGGCCGATTAAGAGCCAGTAGGAAACAAAAAGAGAAGGGTGGTTTGGGTGTGAGAGGATATGTGTGCATATATATATTGGATAGAAGACGGGATGCAGCAGACAAATGAAACCGTAGATTACATGAGTGGACCTGCAGGCTTCCTCAAGAACATTAGACACACTGTGTTCTCTGTGAGGTCTCTGTGGTCCAGATGTGTGACATTCTGCAGTGGATGAATACTTGTAGGGCATTTAATGAATATTTCTCCCCATTTTCTGTTTGTCTAATCCATTTCAGAACCATGCGATGGAACTGAATACATGAAACATAAAATATAGACTTGTTCAGGCTCCCAGTATCATCCAGATGTGATGATCTATTCTTCCTCTTTCCTTTTAAAGCTATCAAATCATGAGAAGATAGATTTTCCTTGATCTTTTCAGATAAAAGAGCTTGATGTACAATTAAAAAAACTGTAACTTTCAGGACTTCTATCCGGTCTGAAGAGCATTTATATAGACTTTTTTTTTTCTTCAGCTTGATTAAAGTGAGTTAAGATGGCGTCCCACTCAGCTCAGTTGTGGTCAATAATTTTTCATCTGATGAAATATCTTTACTCACAGGTTTGCCAGACTCACTGATTAAGAATGACAGAATAAACTGCCTCTCTTTCCCCCGATTCCAGTTCTTGTGAAGCTCTTAAAGACATCTTGGCCAGTCAAAATTATTTGTGTAGTCTGATTAAAATAAAATTAAAAGCCATATAAATAAAATCACTAATATTTCATTATATAATACCAGATATTTTTCCTTTAAAAGCATGAAATGACTATATTTTCTCAATCTGCTTCCTTTGATGTTAGGACAGTTGCTAGTGATGGGCTTGAGACTGTGCGGTGACATCCAATCAATGTTGCATGACGATGTTTTCCTGCGGCTCAAGAATGATCTGTTAGCTCTCTTCAGGTATTATAATCCTATTATTTCTTAACAACTAAAGAAATATGTGATAAGGTATGTCAAACCTGGTTATTTAGGCTGTTTAGCACCACACGTCCTTCTGAAGGATCCTTGATCATTTCAATCTGACACTAACCGTTTGAGCGGCACATTTTATGTGAAATGTCACATGTTGCAGGCTTTGCAAAGAGGTTGTTCTTGAAGAATGGGGGAGTTTGAACACAAACGCAAAAACTCGCTGTTCACAGCTTGTGTGTGAGAGAGCACCAGAGCACAGTGAACAACTCTTGTCGCTCATTTCATGTGTGAAGGGACCATTTTATTCTAACAGTCTTGTTTTCGGCACAAAAAGTGCCAAAATGATATGGTCAACTTGGAATGTTAGTAAAGACAAAAATGACCCCTGTACTGTTCCTTCTTACTGGATTAGGGTTTAAGAATAAATTGATAAACTGCTAGAGCTTATTATAATTTATTCTTAAACCCTAATCCTCTTAATTTTTTAGCAAGATGTCCTAATGAGAGAAATGCAGAAATAAGAGGGGATTACTCAATTGGTATGCCTGCAAAAAGCATTCTCTCACTTAATAAACATAAATACTTCAGAATTGCTTGCCAGAAACTACAGAGGGAGACACTCCACCCCCAAACCCCCACCCTCTTTTCTCCTCCCTCCTTGCCTCTGACACACACACTCTCACACTGAGTTTGCACACATGCCAGGATCCTCACACTGTACCTGAGCACTTCACTCCACGCAGCGACCACCCACGCTGGGATCCAGATCCAGTGCGCGCGAGACACGGGAAGAGTGGAAGGAACCCAGTGCTTTCCACAGCTGCACAGCTCCAGAGTCTCTCTCTTCATCATCTTCCCCCCACCAACACCCCATCATCATCATCATCAGTCTCTTCAAGCCAGTTAGATCATGAACCTGATCTTTTCTGGTTGCTAAGGAGGGGAAATCGAGCTCAGAAGGAGTGGACGAGGCGGTACTTACTAAGGTAATGCGCTCTTCCAGTTATCAGTTGTGTGTGTGTGTGACTGGGTGTCACTGTAAACTTGTACCAATGTTCGCTCGCACTAAACGATCAATTGTCATGTCCAGCGCTGGATTCAAGTGGCTCCCGAAGTGCTGGTGAGTTTGAAGTGAATCATCCTGTCGCCTCGCGCTCCCTGCTGTGCGCGCTTGTGTGTGTGTGTGTGTGTGTGCGTGCGCGCGCGGGAGGGAGTGAGTGCGAGCGTGTCTTTCAGTGACAGGGTTTTCTGCCTCTATATTCGGCATCGCTCTGTGGAGTGCTGTGTGAATTGGGACGGGGTTCCAGTGGGGAATTGCGCTCTGAAAGCAGCTGTTTGTCTTTTTTTTTTAAATCGCTGCACATGTTTGTAGTGCAATGCGGCGCTGGGAAATCATGCCCACAGTTCTCGCGCTCCTCATGTGGCCAGCGTGGAAAAGCATAATCAATTCAGGGTTACCAGTAATAAGTCCAATGATCATTTTAGGAGACCATACTTGAGTATTTTCTAGCACACACACTCGTGCAGGTGACACAACACAACACAGCAGTGAAGTGAAGTAGGCTACAGTCTGTGACGAAGAAGACGAAAAGCATGGAGCCTCTTATCCTTTCAGTCTGTCATTTTTATAGTAACAAGACCTTTTCCCGCAGTTGTTGAGATGCAAATGATTATGTGCTTGGCATCTTACAATAGGCCGTTTCGGGTTTTTTTTTTTAACGTTTTCCAGTTAGGCTTTCGTGTTGTTTTAGCGGCGTTTGGGTTTCTGTGCGTACAGTTTTAAGCTATTTGTGGTTGGTTGTATTTGATTATGTAAAGTAAATATAAGAATGTTCTACATTTACGTTAATACTCAAACCTTCTCTTCGTTTGTCCGTTTAACGCTGTACGGTTGCAGCTTCAAAAATACGCTTATTCTGTATTAGTAGTACTAAAATGCTAGGCTATTGCATTATTGCTCTTGACAGGAACACATATGTAGGCTGTAGATAAAGATGTGTATGTCATACCTGCTTCATTATCTGAAACTGGACACATATCTGTTGTCTTCTCTGCGGACTCCAATTATGATTGGTCGATTAATCGCTTTCTGTGCAACCGAAGATGCTAAAATTCCTAAAGCTAAATCCCTCGGCATTCATAATATGACACTTAAAGGGGTGGTAAAATGCCCTTTTCACAAGACGTAAAATAAGCATTTGATGTCCCCAGAGTGTATGTGAAGTTTTAGCTCAAAATACCCCACATATATTTATATAGCATGTTAAAATTGTCAATTTTTGAGGGTGAGTTAAAACGCACCGTTTTGTGTCTGTTCCTTTAAATGTAAATGAGCTGCTGCTCCCAGCACAGGGGGCGGAGCTTCAACAGCTTGCACTCAAAATGCACTGAAAATGTCAATTTGTTTTTTTAGCCTTTTATGTTCAAACCGAATTCAGACAAAGATGGAGAGACTCAAGAAGAAGTGACATGTAGAATGCAACAGGACGTTTCTGAATGGTTAGTTGATGAATTTACTTGTGTAGTTATCTTCTAGTCATTGATTAGCATATTCTGTCTTGATAATCCCGGGGGCGGGGTTTATGTAAATTTTAGGGTTGGTGATGTCACTAACCCGGGAGGAATGTCGTGTAGTCCCTACCAGCCGTTTGTTGTAGTCCTTAAAAAGCAATTTCTTTAAAAGCAAATATCCCGTTGCTTTGAACTTTGAGCATTGTAACTTTGCAGATGTTGTTTATGCTCAAACAGCAACATTACACACTAACTAAAGTTAGAAAAGTGAAATCATAATCAACCACCCCTTTAAGTGAATCTTCTGATTTAAGGTAATTAGAGGCCGCCATTACCAACGAATTTCCTAAGTACAATTTCGGTATTCCAGAACAAATGTCTTATTTATTGATTGAGCTATTGAAACATATACACTACAACAGAGAAAATTTAACAGAATAAATGGAATAAACTTTTATAATGAGCTAGAACGCAACTTTGACGTGCATCTGATCAACAGATAAACCGTGGATAAACTTTATCATTCAGCTGAACGGTGGTGCACATGCACATCCATTTCAGACATAGCTAGGCCTACACTGTTCTTTCTCATCTCCATCCATGCAATAAATGCACGTCCTTGAAAGAACACAGATTTCTTGCTATTTACTTGAACTTTTCAGGTAATATGGCTCGTTTCAGAGGTGGCCAAAATTAGAATTTAATTTAATCACAGATTAAAAGTTCTCTACGATATTCACATGCGATACCGTGACATGATGAATGCGTAAGAATCACGGTCACATGCTCAATTTTGGAAAAAAAATGTGGTCACCCTTTACTTCTTTCCGTGGGTTTTTGCAAATTAATAGGCCTATTTAACCAATGAAACCTATTAAAAAGAACTTTTGACTAAACCTAACTCATGTTTGAAAGAAGTGCAGCGTACCTTTAGACCAGGGTTCACCAATCTCGGTCCTGGAGGGCCGCTGTCCTGCAGAGTTTAGCTCCAACCCCAATTAAACACACCTGAACCAGCTAATCAAGGTCTCACTAGGCATACTAGAAACTTTCAAACAGGTGTGTTGGAGCTAAACTCTGCAGGACAGCGGCCCTCCAGGACCGAGATTGGTGAACACTGCTTTAGACCATCTCTGCTTGTTTGCAATGAAAGGTTAAATAAAGGACTGGTTGAATATGTACAGCGTTTTCTTTACTCAATAAACTCTCTATATAAATGTTATGTCCAGGCTATTTGAGGAGCGGAAAGTTTATTATTTGCCGTAGAGTCATAGCAAGTACTGAATAGTCTTATATAGCCTGTGTGTCACACTTCTGTCTTTGATAACATGAGCTTTTGGCCAAATGACAGAAAAAACGTAGCGCCCACAAAGCTCCAATGAACTTTATAATCTGTAAGTTAATGAAAACGTAATGCGATGCACTTACTGCCTCAGATGCGGCTGTTCTAATGACGGACAAAACATAGCCTATCAAACACCATAGCACACTGTACTTGTACAGCTAAAATAACTGGAAGTGAACGATACAGGAAGCCTCGCACATTTGAGTTACAAAAGGCCGTGACTGCTCTTACATTAAATATAAGGTCAAAAAGGAGGTTTACTTGAATTGTCTGCTATATTCTGAATTTTCTGAAGCCATCTGAACTTTGTGCGACTAATAGTCTGAAATTTGAGTCATAGTTTATTGAAAATTTCCCCTCCCATTGAAATCTGACACATACTGTACAAGTACAACACATAAGGAGGAGAACAAGAAATTCTGCAAGAATGTCATTGGTTCTCATATGTATCATCAACATGTTCGAATGGAATGCATGAAAGTGAACAAGATTTGAGACCCCTGATTACAATAAACCCTGATGCGTGACTCTTTCTTTAGTTTTTATGCATGTCCAAATGGTTTTTTTTTTACACTATGAAAATGAATATGAACCACTGAAGCTCCAAAAGAGATAAAAAGCATAATAAATTAGTCTATGGCTTTATTTGTTTTATTCCAAGTCTTTGATAGTATTGTGAGAAACAGTGAAATTTAAGACATTTTTTATTGAGAATATTTGCCTGTGCTTTAGCTCACTTTTACACAAACAATTGTAGATATTTAATTAATAGTCTGGCTGGCACACTGGAATTCTGTATGACTGATCTGTCTTCTGTTCTGTCCTTTCCCCACAGAGACAGAAAGAGAGATCAAGAGACCAAGAATGGCTCAGGCCTCTCAGGACCAAGGTGCAGTGGGCGTGGCTGACCCAGATGACGACTCACCCAACATGATTGCTTACAGGAAGGTACTGCTGCTTTGCCTTTACATTTTATATGCTTTGGATTTGCCATCATTAAAGTCTTGTCAGCGAGTTAATGCTTGAAAGCGTAAAAAATTCGGTCAGCAAATATATATACAATGAGGGCAAGGCAGACACACAGAGTCATGAATATTGCTCAGTACTGGATTTGAATTTGAATGAGTTTTTGTCTGTTTGCTGGTGCATTGTTATCCCTTGATATTTATTCAGCTTCTCTGTGTATAGAATATTTAATTCCCTTCCTGATCCTTTGGTCACTATTTAATAAATAGAAGTTGCCTGATCTATGTGAAAGTGTCTGCTTGGAAGCAGATAGAAAACACAAACTGTTCCTTTATAATGTAAAGAATTTATGTCTGTGCATTTCTTATCCCAACTCTGGCTATTTTGGTAAACCTCTGCTCCTACATTTAAAGGTAGGATAGGCAATTTCAGAGAGGCTAGCAATTGCGAGCTAGCTTTGAAAGCATAAGATCCCACCCTCCCTTCAGAACGCTCCCAAAGCCGTGCCTCCTTCAAAACACATTAACGCACACAGCAGATTCTGCAAAGTTTCAGACGTGAGACGGCGTTAAATTATCTTATGTCTCAAGGCACATAACATTACATTAATAATGAACGTAAACAAATTTCAGAGCTCTTGCTTGTGCCAATTCATATAATTGAATATGACTACTGTAGATTCATTTCGGCATTGATAGTGTTGAAGTCTGAGTACGTTAACAGCTCTGGGTAGAACGTCACGGGTTGCCATTTCGTAATTACGATAATGACATGCATTCGGACTGAATGCAATGATTGGACGAAAATATTTTGGTCCTGAGACTTCCACGGAAAATATATGTAAAAAAATATATATATTTAGACCACTTCAAAATTGATTACTATCAGGATGTGAAGAGAGTTTCAACCAGTATAACAAAGTGTTTATAAAAAATGCCCTACCCTACCTTTAAAGTTATAAACGTTTCATGAGAGAAAGAGACTTACATTTGCATGCCAGTTTGTCGTATTCGATCATGTGGCGTTTAAGACGAATTCTGATCTCAGAGGAGAAAATAACTGTCAGGGAGTGAATTTCATAGTGCTAGCATTCCCAAACATCTCTATAAACATCAGTTTCTTTCTGTAGAAACTGTTCTTATTTACTGTACTTGCTTTGTGACATCTTTCTGCTTGACCGGTTAGGCAGGGACCTCTTACAACCAAGTCTTTTATGGAAAACCAAGTGAAGCGTATTTGATGCCAAATGATTTGTTTCTATCTGAGTGGAAATAGTCAGCTCAAGTTGGCGTAGAGATATTGAGCCCAACAGCAGTGACATTGGAGTCATTGCCAAATTGCTAGAGAAACATTGTGGTGGAGTTTGCACCTTTAAGATTAAGCGAATAAGACACAAACAAATTTGATACTAGTCATTCTTTGGAGACCCTTTGTTGAGTATATCTAAATGAAATGTTTTTGAGAAGAATCAATGGCACTGAGAAGTACACAATTGATATTACTAAACTTAATGAGATTCCAGTTAAAATTTCGAAATTCCTTGATACAAGACAAATTTACTTGAAGAGCAGCAAACCATAAGATATTAAGACTTATTTTCTGAGAATGTTGAGAATACATTTAATGAGTGTATGCACTTGTTTTAAGTATAAACAATTTAAAAACAAGTGAAAACATATTTGAACTGGAAGTCAAACCAAAAAAGACTTATTTAAAGTTTTGCAGTGTTCTCTATACATTTAATAAATAGCATAACAGGTAATATGTTGATAATAATAGACCAGTTTTGGACTCCAATGTTTATGAATAACAACGGAAGTATCAACAGGCTTTTTCTTTTAGGCTGTACAGTTCTTTAATGTACATCAGTGGATCTTAGTACTTCTTGTTATGACATGGGGCACTTAAGATGTGGGTGTGGTGAACAAGAAGAAAAAATGTCTAGTTTTGATTACAGCTGTCAGTCGGATCGGTGTGGAACTTATATTGGATGGAGACCACTGACCTGCAATGAGATGATTTCATTGGCTGTTTGATTGATAGCTTGCCGTTCCTCTGGTCGCTTACTACCTCACAGGGATATGAGATAGGCACCAGATGGCTCACAATATGCTCTAGGCACATGGAAGAAATGCCCAGTGTCCCTAGGGCATGAGCATGAGTTCATAGTGACTGTCATTCTTCTGTGTAGAAACAAACAAACACCCAGTCTAGAGTGATGGCATGGAAGTCTCTCTTCTGGAAGAAAACGAGTCCACAGTCCTTCTCTCTTGCTGTGACCCATGTCGTGATGGCTGACTGTGCTCTTTTGCATACTTTTGTAGTGGATGTTGTGTCTTGGTACGCACCTCATCTGAGTTTTGTTCTGGTTTAAGAGGAGAAGAGAGCGCATGCATGTGTAAACAGACACAATTAACCTGGATGCGCAGCGAGACAGGACTGACTTTGATGAATTTACCCATTAAGGAGAACATGCGAAGCCCCAAGGGATGAACATCATTACAATGTGTGAGAAATGCAGAGAAAGAAGATGAGATTATGGGAGAGAGTATTCACTGGCTTGTTGATACCTTTTTCATCCCAATATGCACCTCTGTCAACCTTTCTGAAGCTGACAGCAACCTCAGTGTGTTCTGTTATGGTGCATGAGCACATGCTGTGTTCTTACGGCTTGAAAAAGACATTTTTCCCCCTGCACATGGAATAACAGTTGTATGGCCACCAGTGTTGGGGATAACACATTACAAGTAACGCAAATTATGTAATCCGATTACATTTTTCAAGCAACTTGTAAAGTAATGCTTTACTTTTAAATTTACAACAAAATATCCTATATAGTTACTTTTTTCAAACAGCTAACACAAGTTACTTTGTTTTCCAATTTACTGACTGACACCTGCATGCATTGACTTAACTCACTGGCACAAAAACAGAATCAGTATTCCTCAAAATGAATAAAAACATTGAAATGCAAACAGAATATTATGCAAACCTGCAAAAAATAAATATGTGAATAACACAAATATACTTTGTATTTAATCTCTTTAACCTCTGCTGACCCTCGATGATACATTTGCGAAAAATATAACTTTTTAAAAATAAAAACAAAAGAGTAAGCCCAGCCCTGGTGAGAAAAAAATAATACACAATTAGCGTAACACATTACTCTCCATAAAAAGTAACTAATGCAATTAGTTACTTTTTTGGGGAGTAACTTTTAAAAGTAACTTTCCTCAACACTAATGGCCACTACCAGTAGGTTGTCTTTTGCTCTTATTTTTCCTGATTCTTGGCAGAGAAAATGATTTAAAATCAAGCGTATTGACTGTATGGGGGGTTATTATTTGTTTCTGATGTTGATGTAATATAATGAGACAAAATGCCTCCAGGTTAGTCTGTATCGCTGACATCCACTGACCCTTTCAGATAAGTGCAGAAATAAGTGAGAATCTGACACGCTTATCAACAATTCTGTTGGGGCAGTTGTTTTTAGAGTTGTTCTGTGCATTTGACTTTCTCTGGCAACCTTCAAGGCTTTATTGTAATATATAAACTTAATATTCTTTGGATCTTGTTTCTTATGACAGTTCCCAGGGCAGCTTTATCTAGCGATATATGTGGATTTGTTTGTATGCCTCTGCAGAAACGTATCTGCCGATTCCTCCCCCAAAACAACAATTAGAATGGAAAGCTGTTTTTCCAATATAAGCCCTGATGAAAGTCAACCAGTCAGTGTTGTATCTTTTCCCATGCTATTCCTCATCTCTGGCATGTGCAAGCCTTGCTGTCAGGGCATTTAAATTTTCTTGTGAGAAATGTTGCTAAATATATATAATATAATGAAAGATGTACACTATCATTCAATTAATACTTTTATTTAGCAAGGACACATTAGGTTGATCAAAAGTGTCAGTAAAGCCATTTATGTTACAAAAGATTTCTATGTAAATAAATGGACGTACTTATAATAATTAGAGAAGAGAGAGATCCTTGTAACAGTTCTGTACATTGGAATGGTGAATTAATCCGGCAGAGGGATGGATACACAGGCATGTTTATTTCTCCTGTCACATTTCAAGTGTCACCAGCTCTGTGCTGACCTCAGATGCCCTTTAAATCACTGTCAGTTTCACTTGTCTTCCTTGGTTCTATTATCGATGTCGTTTTATGACTGAACAGTGCATGGACCTTTTAACCTTTCTTTGTATGCTCATTTTGTAATTTTGAAACGGGCATAAATTATTTAGTCAGTGGCCCGTGTAGGTTTGTTGATTGCAGCTAGATGCCGACAGAAGAGATTTCTCACTCAAGACTGCTATGGGCTCACTATGTCAGAAGCGAATAACCAACAGCGAAATAATAAATTAGCCAGACAGTATTGGAGTCTGGCATGCTGTGGCATTTGTATCAAGTGGAGTTTTCTAGCAGAAGATAACTGACAAATATTTTACATGAGATTTATGTCTCACTTTCATGTTTACAGCTAAGGCTCAGGCAATTTTCCTGTCCGCTCATCTCAGGAAAACATAGCTGACTTGGGAACCACTGAAGCTTTGTTCATTTTGTTTTGAGGGAACTGAGCCAATGATTTGCAGGTAGCCATAGATCTGCGTGACTGTCTGAACGGAGGGAATATAACAGTGCGACCCAAGTGACTTTTGAGTTAAAAAATATATTACATTATAAGAACACACACGAATTTCCCGGACCAGAGTGCTAAACTCTAGTAATGATGTTGTTTGAACACCTATTATTTTTATTTGAGCTTTTTTGAACACCTATCATTTTTATTTTAGTATACTGTATATATAAAAAAACATTGATCGGCCAATTTACCATCAAAAAGACTGTAATGAATTAAATATTGTATGATTATGATACTTGTGAATGAAAGTAAATTATTTTCCATTCAGCAGGCACTTTTAATATTCAGAGTTATGCTAATTGGGTTGTACCAGAGATCTGGAGTTTAAGTGGTCACAGAACAGTGTGAGGATTTCAGTAAATCAGTTTTCTTGGTCAGGCCTCCTTCTTGCAACCTGTGCATTGGAAAAATTAGACGACCACCATTTCGAATTTTCATGTGGTTTTCCGCTACCGTGTCCTGTTGAGAGACCATGACAAAAACATGATGAACGTTGCTAGATCTAATCAAAGGCAACAAAGCAAATCTTTCCCAAATGATCTTTTTTTAATTACAGGTATAAAGGATGAACCAGGTGGACAGAAATATACTTTGGGGGCTCTTGAAGCTAATTATATCAGTCAGGCCTATTATCATACCATATTCAGCTGTAATTAATTACTGTCATCCATAGTCTGCGTTACAGTGGCCATTTTTGGCTCGAATAGAAACAACCGTGGTGAAAAATGTCTCTCTCCATATTTTATTTAGCATGAAAATGAAGCGAGGGTAATGATATAAGGAGCGGTGTGGAAACGCTGAAGAATAGTTCTTGTACTGTAGTAGATGGACAGATGCATTGAGATGACTTATTATAAAACAGCAGTACAGTAACTTAATATGCTCCTCATTACCACTTCACACAAGCAGACGGAAAGGACTGGTGCCCCATAATTGCTTTGTTCTTGTGTTTTTGCTTATGTGTGTGAGCAGGTTTGTCCTTGAGTGTTTGTGTGAATTCTGACAGCTCTGTTAATTATTTCTTTCAAGCTCTGTTGAACTTATTTGGGCAAGTATTTCTTTGGGTGGATTTCTTATTTGTGGTATATTCTACACTTAACCTAGACTGGGAAACCTGTACATTCTTCTATCCTGCTTCTGTTACAAATTTGCGGGGACCAATCACTAATTGGCTTATCCACCTGGCGCGCTATTGGCGGGTTTAATCCAATCCAATTCCTTTTAACCTCTCGACGCTGCTCAATGGCTTCTTTAGTTTAGCAAACAAATCGCTCGAGTGGGTGTAAATACCACTCACTTTCATGTTTTTTGGGGGTTTTTTTTGCACAACCTACAAAAATCGCTCGATGCCTCAGTCGCTTGAGCTTGTTCTGGTGATAGACTTAACCAATTAGTTTATGACAGATAATAGAGTTCGCCATCCTTCAAATGAACAGCATTTTGTCTCTGCACATAAAATAACCTGCAAATATTGTTTGGTGCTTGACACAATTTATGTTTCCCTCTTTATCCTCAGATGCTGCACCCAGCTAAAGGCTCCTGTCTGGCTTTTGGGACTAGCGAGCACATGCATGAGTTTGGTATTGAAATAGAATGCTGAATTTGTACACAATTTGTTGAAAGGGATTTGGGGAAGTGGCAGGGATTTGGATCCACTTTCAGATATTCCCTTGCACTGTTTTAGGGGTGTTCAAGGAAACCACCGCACTGAATTAAACCCTTGAGTAAGCAATACAGTTTCATTTGAGGTCAGAGGAAGGTCTCATGTTTTATCCTTACTGTTTTGGGCGTGTTAGCTCCTGTCTTCATCCCCAAATGGCTATATTTCAGGGCTTTAGCAGCTCTGGCAATGTTTTTCTCACCCTTTGATTGTTTGTTTGCACACAAAAAGAGTCATTTAGTTATTGATCTGCTGGGGCTTTGAAGGGCTGTCACGACATGATGATGTATCCCGGCGGAACGCTCCAATATGAAGGGCATTCAGGACGGGGGTGGAGCTAGAATCCTAATCTCTGTTTTACAATATATGTGGATTGGATGGAATAGACAAGGTGCATTACTTTATAATTCCTCATATGAATATTTATAAAAATCAAATCAATTGTACCATATTAAAGGGGTCCTATTATGCTTTTTCACTTTTTCAACTTTAGTTAGTCTGTAATGTTGCTGTTTGAGCATAAAAAAAGATCTGGAAGGTTACAAAGCTCAAAGTCCACTCCAAAGGGAGATATTTAATTTAACAGAATCCCCTTTTCAAGAACTACAACAAAAGACTCGTTTGGACTACAAGAAGATTTTTGCGAATCTTATAAAGTCACAATGTTACTCATTTAAATAATCTCCGCCCCCGGAATATGCAAAAAAAGTGTGAGGCCTGACTGAGCTGCATAAAAGAAGACAATGTTGTGGCTATGTTGAAGAGATGCTGTTTTATCCACCCCTTTTCCAAAACTCATTTGTTTGACCTTCCTTAGGCTGACATTTATTTTAAACACTGTACCTGAACATTTATAATCTCAATGTTTATCTGTGTGCTGCACATTTTATAGAGAACAGCTTGTTTTCTGATTTTGTAAGCTCTCGCTTTTCACAACAATTGCCAATCACTGGGCCAGCTAACCAATCACAGCACATTTTGTATTTCGGAAAGAAGGGCTTTACCGAAATCGGCGTGTTCAAGCCAGACTGGGGAAAGGGGAGCTATAATGTAAAGTATGTGAAAAATAATGTAAAGTATGTGAAAAATAATGAGTTTTTTGAACAATCAAGCTTGAAAACATATTCTAGGACACCCCAAAAACAAAATCAAGACTTCATAAAAGGGCATAATAGGAAACTCTTTCACCTAATAGGCTAGCTATCAAAATTAAAGGATAGTCCACGTAATTTTTTACTCACCCTCATGTTGTTCTAAACTGGCATGACTCTCTTTGTTCTGTGGAACATATTTTGAAGAATCTTAGAGGAATATAATTGACTTCCATTATATTGACAAAAAAATACAATTGAGGTCAATAGGTGGGTTTGACTTCATGCAGCACTGCACAGACTGATTGGCAAGATTTGCCGCTTAAAATATTTCTAACCTGCATGCACTGCTTCAAGTCAAATGCCAATCGGTCTGCACACCGCTGAATGAAGTCGAACACAGCTATGGGAACTGAAACTGGTGACCAACATTCTTTAATTTCCATATGTGGACCATCCCTTTAATTTCACTATGAGATTAGAATCAGCATCCTCAGTTGTTGTGGTGCTTAGGCTTGGAATAAGAACAGATGCTGATATTGTTGCACTACGCGGTTTTGTCTGGACAATCCACTATTGGGCCACATTAGCATAAGGATGTATGAAGGTTATTGAATGCTGAAACAATCACATCATTTGCAGTTAAAAAGAGCCAGAGCCCTACTTTCCAAGGTGTTATTTCACAAGCATAATGAAGGCGGCCATTTCAAAGGCAGCCATTCTATGAAAATGGCATGAAGACCTATTCATATTATGGGTGTGCACAGACCACTTCTTGTGAATCCGTTATGAGCCGAGCCAAGCCTCACGCATTAGGCGTAAAGATTTGGATCGAAGGCTCCTCGGAACAATAGAAAGACACACCTGTACTTTCAATTCACCTTCTCAAAAGAGCACCTGGTTCTTAATTTATCTAACGGTTTATTGTCTAAAAAGATAGCACACACACCTTTTCTCAAAGGTTAGGCAATGAATCTCACCAAACAGCATGTCTCAGCACTCAGCAGATATTGATGTGTAGAGTTGGTATCATTTTGAAGTATAGGCTACACAGTAATGCAAACTGTTCAGGAAATGTATTCTGATTGGTTACTAGAGTGTTTCTAGGGGGTGTTCAGAGTATAAAATGTCATTTTTTCATGGAATTCTCTAAGACTTTCTTCATGCTTACCAGTCTCCTAGCAAAATTGTCCCAAGACTACACTGTGTTATTGGGTAATGAAGAGGTTTTCTTGCTATTGATTTTTTTGTTGTTGTTGTTTTGTAATTGAGATCCATGACTTTGAAGAGAGACTGAAGAGGTTGGTCAGGTCAAAAGACTGGCAACAGGTGCCGTTCATTAGACCATTATTAATAAATGTGAACTTTACCCAGACTACACTGCTGCTCGTCAGAGACACTAGCAGGAAGCCACTGCTGATTTTTGAAATCAACCCAAACACATCCCTCCTTTCATTGCTCCGCAGTGCATGAGTGGATGTCTCTTTATCATAGCTGAAGTGCAGCAAAATAATGCTTTGTGAAAAATAAAGCGAAGATGACAAACGAATGACAAGGAAGCAAAAAAATCAACATACAGTTCACAAGAGTATATACAAGCTAGTTTGTTGTTAGCTGCCAGCAGCACACCAGGTCCAGATAAACACTAGCTGCGTTTACATGGACCCTAATAATCCGATTGTAATCAGACCAGTAGCACAATCGGAATAAAAAAGTAACATGTAACTACGTCAACCGTTTATTCCTTTTGTAATCCGATCGAGAGGACATGTAAAGACTCGATCGGATTGAGAACCGAAACTGGAGAGTACTGCACATGTGCAATGCCGTAGAAATAGCGTAATGACGTATGATGCGTGGAATGAGTTGGTCTTCATGATGAATAAAGTGTCATAAATGAGTGTCCTGTCATTCTGAAATTCTCTTACCACTCATCGTCTGTGAAGTGGAGCAGGACAGTCCTCGTTTCAGACTCTCATCCGCAGACGACACAGTTTTGGGCACGGGAAGGGGCGCTTTACTGCTTGATAAATACAAGCAGCACGGCTCAACGGTTCATGTGCTTGTCATCGCATAATTAGGACGCGAAATATGTAAATATTAAGTTTGCTTTTTAAAACAAAGAAAAGGAGGATGGTTAGTATGCAACAACAGCGGGTAAACTCTATATTCGTGCAGTGTGCGCATGTCAAAAGATTTGAACAATTTTTTTCAAATTCAAAAACATTTTTTACACTTTTTTAGTGTTCATGTAAACACTACGTTCGGATTCATCAATCGGAATGAATTCATTCAGATCGAAGCAAAACGCGTCCATGTAAACGTACAGTAGCTAACGACACTCAAAACCAATGTTACTCGCATATGGAGCAGAAACAATGCAACCTCGGCATCTGTTTTCAGGCCGTCCCGCTTAGCTCTCTCCAGCGCTGGAAAGCTACATGGTTCCTCCTAAAGTTCTTGCCTGATCATAACCCTTTATTTCCATTGATATTCTTCTGCCCTGTTCTCTTTTGTAATGTCTCTAAGCCATCTCTTTTTCTACAGTCTTCAAATCGCCCTCTTGCTCCCTCTCTTCTCCCCCATCATGAATGGACACGCCCCCTACTGCTGATTAGCTACAAGTTTATTGTAGTGCTCGGTCCGATCCACTTTCAACAGTGTTTTTAAAATGTCCGCTTACTGCACCTTTAATGGATACTTCGAAACCTTTCGCTCTAATACCAACTTCACACATTTCTGGTCTGGTTTGGAGGTGTTTTTTGCATAAGTAGATGCTTACAGTACCTCAATCCTTTCTTCCCTCAGCTCTTCTCAGTAGGTCAGGTGTCACATGTGGGGTAATCTTTGGCTCAAGAGTGAGGAAGATTAATATTAAATCTGTTTAACAATGTAAAATTACCTCACATTTGAATGCCAAAATACTACAGTAATTCATCCTGATTCTCACACAGCTTTTTAGTTATGAGCAGTATAGAGGCCGAATAAGCTAGATAAGAAAGTGCTGTGAAAGTAAACTAGTGAGTCCCACATGGCAGTGATGTAGTTCAGTCTACTTTATTTTGCTGTTTGCTCTCAGAATAATACATTGTATAAATGAGATGTTCTGTTACCAGAACAAATAAAGCCGTAAACAGTGAGCAGTAATTTGCATGATTTATACACGTGGTGGTGCATGCTGGGAAAAACAGTGTCCAGTTTTTTTCCCCATGGGATTATATGACAGTTTAAAAATAGATCTTAATGTCAAAAGGTCGGTGACCCCTGTTCTTGGTTCTTGTGAATGAGCCTTTAGGGTACAACTCATTTAGGCCTGTGATTATTACATCTTGTAACCTCAGTGAGGAATAGCAGATGAGCCTGGGTCTTTTTTTGTTGTGGCTGATTGACGCAGAGGATCTTTGTTCCCATAAGTCATGTAGACGGATTGATGATGTGTTGCAGTCAGTGTATTGGCTGTGAGCGAAATGCTTCTCTTATCTAACAGAAACTCAAAGCCTCAGTGATCCAGAATGCAGTACCCTTGATTATGAATGTCTCTTCTGACATCACACTCCCTTTTAAGTGTTTCAACTGGCAGACACCGATAAGGCCAGTTGCTATTTGAATTGGTGAGCTGCAATCAAGTCCCAGTGGGCTGCTCTTCTTTTTAAATGTGGACGAAAAGGTGAAATAGGGAGCAGAAAATGGGGATATAGGTGAAGAGGATTGATAGTGACATTTGATGTTGTATTTATTAAAGGCGAGGCTATCTGAACAGCATTTAGCATTGAAGGATTAGCATAGCTATAATGAAACCCTTGCCCTTGGCATTTTAACCATCCACACTAAGCCACAGCCTGCACCTCGATGGCATTCTGTATGCCAGCCACCTGGGACCTTCCTGTTAAACAGGAAAAAAAGCAGTAACCTCAGTTTACATTAGTTTTATTCTCTTGTATTCTTTCAAGGCAGCTTCTGAAATCAAACCTATTTGAGCTCCCTGTGTAACAGTGCATTTAATCCAGGTTGGTTCAACATGGTCAGAGCACCGCTTTACCGCACTGTCTAACATAGTCACGTCGCAGAGACAAGTGTCGTAATCACAAAGAAAGTGCCAGAAAGCAAGGCTGGGTGATGGATAAATAATTGAAGTGTGGGATTAGAGGGTGGCATTGAAGGGCGCATCTCTGTAAATTTGTGTGTGTCAGTGTGTGCCAGTGTGTGCATGAATGATTGATGAAGACAGCTGTGGGACAGTTTAAGAGCTCATTAAGATGCTTTTGCAGTCCATTGTCCATTGTGAAGAAAACCTAAGGGAGACAGAAGAAAATGTGCAGAAGTGTGAGAGCCGCCTTCAGATTTCTGTGTTCATTTGTTTTGTGACATGAAAGTACAGGCCTGTCTTTGGAACGTGTGCAGTGAGTGGTTTTTTAATAGTTTAGATGAGAGTTGTGCATTTCAATAAAAAACAAAACAATACTATTTAATAAGATGGAATTGCCGCTGATAAGGTCCTCTACTGACATTTGCATTAAAAGGATAGTTCACTCAAAAAAAAAAAAATCAGTCATTATTTGCTCACCTTCATGTCGTTCTAAACGTGTATGACGGAATATTTTCTGTGGAATATAAAAGATATTTTGAATAATGTTGCGCTGTTTTTGTCCTATAATGAAAGTCAATGGGGTCCAAAATAACATTGGACCCCATTGACTTTCATTGTATAGGGGAATGTTTGTATGTTTTTTTAGGCTTTTTAAAAAACATCTTTTATATTCCAGTGAGGAAAAAAGTCATACAGGTTTGGAAAGACATGAATGTGAGTATAATGGCTGAACCATTCCTTTTACATTTTCTATGAATGATGTTGTCATTGTGAAATCAATTTTAAAGGATAAGGATAATAAGGAATGAAGTGACTGTGAGATATAGTCACTCACAATTATGAGAGAAGAGTTGCAATTGTGAGAGATGTCATATTGTGAGATATAAAGTCGCAGTTATGAGAAATAGTAATTTTGAGAGATTCACTTTGTGTAAATCACTTTAGATGAAAGTGTCTGCTAAATGAATAAATGTAAATAAAGTTGCTGTTGCGAGATATAGAAATAAGCTTTCATGGTGCCAGTTAGTTTTCAGAAATCATACAGAACAGACTTAAATATATCATTTATAAAGTCATATAATATATGAAGACACATTTAATGTATTAAAACGATGGTTCACCTAAAAAATGAATTTTATCATTATTTACTCAACCTCATGTAATTCCAAACTTATTGTATTCTTTACAGCACAAAATATATTTTGAGAAATGTTAAATCTAAAAAAAGATATAATTTTATGCCAACCTTTTGTGTTCAGAAGAAAGAAAGTTGTACAAATTTGGAACAAAATGAGGGTGAACTTACTTGCGTACAAGTTATTGTGTTAAATATATTGCATACATTAACACGTTAGCTTTGACAAGCCTAATAACAATGTCATCTGTAATATATTAAACATGAGCATATTGGTGTGCTTCACACCTTTTTATTGCTTTAGCTACATGTCAACAAAGTGGGGCAAGCCCAGGCTGAGCTTCTGTTGTGGACTGGAGACATCAAATCACTTGAGGTCTGTCTGTACCACGTCCATATGCTTCCAGTTTTCAGTGTGAACGCGAGGCATATGCCCATGCGCATTTAAAAAAAACAAAACAAAGCAAGATTGAGCAGATGCTCTGCCCACAAGAGATAAGTATAGCTTTTATAAATCTCACCCTCTCCTCCGTCTGTGGGCTCTATTAAGACCTGGACACAGTACAATCCATCTCAAATGACAGCCACTGTTCATTAGCCCATCACACTGAAATAAATGACAAGCCTGTTCACATTTTCACTCTTTCTGCAAAATTTCAGCTGTCCATTTCATCTTCCCCTATTCCTCTTTTCTGTCTCTTTATTTTCTACTATGCACAGGCATTCACATATTCTCCATTGCTCTCAATTTTTGTCACACTGATGCACAAACATTATTTTTTTCTGTCTTTCTTCTTCACTTGTCTTCCTGTCGCTTTCCTACACTCTGTGTCCGCTCTCTCTCTCTCTCTAACACACACATGCAAACTCACACACAGCTTTGTGCTTTACACATGGTTGCTGCTGCTGTGGTGCTTATCTCTTCTGGGAGTAATATATTTTTTGGTGCATGGGAACAATTCTTAGACACACTTTCAAATCTAAACTTCAGAAATATTTTTGCTAAGGCATATTCCAGTGTTATCGGGAGACTTAAATGCAACTTGCCACGTTATAAGCTACCTCGATCACGACAGTCCTTCTTAAGGGGACATTATATATTTTCTTAACATGTGACCATTGATGAATTTATCATTTGATTAACGCCAAAATTTTATGGCACAGAAACATTTTGAATGAATAGACAAATCTAAAATTTGAATGGATAAAATTACGCTAAAAAGTTAGTTGCCTCACTTCTTTTAGCTAGCTACTCACTGAGACTGTATAATGGAGATGAGCCACTTAGAAAAATGAATTGTAATGCACAAAATGGCCTCTATATAATTGGACTCTAATAAAAACAATGCAAATAAATAAAATAAAGATGTAAATTGTGAATCATATTTTCCCTCTTGAATAAATTGGAGTAGGTTTTTTTTTTTTTTTTAACAACAAAAGGATAAGTGACCCTCTCCTACTCTTTCTCATATTAGGCCACTTGTACAAATGTTACCTGGCCCTAAGCCAAAATTAACACAGCAGATTAAATTTGATGAGACTGTAAATTGCTGTTAAATGCATGTGTGCCATGCATGTTGCATACTAAATTGAGCAATAAAAAAAATCAAACTATTTGTTGCACTAATTCATATTTTGCTTTCCAGATGCACGTCTTTTTTGTATATACATTATAATGTCTTCTAAGTGTGTCTCCACTCTCAGTTGAAGAATAATGATCCTAATGCCTTTAATGACTGATTGCAAAATCCACCCCACGGATCTGACTCAGCTTCCTTTCTCCACTGTCAGATGTGAGTGTACTGTAAAGATGTGAGTGTACTGTAAAGATGAAGTAAGCTTCTGCTTGTTAGTTTGTGCAGGATGATGGAGGCCATATGACTCCAGTTTTCTGATCTTCAATTACTTATTGATAATCCACTTAACCTTGAAGAAATATATTTGACATTTTCTTGTATTTATCTGGCGTAAAGTTTTATCCTAATTGGTATGCTTTTTATCAACATGTACCCATACTTTACTTTTACCTATTTTACCTAATGTGAAAAGGACTTCTGGCAAACAGGTCGGCAGCAACATTGTTGCATATAAATCCATAAATGTGTGGGTAAAGTTATTGTATGTAATTACCGCAAATTTGCATTCAGTTGGCTATTCATTTACTTTTTCTATTTGTTTTGACTGTCCGTCCATCCGTCTGTCCGTCTATCATTTGTCTGTCTTTCTATCTATCTATCGTTCTGTCTGTCCATCCATCCATCCATCCATCCATCCATCCATCCATCCATCCATCCATCCATCCATCCATCCATCCATCCATCCATGGCTGGGAATTACTCCTCTACCAGCTGTCTTACAGAAACTCGTGTGGGAATGCCTCATCAACCCAGAGGTGGTTCATTCCAGTGAGCTTTCAATGAGATCATTCAAACAGATTCTTGCTTTATCTCAGTCAGAAGGGGATGTCTGTTGAGCTTTCATTCTCTCATGTGAATGACAGGGTCCTAACGATCACAGTGGTTCTCTTGAACAGTATTTTACCCACTTGTCAAATATAAGTGCAGCGGCTCCCAAGAATTCAGACCACACTGGATGGGTTCCTTAAAGAGGAGAAAGCACTCTGTCAGATTCATGAGAGTTTGAATACAATGGATAAAAGAGGGGCCACAAGTCCCTGCATGTGTCAATTAACATGCGCCAACAATCCGAAAGGCTTATAGCATATTCTAGTGTGCCATATTAAGAGCAGCTTAGTACAATGCCTACCTTTAAACACTAAATCCCCATATCAGCGGTGGTTTCCTCGGCTTGTGGGAGTGGAGGTAAAGCGGAGGCACTCTGGGTAAATAGAACTGTCATCTCTCCTTAAACACAATCTCTGCACTCAAGGAGACTTGCGGTAATGAGCCTGTCAATTTTCCCGGGCGCCCTCGGAGGATGCCGGTGTGTCAGCCCTAATGAGGGTGTTTGTACCATTTCACCAGACGAAGCACAAAACAGGACTGCAGCAAATGCACCTCACCTTGTTTAAAAATGCTTCCACTATTGCTGTGAAGGACGGGGCTTGTATTTACAGGCAAAGGAACCAGCCTGAATCATTGGTCCCGATGATTATAACATCGACCGGGGGTTTATTGTCAGCTGGATGTTATTGGAGGTGATGAGAGATTCCGCATCAGTGTTTTGTGAGTCTGATGTGATGAGTGAGAAGAATGCTTTTTCATGTAATTCACTCAAGGCAGTGATTAATTGCTTTGATAAGGCCTGCTGACATTGTGAAATTCTGCTCTGTTTCTAATAACCACAGCCAAATGGCTTACGGTAATGTTGCTCTTGTCAACGTGGAGCTTTTTGTGTCGTAGACTGTTCATCAAAAGGAGTAACTTATTTGTCGATAACACTTTAAATGAGTTTTAAAGGGCAGTTAAGTTGCCGTTGTGCATTTACAATTAGGATGTTTTATCTTGTGTCTGTCACCCTTAAATGATGTGATGTTGTTAGAAGTGTTTGTGCTTTTATTATTAATCCGAAGGAAAAATAATAGCATACAACACAAAGTACAGTAACAAAACAAAGCACATTCAGATTCTGGGCTTTCTTGAACGTTTCCTGCAGGTAAACTGCTGATGTTTTGAAACCTATTTTGCATTGTCAGACGATTTTGTGTTAATTCTGTCTCATAAAGGAGCATTTGTGTGCTTGCTGTTTCTACCGATTCCTTCAAAACATCTTAACAATGGCATGTTCATCTTCATGGTTACTTCAATAAATACATTCATATAAAAAACAACAACAATTGAGACAAGTTGACAGATAAAATGCATTTACGTTACATTGCTTTTTACCTTTTGTGCATGATTTCTTTAGATAGATTTTTACATAATGTGTCCACTTTAGGGGACAGAATACATTTAAGTGTTGAATTTAAAATATAGCCTATAATAATAGTAATAAACAAAAAGTAACTTTTTCTGCATTCAGTATTCAATTGTTAACATTTTGTCATTTTCTTCTTACATAAAATTAATATTTAAAAAAATATAGGAATTATACTGGTCCTTGGATCATATTTTGTTGGCATACAATTATGCCATTTGAACCCAACCAACATGACCTTTTAATATCTGATTAGTGTGCATGAAAGGGTTAAGTTCGCCGTAATGGAGCTTTTGCAGATAATTACAGATTGAATAAGGGGTAAAATCAATAAGACTGCAGGAGCCCAACCCTGTCTGAACCCAGAACAGAAGGGTGGGGATTTTGGCAGACATTAATTAGAATGACTGAGCAAAGCACACTTTCCTCAAAATATTTTGTCTCAACGCATCCTGCAATGCAGGGTTAAATGTATTTTGAGACTGCATTGATTGAGTGTTATGAGACTATCTTAGGCTATGTCATTTGTTAACTACCTTGTTAGTTTGCTGAATGAATCAGTTCGTTGGGTTACGCTTTATTTTGATGGTCCACTTTAGACATTCTGTTGACTACAAATAACATTGTACTTGTGTGTGAAGAAAATGTCTTGTGTTAAACAGTTAAAGGTCCCGTATTATGCACCTTTTCACAAGATGTAAAATAAGTCTCTGATGTCCCCAGAGTGTGTATGTGAAGTTTCAGCTCAAAATACCCAACAGATCAGTTTTTACAGCATGTTTAAATTGTCATTTTTTGGGGCTCAGAAAAACGCGCTGTTTTAGTGTGTGCCCTTTAAATGCAAATAAGCTGCTGCTGGACGACCCAGGGGGCGGAGCTTCATGAGCTCGCGCTCAGTCTCTCAGGACAATTTCATCTCACGGAATGATGATAATATCAGAAACTCTCAGTAACGGTGTTCATTTCGAGTCGGACAATAATGCCTACAGAGTCAGAGTGCTGTATAGAGATGGAACAGGTATAGTTTAGTAGTTTAATTGCGGTTATTATAACGTATTTGTCATCTGCTTGTATGTATCCATTATTTATTAATAGGATATTTATTAATAACTACAAGTCTGCTGTTTCGGACCAGGTCCGAATGATGATCAAACATATACTGATGAGTTTATTAAAGTTTACTGTACATCACACAAAAGATGAAGCGTTAGTTTTACTTCAGAAAATCACCGTAAGAGCTGAGTAAACACAGTAAGTTATAAGAAGTGCGCAAGTACATAAACGAATTTCGGTAGAGTTGAGGGAGCATTCCTGTGGGCGGAGGTTAGTCAAAAAACTGTTCTACTGACGTCATTAAAGAAGGAAGTAGAGGGATGTAGTCCAAACGGGCCGTTCGATGTAGGCGACTTCTGTTAAATAAAATATCTCGCTTGGCATTGAACTTTGAGCTTTATAATTTTACAGATATTATTTATACTCTAACAACAACATTACACACTAACTAAAGTTTGAAACATGGGATCACGAAGAACGGGACCTTTAAAAAATAGCAATGTTAAAGCGGGCTCTATCTGACCCTATGAATCACCCATAGTTTAAGCCAGGGTTGTCAGGTCTGCGGTTTTACCCTACACCAAACATTAATAATAATAATATTAATAAACTTTATTTTATATAGCGCCTTTAAAAGTTGCATCTTAAAGCGCTTTACAAGAACATACTGTACAAATAAAATACATTGAAATAGGGAAAAAAATAGAAGCGTACATCAAAACAAATGTACAAAACATATTTATAAAAAACAGAATAATCACATATAGTCTAGCATGAAAAAATAAGTTTTAAGAAGATTTAAAGGAGCCATATGTAAGATTGTGGCCAAAACTGGTACTGCAATCACTTTCAAATTACTGTAGAGCGGTGTATCCCCTCCCCCTCCCCCCTGACTTGAGGTTGCCAGATAGGCTGCAGGATCCAGCAGGAACGTAGGCTGACACGTAGCTGTGGTAACTAGAGCAGAGCTGGCAACCCGGATGCCGAAACACTACTGACTTCGTGATTGGTAGATAGGTGGAGGGTGGCGCTTCAGGCCAAAACACAAGATGACAACATCAACATCAGTTGAGGGCTGCAACTTCACTTTTTAAATGACAATATCCTGGCCGTACTACTGTTGTCAGTGATATAAGTATTTGAAATGAACATGATTTCTTAATGTCTAGTGACATATCAGGGCCATTTTATGATTAATTGAAATACATTTCTTACATACAGCTCCTTTAAAAACATCAGAAGATTCAGCATGTCTAATCACAGTGGGAAGAGAATTCCAAAGTTTTGGAGCCAAAGAAGAAAAGGCTCTGTCACCCATAGTGTAAACAATGTTGAAGGAACAGTTACCAGAATCGTAAGAGCGGAGATCACACCTTGGGGTGTAGACACTAGTTAAAAGTGCAGACAGACATTGTGGCGCCAAACCATGCAAGGCCTTGTAGGGAAGCATGAGAATTGTAAAATCTATGCGAAACCTGACAGGAAGCCAGTGCAAGGACTCCAAGATTAGAGTGATGTGCTCACTTTATTTGTAACGCTTTTGACACTGTTAAATGTGACGTTCAAGCGGCAGTGCGTAGTGCAAGTCTTGTCTTCCACTTTAATACATTTTATCGCATGAAAAAACATGCTTGAACATCAAAAGGTATGTTGAAAGATACAGTACAACTTACTGAAATGTATCATGTCTCATGCAATCGCTCAATCAGTGTTTCAACCGCATCAATAACACAGCTTGTCATTTAACGTTGCTTTTACCTCAGGAGTTATCCAATGTTCACAGTTATTTAGTTGGCAATAAAAAATGCTAGACAGGAGCTTATTTACTGTCAATTATATATGTTGCCTATGTTTGAATACATTTGTCATAAAGACAAGTGTTTATGCAACCAAGTTCTATACACACTAGTGATGGCCAAAATTTTTGGCCGAAAATGGCATTTTCGTTTTTTTGGCTGAAAATATATGCTCCCCGCTATCTGCTCACACGCTCTGATAATAATAGCTTTGTAGGTTTTTGGTTTCAGTTTCGGCCCACAATTTTCATTTCAGTGCAAACCCTAATACAGAATTTTTTTCCCTAATTTCAAGCGCTCAAGTCACTACTTTGGGCTGATTATAGCCCTCGCTCGCACATGGCCAGACAGTGGAAGTACGGCTAATAATTTCTGGATATCTGGCATACAAGTTACCCGAACAAAACAAACGAACAAAAATGGGTTAGGGAGGGCTGCAGCCCAGTCAAGCCCATTGGTAAGTCCGGCCATGGTTCCCACACAGCATTAGTTTTTTCCTCCAGAAAATCAAACTGTATTCTGAATAATCGGCTATCATTATCGGCGGAGAAATTTAGTATTGTGCATCTCTAAAGAAAAGAACTGTGTGTCATTTTTGTTTTGCTCTGTTGCACCTTTGTGGTCATTATTTTCTAATGGATTTTTAATTGCACTAAATTGTGCTTCATGAGAGAGGATGTGAATACAGGTATGGGGAATGAGAGGGAATCAAGTATTCAGAGGATGCTGCTGTTCATGCACCGAACTTGACTTGAAATTCATGAGTTTGACTCTAGGTGAAGTTTATTCCCATCTGAGCAGCAGATGGACAGCGCTGGGGTGAAAACAGAGCCTACAGTTTGTGTATACACTGAAAAAATGCTTAAAGCTATGGTCTACGATTTCAAAGATTGTTCATTATTAATAACCTCGTTTAGATGCTGGTTATGGTTCTACAGTACAATCCTAACAATATGAAGAGAAAAAAGAATGAAAAAAATCCATTCACTCTATTGGGCGTACAGCTGCAGAGAAGTTGACCAATGTAAGCTGTCCGGCCGGACAGCTTACATTGGTCAACTGCTCTCATCCAATCCCCCGCTCCACTTGAAACTCCACGTGGCGCTCGCGTCTCCACCCCACCGCACCCCACCCCGCCCCCCTCCTGCGACATGATATTTCGCGGGCAAGCAGCTGACAGTCTATGGTAGCTAGCAAAGTAGCATCAGCTCAGAAGTGGAGATTTGGGACTGAAAACCGACGCTGACACGGCTGACTTTTTGTTGAGCAGGTAAGCATTTATTTATACTTTTATGGTGTGAGGTGTTACATAAATAGCTTTTTATCAGTCTTGACAACATGCTCATGCTGCCGGTCGGCATTGGAATGTTAGCCGTTAAGCATCGCCTATCACGGGTCAAAGTAATTATATTTCTTGAAGTGCTTGAATATATTTCAGTAGGCCTAGCGGGTTTCTGTTCGAGCCGATCGGAATTTGAACAAGATGCGCTGTTTACTACCGGTGATCACAGCTTGACTGAGTGACGTTGTTCAGGTCGTTTCCCGGTGGGAGGGATCAGGTAGCACAGAGGGGAGGGGTGTGTGTGTGGAGGGGCGGGATGAGTTTTTTAAAACTTCCCATCCGTCTCAGGCTTTCTCGACCGATTTTCAACATCGTAGACTACAGCTTTAAGGCAAGAGAAATTTATATGTATATATCATTTTTCATACATGATAGTAATTCAAAGTGCTTTATATAGGCGTAATAAAGAGAAAGAAAATTAACATTAAAATAAGTAAGGGAAAATAATTAAAAAGAAAAAATATGTAATTACTAACAAAAATCCATAACATGTTAAATAAAATTTATTTTCAGTATTAAAAACTTACTGGAAGACAAGACCAAAGGACTGATTAAGATGATGATTTTTGGCCCGTATGTCTGAACACTGTGAAGTCAGGGAACATTCATGGTCACTTTAACAGTGAGAACTGAAAGAAGATTGTGTGCCTCTGAAACCGAGTCTCATAGCACATTATCTTCAAAGACTGATCTCTTCCCAGCCTGTTGTTCTGTTCTCTTTACCTGTTGTGCTGTCAGCATGCTCCGAGAGGGACTCAAAGCCCATCTGGCTCGGGTCATGGACAGAGTTTAGATCTTAACATATGCTGTTTTATATGAGATGCGTAACTCATACTGCATGCAATATATAGGCTACCACCCACCCCACACTCTCATTTTCTTTGTCTGTGTGACTTTTAGGTGCAGTTTTTGGTGTAACTATATTAAGAGCTGCCAGAGATTAACGTTTCATCACCGTAACAATAAATCACAGTAGTGTCCAGATTTTAGTTAAGCAGATCCTGTGTCCATTTTACAGCTTCACCACTTTGGTTTTTGCCACTCATGGGAGGAAGTCTTGCATTATTGAACACCTTTTTCGGTTCTTTGTGATCCAATATCCTGCAAATGGAATTGGCAATCCTGCACTGGTAACTGGAAAATTAAATGTTCCATTTTTTAAAGTGACCTAGATCTGTTGGTGGTTCATATGCTGGGTGTGTGAATATTTGTTTAAGTATGTGATTTAATGCGGTGGATGCAAGAATATGTACATGAATTATAAATTTGTATGTATATTTTTGCATATATTTTGCATATTTTCAATATATTGCAAAATAGTAACAGTAAAATATATATAAAACATCTCAGTGTTGTTGTAATTGGCTAAATTTGGTCTGTTTTGAGAATGAAATGTTAGGAGAGATATTCAGCTTTGACTAAAATCCCTGCAGGTGCCCAAGGGTTTGTACTGTCTTGGACACCATACATACTGAAGTAACATAATAAATGATCAGCTGCACCCAATACTAGAATTATGGTGAATAAATGTCTAGAAAATGTAGTTGTTTATACAGTGAAACGCAATCAATCTGTAAATGAGCAGTAACGCAGTAGGCAGCTGTCTTCATAAATCAAGCGATTTATATATCGCTTTTCTGGGTACTCAGTGCGCTTTACATAGAAGGGGGAATCTCCTCAACCACCACCAATGTGCAGCATTCACCTGGATGATCGACGGCAGCCATATTGCACCAGAACGCCCACCACACACCAGCTTATTGGTGGAGAGGAGACGGAGATGAAGCCAATCAGTATATATGGGGATGATTAGGAGGCCATGATGGACAGAGGCCAAGGGGCAAATTTGGCCAGGATGCCGGGGTTAAACCCCGACTCTTTTCTCCGAAGGACATCCTGGGATTTTTAATGACCACAGAGAGTCAGGACCTCGGTTTAACGTCTCATCTGAAGGACGGTGCTCTTTGACAGTATAGTGTCCCCGTCACTATACTGGGGTGTTAGGACCCACACAGACCACAGGGTGAGCGCCCCCTGCTGGCCTCACTAACACCTCTTCCGGCAGCAACCTAGTTTTCCCAGGAGTCTCCCATCCAGGTACTGACCAGGCTCAACCCTGCTTAGCTTCAGTGGGCTACAGTCGTGGGCTACAGGGTGATATGGCTGCAGTACCTCTGGGGAAGATGTTATTGCTGTGTCATTAAATGCTCATTTTTGTTTCAATGGAATACAGCGTAGAGTCAACCAAACTGCGGAGGAGTCAAGAGAGCTTGTGAGTATGCAATTTGTAAAATTAAGTTATAATAGCATGTCATGTTTTAAGGCACCAAAATATGTAATTTGTTTATTTAAAAGAACTGTATGAGTCATCGTCTGCTGTTATTATGATTGTCTCTTACCATAGCTTTTCTATTCAACATAATAATCTTTGAATCCAACTGCAATCTTGGAATACAAAATATGTAATTTATGTGATTTTTGTTTTGTTTTTGGACTACATTTTGTTTGAATTTAGAACTTGTTTTGAATTACTAAAACTAATAATAACAATAATAAGAATTATTATGGTCCATTTTCACGGACTGTGATGACGCATTGCCACATTTATCAAATCTAGTAAAGTTTTATTTTTATTTTTATTAATACACATTTATTTGTAATGTTATACTTTTGTGTTATATTACCTTGGTAGTAAATTGAGTAAAAGCAGTTTGTGTTTCTAATACAACGGCCAAGGGAGTGATGGCAAATTTGACACATTTCTCTCTTCTGACTGAAAAAGACCTTTTGAAATCATTTGGCGAAGTGATATGGAACAGTAATGCGTTTCCTGCCTGGAACTACTTTAGCCGTGCGTTTCCCTGATAATTGCACACATTAGAACGTTTGTTTCAAATATTTTTATTAGAGCACATTTTCACATCGTTATATTATCTACATCATACACAAGAGTATAATGTATATCCACATAGAAATGTGTGCAGTTAGGACATACTGTCCTCTTTTTGTTTTTAGAACATACAACAATGGTAAAAGAAGAACAGAATCAACAGATAGACATACAGAGTACAGAAAAATAAAATAAAAAAAAAACCTAAATAAATCCCTCTTTCCCACCCTACCCAGCCTTATCCTTCCGTCTAAATACTACTTTATTATAGTTAGAAGGAAACATTAATTTCCACTGCCAGGTGTGAGAGAGTGAATGAGAGGTGACCACACTTTTTCAAAGTGTGGGAGTTTATCCATAAGAATATATTTTATTCTCTCTAAGTAGAGAGTGTTAGTAAGATCACTAAGCCATATCTTTGTGGTGGGTGTTTCTTTATTTTTCCAGTGCATGAGAAGTAGCTTCTTTGCGGTGATGAGACTATAGGACAGGAGGCATTGTTGGTAGTTGTTTAACCTTTTAATATCGTCTGAAATTCCTAAAATAATAATATGTGGATTAGGCTCCAATTGTATGTTAAGTATCCTAGAAATTAAACTGAAGATATTAAACCAAAAGATCTTAACCTTGGGACACAGGACGAAGCTGTGAATCAACGTGTCTTCTGCAACAAGGCATCTGTCACATAGAGGGGATATCTCAGGGTATATTTTGTGTAACCTCTCCTTAGAATAGTGAAGACGATGTAGAATCTTAAAGTGAATTAGGCAGTGCCTAGCATTATTAGAACATCGATGAGTATGTTCCAAACTCTTTTCCCATAGAGGGTCTGGGATCACAGTGCCCATTTCTTCCTCCCATTTTGTTTTTATTGAAGTGGAGATCACTGGACTGATAGACTGCAAAGTGTCATAAATATAAGATATCGATTTTTCTGAGCAAGACATGGGCCGGAGGCATCGATCAAGACAAGAGCCTGAGAAGGTCTCAAAATTTTGCAAATATTTTCTTACATAGTTTCTAATTTGCAAGTATCTAAAGAAACTACTACCCGGTATATTATATTTACTCTGTAATTGTGCAAAGGATGCAAAAATGCCATTAATGTATAACTCTCCTATTGTATGGATGCCTCTGTTCATCCAGAGATTAAAAGTATTATCAAGAATGGATGGAGGAAACGTAGGGTTTCCAGTGATAGGTAATGCATAAAATATGGGTTTCAACTTAAAGTGTGATTTGATTTGTTTCCAAATACGCACTGTACTATGGATCATCACATTGCTATTGTACAAAGACTTCTCAATAGTGTAAGGTGCCAGAAGGATGGCACCTATAGAGTTAGGCTGGCATGCCTCTTGTTCTAATTCGAGCCAGTTTGGTGGGGTAGCAGTGTTATCCAGCCAGTACGCCATAATCTTGATATGTGAGGCCCAGTAATATGATAAAAAATTCGGGAGTGCCAAGCCTCCCTCTATTTTAGATTTGCAGAGGTGTTTCTTGCCTATTCTGTGGGTTTTGTAGTCCCATAAGAAAGGGAGCACAATCGAGTCAATTTTTTTAAAGAAAGATTTGGGGAGAAACACTGGAATGTTCTGAAATAAATATAGTAATTGGGGCAAGAAAATCATTTTGATAGCATTCACTCTGCCAAGTAATGATATTGGCAAGGTCTTCCAGAACTGTATATTTGATTGTAATTTAGACAACAGTGGTGGGAAATTCTCCTTAAATAAATTAGAGTGGCATTTTGTAATCTGAATTCCTAAATACGTGAATTTTTCTGAAGATACACTAAAAGGGAGGTTCTGTAACCAGGCAGTATTCCGCACCTGCATGGGCATTAGCTCGCTTTTATTCCAATTTATCCTGTAACCAGAAAAGGTCCCAAATGAATTTATTTTATCGAGTATCTGTGAGATTGTGACTTGGGGTTGAGAGATAAATAATAAAACATCATCGGCATATAATGAAATTTTGTTTATAGATTTTTGTGTATTATAACCATGAATTAAAGGGTCTGAGCGGATACTCTCGGCAAGGGGTTCGATTGCTAAAGCAAAAATTAAGAGGGAAAGAGGGCACCCTTGTCTCGTTCCTCTATGTAGTCTGAAACGGGGGGACAATATTTGATTAGTCAGTATTTGTGCACAGGGGTTGTTGTAAAGAAGCTTTACCATTGATATGAATTTTTCTCCAAAATTAAATCTCTTTAAAATTTCAAATAGATACGGCCACTCGACTTGGTCGGATGCCTTCTCAGTATCGAGTGAAAGGATGGCTAGCTCTTCTTGTGGTCTATTAGTAGCATACATGATATTAAATAAACATCTAAGATTGAAAAAAGAATTTCTACCTGGTATAAAACCAGTTTGGTCTGGATGTACTAATTTATCTAAAAAGGGGCTCAATCTATTGGCCAAAATTTTAGAAAATAATTTCCCATCTTGGTTTACATTAGAACATTTGTAAACCAATCTGTTTCAAGCATTCAACAGCGCCATAGTATAAATTATTACAAACACCACACAAATTTATTTAATAATTAGTTTAATAATAATAATAATAATGTGAATGTGCATGTGTTTACTGTATGTACTAGGCCTATATATTATATAATATGCTAAGACCAGAGCATTAAAGTGTGTTTATACAAAAAATGACCTTCTGCCCCCTCTGTACAGAATAAATGCAGCTCTGACCACCAGTTTTAACTTGCAGTACCATCATGGGATAATATTGACTTGGTTTTTACAACTCGTTGAGCCACTGAATGCATATATGCAGGGTTTTTCATAAGGGATGGTAAAGCTTTAATTGGCTTTCCTGTCAACTCAAGCCTTATCTGGGCATGTTAATCCAGGCAGATATATTCACTGAGCCTTTACTGCAGCAGTACTGAGACCCAGGGGGCAGACATGGCTGCAATGTGATTACCTTGTTTCTTATGGACATTTGTCTCCGATCTCTAATCGGTTCAAACATTAGATGATAACCTATCATAACCAGCCAAATGGCATCATCCTTGTCATCATTGTGTGACGGCAATTTTAGTGGAATGATGCATGTCATGCTGTGGACAGTCAGAACACTGTGTGGATCATCACGTGCAGAAAAAGTTGATGGGTGAGCTTAAGCCAAATTGATGTAAAACATGTAAACTCAATTAGTCTTGAACACCAATCAAAGCTTCACTAATGTTCTTGGGGCCTAATGAGCTGTAAAGTACTGATTTGGAGATTAAATGGAAACATGGCAATGACGAAGCCAAAACTACAGTTTGAAGCCCTGCATGTATAGTGCACAAACTTAGTGCAGTATATACAGTGAGGAAAATAAGTATTTGAACACCCTGCTATTTTGCAAGTTCTCCCACTTAGAAATCATGGAGGGGTCTGAAATTGTCATCGTAGGTGCATGTCCACTGTGAGAGACATAATCTAAAAAAAATATCCAGAAATCACAATGTATGATTTTTTAACTATTTATTTGTATGATACAGCTGCAAATAAGTATTTGAACACCTGAGAAAATCAATGTTAATATTTGGTACAGTAGCCTTTGTTTGCAATTACAGAGGTCAAACGTTTCCTGTAGTTTTTCACCAGGTTTGCACACACTGCAGGAGGGATTTTGGCCGACTCCTCCACACAGATCTTCTCTAGATCAGTCAGGTTTCTGGGCTGTCGCTGAGAAACACTGAGTTTGAGCTCCCTCCAAAGATTCTCTATTGGGTTTAGGTCTGGAGACTGGCTAGGCCACGCCACAACCTTGATATGCTTCTTACAGAGCCACTCCTTGGTTATCCTGGCTGTGTGCTTCGGGTCATTGTCATGTTGGAAGACCCAGCCTCGACCCATCTTCAATGCTCTAACTGAGGGAAGGAGGTTGTTCCCCAAAATCTCGCAATACATGGCCCCGGTCATCCTCTTCTTAATACAGTGCAGTCGCCCTGTCCCATGTGCAGAAAAACACCCCCAAAGCATGATGCTACCACCCCCATGCTTCACAGTAGGGATGGTGTTCTTGGGATGGTACTCATCATTCTTCTTCCTCCAAACACGTTTAGTGGAATTATGACCAAAAAGTTCTATTTTGGTCTCATCTGACCACATGACTTTCTCCCATATACTCCTCTGGATCATCCAAATGGTCATTGGCAAACTTAAGACGGGCCTTGACATGTGCTGGTTTAAGCAGGGGAACCTTCCGTGCCATGCATGATTTCAAACCGTGACGTCTTAGTGTATTACCAACAGTAACCTTGGAAACGGTGGTCCCAGCTCTTTTCAGGTCATTGACCAGCTCCTCCCGTGTAGTTCTGGGCTGGTTTCTCACCTTTCTTAGGATCATTGAGACCCCACGAGGTGAGATCTTGCATGGAGCCCCAGTCCGAGGGAGATTGACAGTCATGTTTAGCTTCTTCCATTTTCTAATGATTGCTCCAACAGTGGACCTTTTTTCACCAAGCTACTGGGCAATTTCCCCGTAGCCCTTTCCAGCCTTGTGGAGGTGTACAATTTTGTCTCTAGTGTCTTTGGACAGCTCTTTGGTCTTGGCCATGTTAGTAGTTGGATTCTTACTGATTGTATGGGGTGGACAGGTGTCTTTATGCAGCTAACGACCTCAAACAGGTGCATCTAATTTAGGATAATAAATGGAGTGGAGGTGGACATTTTAAAGGCAGACTAACAGGTCTTTGAGGGTCAGAATTCTAGCTGATAGACAGGTGTTCAAATACTTATTTGCAGCTGTATCATACAAATAAACAGTTAAAAAATCATATAATGTGATTTCTGGATTTTTTTTTTTAGATTATGTCTCTCACAGTGGACATGCACCTACGATGACAATTTCAGACCCCTCCATGATTTCCAAGTGGGAGAACTTGCAAAATAGCAGGGTGTTCAAATACTTATTTTCCTCACTGTAAGTGAGTGATTTCAGTGATCAGTGATTCTATGAATTCAGACGGATCTTTCTCACATCAATTTGCATTGTAAATTGTGATCTGTACTTGTTTTTCTAGTGATTTGAGCTAAAGAAGCATTGTTTTGCAGAATTAATTGGCGATTCATTTTTTTTTTTACTTAAATGTAATCTTATGGAGTTTTTAGCCTTCAAAGTGCCCCTATTATGCTTTTTAGACCAATCACAACAGACTGGGTCATCTGACCAATCAGAGCAATCAATCCACCAATCGTGGAAAGAAGGGGTTTAGAGAAGTGGAATCATTTTCAGACTCTTTGAGAAGTGAGGTGATGTACAATGTATATTGAATACAATTGAAGTGTTTACCTTGGATGCCTGTAAACCTGACAGTAGGAGACCTCCAAAACTATAGGTCATTTTAAAATGGCATAATAGGCGCACTTTGAAATAATAAATAAATTCTAGAAAAAAATGTATAAGAAATGTGGCACAGAAAGACTAGAGTGATGGATGCTAAAAAATCAGCTTTGCAAACAAAGCATTAAATTATTTATTAAAATATAAATTGTAAATATATTTCACAATATTACTGTATTTGCTGTTAATTTGCCATAAGAGACTTCTTTTAAAAACTTTCAAAAATCTTACCATACAGTGTGTGTATATGGAAGGTTGCAAACAACAATGCTTGATAATGAAAGGACTGTTTATTTTTTGTGCTAATTGGATGATGCTGTTTTTAAGTTAATCTTTACTTGACTCATTTCTTTGCTCTGCATGATGTTAATCATGTTCTTATTCTTCCCCTCATCTGTGTATTCTTTGTATTTCTTTTAGAGAACAAATAGATAAGGGTCTGACTCCATGCATATTAACAAATCCAATGGTCAGATCAATAATCTACAATAGTTCCTGAGTGACTGTAATTTACTACATCTTAAGCGATAACATTGCACCACAGAATGATCACGAATCCTGGTATACCATTCAGGATCACCACAGGTCTCTCTCTCTTTTTCCTTTTTTACAAGGTCAATTTTCCTTAGTTTACATCAGGGTTAATGGCCCTCTAAAAGAAGCTAATGGGCTTGTGCATCAAAACCTTAATAATGACGCGATCAGCAGAGGACTGGAAAAAAAAACATGGCTGACAAAACCATCCATCATCCGGTCTTAAGAATATTCACTTGTTTCCCTGTTAGGCTCTTCCTAATACTCTGTATACTACTCTTGCCTGCCTTCACCTTCCTCCTTCTCTCACTTTTACTTTTACTTTTTGCTTCTGTCTCTCTTGTCCTGTGTCCTCCTGTAGGACACTGTAGGCACTAAACTTCTAATGGCCTGTCACTATCTCTGGACGTATACTGTGCTGAAAAGAAATTACTTTCTGATGGCAGTGCCCTACAATGGCTATTCATCTTAATTCCTTTTTAATGAATGTAGCCATCTCTTCCATGACTCTTTTCAGAGCTTCAGAAGTTACAGAAGTTTTTTCACCCGTCTATCTGACCTTGAGGCTGGCCTATGCTCTGCACCTGAACCTTTTATTTTGGTGCATTTTAGCCGTCTATACCTTATTCACATCAGCATCATCTTTAAGTTTAACAAGAGTGAAGGCGAGACTGTGTGGGATATACATGCATCTCTTCAGTACTGTTATTTAATGTGTTTTTGGATTTTACTGATGACGAAACACTGCAAAAATATCTTTCCAAGAAATTTCAGTAGACCTCAAATTCCTGTAAATATGAGCTGTGGAAAATTACAAGTGATCTAGGAGATTTATACTGGGTTTTTTTGTTTGTTTTTCACAGCGGATGCCATTGAAAACACGGTAAGTCTATCCCTCACAACCTCACTTTCATACCTGTCATGGCGCTGCTCTGAATAAGGTCTATTCTTGGCAAAAATGAATATAGCACGATTAAAAAGCAAGCTGAATGCCAATGTCTCGGGTTCACATCCTGAAGGAGTGATGTGTATATACAGAATATAAACATTTACTGACAGGTAGCAGCAGAAATAAAAGGAGGCCTTGGTGGGAGGGAAGTGTAACACAGGGTGCAATAGAGAGGTGGGATATGTGTGTAAAGCGATCCACCATTACTTTCGGCAGTACTTTCATATATAAAATAACATTATATGTCTAACCAACATCCTCTGCATCGAATTGGTCATAAAGGGACCAGCGTCAATATTTCAAAAAAAGCTTTTACCCCCCACCCCCACCCGATGGACAAGTAGCCTGACACATTAACCCTCTGTAGCATGAATTATTAAATTACAACAGGAAAAATTATCTTGCCTGTAGTCCCAATCTTTTTTCTTTTTTTTTTCAAAAAGTTTTTTTTGTTTGTTGAAAAAGTGGATATTTTATTTTGTTTTGTTTTATTTTAGTCTATTTTTTTTATTTGTTCTTTTGGGGGTCCATGATGCCGCCTTGTTTTCTTCGCATAGCCTTTCCAAACCAACAGAGATGTGTTCGTTAACCCCATGTAAACATGAACAGAACAGAACTGCTGTCTGTGGCAGAGCAGGCCAACAAATCTGTGTGCCTGTTTTTGGCAAGCACTGGGAGTAACTCAAGGTCTGGGAGCAAATGAATTGCTAGCTCATGGGGGGACTTCATAGAGGAGAAGATGCTCTCTGAGCGCCATCAATTTATCTGAGCAGATGGGTCGATGGAGATCGTGAGGATGAGACATGGAGCCATCACGGCTCAGCTCCTCAGTACTATTGGATGTCAGGCAGAGAGAAGCCAGGGCTCCTGCCTGCTGGTGTGTTTTCTTCCTCATATATCATATGATTTGTTAACAGTGTGCAGTAGGCTGAAATTATTGTTTAATGTCCCTGATCAGTCCATTTCTTTTCATTTTTCAAGTTTTCATGGCTTACCAATGGTGACAGGTCATAAGGGAGTAAAATTATGACTAACCAAGACATAAACAAAATTATTTATTTGATGAAAATGCTCTTGCTCAGTCAATGAGGATAATGTACTTTCATCAGCGGTAAGCAGAGTAGACCCAGGTACATTCTGGATAAATGAATAAAAAAATTATAATTTTAATATAAATGTGTCTGTCCGAGATACTATATAGCCCACATTTACTGTGGGAATGAGGGATGTGGATAATGTTTTCCTTCTGCGAGCTGTTTGTGAGTCTGTACACAATAGAGGAAAAAACTGACAAAAAGAGATTTTATGTTGTTCCTCCTGAAAGTCTGAGTGAAATCTAGATGTTTTACACACAAAACAGTTGTATGTGCTTCTTAGATGGGAGAAGTTTTAGGATCGGCTACATTGCCCCAGATACAAAGATATATTTTATATACACTACTATTCAAAATGAATTTATTTATTTATTGTTTAAAAGAAATGAATACCTAAATTGATCAAAAGTGACAGTAAAGACATTTATCAGTAAGATTTATTTCAAATAAATACTGTACTTTCTATTTATCAAAGAATCTTGGGGGGAAAAGTGTCACGTTTCCACAAAAAATGTATGCAGTACAATGTATTCAACATGGATAATAAGAAATAATAAGAAATGTTTCTTAACCCTTGTGCATCAATTAAAAAAAGAAAAAAGTTACACATACAGTAGGTCCATAGTAGACAAAAATGTCATCAAATTAGAAGCTTGGGAGCACAGACTTAAGTTTGTATTCAACATGGATAATAATAATAAATAAGAAATGTTTCTTAAACACTAAATCAGCATAATATAATGATTTCTGAAGGATCATGTGACACTGAAGACTGGAGTAATGATGCAAAAAAATCACATTTGCCATCACTAAATTGTAAAACACTTCACATTAATGCGTTTTTTACTGTATTTTTGATCAAATAACAAAATATGCAGCCTTAGTGAGCATAATTCTTTCAAAAAATGTTTTACTGACCCCAAACTTATAGATGGTAGTGTATGTCTATTAATCTTTAAATTAACAAGCTGTATTTCTTTCTAAATGTTATTTTTTGTGCATGTGTGTTTTGTGATACAGTCCTTTTCATAGATCTGCAAAAGGGACTGCTGGTTTTGCAGAAACTTAAACCTGAACTACAGGACATAATTGATCTTTTTTTGTATTTATCTTAAATACAGCAATATTGATGTTAATCATAATAAGGCCTGTACTGTAGCTCAGGGCAAAATTTGCTCAATGCTGAGTAATGTTGGTTGCATTTCCATGACTTCTGTTGATTGGTCAAGCTTACATTTTCCAAAATTGAATAACAGAAGGGCGTTATCAGACCTTTATTGACTGTCAATGGAGTCAGATGAGATTGCATTTATGTACATACATATGCTGTAAAGGAAGCTTTCACTTTTCCCTTAATGGTTTCCTTTGTGAAAATGCTCATTTTCCATGCCATTTACCTCTAGGGTAATGGCAATAAATGAGCTAGAGGCTTTTAAAAGGACTGCAGGGATCATATTTTGTTTGCTGATCTATTCAGCCTAATGCATTTGTCAAACACAACTGGTGTAATCTGCTTCTACAACACACATTCCCTCACTGCCAAAATGAATGAGATCCTTGAGCTTTGCTGAGGCAGCAGTGTTTCAGTAGTCGCACATCAATAATTCCCTTCCTCTCCAATTTATCTGCCAAAACTGTAGCCTTTGGCTTTGGTTTTCTGTTTGGCCCTTTTGCCCTTTTACACAGAGAATCTAAAGCTGGACTTTAACATGGAGTATCTGTGTAGATGCAACGAGGGACTTAATTAGTCGAGGGCTTCGGAGACGGGCTAACTTCTTCCTCCAGTGTCTCCAATGATCTTATGGGTCCAGCAAAACCAAAACAGCTTGGAAATCAGTAGGCTTTGGTTTGCATGGTCCATTTATTGGGCTTATAGATGGTGAGAGGGCATGCTGTAATTGGGCCTCTGAGGGATCTTCTAAGAATCAATGTGAAGGTAAGATCTCCATCAGAATCATCTAAGCATGACCTTCCACCCCTTGTGAGGGAGAGTTTCTAGGTAAACAACTCAGACCAGTGATCTTCAAATATAAGGCTTTTATTACAGCTATACATAGTTTTTTTTTTCTACATATCTATCAGGTGTTATCAAAAGGTGTGATAAAAATATGACATTGCCATAAGGTTTTGTGCTAGAACAAAGTATGCTATCAATACAGTAAATGTCGACTGTACCATAATCCATACTCCATTTTCAAGTTGCAGTCTTTACCAGGATAAGGCCTCTGTTGATATATCACATGGTATTCTGTAATTTAAAATGCTTGTATTTTGATTCAACAGTTAAGCCTACACCTGATCTGTCTCCCTTATTCTGATGCATCTCTGATTGCAGTTTTTCATGATCGCTAACACACAATTCAATAGTAATGAACACATTGTGCAGGTTTTTTGGAATTGACAAATCTGCGGCCGATCGCTTACATCTGGAGTGGTTTGCACCACAAAACAATAAAGACAATAGACTGAATGGATGCTTAGAAGATGTGAATAAACATCAGTTAGCTTTTTAGAGTCTTCTCTGAATAAAATCACATGACATGATCTCAAAAAATATTGTTAACACTTTATTTTAAGGTGACGTACACATTACTACATGTACTTAACAGTAAATTATGCATAATTACAAGTAACTAACCCTAACCGTAACTCTATAGTAACATGTAGTTAATTAATATTACTCCGTACTTAGAGTAAGTACAATGTAACTTTGTCACCTTATAAGTAAAGTGTAACCAAAATATTGCAGGCTAACAGGTTAAAATTATAATATTGTTACAATATTATTACAATTTAAAATAACTTTTGTATTTTAATTTATTTTAAAATCTAATTTGTTCCTGTGATTGCAAGATTTTTCAGCATCATTACTCCAGTCTTCAGTGTCACATGATCCTTCAGAAATCATTGAAAAATGATGATTTGACATTTATTATTAAGATCAATGTTGAAAACAGTTGTCCATTTGTGGAAATCATAATTTTTTTTAGGATTCTTTGGTGTTCAACGTAAAAATATCATTTATTATAGTTATTCATTCTTGTTTTACGTCATTGCTACAGAAAGTGCATATTCACAATGTGACTTAGCATTCTGACTAGTGCATAGCTGAAGTTCACTTGTACATTCGTGTTGTTTTCTGCATGAGTTGCAATATTAACGACCATTTTCAACATTGTTAAATCGGTAGAGCTTAAGCTTTATATCCCATTTACCACTAATATTCTGATTCTTTTGCGGTTTCCTTTTATAAGTCTACAAAGGCAAAGCTTGGCCCACATGCACGTCACTTCAAACAATATAGCCGCAGATGTATAACAACCACAGGAAATGGATTTGTGGAATGTGGATGTTGTTTGTTTATGCGGGCAAATAATCATATGCGTCTCTTTTGCAAATAATAGATGAAAGGGTCCCTATTGTCTGCTGTGCAGCTTTTTACATTCATGCCAAAGCATTCTGTTCACTAGATTGTTGCGATTTATAACATGCTGCTAGAATGTCGTAGGCTACTAATGTATGCTTGTATAAATGTTTAACAATTATATGAAATATTTAGTAGCTGTACTTTTTCATGCCTTTTTAAGTATTTACTCTTTGCTGTGGATAGGGGTGGGCAATATGGCAAAAATATCAATCACGTTTTTTTCAGGTAACTCATGATTCACGATTTTATTTTATGCTGTTTGCTAAAAAAATGCTGTTTGTTGTGTTGTTTGACAGCCTTTTGGTGTAGGCATGCTTCGGTGTACGCGCTCAAAAGTGTGCGGATAAAATATTTAACCGGCAAAGCTTTAAAAACACATGCAAATAATAAACTTCAGCGATTGTAAATAACTGCAATTTCACGTGAGCATAACCCTACATCCGTGTTAACATGCGATCGCGATGTGAATGTGTCGCGTTGTACAGTATGTTGGGACGGAGGCGCCAGAACTGCAACGGAGAATGCACTGTAGCACGATACTACGATACTTCTTCAAAAGCAGATCGGAGAGACATTTTAATCGTTCATGATCAAAAATCATGATATCGCACACCCACATCACCCATTTGCCTCTGATTAGATCTCAGGGGCCACAGTCCAGCCTCACCGTGCCTGATTTGCAATCCACTAAATGGTTCAGAGCTCTGGCTGAGTGGGACGCTGCCAAGCATCCTTCCCTTTGTATCCTACTTTTATGTCTGGTGGTGGCTGTTCAATGAGAATGTGGAATCAGATGCTACTGATTTGAACACTGTCCAAAGCAAATGGGGTGGAGAAGAAAGCAGTCCAACTGACAGCAAGCACAGCGTACACCAGCTGTCTCATTTCATCTCACAGAAAAAAAAAAAAACCAGAGGTCAATATCAAACGTTTTGCTCTGCTTTCCACGGTGTCCCCCTCTCCATTTTTTCTTTCCTCAAATCTGATCTGATGGAGGCCACACATCCTACGTTCTCTCTCCTGAAATGAAAGTTGCAGAGAATCAAAAAATGTGCCGATACACAGAGACTAATTCAATTTCAATCCATGCCAAGGCTTTTCCGGCTGAGTTCTACCCACTCACGACTCCCACATTGCCTGTTTTATCCCAGTCTGCTCCATTAATTTCGCTCAGTCACACAGAACTCTCTCATTTGAGCTTCTGGAGGTGTGGCACATTTACACTGTATGTCAGCAGAGTAATTAGGTGAAATGAAAACAGTGATTGATATTGGCAAATTTGAATAATGACCAATAACAGTAAAATTAAATGGAGATCAGTATCGGCAAAATGAAATGCAGCGATTGATAATTGAAAACAAAAAAATAATAAGATCTGCAGAAAGAAACTAAATCTATTATAGAGATTAATTAGACTGGGTCGATGCCATTGCTGCTTCTGCAAAACTCTGATCAATGCTACAAACCAACACATTTGTTGACATGTTTCCTGCCTGGAGTTTTCGCGTCGCTCTGCAAAGTACGCCACCTGGATCGTTGGTCTGATTGGTTGAAGGACTATCCAATTGCGTACAGAGTCATTTGAACTATGCCCGTTGATTATGGTCACTTATCACTAATGATATGAATGTATTAATGATTGTTTTAATGATTCATTCGTGGTTTATATCTGTGGACCTCAGCTTCATAACATGCTCTGTAAAGGTTCAATGTAGTTTTATAATACTTCACTGTAATCAATCACTGTATTTCTAGACAGGGTTTCAGACAGAGGGACCACTATTACGTTGGAGCTGTGGCCTTGGGGCTCCCAACACATTGGCTATGTCTGGATTCATAGAGCTCTCTTTAAGAAATTATTACTGAAAGTTTCTTTGAAAGGAGAGCCAAAAATGCTGCAAAAACCCACTTTTGAAACCTTTGTTTTTAAGAGTGTACCGTTCACTACCGCTTTGAAAGAAATTAATACATTAAATTTATCAAATATGACAGTAAAAACATTTATAATGTTACTATAGATTTCTATTTCAATTAAATACTGTTCCCTTGAACTTTCTACTCAAAGAATACTGAAGAAAAGAGTTTCCAAAATAATATTAAGGACCACATCTGTTTTCAACATTGATAATAAATGTTTTTGAGCACCAAGTCAGCTTCTTAGAGTGATTTCAGAAGGATCAAGACTTGAGGAATGATAATGCAATTTTGAAATGTATTTAAGTAGAAAATAGTTATTTTAAACTGTAATTATATTGCACAATTGTACTGTTTTCACTGTATTTTTGACCCAATTAATGCAGATTTGGTGACCATTAGAGACAAAAACATGAATTTTACTGACCTCAAACTTTTGAACAGTGGTGCACATTTTTCTAGTTATGCTCATCTTTAATATATTTCATCAGCAATAAATTGCTTTTGATGATAATAAACTTTGTAAAATAATTTGTGAAACTCTTTAGTCATGAAAAGGTAGAAAAATCATGGAAAATTGTTGGTCAAAAGGTAAGGGAACCCCTTTGCCTGACCATCAGATGATTTCCCATCTCTGACAATAAAACATGACCAAAACCCCAAATATAATGGCGCAAGAACACATGGAAAATGTGGTGTTTCCGGATGCTTTTTAAAGTATTTACTCTCTCTGCCCATCTGTCATCTTTAGTCATCTAATTATAGAGAAGATTGTAATGAACCCAGCCACCTGCAATGCTTTAAAGCCAGTTGGTTGATGGCACTGCACTGTAAATATTAATGTTGTGTGGGAAAATTGGCATCCTTCTGTTCAAAGGAAAACTGGTCAGTGGCATAGCTCTTTATTTCCAGAAACATGCTTAATATGGAGACTAACAATCTATTGGATGTCTTCATCTTAATTAGGGAGTCTAAAATGAAATGCAATTTCAAGTATGATGATGTATAATGTAGTTATACTACGTTAATAAATATGAATTTAATGCATTATCTTATGTACTTGTTTGTGTTTAACCAGTGCTATAATAGATGATCTTTTTCAAACAAACTGGACCTTATGTTGCCATGGATACATATCAGCAGTTCACATGCTATCCTTATATGCACAGTAATCATTTACTTTGTAAGCAAAGATAGAAACATGTTCGTAGCTTGTGATATGATGGTGTTGGTGGTGAAGGAGGTTGTTGTCTTTGTTTTTCTCCCCAAGATCATCCTGCTATGACATAATGTAAATGAACCTAATCACACTTAGAACTTAGTAAAATTCATTCAAATAAGCAATCTTATATTATTTTATTAATATCTCTATGGCAGGTGTAGCTTTACTGTGATAGAGGGGATCTCCGAGGCTTTGGTTTCTCATGTTTCTTTGAACATGCTGCACTCTCACCATAAGATCATGTAAATTATTATTAGTATTATTATTTTGGTCATGTTCTGGTTTCAAAGCTATACATTTCATGATATATGCATAGTATGTGCAAGTTATTTGTGCCTGAAAGTGCTGTGGGGGACAAATGATATATATATGCGCTGAGTTGAAGCTATTGTAATTTCTGATATGGTGTCTTGGATGACTTGGAAATGGAGAAATAAAGATATACCGGTTTTATCCATCATGGTTTGATTGAAATGTGGGCTTTATATTGCTATTTAATGGAGATAAATGAGAATAGTTATGTCTACAAAAGTTGTTTTGAAGTGGAGAACGTTTTTTTTTTCTTTTTAGCAAAACTCAGGAATCGTGATACTACTGTCAATGGTGTTCGAAAGCTTAAAAATGCTACCCTTGGAGGACGCATTCCAAGGTAGGAAGGCATCAAGGTACGTCCGAATCCAGTGTTAGCTTCACTTCCTGTCTCCTGAGATACTGTCATCTGATCGATTTTTGAAGGCAGCATAGATGCCTTTGATATCCCACAATCCTGCGCTTTCCATTCTGTGACAGTTATGCTTATAAATAAAGATGGCGTCTGAAATGTGCAGTTTTTGTTCAGTTTGTGTGTAAATGTACATTTTTGACCAACGTTTTCCACTTTTGATGTCATTTTGACCGAGAAATTAGTATTGTAGTAATTGAATATTTGCTTAGTTATCATCAAAACTTATTAAACCATTATGCCTCCTCAGAATGCTGTCCGAAATCATTTTCGTGAGGTGCCTTCGTGCGCAAACACTGCTTGAGAAGTCATTGTCAGTCAGTTGCCTAAGATTTTGGATGCAGCCAGTAGGGTCAGTTGTAATTTCTTGTTGTCTTTAAATTGGAGCTTGCTGAGCTTCTGTCAGCTTTGGCAGTGATTCCTTTTTTTCTAGTCCTGCTATAGTATCTAATTCATGTGTGCTATGTTCTGACAGTGGTGGCTGGATTGCTTAAGGCCCTGTGTAGATGCCACTGCTGTTCAGCTCCAGTGGGCCGTGTCATGAGAATCACTGAGATTAGAGAGCAGTGAATTGTTTTAAGGAAATGCTCATGTCTCTGAATCAGTCAACAGTGCGACTGGTGAAAACTTTAGTTTGTTCTTTCTTCACTTTACAGTAGATACCATCAGAAGAGTGGCCACTGGCATAGAGAGAGAATGAATGAATGAATGGATGAATTCCAGGATTCAATACAAGTTAAGCTCAATGTGACATTGGTGATTATCATAAAAAGTTTAAAATAGAGGTGAGGCACTTTCAGTGGAAGTAAATGAAGCCAATTTTTGGAGCATTTAAAAGTAGAAATGTAAGTTTTATTTGATATAAGTTGTTAAAAATTGTGTATTATTGAGCATTGTATTGTTTGCAGTTCTTTTAGTTGTCACATTGTCATGGCAACAAAGTTATACGTAGCTTTTTATATAACTTTACATAAAAAAGGTCAGTAAGCAATTTTTCATACTATGATTGTTAATTTGCATTATGTGTCTTGCATCTGTGCTACTGAAACTTTTACTTCCATTGTAAGTGTACGCCACGAGTGCTGTCAATTGATTTGAACTTGTATTAAACCCTGGAATATTCCTTTAAGAGCCCCATGCATATCAAGGGTGTGCATTTCCATAAAAGACAAGATCCAGGTTGTTAAACTGTCTCTGGCTTTTCTTCAAAGCCTGACAACCCTATCATCATATTTCCATTAGGAAACGCATCTCACAGCTGCTGTCAAAAGCATCAGCCGTGTGCACTTGGTCTCTCTGCAAAGCTCAGACTCTGCTCTTGACCTTCAGGTGGTCCAAAAGCAGTCTTACACTAAAGCTTTTTCTACTGTTGATTATGAATTGCTAGAAACCTGCAGCGAATAGCAATCGATTCGTCTGGCGATTAACACACAAGCTTTGTTGCGACTATAATGATTTTTTTAAGAGGTGACCTCAGGGTTGTGGATTATCCTGTGGCGTTTGCTGGGCCTGTGTGCAAATCTTTTCTGCTTAATCAAGACCCATTTCGAAATCACTGTATCCTGAAACAGAGCTACAGTTCACATGCACTGTAGTACACTATTACATCACTGACTTACCGAGCATGGTTGTTTTTAGGTCTCCATGTACTAATGTTTCATTCATTTATTGTTATAAGGTACTTAGAATTGATTGGTGAATTTGGCCCAGGCTACCTGGCAGTTCTTTCAAAGCCACCCAAGATTTTCTGGCCCCTTCTGCGTTGTTATTTTTTAATCATGAACCATAATAAAGACTCAAGCCTTAATTTATTATTTAAGAAATTTAACACTGAGCAAAAGTAAAGAACATTATGTCATAAGGGGTTTAACATTAATTGGCAGAAAGAAGACATTTTTGCACACATGCTTTTGCGAGTTTATATTATAGCAGTTTATATGATTATTATGCATGTGTTTTTACACATTTATGAGAGTGTGAAAGAGTTATGATGCAATAGACATAATCTAGACGCCTAAATGAATATAATCTCATTGCTCTGTGAAAGAGCGTGACATTGTAGCTCGAATGAATTGGTGTGGCAGCCACAAACAGTGCGAAGAACAAAATGTAGTGTGGAAATTACAAAAGCTCCATTTTTGGTGAGTACTTAACAACATATAGTAACAAAAAAAAAGCATTTTAGAGTTAAAAGTAAAGTGTATAACAGTTATTGCCTGATATAATATTGTCTATTTTTCATAATTCAGCTTAATAATTGTCATGTGTACAGGTTCTCTGGTAAGTATTTCAGATAGTGGTTTAGTTAAAAGCACAGCAAATAGTATATTTTATAATTCGATTTTTTTTTGTCATACAAACTCTTGTTTTGAAGCTTTTTATCTGTTTCTATTGTGAATTATAAAATAATGCAGTCTCAAAAACCCTTTGATTGAAAAGTACTGAGTACTGTACTTAAACGCCGAAATGATCATCCAAGACCTGAAATGACCTCAAACCCCTTTTATGAGGTTTTAAAGAGAGCATAATAGAGAGAGAAGGGGGTGATAAATAAGGTATAGTTTGGACTAAGCCTGTCCCTCTGGGACTTTCGTTATACTATTGAGTTTTTTTCAGCCGGCTCTATAAAGGACTTTGAATCCTTGAAGGCCCAGGTGGAGAGTTTGGATTTAGACATCAGCTTCTGACGTACAGAGAACAGAAGTGCTTTTTGATGAGAGATGAGATCAGCTGAAACCCGCCTTCACCTGTATGCCTGCCTGCTTTTTCATGTCCCAGCTGCATAGCCAGGTGTTTAAAACAGAAGAGCCTCTTAAAGTCATGGAGGCCACTCACAGAGAGTCAGAAGTTTCCAGGTGGGTGTCATTTTTAACTCAAGTCAGATTATAGAGGTGGATGTGATGAATCTTAAAGGGATAGTTCACCCAAAAATGTTTTAAATTCTATCATTAGCTCACTCTAATGTTGGTCCAAACCTAATATAGTGTGCAAATCATATGGGGTCATATGAACACAATACCTAAATAGTATGTTGTTATGGAAATGTTGATTTAAAGATTATGAACAGTTTTATTTTGAATGTGCACCAATGAAAATAGGGGGCAATTTACCTTTTATGTAATTTTGACTTTGTCCAAATATGATATAATATTAAAAGTTTTTTTCCACCTCATCTGATTACATTCCTTTGGTATTCTTAGACTCAGTAAGTGTAAATATGATACAGAATTCACAGTATTAGATGTTAATAGCCAACTTATGTTCACTTTTCTTACTGCAAAAAGCGTTTTCCCAATTAACCTCTTTATGGGCATCTTTTGGCCACGTTTCATAACTCATTATTGTCTCGCTATGAGGTTTGGAGCAGTCATAACACCGCCTCTGAGTATAAGAAATGCTTGTCACGTCAGTATGCGCCTCGGGTAGACATGGTTGAGTGTCATTCATCAGGACCTGGCTGTGGAAAATCAACAGCATCGATTGTTCACATATCTCCTGCAGGGACTGAGCAGATGAGCCACAGGATGCTGCAAAGGTATTATCATCAGGAGCGCTTCCCATGCTGTTATCTATGGCAACACTAACCTGTCTCACAAACTAACTCATGCTGCTTTGCTACAAAGCCCAACCTTGAAGCATCTCATAAGTACCTTGTTAAATTTCATGGATTTACCTGTTTAGGAAGACAAGCAAGTGCCCTAGAAGATGCTTTTCCACCATCTACTTTGCTTCAGAAATGACCTTGCCTCTTGAGAGGCTTCAATAGAGGTGGAAATCTGTCCTTGTTTTCTCTCTTCTCCTCGGTAAGAGTGCTATTCCCAGGTTACAGAGACTTGCTGTAATCAAGTTTGAAAGATGGGCTTGATTGAGAAAGGGCTCTTACGGGTGAAACGATATGTAACCACCCACATGTGCTGCTGCTGCTCATTCAAATCCCTCAAAGACAGCGATTCAAGTCTTTTTTATGTCGTCATCAACATGGTTGGGTTTAGACGAATACGGTCTATACCTTTCCGTTGGTAAAATTATTATTGATTAAAATGTATTTACTTATTCTTGTAATTTTGTCTAAATGTTTGCTTCAATATACAGTGTTTATTTATAACTCAAGCAAGCCTAATAAAAATGCAGTAAACAGCATTGTGGTTGACATTTGCAGCAAGCTCAAGGCAACACCGAGTGAACATCAAAGACATTTTCATTAGAAAAGTGTTGCTTTATCCTCACTTGATTGTTACTGTCAAGAGTCCAATCAATGCTCCTCTTTGAAATATCCTCGTTGATAATCTGCTGTAAAAAGATTTGAGATATTGTCACAAAGACGACATAATACCACTACACTTAAAACACTTCACTGAATTCCACAGAGACCACAAGTACTGTAACAATAAAGGACACATGCTGATATTAAAAAGAAATCTTCCTTTTTCAGGTTGAAAGGCACTTTTATCCAAAGCGATTTGCACTGCTTTCAGTCAAAGGGGGGCTGAAGTGCTATATGTTGTAAAAAGCATGGCTTAAGGAAATATATTTTTCAATTATATCATGGTCTGTCTGAATACTTGATTCTGATTGGCTGAACGGTGTGCTATAAAACCGTTTAAAGCACACGTAGTTCCAAGTCAGTTTAATCAACATCTATATTAATGCACTGCTTTCATTGAAGTGCGCACACACACATACTGTAACGATCACCAGTGAGAGTGCCCGGGATTACCATTAGAGGGCACTCCAACCCGGACAATCACCACACATCCACAGACTCCATTCCCCATAATCCTTTGCCCAGACCATCATCCATTATCACATTCACCTGTGTTTCATTACCCATATAAGCCTGTTTTTTTCATTCATTCTTTGCGAAGTCTTGTTTAGTGTTTGTATCCTGTTTCTCCCGTTTCCTGGTTATCTTGATTCTCTGCTTGTTCCCTCGGATTTCTCTCTTTGCCTCAGCCCTTATCTGTTATTGTTTGTTTGGATTGCTTGTTTGTGTATGACCCTTGCCTGGATTTGGATTACGTCTTTGGATTATCCTCTGTTCAATAAATACTACATTTAAATCCTCAACCTTTGTGTCTCAGAGCAGTATGTAATGTGACACATACATCACTCGCTTAAAGAGATCAGAGATTGTGCTGCGCACCTTCAGAAGCACTGAAACTTGTTACCGCTGCCCCGTGACATTTATTAATAAATTAAATTTGCTACTGAATCACTACATTATATTGCTTAGCAAGAAGGTTGTAACGTCACTGTTTTTGAAGTAATTCAACTCACAGCTTCATTGTAGAGAGACACTGCACAGACACAGGTAATTCTCACACACCTCTCTCTCTCTCTCTCTCTCTCTCTCGTTAGGCTAATTCATTCAAATAAATGTAATAATTCAATCAAATAAATGTTACTTTACTGCACTACTCTGTCTTGATTTAAAGCGAAGAGAATGCTAGATCTAAGGAGTGATAACTTACGAAAATAACCATAATTTTAATCCTTTTAATCAAATTTAGCTCTGCAAATGTCAATGATTGGCTTTAACTTGTCATTGCTGGCAAATTACCATGGTATAAATGGGATATTAATTCACGGCTAGCTGCGCATTAAACGATTTGAATGTACTCTGTGTTGGGCGGCTCTTTGCCTCTACGTCATGCATTAAAATAGTTTAATGCACAGCAATTGTGGATTATCCCTTACATTGAAATCATATTCTTTTTAAACTTTCCAATCTTAAAATATATTTTGCACCAGATACACTAAAGAAGTCTCTTATGCTCACTTAAGACTGCATTTATTTGATCAAAAATATAGTAAAAACAGTAATACGGTGAAATACAGTATCACTTGTGAAAATAACTGTTTTCTATTTGAATGTTTTAAAATGTATTTTATTCCTGTGATGGTAAAGCTGAATTTTCAGCATCATTACTCCAGTCTTCAGTGTCACATGATCCTTCAGAAATCATTCTAATATTTTAATTTGCATATGTTAAAAACGTGATTTCTTTTTCAGGATTCTTTGAGTAGAAAGTTCAAAAGAACAGCATTTATTTGAAATAGATGTTTTTGCAACAATGTACAATTCTCTACTGTCACTTTTGATCAATTGAATGCATACTTGCAACCCCAACCTTTTGAATAGTAGTGTAAATATATTTAAATTGAAAATATATAAAAATGACTGAAAATGCATGATGCAATTTAAGTAACTATATTTAAATATATTTAAAAATGTCTATTAGCAAATAGCAATATATTCTTTAGCCATACATATGCCAAGGCTTTTCATTAGAATGTGCAGTATCTGAACACCTTTTTTGCTCTCCCAGTTGAGCTACAAGAAGTTTGTATTTCCTTGTCTGATACGTTGTGTTAATATGAAATGCAACAAAATTGTCAAAAAAAAAAAAAAAATCCAAATAGTTTTTTCTTTCATGTGAACTTGTGAAGTAATGTGCCAGGGCTTGTGATTTTTCTTTGGAAAAGGTTTACGGGCACTTCCTGAACTAGAGGCTGCTTCAAGCAAGAATGCTAATTGCAACATTTAACACGCGCTGCGGTGGCCTCTGAGGGGGACAGTACTGTGATAACCTAATAAGAACTCGGCACAGTGTTTTGACAGAATATGACATATGTAAGTGCTTTTTGGGATGTACCAACACAAGGGCCCATCCTAAAAAGAGCTCTCTAGTGAGTGCTGCTGATTGTACTGAAATAGAATGACAACCCAGCATGAGGCCGGGTGAAGAGCGTCTTTCAGAGAGATAAGGCATGGCATCCGTAAGGTTCATTTAATGGCACTCACTCTCATTAAGGAGGGATACACAGCTTCGCCATGATGACTAGTGCGAATTTGCTCAAAATCAGTCTCTTTTTATTTGGGATGGTCTTGCTGGCCTCCATAACATACCATGTATCCTACTTTAAACAACAGGGGTGATTTGGCTATCAAAAGAAAATGTTTTGTTAGAATAAATATTAGATGAATAAAGAGCGTGTTTTTACATTCCGCTATGTTGCTTTTTTTTTTTTTTTACGTAAACTTGCTGTAGTCTAGACGAACGTGTTTGACCATTGCCCTTGCATCTTTTGCAGTTTCAAAGCTGAATTTTCAGAAGCCATTACTCCAGTCTTCAGTGTCACATGATCCTTCAGAAATCATTCTAATAAAAAAAGTGAATGGCCTCTAAAAGTAGAAGTTGGGGCCCGGGGCCCTAGTGGTCAAATCACACTGTATACAGGGCCAGGGGACTCTAATGGTCATCTGGTCCGTTATCCAGCCCTACTTTTGTTTATTTAAACTTTGAATATTTAGAAATTTGTGAGGCTGTTGGATAGAAGCCATTTTGCCCTCTAAACACCATGTAGCATTTTATCTGTATTGATTTGAGCGTTAAACAGATCACTCTGCTTCTGGCTTCCTTTTTTGCCGCCGGGTTTAGAGGTGGACTGCCTGGCTCGCAACTGTTGTCCATCTTGACTCTACAGCCAGGATCTCTTATGGGACTCAGGCCAACACTCATCGACCCGTTTAGAATAGTTTGCACCATAGATTCATGTTTTAGCCACTTGATAGAGAGCATTAAACGAAGTGAAGTGCTTTTTATGGGTAGAGAGGGGAAATTAGTCTCATGTGGTAATGGATGGAATGACTAGAGTGTTTTTTTGGAAAATGAGGGCGAGTCCTCATGTAGCACAGCTGTATGTTTTGTTTGGCATGGCTGATGATGTACGCACCATCTCTTTATACTTGAAGTGAAGTGGCCTTGCTTTATTTTAGCAGTGTCGTGTTGTCGTGGGCTCACGGGGGTCGGGGCTGGCTTTGATTGTTTATATATAGCTACTGTATGCATTAAAAGCAACTGGGATCTTGCCTCCTACACGACACGTGCAATAAAAGAGGGTTGAGCACCACAGAACAGTGATGACAACATGCAATATCCAAGCAGAGAACGGCGAATGCTACCTAATCTCATTATGCTCCCTCTCTCCTGCAAAACTATTAGCTGTTTTCATCAGTGCCGGGATTATTTATAGACTGTAGGTGCAAGCTTGTGTATTCGAAAGGCCTCTGCTTAGACGCCTGCGTATCCAGAGAGGAATGAGAACAGATGTTCCCATCACAAGAGAAGGGATCATTTCTGTGGCTTTACAAGATTTTGGGAATAAAAACAGAATAAATACATTTGGCCCATGCTTTGTGTGCATTAGGTACTTGATGCATTTAGTATTGTTAGCAGTAGATGTAAGTGAATGTATTTACACCTGTTATGATTGACAGTTTGGTTAGAATGTGATACTACACATTCCTTGGAGAGAAAAAAAGAAAAAAAAAAGTGTAAAATTACCAGATCAACCCTAATGGCGGACTGAAATAAAATGAAACACTGTGCATTTAAAGTGACAGCGTTCTGGTGTGAAACATCTGATTTCTGGTTTACTACATTGAGTATTTCCTTTAATAACAGCCTTGAATTACACTACCAGCGTATTACAATTAAAAGGACTGTTTTAATATATTTTTTTATATTCATTTTATCATTCCTGTGATGCCAAAGCTGAATTTTCAGCAGCCATTACTCCAGTCTATTTCCTTCAGAAATCATTCTCACAGAAAGAAATTACATTTTAAAATCTATTTATATAGAAAACACTTTTAAATTGTAATAATAATTCACAATATTACTGATTTTACTGCATTTCGATCAAGTAAAAACAGTCTTGGCGAGCATAAAAGACTTCTTTCAAAAACATAAAAAATCTGAATTATTCCAAACTGTTGACTGGTAGTGTATCCAATGGTTATCAGGAGTGCGCTATTGTAAAATAACACAAATTAATGGTGTTGATAAATAGATGCACAAAGTGTTGTGTTTGTATTTTCTACTGAATTGAACATGATATATGCAGCAAAAAATAGACTCGGTGTGGAAAATCTTCTTGTGGCTACGCTTCTGATGTGCTGCTCCTGCTTTTGTGGGCTGTGTTAATTCCTGTCAGTATGGGCACTGAAATAAAAGTGAAGCAGATTTAGACTGTGGCTACAGTATGAGATGCGAGTCAGCCAAACTAACTAGACAGACTCTTTCTTCTCTCGTCCTGTAGATTGAGGACATCATCACACGCCTTCAAGATGAAACCGAAGGTGTGCCAGTCAGAACGGTCAAGAGCTTCCTGTCCAAGATTCCCAGCGTTGTTACAGGTATACTGGCAAGAATATGGGTGGAACAGTTTGTGTCTAAACTGGTGTGTTATTTGATAGATTTTGATGGTGACGGGCCTTCAGTATGTGAGTTTTTCAATGGTCATTGCTATCATAAAGTGTGTGTGAGAAAATGCAATACAGTTTAATTGTAGCAATTGAGGTGTACACATGTTCGAAAATTTTCTAATCAATATTTTCTGCAAATATAGTCAATATATGAGGGCTAATGTGGAGACAGCTAATTCTATATTGATGTTAAGTTATTTCATTAGCTTACTTGCTTTAGTTCACACAACAATGAAAGTGGTAGTTGCATAGGCTATCAATGGAGCTCTCAGATTTCTTTAAAAAGAACGAAAAATGAACGAAATGAGGGTGAACAATTAATGACACAAGACAGGATTTTCATTTTTGGGTGAACAAACCCTTAAAGTGTAGAAAACAAGATGAACACGGCAACAATATGTATTTATTTATTAATTAAATTAATTTAGGAAGTATATGAAATTCATGGCTAGTTACATTTGGCTTTCTCATCCATTGTGTCTTTTTTCAGCCTTTTGTTTTTTTTATTATCTATTTTAACTGGGGACTTCTTGCTTGCTATCAGAATTATTATTAGCAGTCAGGCATGATTATGTTATTCTGTAAGCGAAAGGTTCACAGTAGTCTTCATCTGATGTGAATGTACATTATTTAAATATTTATTTCAAAAGTATTATTCATTTCAGTTGGGTTAAAACTTTTTAATGAGGAAAAAGTTACTGAGTGTACCTTTTAAAATAGCAATTTTCGCAAAGCAAAGTTAATGATGCTTTTTAAAAATATGTTTTAAAAGAATGTAAATCACTGTCAGTGCTGATACATACATGTATGTACACAGGGTTGTGCTGAGTTTCTGTTTGCCAGGGCATTTCACAGATCAGAGGGTAAATTCGGTGACAGATCCGGAGCCACAAGCCCCTGTGGTCTCCACCGATCCAACTAACCACTTTAACTTTCACAGTTTCCTTATGATAATAAATACTGGGAGAGCAGTTAATTGCTCTTATTAGCCCTCAAAGAGAATAAACCTTAAGATACGGCTTGATCTGCTCACATCGCTAAACACAGTTCCTACAGTGAGCGGCTCTAAATGGATGCCCGCAGGCCCGGATAACTAATAGCTGATTTGGAACTAAAGCGTTGATGTTGTACATGATTGAGGTTGTGCTCATGTAGCTTTAGCTTGACTGATCTGACACGCACTGAATTATAATCCACAGTGGTGATTTTGTCTTGATATCAATGCTTTGAGGAGTGAATGTAATTTATGCATGAATTTGCATGTGAAAATAAGGTGATACTGTATGTTTCCCCTTTTTAAACTTCAGGTTCAGACATTGTTCAGTGGATGATGAAGAACCTCAACATAGATGATCCCGGTAGGTCCTGATCTGAAGAAAGATACACATCTTACTGATGACTGCAATAAGTTGCTTATGAAAGTATTGTACTAATTTCTGTATTGACAGTGGAGGCCATACACATCGGCAGTCTGATCGCTGCCCAAGGCTACATATTCCCCATCTCTGATCATGTTCTCACCCTCAAGGATGATGGGACATTTTACCGCTTTCAGGTGAGCTTATCTATCTATCTATCATCAACCAAATAAGAGTCACGTGGATTGTATCCTGGCAGCTGTGGTTTCCAGGATGTGATCTTGTTTCACTTAAGCACTGCTGCGATTCTGAATCTACTGTGTGAAAAACACTATGAAGAAGCTCCACTGACCTTTACACCTGCTGAACAAATAGGATTGTGTTTGATCAGTGCAGCTGCCTTATGAAGCTCTTCATTATTGACAGCATAGGTCAGGCAGTACGTTAATGAGATTTATTTAACATATCGTATACGTATAGAGGTTTGGATCAATACTATTTAAAAAAAAAGAAGCATTTAATATTTTTACTCACCAAGGACACTTTAAATGGATCAAAAGTGACAGTAAAAACATTTATAATGCTACAAAAGATTTCTATTAAACTTTCTATTCAACACAAATCCTGGAAAAAAAATTTGCGGGCCACTTAGCCTTTCGTTCACACAGAACAATAAAAATGCAAGACGCAAGAGATATCTAGAGACATGTTTTTAAAAAGTTGACCTTCTTTTAAATTGAGTGCCGTTTTGTTTTATTTTGTTGAAACATTGATAATAACAAGAAACGTTTCTTGAGCAGCAATTCATTACAGTAGAATGATTTCTGAAAGATCTTGTGACACTGAAGACTGGAGTAATGATGCTGAAATTTCAGCTTTGCCATCACAGGAATAATTTACATAATATAAAATATATTCAAATGGAAAACAGTTTTGACAGAATAGTACTGCTTTTTACTGTATAAATGCAGCCTACTGTTCAAAAGTTTGTGGTCTGTATGTTAATTGTCTGTTGCTGGAGATCTAAGCTGTTAAATAATATTTTATCTCACTGTGTCCTCCAGAAATAGGTACATATTTATCTGGTAAAGGCTGATTCTACATTTTTCAGTGATTTGAATGATTAGTGAGGAGATGGCCAAGGGCACATTTTCCTCTTTGCCTTTTTTGCTCACATAACTCAGACGTTTTACAGGAATAACACTGTAGTCTTTTGACTGCCAAAAATATTTATAAAACCCGGAGAAAGTTATCCATTAGCATTTCCATTCATCTGAATGGCAGTAGCTGGAGAAATCTGCCATCTTTACTCATTCATTTTCTTTTTTTACCAATCGCCTGAGATGTGATTATCATGTGATTAATCTTTAAAAGAGCTCTCAACAAAAAACTGATGTTTAGAAGAAAACCGTTACTGCTCAACATCAACAATACACAAAGTACAAAAGTATCCATTTTTTAAATAAACTTATTCAATTCAACACCTCAAAATCCAAAACTGCAAGTTTTCGAGAAAAAGCGAAATTCTCAGATAATGACGTTAGGCTATCTTTCCAATAAGCATGATACAGTATCAATAAGCCAATTAATGAATTTGAGTTTCTTTTGTACATTCATTAATTACTCAGCGTTTCTCTGTTTCTCTGGAGTTTGGTTCATCAGCTCATTGCTTGACGATAATGATCTCTATGCACCATCATTAGTTTTTTGCCACCTGTAGTCTTTTAGACTGGCTCCACGAAGGCAAGAGAGTTATTCAGTTGGTAGAAATGTTGTTGATGGCTTTCATAACATGAATATCTTCATATAATATCTGCGCAAGGCAGAATCATCATTTCAGTTTCAACTTTGGCTAGTAAGCAGGTACAGTAGCAGACAAGAAATTCTTAGTTCTTTCAAACTCACCTGATTTAAAACAAAATCCAAGTAAATCAGTGAAGTAGTAACTGACAATCCTTGAGTAATCGCTTCGTCTGAATATTCAGATATGTTTTAGATCAGCGGTTCTTAACCTTTTTGACTCAAAGGCCCCTCACTTTCCAACATAATATTCAAAGACCCCCATACTGACCTCTGGTATTCAAAATATTTTTTTATTAACAGAAACAGCAAATGTTGCTATATTAAGCTAATTAACCAGGAATCATTTTGTGAGAATATTCAAGATTCCAGATTCAGAATATTCAGAACATTTGAGATTATCTGTATGTACTTAATAAAAAGATCAGTTATTGAGATAAAAAAAATAAGTTTTGTTTTATGAGATATTACAATTATTTACATTATGAAAGAGGGATATTCATCTTTAGATTTGCTAAAGATTACATTTAATGTTTTAAAATTATTAGTGCTTTAAAAGATTAACTTAAAGTGAGCATTAGATGAAAATATTTGAGAAATGAGAAGCATGGTTTAATGTATTTTTGCTAGAATAAGTTCAAGCTCATACTCAAGAATTCTGCCTACTAAATTGTGAATAAAAACTCGAGAGTAATCATCTCTCTCTCTCTCTCACCCAGGCTCCATACTTTTGGCCCTCTAATTGCTGGGAACCAGAGAACACAGACTACGGTAAGAGAGGGAACCTGCTGGACAGACTCCCAATGACGTAAGAGCACACCAAGCCTTACTGTACATGTTATTCAGAGAGCTAATATAACTCATAACACTGAACACCCCGTCCTCAGCCCACAGTCTGCTTTCCCAGGATTATTACAGCCCTGTTGAACAGTGAGGTAGAACTGCAGTGTGTGTGTGTGTGTGTGTGTGGATCAGTAGGTGTATGAGAATGAGTTGACTGACTGTGGGCAGATGTTTACCGATGGTCAATGGTGACTCATTCACAGTTCCTACTGTCTGTAAACTGGCCAAGCAGAGATGATAGATGCAGAGAAAGCACAAAATCCAATCAAGGTCTTATGCTGGATGTGTTTGTAGGGGTGGGATTATACATGACGGTTGAAAAGGCCAAATCTCTCATGACCTCTTGTCTGTTTCTCTCTTCTCTTCTCTGTCTGTCTGTCTCTCTCTCTCTCTCTCTCTCTCTCTCTCTCTCTCTCTCTCTCTCTCTCTCTCTCTCTCTCTCTCTCTCTCTCTCTCTCTCTCTCTCTATTGCCTGTCACAGCCATCTATCTGTGCAAGCGGACCATGCAGAACAAGACCCGGCTGGAGCTGGCGGACTATGAGGCGGTAAGTGACCCACTGCGATGACAGCCGACAGAGAAAAAGGAAGCAGTGTGTTTTGCCAGCATAGAAGCATTTCAGTTTGGATTCTTGTGGTTATTGGCAGATACGTCGTGTTGCTTTAGACCTGAACGCACCGATTATGAGCCCTTGTCGTTGAGCATTAAACTTGAAGTGTGTCATTTTTTTCAATGATACTTTCTCCTCCATAGCTTAATGTACTGAGATAGCGATACGTACGCCATTTGTAAATTGTTTTTGAGACGATACGCTGAGCCATAAATGCATTACTTGAAGTGACGCATATCCTGAGCTGTGATGTCAAAGTCAGTTTGAGCTCAGTAAGATGGTAAGATATTTTTTTAAAGAAATAAATGCTTTTATTCAGCAAGGATGCATTAAATTGATAAAAAGTGACGGTAAATACATTTATAATGGTACAAAAGCTTTCTATTTCAGATAAAGTAATGATGCTGGAAATTCAGCTTTGCATCACAGGAATAAATTACATTTTAAAATACATTCAAATAGAAAACAGTTATTTTAAATGTTAATAATATTTCACAATATTGCTGTTTTTACTGTATTTTAGATCAAATAAATGCAGCCATGGTTAGCATAAGAGGCTTCTTTTAAAGACATTAAAAATCCTTACAGATCCCAAACTTTTGAACAGTATAGTGTGTATATATTATGTATATGTATTTATTATGTACAGGTATGTATGTGAATTATCTGTATGAATTTTCTGTATGCATATGCTGAATTCGGAATAGCATACTTGTTTTTAACTACTTATGCCATCATTTTTCAAATATATTAAGAATTAGTGAGAGTCGAGGAAAGTATGCTACTCTGCTTTTCCAAATTCAGCCTTAAATACATGGATGGCTTACTACATTTGGCAATGTGAAATTATTTAAGTTGGCTTCCCATTTTTGATGGATGAAGCTGAAGTTTGAAGCTCTTTCTCTCGCTTGTTTATCTCTGTCTCTTTCATTCAGGAGAATCTAGCAAGACTACAGAGGGCTTTTGCCAGGAAGTGGGAGTTCATCTTCATGCAGGCTGAGGCACAGGTCAAGTAAGTGCTGTTGTCAGGACAACTACGCAAACACTTGCGCTCACTCATACCTGCTCTCTCCTCTGTTGAAGACAGATCTACCCTTTGTATTCAGCCCACACACATTCACACAAAGACATGCGTACTGTATATACACAAACTCTCATTATGATGTAATGTAACAATAATATTGCAGATGTGTAGTTGTTGGGGGCGAGACGTATTAGCATGTGCTTTGATTTGGAGTGGTTCTCATCGATTGAAGCAGTCTCGCACTCTTCAAACATCGGCTGAAGAGCCTCATCTGATGGCCGAGGGCTGCAAACACAAGTCAACCCTGCTGAGATTTTTGATCATCAGTCTGTGTCTATCATCACAGTACCCTTTTCTAGACGAAACCCCCAATTTTGTGGAGAGAGAGAACGGGAGAGATGAATGAAAGAGTCTCAGGGCTCAAAACCAGGATCAGTGAGAGATAGAGAGAGTGATGCAGCAAATGTCAGTTACGTAAGAGTGAAGTTGCTGGAATGGATATGAATTAGCTCTGCTCGCAGGCAGGTTGCAACTTTGATGAGCACAAGGGCTTTGCTCTTTGTCTGTTTTAACTTGTGATGCAGGACGTGTGTGTGTGTGTGTGTGTGTGGGGATTGGGAATGTTTCCTGCTCTCTGTTTAATATTAATGTCTTGCAGCTTTGTGTTTCTTTGATTTTGTAGGATCGACAGGAAAAAAGACAAAACGGAGAGAAAGATTCTGGATAGTCAAGAGCGAGCCTTCTGGGATGTTCACCGTCCTGTGGTGTGTGTGAGGGGTGGATCCAGTGTGGGATGGGTTGCTGTGTTTGCATCTTTGTTTGAATTGAATAGATCAAATAGGCGCACTGTAAAAATTAAGTACTTGAGACACCATTTGTGGTTCCGCAGATTAGCACTTTGGAAAACCTCAAAGCCCATTTTAGAAGGGCAGTTCTTGCTAAATGGAACACAGAAGTTCCTGCTCAAACTATGTTGAGGCTTCCTTTAGTAAATAAAAATGAGGCACTTTGGGGCATTTCAAATACATATTGAAGTTGAGTACATAAAAGGATATTTGAGGCAACTTCAAAATATGTCTAGATGTTCTGCCAATGTGGCAATCTGCAGAACTTCAGAAAAAATCTGCACTGATTCCTTCAGATTTGAGCAAATTAGTGCGTTTTGGACAAAAACATTTATTTGAAGCTGCAAAAACAATTTTGTAATATCATTTGTAGCACTGTCAGTAGATTAAAAATATTTAGTCAACTTTACAATTTGTTAGCATTTAATGTATTAGGTATTCTGAGCTAAACATTTTACAGCATTTATTATTTAGCTTAATGTGAATTCATAAATATACAAATATACAAAATAAAAAATACAATTTAAACATACTTGAATTGTTCAAATGTATTGAAATGAACATTTTCAAAAATGAAAATTCTGTCATCATGTACTCAATCTTATGTTACTCAATCTCAAATCTGTTTGACTTTCTGTCTCCTGTAGAACACAAAAGAAGATATTTTAAGAAATGTCTCAGTGTTTTTTGTCCATACAATGGAAGTCAATGGGAACCAAAACCAACATTATTCAAATATATTCTTTTGTGATTCACTAAACAAATACAGTTATACTACTGGTTCGGAATGACATGAGGGTAAGAAAATGATGGCAGAATTTTTTTTTGGTGAACTATCCCATAAACCCATTACAATTAATGTTGTAAAAGTAGCCTATTATACATTGCTATTTTATTTTAGCTATTCCATTAACTAATATTAATGAATAGAACCCTGTTCATGAGTGTTTGAGTGTTGACTTTATAGGTAACACATTAACATTTTTTTTAAGGGAAGAAAGAAAATAGTATTTGTAATTATTTGTGTTAATTTGTGTTATTGACGATCATAGTGGGAAATGTGCACATCGTATCAGTTTTTTTTATAGCTATATTTACATATGATTGTGATTCACAGCCTGGGTGTGTCAACACCACAGAGATGGACATCAGGAAGTGTCGCCGCCTAAAGAATCCTCAAAGAGTGAAAAAGGTGCTGATGCTGTATTAATGTGTGTACTGTATGTTTGAGACAGATGATTGTATTGTAACCCATCTTTGTCTCTGTTTCACAGTCAGTGTATGGGATCGTGGATGACACACAGACTCAGAGTCCTGTACACACACCCTCACAGCAGAGCAGCAAGGACACCAGAGAGGACGTAGAGAAAGAGGTCTGTGCGAAGCATTGTTGTGAATTTGATTCTTGACAGCCTCACAGTGGCTATTAATATTTAGCACGGATCACTCACATGCTCAAGTGGAGATGCTCTGTCTTTTTCAGATTCTTTTCTTGAACACTCAGTTGGATCGACACTGTATGAAAATGTCCAAAGTCGCTGATACGTAGGTCATCATTTTTGTTCTGTCCATGAATATCAAAGTTTTCTCAGCAAATGTTAATACATGCAATTAATATTAGGTTATTTGAGGAAAAAATATGCTTGTTAGGGATGGGAATCATAAAGCATTAAATGTTTCCAGTTCTGATTCCTCTTAACGATTTTGGTTCCTTAATAGTCCTATTTATTATTTTTAAGTACTTGTAAGTTGTAAGTAAATTCAATGTTATTGACGAGTAGTGAGATCATTTTGATAATAAATAGCTTTGAAAATACTTTTATGCAAGAATTGTTTTAGAGACAACATTTAAAGCCCGTTCACATCAAGGTATCTAAATGTAAAAGAATAGCAGAGTCCACACCATAACTATAACAATAACGACACAGAGGAACAATAGTGTTCAAATCAATTTCAGAACAATTCTTTTCCAACTGATGAGCGATAAAAACATCAGCCAATCAGAATCCATCCAACTTTAATGAGCAGTGTGTGCACTGCAGTGTGCACTTATAATGAACAGACAATATTGTGCATTGGTGTGGAAACTAATAGTTCTTAGTTATCTTAATAGCAATCCAGTAACTGGCCTTAACTATTAAACAAAAATAATAAACTAAGAAAATTTTTGGAAACATGTTTAATTCTTTCTTATAAAACACTACAGACAAACCTCATGTGTATTACAGACAGAATGTGTATCTTTAACTACAAGATCCCATACAGTATGAACTTTGTGAGCTGTATGTTTAACATTCAAGCTGTTCATTCAGGAATCAGATTGGTTGTGGATGAATTTGATTAACCAAACAATAACAGGCAGTTTACACTTTATTTGGATGGTCCACTTTTGAAGTTCTACTAAGTAAGGGATAATGTACATTCAGCCAGTTGTTATTTCAGAATAAACCCCCGACAGGGTGAGGTCTTGCATCAGCCTGAAGAGGATTTATTCTGAGATAATAACCAGCTGGATGTACATTATTCTGCTTATTACACGGTTAAGTTACATAAGTAGCCTAAATAATAAGAGTTGAAATATTTTATTAGTTCTTTAAACACAAAGCTTCCGCGGAGAGAGCAGTTGCTAGCACAGCAAGTTCAAACTAGACGGACATTTAAGGGATACGGTATACAGTCATACCACTTATTACACAGCATTTTGCCACATAGATAATTATAGAGATGAGAGATATTGATTTCAGATTAAACTGTTTTAAAATCGTACCTGTTTGTAACAGTGTAATCCAACAGTGTACTAAACAATAGTCATGCGTTTGTATAAAACAAGAGAGAGCGAGTCCACGATACTGGATGGCATAATTAAATAACTGTATGTAAAATATTGATTCGACTGAGTTTTAATATTTTATTAGCTTACCAAAATGCAAACTTCCATGAAGAATAACCATTCATAGCAGGCGTATAGCGCTGCTGACTTCAGTAACCCGGATGAGCCTGTGTTATCTGTTTTCAACGGTTGTTATCGAGGAATAACTTACCGCTGGATGGCGCGATTGACCAATCAGAATCAAGCATTCCACATAGCCGTGTAATAACTATAATTAACTTTGCAACTACATCTCATTAGAGTAATAGTGGACTGTTCGTAGACTGTTAGGTTCGGGTTAGTAGATTAAGTTGACATTTACTTGCAAAAATACTTATAGTCAGTAGATTGTTTGTTGGGGGACCATCAAAATAAAGTGTTAGCCGATATAACTGGTAGCTGACATGTTGTTACAAAGTAACTTATAGTTAGTAGAATGTCTAACTGTAACTAAACGTCCCTCAAATCTGATTGGTTGATTGGAATGTTGTTCCAGTACAATAATATTAAAATATAAACATGATTTAATTCCTTTGTCTTGTAGATTGATGAGCTACACTGAGCAGTATCTTGACTATGACCCCTTCGTGGCAGTACCAGAGCCATCTAACCCCTGGATCGGTGATGATGTCACTTTCTGGGAGCTAGAGGCAAGGTCTGAAAACCTAAATATCACATCGCTCTTTTTAGATTTCTCTCTTCTCTAGTCAGGTTTCATTAAATGATAGGAAGAGGATGCAGGAGATCTTAATTGTTAATTGTCCGCCTTGTAACTTCTGCATTAAATTTATAAATTTTTAGATTTTCATTTCAAAAAAAAAAAAAATCTCTTGTTTTTATGCTTCTTTTTGGTTTTACTTTGAAGTTCTTGTGTGACTGTAATTCTATGTAACTGTTCCCTACTCCATTGTTGCTCAAACTGGGGTCCATCCTAAAATAACATAAAGGTCTGCTGACAATTCCTGAATTGTAGACAAAAATCTCACTGGAAAAAAAACATGGCAAGTGATAGAACTAAATGTGCAATGAAGATACACAACTGATTTTAAAATATCTTGGTTTGAAAATATATAGGGAAAACTGTAGTTGAGAACACAGGACTGTGAAATTGAGAGTGCGGGGAGACTGATTTGATGACTTCATTCGCAGAGCGGGAGTCATGTTTCCATAGTAACACTGACTACCCTGATTGGTGGACCTCTCGTCAGGATTGTGACTAATGTAGTACCTTGTTCTGAATATCTCAAGTAGTTCAAGTCTGCCGAAGTCCTTGTGTTGTTTTGAATTACATAAAACACTGCAGGTTCCTTCTTCTCTGTTTGCCTGAGCCGTTTACACAGAACCTCAAAGATGCCCTGACAGGAATTAATAAATGCATCCCACACACACGCTCATCCTAGAGTTTCATTTCTGGGTGTTCACAATGTGACTCTTGTCACTTAATTATGCAAAAAGAGGTTGACTAATTTACCTTATTAAGTTTATTAACAGATATTGAAATTAAGCTGAGCATTCCTGTGGAGCTTTACATATTGTTACTTATTCAAAGACTAATATACAAGATATTATTAGACGTGATTAAGTGATCTTGTGTTCACACACACAGTCTCTTTCTCTCTTTGTTTTCATCTTTGTCTTGTTAATATGACAAGCAATGGTACATTGTGTTGTCAAAGCAGTAGCTGCTGTCAGTAGATATCGCAAAGAACAATGCAAGTTAAATAAATAAAATACTGTCTTTCTCCCTCCCTCCGTCTGTCTGTCTGTCTGTCTCAGTAAGGACCCGAGTCAACAGCGAGTAAAGAAGTGGGGCTTCTCGTTGGACGAGGCTTTAAAGGACCCAGTGGGCCGTGAGCAGTTCCTTAAATTCTTGGAGTCCGAATTCAGCTCCGAGAACCTCCTGTGAGCCTTTCATCACCATATTCCTTTCATTTGCACTTCTGTGACATTTTCCCCTTTATACTCATCCCTCTCTTAACCTCCCACTCTACTGTTAATGACTTGCGCAAAATGTAGCAGAACAGAACAAGCAAAAGGTCAGACCTCAACCGCAGAGCTGCGCTTTAATATCGGCGGTGAGAAAGAGCGAGTAAATCCACTGATGGTACATGATCATTACCACATCCAAAGCTTGATCACTGATGCATTGTGATAAGCTAATGCAAACCACGGGCATCGTGGGGCAAATGAGGCAGCGGTGGGCCCCAGGAGACGCCCCAACCAGGACAGCGAGGCCCCGAAGGGAGCTGCAGAGATAATGCAGGTCACTGGAGCCGTAAAGTGACTAGGCTAGAGATAAAATGCTGCTTGTCTCCATGCATCTCTCATCCTTCTCTTTCTCTCGCATCTCCACGTATCCCCCAGCTAGGCATCTAATAGCCTCTGTGGGGGCTTTCTTATGTTTGCCAGTCTGTGAGGAGAGGGAAAGTGATGTGTCCTCTTGACTGCTTGACTCTCCCCTGGGCCCATTAGGCCCTAAACCACTTCTACACTGCAGAGATCAATAGAGCTACAGAGCAAGTGTGATATGAGAGTAGGAGTTGCTTCTGTCTCTTTCCGTCATGGCAAGCTATGAGTGTGCTAAGTGTGTACTGACTTAAATAATTAACCTGGTGTTTGTTACTAAAGAGTTTGGGAATGCAATTGCCATCAGCGTTATAAAGAGGGCCCAAAAGTAACACTTGCCAAGTGCTGATTGGAAGTAAAAATTGGCTTTATGGAGTGAACATGACCGTGGAACAGCAACGTAGTGCATGATTAGTTCACTTGTTTACCATAAAATGGCTAAAGGCTTTTTCTTCTTCATAACTTAACACGTATGCAATATTCCTTGAGGTATTGAAATCGCTTTTGAATTCGCATTTTCATTTTTCAAGATGAGAAATTTGTCAATGGCGCTCGGGATCTGTTCCGCACCAATCCTCCGACATTGACAGTCATTGACTGTCAGTCATCTCATCTCTCCTTACTCTCGTCACATAATGAAATCTGACTCTTGCTGCACTGTGCCGAGACTCTGCAGCTCGTGCTGTACGGAGCAGGGCAGATATTTTCAGTTTAAATTAAACTACATATGTTAAAGTTCATTTGATTTGTACCATCCTCCCATTACCAATACTCTATATACAGCTGACAATTATTATTGTTTTCTCTTTAGGTTCTGGTTGGCTGTGCAAGATCTGAAGAGCCGCCCCCTGCAGGAAGTGCCAGCTCGTGCTCAGGAGATCTGGCAAGAGTTTCTTGCTGAAGGAGCTCCCAATGCCATCAATCTGGACTCGCACAGCTACGAGCGCACCAGTCAGAATCTAAAAGACGCGGGCCGCTACAGCTTTGAAGATGCCCAGGTGAGTAAGCTGTCACAGAAAGCTGGGCTCGGCCACTGATGGCTTCAGTTCCGTTTCACTATTCCCACACCCTTTCTACACTTCTGGGGGAAATGATCCCACTATATGAACTAAATGAGAAAACATCATGACATATCTTACAATTGTACATTATTATTATTTTTTATTATGTTCAATAACCAATGTGTGAACGCATAACATTTCTACAGATGATTGAGGGCTTTTAGGTCTTTTGATGGACAGAGAGAGTATTAAAGCTGCACTTAGGGACAAGTTGTGCCCAAGGCAGAATCTTTTTCATTCTTTGAATTGATGAGGAGGAACTTAAAGGCTTTGGGCCATTCGGGGAGATTGATGTTCAGTAATGCTGATAGATCATCTGTTCCTTGTCCTTGTCCTCGTGGCTTTGTTCAAGAGAGTTTGCCTCATGTCTGTCTCCTTCATTTATCTACATTTACATGGTTGATGAAAGAGTAACAGGCATTTGAATGCTCAAGAAGCAGGGAAGAATGCACTATCTATTTGGAATTATGAAATCCATTTTATTCCAGAAACTGTCACCAACTACAAGCTTACTGCTTTCAGAAAATTCAAAGCAGAATAATTGAAGAATGTTAAAGAATTCATGAAATTACAGCTCAGAGTCTCTCAAGATACTTGCTAGGAGTCTGTCAAGGGGATTATGCTTAACTGTGAAAATAATGTGTGAAAATAAAGGGGAAAAAAAGTGCACCTTAAGTAAAACATTACTTTTGAAGTAGCAAAGTCTCGCTGCAAGATATGCCTTATCAGATATAGATTGATACTTCCTTTGGGAGAACCTACAGATTTATTTCTGTTTGCATATGTGAAGTTATGATTGAGATAAGAAGCAGGATCATGAGGATAGGAAGCTGGTTTTTAGAAGATTCTTGGCTCATTCTCATTACTTTGCAATGAGGCACTTTTCTTTCGCCTTCCCATCAGCCTCCAATGTTTTTCTCTTTCAGGACCACATCTACAAGCTGATGAAGAGTGACAGCTACCCACGGTTCCTGCGCTCCAATGCTTACCAGGACCTCCTGCTGGCCAGAAAGAAGGTTAGTCTCAATCTCAAATGTCTCTCGTGGCAATTTCTGCCGTGTATAATGAATCTGGATAAATTTGTTTGCATTTTTTTTTCCAGTACTTTTTCACATACCCTTAGCAAAACCTTCACAACTAAAATCAGTGCATCTCAGGTGTGCTGTAAGAAAACACACTGTCATTTTCAGCTAGGATATTTTCCATTAAGTTTACAGACGGTTCCTTTAATACAAAAACCTAATACAGTGCGTAATAAAAATAAAATAAAATAAAAAACGAGGGAAACACCTGTAAAAAGTCAATACAGAAAATTCTTTTAAATTAAGACTATTTTTATTGACTTTTTTTTGTTTCTTGGACGTTGGCGATACATACTAATTGTTAGCCAATATATATATATATATATACAGTGCAATGCATAAGTGAATACACCCATGCTAAAGTTGACTAAAAAGAGGAATAAAAAATCATATTTTGGAAATTGAACTTAATGCCTTAATTTAAAAAATTAGGAAAAATCCAACCTTTTAGGACACCAATTTTCTTTGTGAATGAATAATGTATCGTAAATAAATAAATGTTCTTCCTTAAAATACATGGTGCATAAGTGTGTACACCCCTATGTTAAATTCCCATAGAGGCAGGCAGATTTTTATTTTTAAGTATTTTTTTAAAATTAATTTTTAGGATACTATGCATCCTGATAAAGTTCCCTTGGCCTTTGGAATTAAAATAGCCCCACATCATCACATAGCCTTCACCATACCTAGAGATTGGCATGGGGTACTTTCCATAAGATCATCTCTCAATGCAAATCAAACTAGCTTTTAGGCTAACTGAAATAAAACCATGCCAATCTCTAGGTATGGTGAAGGCTATGTGATGATGTGGGGCTATTTTAATTCCAAAGGCCAAGGGAACTTTATCAGGATGCATAGTATCCTAAAAATTTATTTAAAAAAAATACTTAAAAATAAAAATCTGCCTGCCTCTATGGGAATTTAACATAGGGTTGTACACACTTATGCACCATGTATTTTAAGGAAGAACATTTATTTATTTACGATACATTATTCATTCACAAAGAAAATTGGTGTCCTAAAAGGTTGGATTTTTCCTAATTTTTTAAATTAAGGCATTAAGTTCAATTTCCAAAATATGATTTTTTATTCCTCTTTTTAGTCAACTTTAGCATGGGTGTATTAACTTATGCATTGCACTGTATATATATATATAAATTTATTTTATTTTTTTTTATATTTATTTTTTTTATCCGGCCATACAAAATGAAGATTTAGAAAGACAGCTTAAAAGTAAAATCTCATTTCTGTTGTTGTTGTTTTTGGTGTTCCAGCAGAAATTCCTTCCTAGTCAGTTCTTGACTTCAGGGACAGTATTTCAGCCCTTAGTTTCATTTTGACTAAAAACAAAAGCTCTGAATGAAAAGATTTCAAACGAGTGTTCAATTTGCACTTATTAAAACATACTAAGCCAACTTATCTTCTAATGACCAACTTAAGCCGGGGACACGCTTTAACGACAGTAAGGCCGATTATGAATGTAATTTGATACGACTGATCATGCCCAAACGCGGCGAGTCAGAGACAGTTGCGTTCAGTCTGTAAGTGTGTTCAGTCCAGTCTTAGAATGTTTCAGCTAGTCGTTAAGTGCGTCCCCGGCATTACTCTACTGCCAACTTGTAATGGCTGAACATGGGTACCGTTGTGCAGTTTAATTTTGTCTTGTCCCCAGTGTGATTATTTCCGATTAACATTAATTGTCCTGAATGTTTTTGCACTAACACATGTTAACCTGGTGCTGTGCACTGTATCTTCCCCTGTTCCCCTCCATTAACCTGGGCTCCACAGCCTGAGACTGAGCAAGGCCGCCGCACATCCCTGGAGAAATTCACTCGCACTGTGGTGAGTGGCTCCTGTTGTCTAGAAATAAGTCTGTCTTAACAATCCTTATTTAACTTTACCTCAAAGTTCTGGAAGGTGGTCAGATGTGATCACTGAGAAACATGTAACGGGTTCAATAGGACTTTATTTTATTTACGCTGTCACTGGACAGATTTTATTTTAATTGCTTATTTCACTGGACAGTGAAGTTAATTCGATATAGATATAGTATATATTTAGATATAAATCTGCATATTTTAACATAAATTGTTTTAGATTTTTTTACTTTTTAAAATTTTATTTAATTTCACCCACCCCTGTCTTTGATAATAATGTAAACAAATAAATACATTATATACATTGTGTGTGTACGTGTGTGTGCGTGCGTGTTATAAATAATTTTAAAATCGGAACATCTATAATTTATGTACCCCTATCTTTGATTATAAAATAAATACATTACATAGAAATACATACAGTACATGCAATTTATGAATTTATACATTGTTATAAAGTAAAAATGTATGTGTCGTACCACTATTTTTGGAATTTGCTGATGAATTATAACATTCATATGCAAGAGCAAAATGTGTTTTTAACTGACTCTTTAAAAGAGTTTTGACATTTAATAATAATGTAACTGTGTTTCAGGGCAAGTCTCTGACAAGTAAACGACTGACAGGCCTCATGCAGTCCTCCTGACGAGTCCTGGCCTTTCAGAAGTCCAGACCCCTCCAGAGAAATTGCAGTTTTTTGGGGTGGAAGCATCGTGGCCACGGCGGGCCATGTGTACGGACCACCCTCTCTCCAAAACCCACCCGAACACCGCACAGCTACCGACTCTAGATGGCAGCATGCAATAAGTTCAAGAAAATCTCCGAACGGCAACAGTGTCGTCCGCGTCTATTAAATCAGCGACTGCACAGACTGCATACATGAATGTCAGATTTCCCAGTACCATCTAGAGAACCACTATACGTTTATATGATACCTATAACCAAACTGCAGAAAGGACAGGACTGTCTCGCTGGATATCCATTTAAAAACGTTCATTGTCAGATTTGAAAACAAGGTGTGCAGTAATCAGTCCGGTACGAGGATGTGTCTCAAATCTTCAGAGCATTCCAAAGGAGTGAAGAACGTGTCAAGGGCTTTCAGTGACTGTAGTTAAGGTTTGCACAGAACTTTTCTTTGTGTTGAACAGTCACTGAATATGAAGAATGAATGTGGAAGCGAAGGGGATCGGAAAAGCACATTGTTATTACTCCTGCCATTTTCAAGAGACTAGAATTATTTATTCTGTGTCTACCGGATGTGTTATACTCGCCTATTAGCACATGATACTTCTAACTGAGATGAGAATGATGTAGAGTGATACCTTTTAGACTCAGTTTTATTGAGGAATAAAGAAATACTGAGCTGGACAATAAAAGTGTTAGTATTGTAGGATGATTCAGAGCACAGAATATTGCTTTTGCACAAGTGAGGAACACTGGATGCCAGAGATGCTTGGTCAGTATGTTTCCTGAACAGCTTTAATAACAAATAACAACATACAATTATGTAGTAGCATCTATTGAGGCACATTCCACCACATAAAAATGTAGAAATATGGCATACTAAGTCAATTTTAGATTGAAATGTATGGGATAAAATGTAAAAATTTAGATAAAAAGACATTGTCATAAAAACAGAAATGACTAAGTTATACACAAAAGATGACAAAAAGTCTAGAAATTATTATTATTAAAGTCTAAAAATAAATTATGACTCATAATTTCGACTTTTTATCCCATAATCATGAAATTGGGCTTTCATAAGCATCTGATATTACTGTATGTTTGAAACCAACACATTGGTTCTTGTCAGCTATGTTTGTCTTTGCTTTAATGTAAGGTATTGTAGATTCAATGTAGAATGTAAGCGCTTCATGTCGCTTAGTGTCGGTGTAGTGATTAGTCTGATGATGATGATGATGATTTGCTCTGAACACAATTATCTGGGGATCACAGCCCTTCACTCTTAACATATCAACAGTAGACAGTTTTTGTGGGATTACCATCTATTAGAAAAGTATTTTTGCAGGACATCGAGCAGCCAACCAATCTGCATACATTGTTCCCTGAAGCAGCATCACTGCCAGAGACACATAGACTTGAAAGACATAAATTCTCTCATTTGCCCAAAAGTTTAAAAATGGTCAAATGGCAGAACAGAAATGTGTTCGGTTAACATTTCCTCTACACATTTTCAGGTAGTTGATTTGACTCATAACTGTACATTAGGTTTAAATGGAATGTATAGACTTTGCAGCAATCCTGAATATGGAAGATTATGTGTAGAATACTTAACGTGGAATATAACTTAGAGGCACAAGTGCCATATTCAGCACAAACCTATGCATGGAATATTTCTAAAGACTTTTATTGCCTTTAGGTTGTTTTGTTTTTGTTTTTTCATTGAAAAAAAGACGAGGACGCAATAGGTCAAGATAATGGAAAGGAGGAACTGAAGTCCTGAGACCTTCAATAAACCTTCATTTGGAGAGCTCAAGAATGCTTTTTCATTTTTCTCTGCTCGCACCATTTTGTCATGTATTTTTAGTTCAAACTGTGCGTGATGGTCCATTAAACATCTATTAAATGTTTGTTGTGACATATATGGCTATATCAGAGAATTGTGATTCCATGAGCTAAATTTAACTTAAATAATGTCAGTAAAGCTGTTGGGGAAGGATTTTATGAAACCGAACCGAAATATCAGCACTAAATGGATAGAGGTAAGGTGGAGTCTCTCAGCTCGTCTGTTAATGTGTTTGTGCTGCTCTCTAGTGGTAAACATGAGCGGTACAACCAATTTCGTTTAAAAAATAATAATAATGAAATCAGCAGAGCCTTGGATTTAATTCTCTTTTATTACATTTTACATTATAACAAGGATAAGAAGAAGAAAAGGGCATAAGAAATAATAAAAAACGAAGTACAAAACGATTCTCGTGACTGGAAAGGATTAAAAAGTATTCAACATTTGTGTTTGTATTACAGGTGATTATATACAAGAAATGTCATTGTAACAGTCCATGACACAAATTAATTGGAATGATTATCGTGCTTATAACTCAAAACTGATTTTTTCTACTCTTGGACTAGAAGAAATCCGTTCGTATTGAACTACTCTCTACACTTCTGTTGAAGCTGCTACTTAACTATATCGTCTTTTTTTAAAGGGATAGTTCACCCAAAAATGAAAATTCTGTCATTTACTCACCCTCAAGTTGTTCCAAACCTGTACGAATTTCTTTTTTCTGCTGAACACAAAGAAAGATATTTGGAAGAATGTTAGTAACCAAACAGTTGATGGGTCCTATAAACTTCCATAGTAGGCTATGGAAAATAAAAATACTACTATACTTATATACTAAGTCAATGGGGTCCATCAACTGTTTGCTTACGGACATTCTTCAGAATATCTTCTTTTGTGTTCATCAGAAGAAAGAAATTCATACAGGTTTGGAACAACTTGAGGGAGAGTAAATGATGACAATTTAAAAAAAAAAAAAAAAAATTGGGAGAACTATCCCTTTAACCCCATTTTAACCACAGGCAATGAAATATATAACACTTTTACTTTAGAAAAGAAGACATAATTATTTTAACAAGGCGCTTGTGTTCGCCCAGTTGATAGCCCATCTTTGCAAATATCCAAAAAAGAACATTAACCCAGGATTTACATTTGTACAGTGAGAAATCTCGAAACCTGAATACAGTGCAAAACATGAAAAAAGATAACCCGGGAATTAGAATGGGTTAACAATTTTAAGTGTGAAAAGTCATACTGCATCAGCTGTCAGTTCTTTTTCTTTTTCTTCAGTCATTTTTATCTTTTCTTTTTATTCTAAACAAAATCATTAACAACAAAAAATATATTCCAAAGGCTTACCTATGGTTAGAAAAAGAGACTCTAAACATCATCAAAACTACTTTGATTTTGGAACCTTTAAGACATTGCTCACTTCTTTTTACCATGTTAATGCCAATATCTCATTGGCAAAGAATCATCTGCCAAAAAACGAATGTAAATGTAATGTAGATGACCTTTGAAATAGACAATAATGCATAGCTAAAATATTCAACAGATCGCCGGATCTGGAGAGTGTTGATGAATTGGCTCTGAAAATAGAGCCTCTAATGTATTATACAGGTGAAGGAGCTGGGAATGACATGAGAGAATGTCCAGATGGAAATAGAAATGCTAATATATCATGAGCAAAGAAATACAAAATGGAGTGAACAGATGTTTCACTCAGAGAGGTATGAAGGGCTCCAAACAGGCGGATGGAACAATAGAAGGTTCTATGACACAAAACTAAAATGTTCCTGGAGCATAACCAGATATGTCAGAGACAGAATAACATGAAGATTTGAACAGTCAATGTGTTCACATTTAATAGTTAGAAAATAGAACTTAAATGGGGAAAAAGCAGGCTTGAAAAGACAATACAACGCATGGCAGTATTGTCACTGCACAAAGAAAAGCATTAGCTGTATTTGAATATGATGGCTATAAGAACAAATAAAAAACACATTATTTTCCAGTCCTGATAATAGTAAAAACTATATACCACACAAAACTATTGCTTTGATGCGTTTTTTTTTTTTTTTTTTTTGCCATTTAGATAAAGATTGCTTTCACAATAACTCTCAGAGTCTAAGCTCTAAATGTCTACCTGAATGATGATCCCAGTAAGAAAGATGAGCTTCTAATCACATTTATCCTCATTATTTCTTTCTTTGTGCAAGCCAAAAATGTCTTTGCAAAAAAATCCTGTGAGCTTACATCATGCACACATTAAAAACATGATTAAAGTGAAAAGAAACCAAATCAAATGAAAAGCGGTCTGCTTTATACCACTGGTGTGTGTCTCTGGGTAATGTTGCTTTTTATTACTTACAGATTTACAGTACAAACAGCTTGTCACCATGATATTAACTTTAAAATCTGCAGTTTTGTCAATCGTAATTTCAAAGAAATAATGCCTTAGAATCACAGCTCAGGAGATTTCTGTGTACAAGAGGTTCATTATCACTTCATTCAATCGCAATATAGTTCTAATACTGGTTTTGCTATTTAACTAAGTACTTTTCATATAAATATGAGTTGTATTTCTAGGCGAACAGACAATCTGGACTCAAGCCTTTGGATTCGCCATGTTTGTGACCTGTCGATTGCCTAGACTTGACTGAGGGAAATGTTTGTAACACGGAGGTAGAGGAAATCTCCACTTCACACTACAGGAGGAAAACTCCAGAGGAAAACATGACCAACATCCATCCTGAGTCTGCTGTGCGTGTCTGTGTGTGTCTGTGTGGGACCTCAACGCTTACGGCTCTCCGAAACCAGATGCCTTATCCTTCAGCAGATCAAGACACAGATGACAACTCCAACTTCCTGTGGATGCAGATAGACAAATGGGAAAGGGCTTGATCAACCAATGATCGAGCAGTTCTCTAAAATAGTTTAGAGGTACATCTCATGAAGCTTTGTTTGGCAAGCATATATAGACGGAGCACGACAAATTCTGACAATAAAAGAACAACAAGGAAACAAACAGGGTCAACAGGATGCATGGTGGAAGGGTAGGGAGGAAAAACAGTGGAAGAGGTAGAAGAGGCCAAGATTGTAGAAATGTTTGTGATGAAATAAGGGCCACTATTGTGGAGACAGAACAGAACAGAACAGGTGTGTAATCAGACAGTGTTCACTATACTGTAATACTGTATACTTACTGTAATGCTAGATTACAGTAGTCCACTTGTATTTTACATTATACAGTAAATACACTTTATAGAGACATAATGTAACACAAACAATATTTAAAACAATTTTTTTAATTCTTTATATCGCATTTTAATTTGTTGACAGACCAATGGTAAAAGCGTAACTGTGAAACCTGTCCAATCTCTTGCAATCAATATCCCACACAGAGACAGCGCAATGTGTACATTTGTACTGTTGAAATGTATATATGCCATACAGATAAAGTGCAGTCTTGTGAATTTTCAGTCATTGTCATCAAAATCGTATCCGTAGTTTACATCTAAGAATTCTGACGACATTGACAACATCTTGTTTGTGAACAATGACACAAGTACTTGTCATTCTGATGGCACTGATATGTTTATTGACATAAATACTTTTGAGAGATGAACTAAGGATTTTGAGCAAGTCACAGGCTTTTGCAGGTGTGTGGTGCTGTTTGTACGAATTGTTTTGAGAAATGCACTTACTGGTTTGCATATCTTAAAGGAACACGCCGACTTTTTGGGACTTTAGCTTATTCACCTTATCCCCCAGAGTTAGATAAGTCCATACATACCCTTTTCATCTCCGTGCGTGCCGTAACTCTGTCTGACGCACCCACCGCTAGCCTAGCTTAGGACAAAGACTGGAGGTAAATGGCTCCAGCTAGCATACTTGCTACGAAGCAGTGCTACTTGGGCGGAGTGATTTGCTCGCAGCAGCTGAGAAGCCCCGTGATGAGGAGCAGAGAGTTCGCTCAGAGTTGGAGTAAATCACTCCGCCCAAGTAGCAGTGCTTCGCCTTCTGAGAATATAGTTCCCAGTATATATACGGTTAGAAGATGTCTCATGTGACCTTGTTATTTGTACATGCTGTGACTATACAAATCACAACATGTAAATAGGAAAATGTTGGCGTTATTTTGTCACTTATTGGGAGCAGTATGCTAGCTGTAGCCGTTTACCTCCAGTCTTTGTGCTAAGCTAGGCTAGCGGTGGGTGCGTCAGACAAAGTCACGGCACGCACGGAGATGAAAAGGGTGTGTATGGACTTATCTAACTCTGGGGGATACGGTGAATAAGCTAAAGTCCCAAAATGTCGGCGTGTTCCTTTAAGGATGATTCAAGAAATGTCCCAATATGTCCCAAATGTCATATATTTGCATGTTATTATAGGCCAGACGTAAAATGTAACAATCCAGCACAACACTATGGCAAATTTTAGAATTGGAATTATGCAAATGATGTGAAGTGATCTTACCCTCAGGTGGCTGTGTCATTGGAGGCTTGAGGCAGTACATGTGGTATCCCCGATCACAGTCATCGCAGAACAGAAGCTGATCCTACAAGAAGACGGCATCACCAAGCTGTTAACTCTCTCTCTCTCTCACACACACACACACACACACACACACACACACACACACACACACACACACACACACACACACACACACACACACACACACACACACACACACACACACACACACACACACACACACACACACACACACTCAACCATATGAGGAGGCTGGCATATAATTAAAATATTAGTAAAGTGGTCTGTCAGTAATTTCAAATGTACAAGTAAAGAGTGCTTTGGGAATCTTGTTTGAGATGTTGGAAATAATATAAAAACTATTTCTTTATGCTCTCACACTATTTTATATGTCCTCCATTAGGACTGAAACACTCACGTCGTTCTCTGAGGTGCCACACAGACTGCAGGATTTACACTCGATGCACTGCCACTGGTATGTTCGCACAGCCTGCATCATGTTGTCTGTGAACTGCAGACATGAAGGATGGCCTGGTGAAAGAGAAAGATGAGAGAATAATCTGACGGAAAGAAGTGTAGCTAAACTCAGACATTAACAACTATTAGATCATTTTCAGATGTACTAACAATTTATTGCAGAAAAACACAAATCCACATAAAATGTCATAAGACTAATCATTAAATAGTTTATTAATGTAATTTGTATTTTAGGATGGATGGATGGATGGACGGACAGACAGATATAAATGGATGGATATACAGATAGATAGATATACAGATAGATAGATATACAGATAGATAGATAGATAGATAGATGGATAGATAGATAGATAGATAGATAGATAGATAGATAGATAGATAGATAGATAGATAAGACTAATTTATTACACATGATTTGTATGAATGAACGAACGAACAACAGTTTCCTATAACAGCTCCACCTTCTGTTCTGCCCTTCATACACAGAGAGGGTGAGCACAGGTTTGGAAAATGCCAGATGGTTCTGTAATCTCTCATATCTGCCTCTCTCTCTCTCTTTCTCTCTCTGTCTGTCTGTCTGTCTTTCTTTTAGGGAGGTGTCATTTCCTCGGCCTGCTCATTTCCTCAGTGAGACTGTGAGAACAGCAGGCTCCTCTTGCTTGGATGCTCAGTAAAGCATGTGCAGTTTCTCCAGTTTGGAAAGCATGCGGGGTCTTGGCTTGAAGTGGGATGTTATGTGAAGCTCTTTCCCTACGAGCGTCGCTACAGTACCTCGTTCCTCTTCGTGGATCTGTCCCTGGTATGCAGAACTGTGTTGAGTACATTATGCCACATTATGCCGACATGCATCTTTTGTCTTGATTTATTCCCTGCAAGTGTATGGAAACATGCCTGATGTTGATTCATCAGTACATCATCATGTGCATCAAAATTCAGATATGAAAAATTCTATCTATAAAAATTCTTATTAACTCATTTTTTATGTCTAATATTTTGATAGAGTGCTCTAAGTTGCATTGAAACTATAAACTACAATGACCCCAAATCATTTGGTCACAAGCAACACTCAAAAATGTGTGAATGTCTTTGTGCAATGCAAGAAAGTGGAATTTATTTTAAAGAAATATGGCACATATTTTTCAAACAAAACATTTCACAAAAATAAGTTTGCTAGGTTTCAATGTATAAAACAATATACCATTCGAAATAAAGGCAATTTTGTGACACTTTTGTCTGTAAGACATTAGTGAAACATCAATTTGAACTTGATGGGAACTGACTTCATGCATCCACTTAAATGACCTTGAACCAGTTAAAAACGTCTCATAAAAGTGGTTAGTTCTGAGATGAGGTTTAGGATCATTTACTTAAAAAAATTAGAATTAGTTTGATATTTTATGGTCTGGTTTCACAGACAGGGCTTAGATTAAGCCAGGATTAGGCTTTAGTTTATAGCTTTTATAAACATGCCTAAGAAAAAACATTACTGGTGTGCATCTTGAGACAAAACAATGGCACTGACATTATACAAGATAGGTCAGTGCAAGTTGCTTTCAGTTAAAACAGCTCAAACATGCATTTTAGTCTGGGACTAGCTTAAAGGGGTCATATAATGGTACATGCACTTTTACAAGTTGATTGTACTGAAATGTGTGTTGGCAGTGCCTGTACACAACCATCATAAAATGAAATGATTTTTTAATCTTCTTATATGTTTTCCCCTCTCTAAAATCAAGCCGTTCAACCGTGTGACGTCACACGGTCGGACGCCCCTCCCACGATTGTTGATTGACAGCAGCGTTTCTATGGGGTGAGATTTCGGTCACAATTCTGCGCGCGCAAGATCACATTTTGAGCGTGCAAAAGGGCATTTTGCACGCGCGTGAACTGAGTTTTGCGGAGAAATGTTCGTCTCGCAGATAAGAAAATATTGCGAGCGAACGAAAATCAATTTTGCATTTAAAATAAGTATTTGGATGTGCGCGGACGTTCTCTTTCGCGTGTGCAAAGTTTCACTTTCTTGCTCCTTTCATACCAGCCGTGAGCGCTCTCTAAGCGCAGACGGCTCGCTTGCTCAACACAACCCAGCGTTACAATATGCCATAATTCCAGCCAATCAGAGATGAGACTGCTAAATTCTGATTGGCTGGCTTGAAAACCAATCACAAGACTCCCTGCATCATCGACTGCGGAAGAGAACTAGTGCAGTTGAGTAAAGTTGGCAGTAAATTCACAGATTCGAACTTGCCGGGTCAATAACTCGTGAGCTAAACGTTGTTACTGCACAAATAACACCTCTTTTTAATCGTAGTAATGTAGACAAGCAGCTACAACCTAATTTTCCTCCAAACGAGCTTTCCCTCGCAGTGGACAAAATACATTGATCTCTATGCGCAGGCGGCAGCGAAACAGATCCGAAGGGACCGTCTGCAAAGTGCAAAACCCGAAAAGCGTTACTACGAAAACAGTCAATAACTTCACTGTCACACACTATAGTGTCATCAAATTCAGTTCACACATCACTGCTGTCCTGATGGTTATACTACAACACTTATTTTGTATAAATATCGTTTTGCATATTTTTTATGATTATTATTTATGAAAAATATTCAAAAACTTCACTGTAATTAACTGTATTGTTGGCAAATTCAGTTCACACATCACTGCTGTCCTGATGGTTATACTACAAGACTTATTTTGGGAAAAATATAGATTTTAAATTGTATATATTGTAAATGTAGAAGTTTTATGATTTTTATGAAAAATATTCAATAACTTCATTGTGATTTACTGTATTGTTGCCAAATTCAGTTCACACATCACTGCTGTCCTGAAGGTTATACAACAACACTTATTTTGGTAAAATATATATATTTTAAATTGTATATACAATTGTACTGTAAATGTATAATTTTTATGATTTTTATGAAAAATATTCAATAACTTTACTGCAATTCACTGTATTGTTGCCAAATTCAGTTCACACATCACCGATGTCCTGATGGTTATACTACAACACTTATTTTGGAAAAAAAGTCTTTTTTTAAAGTTGTATATACAATTGTAAATTTATGATTTTTTAAAATGATTTTTATGAAAATATTTAATAACTTCACTGTAATTCACTGTATTGTTGCCTAATTTAGTTCACACATCACTGCTGTCCTGAAGGTTATACTACAACAGTTATTATGGGAAAATATATATTTTAAATTGTATATACAATTGTAAATGTATAATTTTTATGATTTTTATGAAACATATTCAATAACTTTACTGTAATTCACTGTATTGTTGCTAAATTCAGTTCACACATCACTGCTGTCCTGATGGTTATACTACAACACTTATTTTGGGGGAAATATATTTTAAGTTGTATATACAATTGTACATTTGTGATTTTTTTATGATTTTTATGAAAAATATTTAATAACTTCACTGTAATTCACTGTATTGTTGCCAAATTTAGTTCACCCATCACTGCTGTCCTGATGGTTATACAACAATCGAATCTGTGAATTTACTGCCAACTTTACTCAACTGCACTAGTTCTCTTCCGCAGTCGGTGATGCAGGGAGTCTTGTGATTGGTTTTCAAGCCAGCCAATCAGTATTTAGCAGTCTCATCTCTGATTGGCTGGAATTATGGCATATTGTAACGCTGGGTTGTTTTGAGCAAGCGAGCCGTCTGCGCTTAGAGAGCGCTCACGGCTGGTATGAAAGGAGCAAGAAAGTGAAACTTTGCACACGCGAAAGAGAACGTCCGCGCACATCCAAATACTTATTTTAAATGCAAAATTGATTTTCGTTCGCTCGCAATATTTTCTTATCTGCGAGACGAACATTTCTCCGCAAAACTCAGTTCACGCGCGTGCGAAATGCCCTTTTGCACGCTCAAAATGTGATCTTCCGCGTGCAGAATTGTGACCAAAATCTCACCCCATACGTTTCAACACAGACCCGCCCTGGAGCTGTCAATCATCATAGTCCGCGCGTCATTGTTGATACGCTGGAGCACTGTCTATGAGCAGAATGGCGTCTAATTGATTGTGGTGTTCTGTTCTTGGGTGTAATAAGGAACACAGCAGTCATTTTGATGTTCCAAAATCCGAACCGCTGAAGACACAGTGACTGAGTTTGTTTTCGAAGGGAATATTCCCCACGATCAACGTCAATGCTTTCATGTTTGCGTGAATCATTTCACACACCAGACTGCTTTACAAACGAGGTCAATATAAAGCTGGTTTTGCTAAGAAGCTGCTCCTGAAAAAAGGATCGGTACCAACTATTCGTGTTCCTGCTACACCTCCAGAAGAAGAAGTGAGTGTAACGTTTTATTAACCTTTATATTAATATTTATATTAATCTTTGCAAATCGCTTGCTGCACGCTTCACGATGAATGCGGCTGTTTACACTCAGGGTACATTACGGCATGTTTTCTATGTACAACATTCTCAATATAATTCATAATCCCACGTTTATAATGAACAACGCGTTATGGTTATTGTGTTACGGTGTACGCACAGAACAGAGGGGCGGGGTGAGCAAAGCTCATTATCATTTAAAGACACATGCACTTAAACGGCGTGCTGAAAACAGAGCTGTTTTTGACCAGGTAAAATGAGTGTTTTCTTACAATATTAATGAGAATTTTTAATTAAAGTATATTACAAACTTTTAATTTAGACCCTAAAGAATCATATTAGCTTGTACAAAAATGGCATTATATGACCCCTTTAAGCCTTGTCTGTGAAACCAGGGGTAAATCTAACGTAGTGTCATTCAGACATTTGTAAGTGTTCAAATACTGTTTGAGGTCACTGCATATAACATGTCCCCTGTTTCCCTTCCTTGAAACAAAATCAACTCAGAGTAATTCATAAAATGAAAAATGTTTAATGTTTTCAGTAACAAAATCCAGTGAAAGACTTGCAGGCTGACATTTGGAGTAACAGGACTCAGCAGCGACCACAGCAGGGACGACAGGTTGCATGAAGTGTGTTCTGTGTGGTTTGTGCCACAGGTCTGCATGACACAGAAGCAGTTACAAGCATCATCTCTAGCCATGTTGCCCTTTGGCTTAGTATTAAATGAACTGAACTTCAAATGTTAAACAAAGTTTAGACATTGAAACACTGGGAGAAATATCATCAAGAGCTGAACTGGTTTAGCCTGTAACAATTTGTGGGCTTATATACATTAAACAATATCTTAATAAATTATATTTTTGTTTTCAAAAATGAGTGCCCTGAAATAGAGACAAGATCGAAAGCATTAATACGGAACATTTTTCGCAACAGTTTAAATTGAAAAGTGACACATGAGTTCACCATAACAATAAATAGAAGAGCTTTTAAAGAGCGAATATAGCTAATTTTGTTCATACAAAATGGATACAATGAAATTTCCCCATATTAACTGGGTGATGTCCCTGTGACTATTGTGTATTGTGCCATTTATTGCATGTATTCTGCTTTCTAGTTCACATTTACTGCATTTTCCCATTGAATGTAGGAAGCTTATGACCTTGCAATCCAGTGTATTATTTGCAGTTACACATATACAGCCAATCCTCAGAGCTGGATCTCTTAACAGAGGTGAATGGTCCAGATTTTATTTGCAAAACAAAGCCTTCATGGGAATCATTGCACATATGCTACAATTGTACCCCTTCTTGTACCTGTTGTTTAAGGAGAGTTTCCTGAATAACAAAGGGAAGTTACTCCAAAAATATGAGTCAGTCCTTTTTCTTCTTCTTACTCAACAAAACTAGGGAGAGGCCAAGTATCATGTATCCTCCAGTAAACTGATTTCAAATGTCTTTTTGTTGATGATGTTGTTGTTGTTGTAGCTGTCCTGAGAAAGGAGGAGAGATGGACATTTAAATGCCAACTGGCTCTTACCTCTCTGCAAACTGTCCTCCCTTCCCTCAGGATCCAATCAGAGCCTGGCCTCAGCCCTTTCTGCCTTCTCCTGATCCCTTTCTTTGCAAATATTGTATTTAACCAGAGGTAGGAACAAAAAACCCTCTTCACTGTCCGACCTACAGACACATGGTGAGTATTTTCTCCTCCTTGAGGTTTGAAATGCTGTAATGTCTATTTCTAAAGTTAATTTCCACATAGTAGGCATTTTATCTTACATGGCGATGTGTAATCAACGTCCACACACTGGGAACGTCAGTGTTTTCCACTTCGGAAAACAAACAGTCCAGAAGTAATGGCTCCTCTGTCCGATAACTAGCACCTCTCAGTATACAGAAGTGAGAAGCAATAAAAACAACATTCCTTAATTTATAAAAGGCTGCAACTTGTCCTTTTGAAAGCAATTCCTGAAGTTAACTTTGTGTCTGGAGTTGGGAATCCATTATGCATGCTGCTGCAAAACAACAGGAAAAAAAGGAAAAGAAAAAAACAGGCAGCAGACACATGCCGAAAGTTTCTCTGATGCTGTTTTCTTGAGGTTTCTCCTTTGTCTATCTGTACTGAGGTGAGCCTGTGCTGTCGTCGGACAGAAGCCCGTCCAGGTCGTCCTCCTCAAAGCCGTGAAAGGTGGATGCCTCGCTTTCTGACGTGTCGCCGAACATGTCCAGAACTCCACCCGTCCTCCTCTTCGCCCTGGTCCCAGCGACGCGATCAGCTGACATGCATGACGGACATATCAGCATCACAGTGGAAACATACACAAGTAACACTGCAGTCAGCTAGGACTCACACTCCTCTGAGCTTGGACAACTTGCAGTACTTGCAGTTACTCATACATTAAGGGACTACGGCTTGCATGTCTGACGCCCTTGCAATTGCCTGAATATGTGCTTATGATTGGTTGTAGATAAAAGCGCCTTAATAGCTGTATGTGAATCATGAATCTTTTAAAGGGAGAGTACAGCCAAAATGAAAATTCTGTCATTATTTACTCCCTGAATGTTGTTCCAAACCTGTACGACTTTCTTTCTTCCAGGCTTTGAACAACGTGACGGTGAGTAATTAATGACAGGATTTTCATTTCTGGATGAACCATACCTTTTATCAATATTTTGTTTTACTGAAGAATACATCATTTGGTCTCTCCCTGTGCTTGCTACACCATTCGATTATGAGAAGGCAATGGATCACACAGCCAAAAAAGGAAAACAATAAACATAAAGAATGGAAGCATATGAGCAAAATGAATATGAGAATATTTTGTACATGTGAACTGGGATAATTGATAATGCCCTAAACAGTTAAATTTGAGCATGTTAAGAGTTAAATAATTGAAGGAAATATACATGGGACCCTTCCAGGACCATTTGCTAGCAAGAGTAAAACGCAAAACACAAGCACTCGAGGAGATGAACAAAAAGGCCACGTCACATTTAAATGCTCATTCTCATCACTGCAGGATTTGGCTCACACATCTACACTTACAAACACAATGCACATTCTAAATGCAAGCATGATCAAATTCTTTTTTTGAAGATTCTTTTTTAAAGAATTTTTTTTTTTTTTAAGACCGAAAATAATTACAGAGAGCAAATGTTCTCCGCCACCTTGTAAACTTTTCGAATCGACCTAAGCAATCTAAATTAGTCTTACATTTAGCTACTTATATCTCACGCACGCACTCTTTCACTGTAAAAACTAAAAGCATCGAGTTGGAATTCACAGTGAACATTAAGCTCCGCCTTCTTTGATCTGATTGGTCACCATTTTGACATTGACGAGCACTGTTAGACCGCTGAGTCAAACCAGCCTAAAATGTTTAAACTGTCTGCCATCCTAACAAACAGAGCAATGCATAATGGATGGCAGCATAAAGAAATATCAAATATTGGTGGGGTCTTGTCCCCCTCAATGCCTATGGTGGTTACGGCCCTGATGTAAGATGCTTTTGGACTGGCATCAGCCTTGCAAAAGGGCATGATTTAATGTTTTCTTTTGCTTTAATAGAATCCAATTACACTCAGAAAGCAGTTTGACAGAATAGCACCCGTTTTCTCTTTCCGACTGTGAATGGACTGTGACCTAGCCATGGTCAAAACAGTCTTAGCAGAAAATGAATATCAACTAGATGATTTTTATTGAAATGTCTTTTTGTACGGCATCAAAATCTTTGCAGTAAGTATTTTATATTAGAAAGAGGAAATAATTCAAATAAACAACTGTATTAATGAATTTATTTTATCTGTATTTTATTTCCATGATTCTACATTTTAAGATAAAAAAGTTCAATATTATTGCTAAGATTTTTTTGTTGTTGTTTTGTTGCACAACATATATTTAAGTAAAAATCAAATAGTAATTATTCATTTTCTCAAGTCACATGCATGATAATTCCAAAAGTTATTAAGTGCAGTCAAATATTTTTATATTGTGATATTTGTATTACGTTACTGATTACATTTAGTAAGTAAATTATACTGTCCCACCTCTGCTCATGTTGCTTTTAATGCAACATGTTTCTAAATGGCGCAAGAATTCACGAATAAACACCAAGACTGCAACAGATAAACAACTGTATGAAGACAGTGGTAATCTGCATTAGTGTTCGACCGATAGCCTATATATCGCCATGACCAATTTTTAATATCTAATAAACATTTTATTTCTCAAACCATGCAGACTTTGTCGAATCCAGCTGTGAGATCTTCTGAAGATTGCATTTGTAGCCTGCATAAAAACGCGTGTATTCTGTGCATGACGGTCGGTCTGTGTGAATTGAATACGGACGAGAGTTCAGCTTCACTGGAGACGCACGATCGACAAACTTTAAACCCTTGATTTCAAAATATTCTGCACTATATCCAGTTCACTATGTGTTCACATGATTCCCAGTGTGCACAAACTTACCAGATTACCGATTCTCCTGTTGGTAACACTGTTTACTTCCTTTTTATTCATTTTTTTATTATCTTTCTATTCATATTTTCATATTTTTTTATTCATATTTCTTTATTTGTGAAAATACTGCAATAGGATTACATAATTAAGAATGTAAATGATATGTTTATTTTACAGATCTATTTTTTAAATCAATTTCAAATTATTTATTTCTAATTTATTAAATATGAAGTAAATATTAGGATAAATATAAAGTATAAATATATCGGCTTTATATCGGCCACCCTGCTCTCTAAGATATCGCATCGGCCATAAAAAAAACGAATATCGGTCGACCACTAATCTGCATATCTCTGAACCCACTGTGCTGATTTTCGGGGCAGTCTGGTTTTAAATCACTGCTAATGGCAACTCTCCATTAAGAAGCCTTTCTAATAGTATTAATCTGTGTCTGGGAAATCATTTCAATATGACACGGTTATGCCAAGCCAAACCCAAATCACACTCTGCGAAACTCCATAAAACAAATAAACAAACATGCTCTAGCAAAAAAACACGAAAAGATGGGATATGCACAAACAAGCTGATGAAATGTGCTATTGATGCATGGCATGATAAAGCATTAAAATGGGATTTTAATTTGACTTTTGATGGATACATATACACTAAATTTCATGGGCTTTTTCAAGATCAACTTAAAAATATATGAAAAATAATTATAATTGGTATCATAATTTCTAGAAAATAAAATATAAATGTTATATGCATGACATTATATGTATATATATATATAAAAGCTAAATGTTTTTTTTCTGTAGTCCAATGTGTATGTGTGCAAAACCTTTTTCACATTAAATTCCCTTAAAAACAAGAATGATGTGTGTATAATGATCATACATTTCTGCTTCCTATAAATAGAAGACTAACATGACTTAAACTTAATACAAACATCTATGCGCTTCTGATTTGTAGTCAAAGTCAAGGTTTTACTGACCAAATATACTGTACCTACTGTAATCTGGCCCATTTTAGAGCACCATTACATTGATTACAGAGAGAGAGAAATCTCTGAATACTGTCTTTGACAACTTTTACTGTTTGTTTGTTCTGGCAATACATTTTAAAAATATTTATTTATTTAAAATTTCTATCGGCTATGCCATAGTAAAAATCTCCCTCAGAGTGAGAATAAGGCTAGATGGAGGTGAAACTATCCTACTTGATCTAACATGAGCAGATACTGTAACTGTTACTGTGAGTAATAGAGAATACAGTGAAGTGAACGGACTCACCAGAGCGGCCGCAGTCTGAACAGGAAACCAGCTCCTCAGCCTGGCCTGTCTTCCTGTTAGAGCCCGAGTCTCCCAGACAGAAGTCACAGTAGTCATTAGGGATGATCGTGCCATCGGGCCCTTTCTGTGCTGTAAAAATAGTGCAAATTAAAATAAAGGGAAGAGTTAAATATGACAAGATTTTAGCATTGAAAAGTATCAATAGAAAATATTTCCATCTAATTAGAATGAAATATCTCCATAGATATTTGTGTGTAATATATTAAATGTGTTTCTGAATATAAAAATGTTGATAAAATGTAGAGTATTTGGTCTTGTTTTAAATGATTTGTTTCCGTTGTTGTGCTTGTTGTTGTCATCTGTTGCTGTTTACAAGCAGGATGTGGCTGTTGGTCGGTGAGATTGAACATTTTTAAGCTCTTAGCGTCCCCCCCCCAAAAAAACAGCGTGAAATAGGTCCTGTCCCAAATGGAACCCTAAGCGAATCCACACTTTCATGATGTAATGCCACTTTGGCCGTCAGGTATAGGTCTGCTGCGGAGCTCGTGAGCTCAGAAAAAGTGTGCATCGAGGGTGCATATCGGCCACAGCCATTGCAAGTCCACAAGACCGCAAGTGCACATGAAGTGTGCCAGTTGGAACATGACCACAGACGTGTAGCGCCACGCCACGCTGCTGTCGTTTTTAAATATGCGGCGCTCCCATTGAAAACAACTGAAAAAATATGCTGGCCTTAGGAAAAAACTATTTGGTGGACACATGGCCTATTGATGTACGCCACCAGAGAAGTCAGACAGAACCATTTTTTATTTAATATTACAAGGTTAAATTTTTTTTTTTTAAAGAAACATATGCATGGATGAATTGTTCACAATAAGATTATTAAAAGCATGTTCGCTTGACGTGTGAGAACCAATGAGGTTCATTCTCGTGTTACGCAGGACGTTTGAGCTTCTGCAAGAGGTTTGTTCTCACGCGTCAAGCATGAACGAAGATGAACGAAAGTCTTAGGGGTTTGGAATGACATGAGGGTGAGTAATTAAAGACAGAATTTTCATTTTTGGGTAAATAGTTCCTTTAAGATTAATTTAGGTGAATTCCCATTTCTTGCTGACATTAAGATATCTTTTTTGGCACAACACAAAGCAGAGTACTTAAAATCGGCTTAAAAACAGCAATGTGCTGAACAAACATCTAATGGCTACATGGTATGTTGGGTGTTGGAACAGAAGCTTAGATATTAAAACATTTATTTACATTTAAAAGGAAAATTAACTTACGTTTGTGATTCTCGTGGTGGACAGGAGGAGACTGGGGGATTTCAGTTTCTCGTTCTTCTTCACCCTCCTCTTCAGCAAGGTGAGTATGGGCATAATGGTAGCTTAGTCCAGGGCGGTTTTTGTAACGCTTCCCACAGACTAAGATAAAGAACATTGGTTACAATGAGATCCATTTTAGTGACAAACACTTCTCATTTAGTCTCAAAGTTATTCTAATAATCAAGCAGGGACACTAACACATATCTAAGGAATTCACAAAGCAACTAGCAGTGGAATCAAAGCTCTATCACAAATCTACACCGCATGTTCTCAGCCAGTGAGAGACATGCGGGGTGTTTAAGGCACAGTATTAGCACTGCAACCCCACAGTATGTCTTCACGAACACCTATAGGTAAATTCAAGAGTTCAAGGAGTATAATAGGTGAAGTGACCTTTTTAGAGCAAAACTATATTACTTGTATATTGAATGGAACCTTTGTTGAATGTGGTCAGAATCTGTTTGATAAATCTTAGGTGCATTTATATCTAGTTTTTAACGTGGTCAAGTGCTATCCGACGGTGATCCGATCACTGAAAACACATGTCAATGCCATGGGATTTACAGACATGGGATATTTCACATAACTAAGAAGTGTTTAATGGATAGAGAATACAAATGGCTTGCTGTTATTGAAAATGTTGGCTTAGGTTGTCATATTATGTAAACCTCAGCACAGAAAAGATGCAGTAAACATGTCAAGCATCTGTGGGTTGCAGACTGCAATACCAGCAAGGTAAGCACAATACAGTATTTTCACAGTAATAAACTCTCTCACTTCAAATCTATAAAAAAAAGGGATGAACAAACCATACAGGAGGAAAGCAAGATGTACAGTATCTAAAGAACTATGAAACTTCAGAAACTAAGAAAGAAACTATGACATTTTTCTTTGATTTTTAAAGACCATTAACCATTACATTTTCTATATAGTTTCTCCTGCTTAACCTCAAAGGGGTGTCTGTTCGATTTTTTCTTCTTTTTTTTCCTTCTGTTTATGTAACCAAGGGCTAGCTGGCTGAGAATATTAATGTGAACTAATACTAAAATCCTGTCCAATCAATCCGGCTGGCCCAATCCAGTGGACAGGGTGAAATCCCGCCCCAGAGTTTTTCCTGATGATCGCTTATTTTACTCTGAAGTAAATTGTATTACAGTTAAATGCTTTTCAGTGCTATTTTTAGGTTGTCTTTAATCTTTATTGTTACATTTATGCTTAAATGGCTAACATACTGAAGCACATATTTTAAGCACATACAATTATAAAACTTTCATATATTTTAATTTAATTTTAGTTAATGTGCAATTCAGTGTCTGAAAGCATTACATTCAGTACACACTTAAAGGGTTAGTTCTCCCAAAAATGAAAATTCTGTCAGTAATTACTCACCCTCATGTTGTTCCAACGAGACCTTCGTTCATCTTCGGAACACAAATTAAGATATTTTTTATTAAATCTGAGAGCTGGATCACTCCTCCATAGGCTTCTAAGACATTATAACTTGCTGGCCCAGAAAATGTATTAAAGACATCGTTAATATAGTCCAAGTGACTACAGTGGCTCAATCTTAAGTTTATAAAGCCTATGGAGAAGTGATCCAGCTCTCAGATTTAATCAAAAATATCTTAATTTGTGTTCCGAAGATGAACGAAGGTCTTACGGGGTTGGAACAACATGAGGGTGAGTAATTACTGACAGAATTTTCATTTTTGGGTGAACTAACCCTTTAAGTATATTATTTTATTTTATAGGCCAATAATATGTCTTCATCACTGTAATCATATTTGTTTAAAGTGCTTTTCATTTCTTTATAGGGATACAATGTTGACAAAAATGACTAAGTGCACCTTTAGACCCCTAGTATCTATTTGATGTAACAGACCTTATGTTTTGTACAGACCATTAAGCCAGAAAAGGGAAGCGACTACATGCATTTCGTTTCAGAAAACTGCACATCCAGAGTCAATCATTCCAGCAATGCAGTGGATTACCTAGAACAGGGCCTGCAAATCTAGATTCAGCAATGAAAAGGCTAGGTGTTCAAGCTTTGCTATTTTAGCAGCAGTGTTGTTAGCCATGCATGATAGCTTTGACCAAGCGTCATGAAATATCAACAGCAGCTACAGAGAAAAAGACTGAACCAGCTGATTAATGTTAATAATTCCTCCCCGACATAAGCATTAAATGATTAGCCTTGTCATTAGCATAGCCCATATGTCAGAGCAAGAGGAAGATGGCAACATGGCTGAATACCTGAGTCAGCGGTTTTTGAGTTATGCTTTTGTTTGTATCTGTCTGAAACAGAGGAGACACAAAGCAAAAGAGGAGACAGAAAACAAAATACAGGAAGTAAGTTACATTCAGAGAGGCCTCTGGAACCCAAAGTAGCTCTAGTATCTCCTCTGGTAGTCACATGCTCTTGATATTATAACAGGCGACCATGCCAAGATGAGAAACACAGGCAGGTACCATATGACATAATGGAAGACTTTTTTCAGGACCCCAAAATAAGACAGCCAAACAGCAGTAGAGTCAAAATAGTTTAAATCTCTTGATTAACATAGACAACAGAGTGAAATGAAAACTGTTATACACTTCTACTAAGTTATATTCATGTATATACTGCACTAATATATTGCTTTTTATAATTTAATAAAAATAAAAATAATATTTGTAATTATATTCAACAATAACAATTTGGGGAAAAAAATAATGGGCCCTATTTTAACGATCTGAAACGCAAGTATCGAGCGCGAAACGCAAGTAACTTTGTGGGCGGGTCTTGGGCGCTGTTGCTATTATACCGGCGGGATAAATGACTCTTGCGCCCGACGCAAATCTAAAATGGGTTGGTCTGAAGTAGCTTCATTATTCATAGGTGTGGTTTGGGCGTAACATGAAATAAACCAATCAGAGCGTCATCTCACATTCCCTTTAAGAGCAGGCGCGCTTGTTCCATGGCGGATTGCTATTATAACAGCGGATTTTCCAGGCGCACACCAGGAGCGGTTCACAGCCGAGGAGACCGACGTTCTCGTCAGGGCCGTAAAACACAGAGAAGTGACATTGTATGGGGATGGAGAAACCCACCCAAATTAGCTTCGGTTAAACAGGCGTATAAAAATTTGGGTAAATGTGTAAGCTAGATTTATGCCTATTTTTTCACATCTTCATGGACACAACAATGATTTACTTTGTGTGTTAATATTTTTCCTTTTAATAATGTATGGTTTTCTAAAAATGAGAAATACTGCGTCTGTGTGTAGATGAGATAAGCAAAGTGCATGCGCGTTGTGCACACGATACATTGATTATGGCCAAGCATGCGCCCTTAAAATAGCATATGAATAACATGCACGACTGACTTTAGACTAGGCTTTTCCTGGTCTGTGGCGGAATTGTTTTCTGAAACTGCAAAATAGCACCAGGGAACGTTTGCGCCGGAACACACCTCCTCTTTTCGCTGAACCGCCTCCGGGAGCGCAAGTTCATTCCCTAATTTACCGACGTGCATCTGTGGAGGGAAAAGTCCGCTGTGCGCGGGTGCAAAATAGGAATGATACATGCGTCGGTGTACAAAGTCAATTGCGCTGGGTGCAAGATAGGGCCCATAGTCACAAAATGTCACAAATTAGCTTATTTGATTAGTGCAGAATCATAAATATTTTTATTCATTTTAACGTTAGCTTTAAAATGTTTCTAAATTCGAATACATTGTTTATTTCGAATTAGATTTTGAATATCACATTTTCTAAGTAGAATTTTGTACTCAAATGCATAATGGCGATTTAGGTTACAAATTAGATTTTTCCTAATTCGTTTTTCTATTGAAGTTCGAATGTTTACAAAGTTATATATATATATTTTTTTTTTTTCAGGTTGCTTAGACTTTAAGGCACACATTGAATATGAAAGTGATGAAATTGACACTTACTGTCACAAACGTAGGGTTTATCCTGATCGTCGTTGGCCGCTGCTTCTGTTCGCCTGCGCCCAGAGCCTCGACCCTGATCAACATATAAAAAAATACATAACAATCACTTTTTACATGACATAATCACTATTTAGATCATTTCTCATTTCTTTATCTTTTCTCTGTCTCTGCACACACCATAAGTCAGGTATTTCTCTTTCATGTTTTATTTCTCACTCTGGTGTCAATCCTCCATTTTTTCTTGCTCTCACTTGCCTTTTTTCCTTCACACCATCCACAGACTTTGATGAGTCATGCTCATCACTCACCCTGCCTTTGTTTCGATGCTTCCTCTTTGGTGTGTCCACTTCAAAATCCTCATCGTCATGGAAACCATCCCCATTTTCGTCTGCATCAAGCACCCTCTGCAGAGAATGAAGAAAGTTGAGGTAAGCGATTAGATGACAAAGATCAATGCACTGCACAATTCAGAGAGATAGTGGAGAACTTTATTGCCGAACGCTTTCGTAGCAAAAACAGAAAATAAGACATAGTATAAGAGACACTACAAATGTTAATCAATTTGCAAGTTTATCAATTTGCACTCAAAGTATGTGTAATTGTACAACAGTTATTTCTCGTCCTCCATTCTTTATGAGTGAGTCAATGTCTCGTTTATTCAACCAATTCATTCAAAATGTATTGTTCATTCAATCGATCTGTTCAAAGATGCTGATTCAGTCAAGAAGACTCATTCAAAGACATCCAGGAACAAAACAAGCTACTTCTATTTTTATGAATAAGTAATTTAATCAATAATTTAACTGATTTGTTAAAAGATGTCGATTCATTCAGGAATGAAACAAAAAGCCTGTTTTTATGAGTGAGTCATTGAATCATTTATTCAACCAATTAGTTCATAGAGACTTATCCATTCGGGAACAAAACGCCATCTTCTGTATGTTGCTTGGAAATGCAAGGGTTGTTTTATCTGCGGCATCATTTGGATGCATAAACTGAAAAAGTTACTGGCAAAATTGGGTCTAAAATGTAAGTTAAACTTAATATTAACTTGTTTATTCAACTGTTGTTATGGAACCAAGATCACACTCGCAATTGTGTGTTTTTTCTGAATGATATTCAGGAGCAACACTCTTGCTTGTGTGATATTGAGTAGATATATAGTAATGTGCAGTGCATTGTGTAGAAAGCATGCTGCAATTTGTGTCCTGTCAAGTCTAGTGGTCCTTGCCCTAATAGTATGGTATTGTTTGCCAGAAGGTAGGAAACAAAACAGCATGTGGCTGAGGTGGAGGGGGTCTCAGGTGATGGATTGGACTCTACAGTGACAGTGAATGGTGGATATCACTGATTGATGGTAGATTGCATCTTATAATCTTCTGTGCCATTGCCTCAAACCTTTTCAGACCATCTCTGTCTGGTTTGGTAGCGTTTCTGTACCATACAGTAATGCAGCTAGTGAAGAAGCTTTCTGTGGCTTGAGAGAAACAGCTTATTTACTATTCATGATTATATGGTTACATTTTATTATTTGTATTTTGTTGTTGTTTTTTCCCTGCTGTATGTGAATCTTTTAGAACAGAGCTAAAACCTGTACCTTAAGCCACCCACACATATAAACTACTTTTGCCTTGATTTTCGCCATCAGTTAATGGAGGTCAACAACAAGAGGCAAATTAATGCTAGTTCATGCGAGTGAGGATCGCTATGTTTGAATAATCAATGACGTGATCTGAGAGAAGAACAGATGCGCCGCAGATGTTCAAGAGATATTTAACAAGTTAAATATCTAAACATGTCAGCGATCCAAGTCCTGTAGTGTTTTGACTGGAACAGACATTGGTAACTATATACAGTTGTGTAGTGTGTAAAGAACAGCAATCCAATGACTGTGGAAGTCGTGTAGTGAATAGGAATTAGAAATGACTGTCGATGTGTTACCTGGATTTCCAGTAGTGTCTCTTCCTCTTTCGAATTATTGTTTCTCTTGTCCAAGATCCCGTCACCTCGTAGCAGTGCCTCCAGGGCCGTGGCTTCCGTCGGCGGGGCTTCCCTCTTGGCCATTAGCTCAGCCTCTAAACGAAAAAGAAAGAAGCAGAAAACGAGGTGTCAAGTGGTCAGCCAGTAGAAAAAAATTCAACAGTGAAAATGGCCACTAGTGAAAATGCTTCTATTTTGCATTATTTTCCGATTTTTCATTACATACATTTTATTCAAATCATAGTTGCATAATATTGAGTGACTACATTTCTTACATCGTGTCTACAACAGACCTAGAAGCTGTTCACACCGGACATGACAAAGTGACCATTTCAAATCCTTTTGTCCTTTGTATCAGAAGGACAAATGGACAAAAGTGCTTTAAGTATGTAAGAAATAGAACAGAGCATCAGTTTACCGTCAGGAATTTGTAGTGTTGCAATCGAGCCGCACCGCATCCAGAGTAGACATTGTGTTAATATTATGTATTTCTATATTTTTAAATCTTTGTTTTTTTCCAGGTTTAAATAAAAAACCCAAATTAAAGTCCCAGATTTGTTCTCAGATTTTTTTACCCCATTTTATATCTAAAAAGGAAGTACAATCATCTGGAGACACAGACAGTGAATTAAATCACTAGTCTGAAGACACTTCATGAATTAGCTTCACACAGGCAGACAGATTGTGCAATCTGTGTGTTTGCCAACATCAGTTTGGGTAGCTTTCTTGGATACACAAGCCATCAATACATTTTTATAGCGTGGATAGCTTTTCAAGGCTCATTAAAGGTGAAAAGCTCCAGGTGTTGAAGATAAAATAAAGGATGTGTGTGTGTGGAGGAGAAGGCAAGAAAATAAATAGTGTAGTCATTGGCTGTGTCTCATTTCACTCCCTAGATCTTTATGACGTGAATCGGTATTTCTTGAATACTAACGGGCACTAGCAGGGGCCTGGATCCACTAAACATTGGGACACTCATGACTCAAGGTCATGCATTCACACGTAGCTGAAATTGAAAATGCTGTATATGCATCATGCTTTTGCTGTTAGATGTTAAAATGTACAGTGCCATTAAGACATATGTGCTTGTTTTGCATTTTTTAATAAAGCAAAACAATTATCATAGTTGACAATGGTTGTGCTGCTTAATATTTCTGTGGAAATATTTTTTTTCAGGATTCTTTGATTAATTAAAATGTCAAAAGAACAGCATTTATTTGAAATGGAAATCTTTATGCAACATTATACATGTATTTATTGTCATTTAATGCACCGTTGCTGAATAAAAGTATTAATTGGAAATAAATCTGACCTCACACTTTTAAACAGTAGTGTTTAAGAACCAAAAAATTTGTTAATTTTAGTCTTCTTTTAATAACTCCAATACCTTTTTACTGGCTTACAAGCTTTCCCTCTTCATCTGATGTTCAGGGGTTGTTACAGTACATTCTGGGAATGTCTAGGTAGGGAGGGAATGTTTCAGTGCAGTGGAACCATGGGCAGCCTTAGAAATGTCTGACTCCCTGGAAAGTGCACTTACTAATGCACTACTAGTGAACTAGGGAGCTGAAAGAAATACACCCTTAGATCTGACACATCATTCGAACTGTGTTCTGATCTATAATCTGCTCCCACAAGCAGTGGCCATATCATGTGCTCGCCCCCAGATGTTCTTACTCCTTTCCTTTAACCTGTTAAATGAATGTACATGATTGAGAATGTTTATATCAATCTCTGTCCTTGTCTTTATTCTCTTTGTGTCTGATTGAGTCGAGACACACTCTTCCCCTGGGAGAGGAGGTGTAAATAGCGCAGACTGCCAGTCAGGGGCTGATTGCAGCCTCCCATCCCCCATTTCCAGCTGCCAATCATGAACAAGAGGCTAAGAGAGGTTGATGTCTACAGACACAAATCATAAGGTTTTAATCATTGCAATATAAAATGCAGCACTGTGATATGTATGCATGCCATTGGGACCGAAAAAGCATGCACTAACTGGAAAGAGTATGTACTGCTTTTAATTAAGAATTTAGCAAGATAATTCAGAGGAGCCTGTTTCAAATGGCAAATGCAGAGCATAATGAATATATCAGTTTGCTGAGATGCAGCTATTTTGTGTTGTTGCAGACAAAATAGTCTAATTGAATCAGTTTATTGAATTAGAGACTGTTGTACATGCCACATCTGCTGTGGAGAAAAAGACTGCATATGAAGATTTACATTGGAATCACACTTGCTTGCTTGTCATCATGAACCAGACTTGGATGGGATTTTGGACACCAAACCTGTTTACAGTGGCTGAGCACCCAGAAATGTACAACACAAACACATTTCAGACAGGATGCCCTGCTGCCTGTAACAGACCAGAATTATGCCTCTCTATACGCGTAAATATTACAATTCCAGGACTCTGGAAAACACATAACTTAGAGGGATAGTTTACTCAAAAATGAAAATTGTGTCATTATTTACTTTTCTGCATGTTGAATGTCCAAACCTGTTTGACGTTCTTCCTACCATGCAACATTGAATACAGTGTATAGAATATTTTATGGTGCTTTTACATCTTTTTTGAAGCTTGAAAGCTCCAGTCCCAATACCTGCATTAACTGCAAACAAGTACACTATAGTTCAAAAGTTTGGGGTCAGTTTTTTTGTTGTTGTTATTGTTGTTGTTGAAGAAATTAATACTTGTATACAGCAGGAACACAGAAGAAAGAAAGTCATATAGGAACTGAACAATGTGAGGATGTAAATAATGACAGAACTTTCAATGCATCATATATATATTCGTGATGCCAAATGTGTCAGGAGAGCAGTCATGTGACTTGAGAGGTGTTTTGGAGGGGCTTAATTGCTGTTCCAGCGTTACACTTTGTAGGAGTTAGCTAGCTCTGTCATTCAAAACCTGATATCTGCATTATCACACACAACTTGATGCCTAAATCAGTTTTAGTCACTGTTTTTTGCTGAACTGCTGGCTGAGCTCCAAGCGAAGGTCAGTGGTTCTTGTATTGCTTTACTGCTATTGTATTTTCAGTGACAGCTAAGAAAATAATAGAGTGGCTTTCTTGTTGATACAGACAAGGCCTTTATCTAGTTCCTCAAGCCCTTCTGTAGCCCCCCCAAACACACACACACACACCAGTCCCCTAGACTTACATTCTAATGCTGCATGGCCAAATGATTAAAGGGGCCTGATCAGGGCACACATAGAGACAGAGAAGGATAATGAGACCCAGATGGGCCAGCTCTACAGCCTCTGAATGACCTCAGAGCAAAGAAGCAAGGGCGGAGAGAGAAAAGAGCAGAAATAAAGAATTCAAAATTAAAATGTAAGCATAAGAAAAATGACACAATTAGCCACAATCATGATCTCACCAAGTCTGAGTTCACAAAGGCGAAGCTGAGGGTCTAGTGGTGGGTGAAGTCGCCTCTTCTTTCTCCAGCAACGCGCTGGGTAGGTGTACATCTGACCTGCCGCCAACCCTGCAAACACAGAAAGTAGCATGGTTTGAATAGGCTCTTACACACATTCTTTACAAAAACATTCTTTGGACGGGATTCGTTTTGTACAGAATGTTTAGGTTATGATTAACAGAGGATATATGTGATTTCATGTAAAAATACAAATTAGGATCTATTGTGTGGATGTTATGGAGGTTCAAATGCCCTTAAATAGGGGAAAATGCACAAATTGCATAAACTTTTGAAACGGGCCATTTTAACAAAAGAACATTAAAACATTCACATTTCTTCAAACAAAAAAAATGACCATATTCAAAAATGGCTACAGTTTTGGTTTGTCTTTAGCCACAACTGAAGCCTGGAAGTCAGATATGGTCTTAATGTCAGATGGTAACGAATTCCAGAGTTTACAGCTCTTAACAGAAAAGGCTGTCTGTGCGAAGCTTGTCCTGCAGTAAGGTGTTGTACAGTTATGATTTGTGGTGCTTCTGGTAACTCTTTTGCTGTTCTGTATTTGAATAAATTTGCTAAGTGGCTCGGGTGCTAAATTATAAATATGCCAAATAATTTTGTGGAAAGCATGAAACATATTTTCTGGATTCTTTGATAAATCTAAAGTTCAAAATAACAGATTTTATTTGAAATAAAGTAACATTATACATGTCTTTACTGTCACTTTTTTAATTTAATGCATCCTAAATGAAAAATCCCAAACTTTTGAATGGCAGTGTATGTAAATGTGTATTTTATACATTTACATTTACAAATACTAGTTTATTTGTGGTTTAACGGCATGCCAGATTTTGTGGATATTTTTACAACGAGAAAGACTAAAATCTGCTGAAATGTATAGAAAAAAAAACTATTTTAAGGTTTATATGCAAATATTATCATTTCGATTTTATTTAGGACTATACTCACTATACTCTCAGCCATGTGACTAGCAATGTGATAAAAAAAATAAATCATGCATACATAGGATGACGGTTTGCTTGCCTACTGTAGGTAAATTGTCATTCAAACACATTTTTTAACAGCGAGCGAAGCCATACAAATTTCATTTTACAGGTATCATCCTGAGAAACACAAAACTAATCTTTTCCAGACAGGGATTTAAACACAAGAATTTTAATGAAACATCTTAAAACAAAAACACTGGCATCAGGGGTGTTGACAGAGTCATTCTCTCTGATTGGCCCATAACACACAATGCATTTACATATGTGTGAGGCACATGGTCACATGGTAAAATAGAGGAATAGAGAGAGAGAGAAACCCAGAATAAAAAACATGTAATAAACACTGGTCTACCACAAAGTGTAGGGTGTGGCTATGGAGCTTTTAGTTGCGAGACGCTGACTCTATTTGTGTCCGGTTCTCGGCAGGCATATTGTTCCCTTTGGCATCTGTATGTCTAGATATTGGCTGTTTTAGTCAGATAATAAGAAAAGGAATGCTGTGTGACTAGAGACAGAACCCTAATGCAAACTTCTGCCTCATTACATTGAATAGTCTATTGCATTGTTTAACATGTGACAAGCGGAAACCTGCTATTTCCTAAACACTAGAACACAGTATAAACGCTCATCAACACGTATTATTTGCACTCCCTGTGCCATCTGCTTTAAAACAAAATGTGCCAGTCTTTATCCTTAAATCAAGCTGCTTTTTTAAGTGAAATTAAAATTGAGGTTTAGATGAATGTGTACAGTGCCAAAGTCCAACTTATCCAAATGCAAATGCCTGTGGTGAGATAAAAAAAATTGTGGAACGACTGGATATGACACCAATTTTAAACATTTGGTTACATGACGGCATCTCCAGACGACAGCACTTTACATTCAGTAATTGAAAAAGCTTTAACTTAATTTACAGATAAAGCAATCACATTAGTAACCTTCCAGACCCAACAACGCGTGTCAGAGAAAAGAACAGAATCAGATATAATTTTTTTTATAGAAAATTGTACTTTGCATATTATAGGCTTACTGTAAAAAACACATAATTAGTTGATTTTAGTTGATCATAACTAGAGATGAAATGGCATGAACATTTCATTTAATTATTATAGTGGCAAAAATTATCACTGTTATCACAGAATCCTGTTCAAAAAGTACTAATACTACACAATGAAATCAATTCACCAAGTTTTATGTCGAAAAACAGCAAATAACAAATAAAATTAGCAACAATACGCACTAACATAAACATTAAAATAATACGATTAAAAATGATAGCCAGATTTTAAAAGTGTCTTGCAACATGTTATATACTAACATGTACAAGTTCAAATAAAGTTGACAAAAAAGGTTTCTATAAAAAGATAAACCTCACATATTTCAGACTTTAATTTATCTTTTTTGACTTATTCTTTTTATAAAAAATGATTTACTGACATTTACAATACACTTTAGCTTATCTTTTATTATTAAAAGTAAAATTCGGTCACTTTTATTATTAATAGTAAAATTCGGTCAGATTTTCCCGTGGTGTCTGTCGTTGCTATGCAACTATGCACTGCGCTCTCCACAATGACAAAAAAAGTTTTAGTGGCTATGGATTTCCAGCGCCGAAAAACGCTTGCTGCAGCTCTGTTACAAGATTTATTTACAGAGGAGAGAAAAACACCCGTAGTGTTTGGGTGTACCCGCATCCTTCATGTCTTTTTTCATGTCGCTGCGCCTGGAAAAAAACGAGCGCGCGCGCCTACATTTGAATGAACTTGAGCGCGAAAAAGACGCGATATGTGAACTGCCTCTTGGCGAGCGACTTCCATACTTTTTTGCTACTTTGTAATAACTTTCTGCGGCCAGCGTTTCTGGAAATGAACGAGGGTAAAATCTTTTTTAAAGCCTGACTAAATGAAATTTAAAGGAGAAGTTCACTTTCAAAAAAACTTTTGCTGATAATTTACTCACCCCCATGTCATCCAAGATGTCCATGTCTTTCTTTCTTCAGTCGCAAAGAAATTAAGGTTTTTGATGAAAACATTCCAGGATTTCCCCCCATGTAATGGATTCTATTGGGACCCAAACGGTAGAAGGTCCAAATGACAGTTTAAGTGCAGCTTCAAAGGGCTTTAAACGATACCAGACGATGAATAAGGGTCTTATCTAGCGAAACGATCGGTCATTTCCAAAATAAATAAAAAAGTTTAAGTTTTATAAGCACAAACGCTCGCCTTGCTCTGTTCTGTGATGCGCGTTGAAGACGTCACGTAATACGCAATTACGTTGAAAAGGTCACACTTGACGTGTTTACAAATGTGCGGAAGGAGGACCATATACACATTTTCAAATGTATTTGTGTCAGTTTATCGTTTAAAATGCCCATTTCGTGTGCGTATCCTGGGTGTTTTAATATTAAAAAGCCAAAAAGAACATTTTCTTCAGGACAGAAATTTTTCAAGCGTGACCTTTTCAACGTAATTGCGTATTACGTGACGTCACGAACGCGCATCACAGAACAGAGCAAGGCGAACATTTGTGCTTATAAAACTTAAACTTTTTTATTTATTTTGGAAATGACCGATCGTTTCGCTAGATAAGACCCTTATTCATCGTCTGGTATCGTTTAAAGCCCTTTGAAGCTGCACTTAAACTGTCATTTGGACCTTCTACCGTTTGGGTCCCAATAGAATCCATTACATGGGGGGAAATCCTGGAATGTTTTCATCAAAAACCTTAATTTCTTTGCGACTGAAGAAAGAAAGACATGGACATCTTGGATGACATGGGGGTGAGTAAATTATCAGCAAAAGTTTTTTTGAAAGTGAACTTCTCCTTTAAGACCGCGGATGAAAATCTGCCTGTTTTTAAGACGTTTTAAGGCCTTAAATTTAAAGTTCAGAATTTAATACTTTTTAAGACCCCGCGGGAACCCTGAATATAAGCGAAATATCGCTAATTTATGCTAGCACACCCCATCTCTTCATTAAAAGGATAGTTCACCTAAAATATAATTTACTCACCCTCATGTCATCCCAGTCTTGTATAACTGACTTTCTTCTGTGAAGCAGAATATTTGATTTGATATTTTGAAGAATCCTTACGTAGAATTATCAGTGACTGTTTATTTATTTATTTATTACAGCAAAAATCATACATATGGTTTATATACCTTATAATATTATATAATAAATATTATATATATTTTATATATTATAAATATAAGTATTGTATATGATTTTTTTACAATACATTTTATTAAATAAATAATAATAATATTAATAAACATTATAACATAATATTATATTTTACTTATAGGATTATATGACCACTTTTATTTATTCATTATATTGAAAAGACCACTGTTTTGTAAAGATTTTTCAAAAATGTTCCTTTTCTGTTCCACAGACAAAATAACAGCATACATGTTTGGAACATCATGAAGGGATATTAATAATGAAAATGTTGTATGAACTCTTTAATCAAATGAATATTATGCTTGTAGAACGTGCTACCTGGCCCTCGGTGCCGCTTCTCCATCCAGATGTAACAGTTGTTCTGAGCTACGCCCGTCTGAGAGTCCAGGAAGGGCATGCGTACACTGCGCTCCGCACACAAGCGGGCATTGTAGCTGCGGCAGTGCTCAATGGCCTCCCTGTAGAACTGGTCCCCGAGCCTGAGGAAGACACATTTGGTGAGGAATCCTGGTTTTAGCATAAACCATGTCAGTGCCACCTTCAACTAATAATTACTAGTACCCAAAATGCAAAGTAAGACATGTATTTTGTTGATCCTGGAACAACATTCCTGCCTGAAAATGTAGTCCTAACCCTATCCCTACCTCTAAATGTACCCATAAGTTATCTTTAAAATCAGAGGGAAATGACCCAACCCTGACTGTAAGCCTAAACTTGACATAAACTGTAAACATGTCCCTCAAATCTGATTGGTTGATTGGAATGTTGTTCCAGGATCAACAAAGATGTTGTCCTTGGTGAAATCACATTCACCCTCATACATTAGTCAGACTATGGAGCTGTTTTAAAGTTTTAAAGGTCCCATTGTATGGATTATTTTATTATTTTAGAATGTTTCCTGGGGTGCCCTTATAATGTTAGTATGTTTTTAATATTGTCAAATATCAAACTTTGTTATAATTTAGAAATAAAAGGCATTTTTCCTAGCCTGATTTTAGCCTCTGATTTGAACGCTCTGTTTGAAGGGGCGTGTCTGCTGTGAGACTTCAGTGTAAACGCCCACTGCTGTGATTGGCTGCTGTGAGACTTCAGTGTAAACGCCCACTGCTGTGATTGGCTGCTGTGAGACTTCAGTGTAAGCCTGTTGATCACGTGAATGAAGATCTTATCATTGCAACGCAGTTTCTGCGCTCTCACTAATGATTTCACCAATGCAAACATGAGGTAAATACAGTAAGAGCTTCGTTGTGCAGCGTAACAGCGTCATTGATTTCATAACGAGTTTTGGCAAGTGTCCAGATAAACTCGCGCTGTGTGATTGACAGCTTGGGCGACTGGAAAGGGATTGTTCTTTGATCGCTATCTGTATATTAATCACAGTTTAAGTAAGATTATTTTCATCCTACCAAGAGAAACGACGTGAAGTTGATCGTTTAGTCACTGGCTTGATTTACTGATGCATAAACAATATTGAACGACTTTGAGAGAAAGATTATCTGTCTGAACTTGAACAATTACACATCAGACATTCACATAACCCACTGGTTCTTCAGAGGCTCGGATGAAGGAACTAAAAAAATACCTTTGTGTTCATTTGTACATCCAAACACTGAGCAACTGCCATGCTTCGCTCGTTTGCAAGCCATGATGTCTCTCGAAGAAAAATTATTCCGCCTGGCCTTGAACATGGGCTGGCATATGCAAATTTTTGGGGGTTTTCAGGGGTGTTTTTCAAAAACGAGATTTAAATAAGAAGGAGAAAACGATGGTGTTTGAGACTCACTGTATGTCATGTCCATGTACTGAACTCTTGTTATTTAACTATGCCAAGATAAATTCAATTTCAAATTCTAGGGCACCTTTAAAGAGTCTGTAATACAGGGCTATTTTTGTTGGCTAATACCATTGTACATCAATACAGTTTCAAAGCAAGCTTGTGTTTTGTGCTGTCGAGCCTCTGGGTCATGCTTTCTTTTCACAATTCAGTTTCCCACCGACTGTTTGAGAGTCATGCACTTTTAGTTATAAGCACAGTCTCAATTGCACAAAGAAATGCTTACATTGTCATCCATGTTATTCCCTATCAAAATAAGTCATTGAAACACGACTACCAACTTCCATATTTAAAGACAGAAGATACACTGGACCTGAGCCAGCCTGCATGGCTTCTCTCCCCATAACTGCCTCCTGTTTTGATTAGATCACTCTTCTCTGGACTAGAGGATACACAGATATGTGAGGAATGCTGGGCTGGACAAAGAGGAGTATTCCAAATTTCCAACCCAGCATAGTGACACAAAGAGCCTCAGTGTTTGGAGGGAGCAGGAGAGAAAAAGAGCAGGCAGGTATGAAAAGCAAAGGTCTGAGAGAGACAACTGAGACAACTAACATTTGATAGCATAGTTTAACCCCAAAAGTAGGTTTGAGAATCAAGAACAAGTTCTTAAAAATAACCAGTTCCGTTTTAACTAAAAAATCAATTGTAAATATGTATGACTTTCTTTCTTCTGTGTAACACACCCAATACATATTTAAAAAATAAATAAATTGTCCACACAATGAAAGTCAGTCGGATCCAATGTTGTTTTGAACTAAGACTGTCACTTATATCAGATTTTCTCCACACAATTATCCTGGCTAAAATAATTCACAATAAGGATATTATTGTGATATCTATACAAATTCTGAAGAAATAATAATGCTATCTGTGAAAATCATCTTTAACTGTGTTTATTTTTGTGTTTTCCTTTTTTTTGGCCATTGAATCACAAATAGAGTGTATGGAGGCAGAGAGTGAGTTTGTAACCATAACTCTACAAAAGCACTTCCTGCAACACCCTGTCTATTTACAGAATTAAAAAAACTCTCACAGTGGCGAGCTAAATGTTTTCTGCCATCAGATATGATTTTGTGTGGCAGTACAGTAGTAGCTACAAATTATGTTTTATGACTTGTGGCAACAAGTGCTAAGGTGCAATACCACCACCCACTATGTTGGAGGAGGGTCAACCCTTGTAGTTATTTACAATATTATTGTATGCATAGTATTATCAAAAAATCTCTGTATATTTTTTAAATATCACGGATATCGTCAGTACCGATATACTGCATGCAACACCCCTATTTTGGTCCCCATTGACTTTAATAGTTTCAGCTATTTTCATCCAAACATTCCTCTGTTCCACAGAAGAAAGGAAGTCATAGAGATTTACAACAAAATGAAGGGAGTAAATGATGACAGAAATTAGCATTTTTTTACTTTTTCCTTTGTCACATTTGACATGTCATACTGATTATGTATGCACATTGTACAAAGTATGTGTTTAGGAGAGATAACAGTTTCTTAAAGCTACACTGTGTAATTTTTTAAGTTAATTCTTAGCAAAAAAAACTTTGTTCTTTCAAAATGATATGTGCTCATTAATGTGTAATTACTTCTACCAACTAATAAAGTATTCTCGTAAGCGTAAAATCGGCCATTTAGAATACATACGATCGAGTCGCTCGAATGGCGGCAGCCATGTTGCGCCTCCATCTTGAAAATACATTAGCCAAAGAGGGACATACCTGGAAATTCAAGCTTCGCCTTTCGCGTTAAAACGTTAAAACGCCCTCGGAATGGGAGGGGCTAGAAAGTAATATTCAGTTGGTAGTCATAAACAATTTCACCGCTAGATGGGAGAAAATCCTACATAGTGTAGCTTTAATGGAATAAATATGTATGTTATTGTTCTGTTGCCTAAAAATGAACTATTCATCTTTATATTATATGAAATCAAAATAGAAACCAGAATCATTCAATTCCTTATGCTTTCAGTCTCTACCCAGAAGACACTGAGAACAATATCTCCCAGATCAGCCGATGAATTATGAAATAATCTGCTTGATTCTTCTCTTGTCATTGAAAATCTCCAGATTACATCTTTCCTCCAGCATTCACTATCCTGCTCCTCTACCGCACTCTTTCCTGGGCTTCCTGTGCTTATTTCCCTGAAACGAAATGCCTGTGCTATCAGCTGGAGACTGCAGGAGTCATTATGTAAGTTGCAGTGACAGAGGCCCGCATTAGAGCGCCCACGACCTGCGCGAGAGCCGCTATCACCATAATCATCAGCATGCTCCACTGGACTAAACGCCCCTGATGGCTCTCGACTCAAGTTCCCTCTCAGAGTCGATCTATAACTACTTTTCAGCACCTTAAACAAAAACATAACAGCCCCTAGAGATGACAAGTGCTTACCAATGAGCGGCTGATGATGATGGTGTCTCTCAGCACCATCTTAAGGAAAGAGCACCGTGCTTCATACAGCCTCCCTCCCCCATACAAAACCTTTACTATAAACGGCCTCCCGTATTACACTCAAGGCAAGGACTCTGGTCAACAGACTGGAGCAGTTATGTAAACAGTTAGACTGGCGTGTTGGGAGACACGTATTCTCTCTGCCACCTCCCTGGAGGCACGGTGCTTGAAGGTCGTTGAGATCTTCACTCTTTTAAGGTCGATTAGTTATGGACTGGGTAGAATAGAAGGGATGTCTATTAAATCTATTTGATTTTCAAAACCCCAAGAGCAGTCGCTTCTATAGATGATACATGTTGTGGGCAGGAAACAGAAATGTGACTTTGCTCAAGTAATATTCTTAAAATTTTGAAAGTGAAAGGTAATTATAACTGGTCTTCTCACAGTGTATATGAGCTCACCAGAATTGTGGGATGATATGACACTGGAATGTTTTGGAATAAACATTGAGCTAACAGAGCATTGTGTGGATATCAATTCTTTTGTAAGCTGAGAGAGGTTTTAAAGATGTAGACCAGAGCAAAAGGCCTGCAAATTCATGATGAATTGAAAAGGAAACAGCAACAGATTGTGTAATGGCTTGATTAAGTGTCTGATAAACAACATGCAAAACTTATTTTATATAATATTATTTTAATTTAATAAATAAATAATCATTATACTGCAACAATTTAAGCATGATTACCTTTTTTCTTTTCTTTAATAATATGAATAATAATAACAACTGTTATAATTATGTATTTATGTATATTTAATGTATATTTATTTCATGCTCACTAGTATATTTAATATTAAATTATTTATTTTTAAAAATAATAATAATTATTAAGAACTTATTTTATTTTTTTATGTTGACACAATAGCAATAAATAACTATACTGAAATATAAAAACATTATTATCTACTTAATAATTATAATAACTATTCTTGTTATTTATTTATGATAGGCTATTATTTAATTTATGTATATTTAATACATAATAGTATATTTAATATTGAATTATCATTATGTATTTTTTTGTCATTGTTGTTGTTGCTGCTCTCTTTTTCAATTATTACTATTGTCATTATTTTATGCAAACTATCTAATTTTGGATTTGGGCTATATGTTTAAATGTAAAATGTGTCTCTCACTTGAAAATGAATAGTGGCACTGATTGGTTCACTCAATAACCGATTGAGAAAAAGACATCATATATAAATGACAAACTTCTTGACTACACTGCTGGCAAAAGCAGCAAAAAAAATTCTTCTCGCTGAGAGGTAGAGCAGTAGAGCAAAGAAAATTAGCTGTGCAGTCCTTAGGAATTCACTTCAAATCTACTTTACTCTTTCCCCACCATTGGCTGAATTTTCAGGCTATCAGTGTTTTCTATACAGTATACGGTCAAGCATTAAAGGTGCTCTAGGTAACTTTTTAACCTTAACTGAACAGCTTTGGAGTCAGTGGAATGGTTATATTACTTATTTCGAGTTGAATGGTGGTGGTTTCGCACCCCCCTGGTGCCCGAGAGCGGAAAAAACTCACTTGCAACTTTGGGCCGGCGGGTCGGCGTCAGGAAGTATCGCGTGATATCAGATCTCGCGATGTAACGAATTGCTTGACGGCACTGCACACGTACACGCCCCCATTCAAGCACCGGCTAGCTATAAGCAAAGGGCAACGATAGATTGAGTTATGGCTGAGGCTGTAAAAAAGATGCAGAAAGCTAGGAAATCTTTGTCGGAGGACCAATGAAAGAGGAAACGGGAGACTGACCGAGCAAGAAGTCAGACTCGAGTAAATATCGGACCGGCTTTTTCAGAATGGGGAGAACTGAGAGAAACAGAAGCCTGCAAAACGGATGCTGATCCTGCTGTTGCACTTGTAAGTATCTTTGGAATAAACTGTGTTTAATATTTAAATTTCAAGTAATTGCGACCTCAGGATGTTTGCTATTGTCTGTAAAGGTTTTTATTATGATCGCTGCCTGTTACGGGCTTACTAGTACGCTAGATACTATAACTTTGATGTTAGCATTATCATTAACAAACACGTTTGATTTCTGTAGTTGTTTGGCCGTTCCTCTGTCGGTTTTATTTGTGTAACTTACACTTTTATTTTATGTCACTAAGTCAACGCGTCTGATAATAGGCAATAAACATGTTGCACATATCATGATCGAGCTAGAAAAAACGTTCTGATGTTTTCTTAGACAAGCAAAGGTAAACCGTCATTCTACCAGATTAACTTATAGACCTTACTAATATAACTTTAGACTAATATTAGCCTCCGAAATATATATATATACATATATATATATATATATGCTCATGCCCATTCTCCCAAAAACAAACAAACACCAAAGCAGTAGTTCGCATCGTTCATATCGTTCATTCCTGGTAAAAATAATAGTATGCATGACAACACAATAAAAAAAATAAAATAAAAAAAAATCGCCATCAGTTGGAAAGAAAATATTGCTTTACTTGCCTCGGTAGACCTAACTGGTTTTGAAATAGCCTGTTCCTCTGCTCAGCTGGGTTGACAGCTGATCAGCTGGGTTGCTCATGGCGAGGGGGGGAGGGACAACAGTTCGTTTTTATGACGGAGTGTTTGAAAGCATTTACTACCAGACACTAGGGGGAGCTTCGTAGAGAAAAAACACTCAGACTTGCCTGGTGTCCCTTTAAACAGCACATAAGTTCAAAATGAATGAACTGAATGAACTGTTACTGAATGAAATGTTGAACCCATGAATGTTGAACCTCTATGTTTTGATCATCGTACTGAATCCGATCCGAGCATAGTCTTTGACAAAAATTTTTATTTTCTCAGCTTTTTGTTTAAAATGTTGCTTTTTTAAATTAAACTTAGCCACATTCAAGTGTTGATAAAAAAAGATGCATGAAACTAGAATAAAATGTTTTAGTACAGTTAAAGGTAGGTATATTTCAAGTAGCCTATAAAAAAAGTATAAATAGGAACATACAGTATACTTAAAATGCAAAAATAACATATAAATAGTAAACTATAAGTATGATGTTATGTTCACTTAAAGAAAACTTCACGGTACTAAACTACTAGTTGTTTACTGAGAGTTTACTTCAAAGTGTGCTTTCATAAACAAAACAAAAAAATTGCTATTAACTATCAAGTATATACTATATACTAACAAGTATAAACTATCAGTATAAGTTCACTTGTAGTATAGTTCCAGTCCAAATGAAAAACTTAGTTGCAAACTAGTTGTGTACTCAAAGTTTACTACTGTCACACTTAAAGTATACTTAAAAGAATACTTTTATACACTAAAAAGTGGGCCAATTTAGTCCCAAGTAGTATTGAAACAGTACACCAGTATACTTTTAGTACATTGATATTAGTATACTAACTACATAAAGTACATTCTTAAAAATATACTTGAACTTTACTTAAAAAAATTATGTTTTTCACACGTCCAATTCAAAGGAATTTGCAAACAAGCGTTTATCTGTCAGCCTGCTTCAGCCTCTATGACTACTGTAAATGAAACTTCTGCACTGAGCCATGTGCTTTGTGCCTGGGCTGCTCTTAGGAAATGAAAACCTCTTCTTTATTCAACAGCAGATCTGCAGCTCATTCACAGTTCTGTGTGTAACTCAGAGGCTGGAGGCCCCTTTACTCAGCAGAGCCAGCGTCTACATTCATATTACTTCAACAACAGGGGCGTCTCCTTTGTGTCTCAAAGGAACATAGCCACACTTCATAAGGATGGAGAAGATGTCTTTCATATTTAAATGACCCCTTTAGTTTGATTTAATCAGAATGGTCTCTCAGGACAGGTGTCCATGAATAATCATTGGCTTAGGTAGGCGTTGCTCAGAGAATTGTTGTTCATTTTAAAATACATATGCATACCGCCGTGATAATCAGCACTGCATTTAAATTAGACACGTGCTTTGTCAACTGGCCCTCCAAATGTGATTAAGCTTTCATTAGTTAACAGGCCGGCACAGAGATGTCTTGTCTCAAAGCGCTTCCTAAGGAAGCTTTTCATCAGTGCAAGCAAACAAGATTTGATTGAACTAAAACGCTGTATCAGATTTGAAAAAAACAACAACAAACCATCATGGCTGCCTTGTTCAAACCACCTACTCGTTGACAAATCTCACTACATTAAAAATATACCACGTACAGATCTCCAGTGTGCCAGTTTGTATGTTAAAGTACCATCCCAGCCCAAAATACATCCCAACATGCCCAACACAGAAACATTTGGCTCAACCAATGGTGCTAATTTGGGGTGGGGCTTTCTGTTCACTGACCAATGGCAGTCAGGAAATGATCAGCCTGCTACAGGCACAGAAATGCCCCAGCTTTAAACCTCTCCAAAATCTCTCACTTCAAAGTAAACCCCCTATCCAAATGTAATAATAATTTTATGTGATCATATGGGTAATTTAATATAGTCTGTAGCACCGGAGGGTAGAGAGGTGCTGATATGAATAGGGATTTGCCCTCCACAGTGAGTCGTGTGAAGAGAGAGAGTGATCCATCACAGTCAGGCTCTTTTCTGTATGTCTATGGGGAGATGAAGAGGCTGGAAACAGAAGCTCCAGTCTCTCTATCCCTCTCTCTCTCTTTCTGAACACCCAGGGCACCGAGTGCACCACATTCACTCATTACATGCCTGTTAATCCATTTGACCAGTAATTATTGGGCTACGTTTGCATACCAAAAAAGCATTGATCATCTAGAGATAGAATTTAGGCATTTAACAATTTAGCTTCATTGAATTTGAATCATTAATTACAGGCTTCTTTAATTGCATTTTTGTTTAATGGCATAAACTGTATCCAAACTATTTTACTGTGATTTTAGATACAGTGAGGAAAATAAGTATTTGAACACCCTGCTATTTTGCAAGCTCTCCCACTTGGAAATCATGGAGGGGTCTGAAATTGTCATCGTAGGTGCATGTCCACTGTAAGTGAAAAAAAAAATCCAGAAATCACAATGTATGATTTTTTAACTATTTATTTGTATGATACAGCTGCAAATAAGTATTTGAACACCTGTCTATCAGCTAGAATTCTGACCCTCAAAGACCTGTTAGTCTGCCTTTAAAATGTCCACCTCCACATGCACCTGTTTGAGGTCGTTAGCTGCATAAAGACACCTGTCCACCCCATACAATCAGTAAGAATCCAACTACTAACATGGCCAAGACCAAAGAGCTGTCCAAAGACACTAGAGACAAAATTGTACACCTCCACAAGGCTGGAAAGGGCTACGGGGATATCGCCAAGCAGCTTGGTGAAAAAAGGTCCACTGTTGGAGCAATCATTAGAAAATGGAAGAAGCTAAACATGACTGTCAATCTCCCTCGGACTGGGGCTCCATGCAAGATCTCACCTCGTGGGGTCTCAATGATCCTAAGAAAGGTGAGAAATCAGCCCAGAACTACACGGGAGGAGCTGGTCAATGACCTGAAAAGAGCTGGGACCACCGTTTCCAAGGTTACTGTTGGTAATACACTAAGACGTCGTGGTTTGAAATCATGCATGGCGCGGAAGGTTCCCCTGCTTAAACCAGCACATGTCAAGGTCCGTCTTAAGTTTGCCAATGACCATTTGGATGATCCAGAGGAGTCATGGGAGAAAGTCATGTGGTCAGATGAGACCAAAATAGAACTTTTTGGTCATAATTCCACTAAACGTGTTTGGAGGAAGAAGAATGATGAGTACCATCCCAAGAACACCATCCCTACTGTGAAGCATGGAATGACCGGGGCCATGTATAGATTTTGGGGAACAACCTCCTTCCCTCAGTTAGAGCATTGAAGATGGGTCGAGGCTGGGTCTTCCAACATGACAATGACCCGAAGCACACAGCCAGGATAACCAAGGAGTGGCTCTGTAAGAAGCATATCAAGGTTCTGGCGTGGCCTAGCCAGTCTCCAGACCTAAACCCAATAGAGAATCTTTGGAGGGAGCTCAAACTCCGAGAGAAGATCTGTGTGGAGGAGTGGGCCAAAATCTTTGTGGAAACTATGATATAGATTTTCTTCAATATTCTTTGATGAATAGAATGGTAATGTACTATTTTAGTTTTTAGTGTTACATTTTTTTGTAATCATAGAATGAATAATATCAGCCATTTACAGGTTATCGGCCATAACATGAAAATAATTAGCGACCCAATAATAGAAATGCAATGCCTAATTATTCAGCTCTGCTCTGAACCTCTTTAGTCAGTCTTAAAGAGTTTGAAGAAAAATCTAGGCTGTGAGGAAGCTAAACATAGGTGCCCCATCAGACTGCTGCGCTTTCATGATATCGCACACTTTCTGAGAGAAACCCCTCAGCGGTGAATAAAGAAAGGGCCTTGAGCAAGAGAGAAAGGCCAGAAGAGCTTGAAGAACTCCTGGAGTGTGCAGTTGTCTGGCTTGCTAGCAAACATTTATTTAAAAATAGAGTTCTAGACTGTTTGCAAATGGATAATGGAATGGAATGAAGAGAGGCATTAAAAATATGCCTTCCTTAGTTCTTTTACTTCATATTTTTATGTATGTCTATTTTTATAAAAGATTCAACATAAACAAAAAGAAACCAATGCTGAACAGGATAGGGGTTTTGTGTAGTGGAGACTATCCCAACACAAACCCCTGTTCCTGGACACACAAAGACCTCGGGCTCAACGGTGTTTGTAGAGCAGTTGTAATGCGAAAGCGAAATGCATCCAGACAGACGAAGATGGGGGGAGGGGAACAGCCAACCGCAAACGCCTTAACCTACACCCCACATTCTCAACCCCTCAATGTATCCCTCCTCGATTTATATGAGACGAGACAAACGCAAACCACCTGACCCCGCTCTCCAGACACTAATAAATGAATAGGCTAAATGCTGTTGAGCATGGTGTGGTATACATGACTGCTCCTCTGTAGAAAAGAACACTTGTATTTCACAGTGGTGGGAAGTAATCTCATTCACGACGAACAAACAACCAGGCAAAAAAACACATTATTTGCCTGGGCTACATAATGAGATTTAGAGAGGAAGAAAAAATCACAGCCAAATTTCACCAGCAACAGTCTTTGTTAACCAAATCCATCATTTACAAATTCTTTCATAACACATTAAGTAAACATGCTTACTGTTTTATAGCAAGGTATTTAGAACAATAGCAGTGGGGAGAGGGAAAAACACAAGAGTGTGCTCAGACAGGTGTATACAGCTCCCTTTCCTGCTCGCGGTGACCCCCTGATGTCTTTTTGGTGGGATGGGACATGGGAGGGAAGCTTTATGTCCATGATCTGGAGCAGATGGGGCTCCGTCTCTTGCCCACTGACATCTCTGCGGCTAGTCATCGGAACAGATGGGTACTGAGGGATCCTGGGATATTGCTAATCTGCTCCACCACAGCATTTAGAGATGGTGCATCCCCCTCAGCGTACACGCTTATATCGACAAATCAGCTTGAGTTTGAATGGAGATGAATCATATAAATACCTATGATTTAGATTGGTGTGAATCCAAGGGTGTCGTGCAACGGGTTTTTTTTTTTTGGTGAGGAGGCACCAGATGCAATCCTATTTCACTTGCAAGATAAGACATGACCAAAGAAGAAGAAAAAAACTATTTAACATTGTTACTCTACTCATGCAATATCTGTTATAAAGCACAAGTATTTATTAATTTAGAACTATTTTTAACATGGATATCTAAAACTTTTTTTCTTTTTATAAGTGCTTGCAGAACTGCAAATATTCCACAGTTTGTCTACTGACAATGTTACAGGAATAGCATAAATGCACATGTGAAATTTGAAGGGTGACATGTATTTGCTTTATTAATTGCAAGGTAAATGATTATAGACATGACACATGATACTGGAAGTAAATCATTTCTTTCTCCATCAAATATTTAAGACTATATCCTACAAGGTAAGGTTTCACCTCAGGACTATTCTAATTTTAACTTAAAGGTACTGACAAAAGCCAATAAGTAGGACAAACCCCTCCTTAAAATCCTAATAAATGTAAATCTAATAAAAGCTGGAATTCTGTCACATGGGAGAAAGCAGCTCTGCACTTCAACAAACGAGAGAACAGGACAGTGAATTCCATTGTTATCCATCACTTGATCTTGACTTAATGAATGTTACGCTGTTTTTATAGCCATATATATTTCATTACACGTACAACGGCGTTTATTCACCAGACACGACGCAAATATCAATGTATATCTCATATCAAACACTAAATATGTGCGTTAAACAAAGTTATCTAATGAATTCTTGTGAAAAAGCACATATTTAATTTTAAACCACAAAACTTGTTAGCTGCAACTTGTCACTTTTCAATTGTCAATGCATATGTGACAGGGTTATGTCTGTCCAGCAGTTCTCTCCATAGGCCACGGGGAAATGATTCGATCCCTACTTATACGCATTTTAGGACAATAATGCAACCGAACCATGTAATCGTTTTACTTCACCGTGTATCATCTGGATCTTTAAATGATTATTTTCCGTTATAAGTAGTTTAGCGATGACATGCTCGTGCAGTCATATGACAGCTCATCCCGACAGATTTCATATATGGCCAAGGCTTTATCTAGGTGTCCTGCAAACAAGTCAACGGAGTCTGTAACGTTACACTCTCGAAGCATTGCATCCGATATAATGCTGCACTCACATTGACCATCAGAGGCTGAATGCTGAGACACACCGTTGCATTTTGCAGAATGAATGTCCGTACATAACGCTATAAATGTATTTAGTCACATGTATATATACATTACACCCACACAAAGAGAAACTACGTGGATTAAACAGTTATTCGTTTGGGACATAATTCCTTGAAATACAAAATGCACGGTGCATACAGTTCTATTTCGAGACTCGGTTTGCACACATACTCTAAATCAAGCGGAATACAACACATTTTCAAAAAAGAGCGAAAATAATGTTTAGAATTACTTACGATTTCAGCGGATTCTGAATGACAGTCGCCATTTTGCCACACTGTAACCTAATATTCCAAATCTCTGAGTTCTTTGGGATCCTTGTGAAAGAAAAGCAGCCAATACGGACCCCAGTGTCCGGCAGTCTGGCCAATACAATACTAGGAATCAGAATCTGGGCGTAGCTTCCAAGAGCTGTCAAAATTATAAAAATTACACCTTTACTTAGACTATTTACTTGGCTGCAGAGATAAAGTAATGCTATTTATGCACATTGCATATATATATATAATAAATTTTTTTTTTTTTTTTTTACATTCAGGCACAGAATAAGAGTCTACTGTAGTATTTACAAAATAGCCTTCATCTAACCGTTTTAACTAGATCTTTATTTGTATTCTTGCAGCTTGCTCCAGAATTTGCTTGGTGAATTTTATATTGCCTATTTTAAATATGAATATGTAAACAGTCATAATTCAAATATTAACAATATTAATATAATGAAAACAATTCAAATAAACACTGTATGTTTTTTTGGTAGACATGTTGTTAAATTGTTATAATTTTTACATTTAAATACATAAATAATCGTCATATACAAATTTATATTTTTATTCATTCGTTTAGCAACGAGACCCCTATGAACGAGACCAGCATGTGATGTGATTGACAGCTCATTATCCAATCACATTATTTCATTATTGAAAAGTCTCAGAGGTCCACCAATGAACAGTAAGGAGGCGGGCATTCCCTGCGTCATCGTGAGGAAATCGAGTTTCCAAACAGGAAGTCAACACGATTGGCATCTATTTCAGGTGAGTTTATTATGACTTTCCTTTTTACCTACAGATTATATGTATGTAATGTATGGTATATACATAATAAGTTATTACGTCGATCAATAAATATGTGAGTACTTGTCTGTGAAAATAACCGTTAACATAAATGAACGAGCCACGTGAATGTTCATGATAGTAGTCTTAGCCATCTTAGCATGTTAGCTCCTTGTTCAACTCCATAACAAATCAGTGTTTTTCATCAGTGGCCATTGTCTTAATTAATAATGCTCCAAAAATTTTGTTTCATATGTTCTAACACCAAAAATGAATACACACATTTTCCTCTTTATCTGAATATAAAGGTATTAATATGATTTAACTAATTTAGCAGATATACTGGCATGACTCCTGAGAAGTAGAAATGAAGCGGGGATATGAAGCTCGAGGCAGGGATCGAGACCGTCACCGACACCAGTCCCAGTGGCGGAGGAGACAGCGTTCAGCCCACGACGAGCAGGAATATAGGTAAGTTAACTAACACGGACTGAGTCTGATCACCTTTCACATACACTCCTCAAAATGAAACTATGAAACATTTACTCCCCCGCATGCTGTTCCATACCTGTTCGTCTTTTTCTGTGGAGGAATGACAGCCTCGGTATTATTCACTTTCATTGTTTGGAAAAAGAATGGTGAGTGATGCTGTCCTTCTGCAAACATCTCCCTTTGTTCCACAGAAGAAAGTACATCATACAGGTTTGGAACTACATGAGGGTGAAATACATTTTTTGAGTGGACCATCACGTTAACTAACATGTATGTTGCATTTCAAATCAATGCATGTGTTCATTCTAAAGTTTTGAAACCCAAAGTGAGCAGTTTTGGCTGTTCTATCTCCAGATTTTTATTCAGATTATTTTTTAGTTATGCTTGTTTTGTATTTATGTTAGCTGTCACCACCAACAAGCATTCATAACACCAGTCCTTTTCTAGGTCTGAGAGAACAGCAGGTGATGCAGGTTCGTCCTCTGCATCCTCATCTGCACCAGGTGAACTTTTACTTTGCATTATCCCTCTGCACATCTTTCTGTTATAGCAGTCAAAAATGATTCACTTAGCCATTAACCATTATCACTTATAGAGTTGCCAGGCTTCTACTTTGACCCAGAGAAAAACCGATACTTTCGTTTGTTGCCCGGACACAACAACTGTAACCCTTTGACAAAAGAAGGGCTCCAGAAAAAGGAAGAGGAGAGAAAGAGAGCAGCACTTCTTGCAGAGGATGATGCTCCTAAGAAGGTGAGCTGGGGAAGTACTGGATATGTCCGTGCATGTATTTCATTTTTGCAGTAAATTCCAGCTGTAGCATCATTCTTTAAGAGACGTCTATTGACGTTTTGTGCAAATGCATATCTGCAGTAGTTGGATGGATTTTGTAGGTAATAAATCATTGTATTGTTTTGTTATCGAGCCTTTTGAGATGTAACTTTCTCCTTGATTCTCCCTGGTATGTTCAGAAAGCTCCCAGGACAGGGATGAATTCTGCATTGCTGTTACAGAAGAGACATCTGGGTCTGCTGCCCCCAAGCTCTTATTCTAGGTATTGCATAAAATAATGTTTTATGAATACAAATTTTTTTTTCTTTTAATAGATATTTTGTAGATATAGATATTCTTTAAAATTAATTTGATCACAAGGCTGTTCTCATTTTGCAGGCTGATCCATGAAGTGAAAGTCAGTGGGATGCAACGTCACAGGCTGGAGGTGCAGAGCTCCAACTCCACCTGCCCAAACACTGACAACTTTCATCTCATCGTTGTAAGCCTCTTGTTTAATGGGAAAAACTTGAAGACTTAGAAAGAAAACAAAGATTTCTGAGACAACTCCATCTATTTAAATGTATCCTCAGTGGAAAAACAGAATGTTACGCTGAGGTCAGGATTCTCGAGAACAGTCTTTGGGTTAGCTTTGTTTTCGTGGAAAAGGGGTTGTTGGCAGGTGTTACCCTAGGTTTTGGCCTCCAGTTGTCTATTCTTTGAAAAACTAGCAAGAAGGAAGATTAAGCTTTGGCGGTGATTGTGTTTTCTGAAACTGTGTTTCTTTCTTTTTTTCTGGATGCATCTTATTAGGCAGATTCAGCTTGTGAGAGGGTTTTCACAGTGAATGACGTGTCTCACGGAGGCTGCAAGTATGGCATTATGAATTTCCATGGCTGCAGAAAAGGCTCTATGTCGGTGGAGATGTGCGATAATCTTTATTTTACTAACCGCAAGGTAAGCTGGGTAGTTTAAAATGAATTTTTTCTACCAACTAAAAGCAAAAGACGTTTTGTAGTAGTGAATTCATAATGAACAAATGTAATTTTGTTTCAGGTGAACTCTGTATGCTGGGCCTCTGTGACGCATACAGACTCGCATGTTCTGTATCCTTTCAGATTCTAGAAACTAAAGCTTCAATTATTTTACTAGATAAACACTAATAGTGTGTCAGTTTTCAGGAATTTTCATAACCAGTTCATAATCAGTTCTTAAAATAAATGATTAATTAATCTTTAACATTGTGTGGAAGAGGAGGACTTCAAATACCATATGCTTATGAAATTTAATTCCACTGTATACTTTTAGAGTATGATTAGTATGAATTTTATTGTTTAATGTAAAAAAATATTTCTCCATTTTGAAATACTTTGAATGGATACCTAATGATAACTCTTCATATGAACCTGCGTATCATATTTCACCACACTAGTCACTGTGCATTTTCAGATGAGCATACCTGCATGTTTACTCTAGTAAATACAATAATCAAATACCAAATAGTCATGAACCTCTCTAATTGCTAAGGAAGAGTTTCTTGACGAGTGTTTTCAGGTTGTGTTTGGTGGGCATTTCTCAGACGCCAGGCTGTGTAAGCTTATTACCTGCTTCTCTTTTCAGCAACTTCAATCCAGGTTCAAATCTTTTGGGTCTCCCAAATTTTTTAATAAACATTTGGTTTCCCTGTATCAAGATGAAATGACTTGGCTCCTTTTTTCTTCTTCAGATCAGCCAGGGATGCTGTGCAGTTTTAAGATCTCCACAGCTTGGTCATGTGCATGGTGTCTCAACCCACAGGCTGATAAAACCTTCAGCACTGGTGAGTTCTTAAGTCTTGATATTGTATGAGTTTGTATACATTTCTGTGTCTGCTATTGGAATGAATGTACACTATACTGTTGGTTGTGTTTTTTTTGTTGTTTTTTTTAAAGAAAATGCTCACAATGGCTGCATTTATTTGATCACAAATACAGTAAAAACAGTATTATTTTTTAAAAATATTGTTAGAATTTAAAATGAATGTTTTTGTATGTTAACATATTTGAAAATGTAATTTGTTCCTGTGACGGCAAAGCTGAATTTTCAGCATCATTGCTACATCATTAAGCAGTGTTGCATGATACTTCAGAAATTATTCTAATATGCTGATTTGGTGCTCAAGAAACATTTATTATTATTTGAAAACCGTTTTGCTGCTTAACATTTATGTGGAAACTGTGATGCATCCAGGATTCTCTGAATAGCATTTATTTGACTTTATTCGTTTTATAAATGTCGTCTTTACTGTCACTTTTGAGCAATTGAGTAATGTATCCTTGCAGAATAAAAGTATTAATTTCTATAAAACAATAAAATCTTACTGAGCCCAAACTTTTGAACAGTGGTGAATATGTAGGCTATATATTTTTATATGTACACCTAGGCCTTTCTCGCCGAGTGATTGTTACGGATGCTGTGACTGGACGCAGAGCAACATACCTCGCTGGAAGTGATGTTCTAGCTCAGCAGTTTGCCCTAAGGGTGAGAAGAGAGCATTGCCTGAAAAATGAAAGTTCATTGTGTTTAAAGCAACACTATGTAACATTTTTTACCTTAAAATAATGTTTCCAAAATCGTTTCAGTGGTTCATCAAGTCGTAACAGGGTGAAAGGCACTTATGCCTCCGCTTTGCGATCCTTTATCTGCTATAACCACACTATGTAAGATTGCCAGATAGGGTCGCGTTTCTGTAGTTCTAATGAGACATAAGAAAACTACAAATTTGACTTGCTTTACGGCAAGTGTTACGATAGTCATTATTTTGTTTTTCTTCGTTTCTGATGTCGCAATACATCATACTTTCATAAAATCATGCATCATACTCTACCTTGTCTGTGGACATCGTTCATTCCAAAGCCGGTGCTGGATAAACAGTGCGACGGTAGGCTAAATGATTTACGACAGCGGTAATGGACTATTCCGCTTCCAACCTGTAGGGGGACCGCAGAGGAAAAGTTCCATAGTGTTGCTTTAAGTCGGGGCCATGGCGCAGTGGTAGTACACATGCAGTCCAGCCTGCATCATGTCCCTATTGCCATATATAATCTCTCTCTGTCTGTGTCCTCCCACTATCTAGTTTCCCCCAGTTTGACTATAATTTAAAGCGTTAGTTCACCCAAAAATGAACGTGAACAGCATCAGAGACTGACACGGAAGAGAAGAATTTTTTGTGCACAGAAAGCATTCTTGTCACTCCATAAAATTAAGGTTAAACCACTGTAGTCACATGGACTATTTCAACAATGTCTTTACTACCTTTCTGGCTCTTGAAAGTGGGTTATGACATTGCTGTCTAGGGAGGGATCAGAAAGCTCTCGGGATTTCATCAAAAATATCCTAATTTTTGTTCCGAAGATGAATGAAGGTCTTACAGGTTTGGAACGATATGAGGGTGAGTAATTAATGACAACAGAATGTTCATTTTTGGGTGAACTAACCCTTTAAAGGGGATCTCAGTCATTTGTACCTCTTTAAAAATGTTTACATAAAGAAATTAATAATAATTCCTGCATCCAAGCCACTAAGTGTCAGAACAAGTCCAAGATGATGATGCAACATGGAAAAACTTGAGCGTAACTTTATATGCATAATAGCCCTAAATACAAAGTTTAAGCAGAATTATTATAATTATAATAATAAAATAAAAAAATCACTTTACAATAAGGTCATAATAGTGAATGCATTATCTAATAATGAGCAATGGATTTGTCACAGTATTCATGAATATTGTTAACCTTAATTTATAAAAATACAACTGTTCATTTTTAGTACATGTTAGCTCAGGTCCATTAAATTAATATTAACAAATACAACTAAGTGCACAACTGTTAACTAATGAAGTTAACAAATGGATCCTTATTGTAGATTTTAAAACTTTCAAGATTTTAAAAGTATTTTATGGTTATAGCAATATTTGATTGATTAAAAACCATAACTAATTTATAAAAGTGTTTTTTTTGCAAGGAATCCATTTTCTTGACTCAAAAAATTAACATTCTGTACAGGAAAGTTTTGTGAATTTTATACATTTTAATCTTGTTTGAGTTACTTATGCATGTGAGCAAAGATATCTGTGGGACACTTGTGTCATGCATTGGTATTTTAGGCTCCTGTGCTGTTCAACGGCTGTCGCTCTGGAGAGATCTTCAGCATTGACCTTCGTCAGCGTGACAGGGGTCGCAGTCACGGTTGGAAGACCAGCCGCTTCTACCAGGAGTCAGCCATCACCTCGGTCCAACTGCTTCAGGATGAAAACTACCTCCTCGCTGCTGACATGCTGGGCAATGTCTGTCTATCATAAACAACTAAAATTACCACACACCAACCATCATGCTAATATAGGTTCAGCTAATAACATTTAGAGCACTCAGGTATGAATTACCCGATCTTTATTCTCCCTACATATCGCCACTGAACAGATTAAGCTGTGGGATATCCGTGTCAAGCGGTCCGTCAAACAGTATGACGGGCACCACAATGAATACGCCTATCTACCCATTCATGTCAATGAGCCGGAAGGATTGCTTCTTGCTGGTACATCTTTTTCATATAACCCACACATGATCATGTAGAGCTTGTTCAGTTGTTTCGCAATGCTTATACCACATCTCCTGTGTACCGTTCGCAGTGGGTCAGGACTGCTACACCCGGCTTTGGAGCCTTCGTGACAGCCGTCTCCTCAGGACGATCCCCTCGCCTCACCCTGCAGGGAAGGACTCGATCCCAAACGTAGTGTTTTCCTCTCAGCTGGGTGGTAGTAAAGGACTTCCTGGACTCCTTATGGCTGTTCGTCATGATCTGTACTACTACTCTTACAACAAATTCTATCAGGATGGGCTGACACTGGAGGGTCCGTGCTAATAATTACCCTCTGAAAACAAGTATAAGGCTGCTGTGGAAAATGATCTGTTGTCATTTTTATTGTCATTTTATTTTATTTGGTCATTTTACTGACCAAAAATGTTGCCATTTATACCATCTGCCTTTTAAAAAAAAGTAATATATAGATTAGACTGTGAGGAATTCAGAATACTTGTTCGTTATATTATCAATAGATTAATTTCGAACTTTACCTCCTAAAAGTGCAATTTCATTGTTTATGGTTGTTTTTGTAAAAAAAAAAAGGATTTTACTTGAAATATGCTTGAAGTTTTTGTAAAATAAGAGGGAAATTGTTCAAAATAAATCCAAACTTTGTTTGTCTGTAACTTTAGTTCAAATCTCAACATGAATTTAACTGTTTTTGTAAAAACAAAACCCCATTGACTTTCATTTATTAGGCAAAAAAAAAAAACATTGACAAAAAATATTCTTTTGTGATCTATAGAAGAAAAAAGTCATAGTGTTTTGTATTGAAACAACATGAGGGCGAGTAAATGACAGAATTTCTAGGTGAACTGTCGCTTTAAGTACAGCATTTACTAAATGTTATACTGTATGTAAGCCACACTCTTAGAGGTACTCAAGTTTAATTTAATTAGCATACAAGGTGCAAAGAATATAAAATGATATTCATGTTTCTTATGTCTGTGTCTGTCATGTTCAGTCATCCACACATGCCTCACTGAGTCTATAATAACCTGATTCTACATAATGAGTGTTTGTTTGGCCAAGAAAACCATTTTACTGACAGTGATCATAACACATACCAGGGGCTAAATAAGAGCAATTACCATATAATAACATGAGATTTATGAGGATTGGCATCTCTTGACAGATAATGCAGAGCCAAATCATTTGTGCGGTTTCATCATGGCTTTGTGTTAGGAGTAACTATGCAGTTTGATTCGGCAACCGTGGTAGTGATTCTTTAAAAACTTCAAACAAAAACGTCCAGCTCGAGTACACACATTTAAAATAAATGATAAAGAAGAAATTTAAATTATGCTGAACAATATCAGATAGTTTAGCACGATCATGTGAGATCAGATTCATAATAGGCAGCAAATAATCGAGACAAACAGTAATGAATCTAAAATGTACACTAGGGTTTCTTTGAGGGTAAAGGAATGCAAAACAATATGGACAATTTTGCATTTTAAAAGCAAATTGACAGGGTAAATCTTTCGTAAAACTGAAAATTGAGCAACACAACAGTACGGTAAATAATATAACTAATATTTGTGCACCGGTCTAATGTCTCCTGTAGAGGCCTTATGTTAGCTGCCTTTACCCACAGGAAGGTCCATATGGATCTGCAGCCACAGAATTGGAACGCCCATAATATCTTGCACATTTAAGCATGTTTAACACTTTTTCTATCACACTTAAGCCCATTCTGCAGGTTTTCCCGAAAAACATTTGTTCCATCTGGGCCTGCCCACAGGTAACGTATTGCATGGTAGACAAAGGATTGTCAAAGGTCTGACATACATTTATTTTCCTGATGGATTTAACCTCTGAAAGAAGAAAATACATAGGCCATTACATATGTTGAACTGTGAACAGCTCATGTAGAGTTGAAGAGCATGACGTGAATGAAATGTTGGGACAAAAAGCAGAGATGTTCCTCTTGTTTTCAACAACCAATAGGATTTATCGGTTTGAGAGCAGCACTTCTTCCCTCCCAACCTGTACTGAAGCACTGTGGCCACATATGGGGGTGTCTTATAATGTCCGGTTCTGCTAGAGCTCTCCAGATTTTTGGTTGCAGGTGATGCACACCCGCACAGGATGGTCCCAACCCCTGGAGGGCACGGCCCGGCGATCAGGGGAGCAGTCGTTACATACTCCTTGTCCACATGCACGGCAGTGATGGATAGAGAGACGGGCGTTAAACTGGCGCTGGCACTGGGAGCAACAATGGATGTCTTGGTCAGGGACCCAATATGCTGGACGGGCGGCATCTTTTACCAGACCTAGTAAATACACAGGTGCATTTGATCATATTTCATCAAATATTTGATCATAGTGTGAATTCATATTAGTATTAACATATCATGTTAACATGTTCATAAAACTGAGAAATACAGTGAAGAACTCACCAAGAGGGATGTCTATGGCAGTGACTACCGCTCCTAATGTGTTCTGAACAGCTTCTCCCACCTTCCTGGCAATCAGAGTCCCACCTTCTTCCTCTTCCAGCGCTGCATCCAGCAGTTCTGTGTGATGAAATTTCAGTTCTTGAAATAATGCCATTATGTCACAAAATCAGTGTCTTATACTAAGTTTGTAATACTTTCAAAATTATTGAAACCAGTAAATCAAGCATTGTTTTTTTTGTTTTGTTTTTTACAATATTTAGTCATTTAAGATATTAATGATCTCACTGATAAAGGTATCAGATACATTTGCATAATTGCACAGTAGACTATAATAAAACAGAATAATTTTTTTACCTTTATTAATTTTGAAAGTATTACAGTATGCACTTTATATTATATACTAAAATAAATGATCTATCTATCTATCTATCTATCTATCTATCTATATATATATAGAGAGAGAGAGAGAGAGAGAATACTATATATATACATATATATATATATATATATATATATATATATGTGTATATAGTATTTACATATATATATACTATAAATATATTTTAAATTGTAATAATATTTCACAATATTACTGCCTTTCTTTATAAAATAAATGCAGTCTTGGTGAGCATAAGTGACTTCTTATAACAAAAAATTTTAAAACCCCAAACTATTGAACAGTAGAGTAAATATAGTGTGTGTGTGTGTGAGAATATATATATAGTGTCGTATACCTTCTGGGTAAATATTGTAATATATATATATATATATAGTGTCGTATACCTTCTGGGATGCCTCTGTCTTGAAAGCAGGCATCACAGACTCGCACAGGTGCCAGGCCCCAGCCTCTCTCAGGGACTGCCCGTGTCTTAGAGGAGCAACCATCACAGAAACCTTCTCCACAGGCCCGACAGTGGTGCTTTGTATCATTATCCTGGAATCCCTCTCCACATTTATTACATCTCTGGAAAAAAACAACTCTTTCTTCAGTAAAGACTTCTCTTCATTTAAAAGGCAAATTAAAAAATAACCTAGCATTAAAACTCACAAGGATGAGAGAATTGGGCTTCCAGTAGGTAGGAGCAATCTGGTCTGTTAACCAGGCGGTGACGGCCTTGGCAGGCTTGACGCTTAGCTCTGAAACAGACTGAGCCATATAGTTCACACCATCCAGCAGCCTCTGCGCAGCATTGTTGTTGTCCTTCAGGAATCCATCAGACTGAGACGGAAATGTGAAAGTGAATAAAACTTTGCTATTTAAATAGAGGAAACATAGGAAAAAAAGCAGCAGATTTCTCTCACCCCTGGCCAGACATGCTGGATCTCAGTCCGAACCACTGTATCAACAGGGTCCTGGTTCCCATACCAGTATTGCCTACTTCTATATATCACAGAGCAGTTTGGACACTCAATCACATATCTGCAAAGAAAAACCCCAACTCAGTCCTGTGTGTCTAAATGAACTGAAGTAAATGCACCTTTGTACAACTATAATCCAATAACACCACTCACCCGGACCAGGCGTATATGGCCAAACCAAACCAAGGTGAGTCAGAGGATGCCGTCGTCTTTGGAACCACAATCACCTCTTTGCCACTCTCATAACAAGCCTGGAATAGCAGGTTAACACATAATGTCAGACCTGGGCAGTCACAGAATATGTATAGCTGGTAAGGTCAGGTCATGTGTTGCATTGTTTAGGACCTACCTTGCAGGTGTAGATGCGATTATCGTAGTGTGCTGAATAGCGGCAACGGTGTTTAGCCTCATGCACCACACCCTCTCGTAGGTGATTCATGCTGTTTTTACAGCCTGAGCTAAAACACAAACAAACAAAAAAAACCTGTTCTGAATATATGTAATTCAGAACAGGCTTCAGTATGGTGTACGTGCGAGGAATTTTCCACCTGCATTACAAGAGTCAAAACTAGCATAGTCAAACATCTAATTACTAGTTTAGCCAGCTGAGTGGCGCTGCACAAATAACTCCTTTTGAACTGTTTTTTTATTTTATTTTATTGATTTGATCAAACCAATTTTTAAAGTGTATGTAAATTACTCAACTTTAAAAAAAGAACTTTAGGAGTTAAACATATAAGGTAGATGATGTGTTGGCATCATAACTGAACATTTAGCAATCTAAAAATATAATATATGCAAATATTCATTTTATTTGCTAAAAATTGTTGCTCAGTGAACCCTTATGAGCATTGGCTCAATTGAACCTGTGTTGTCTTTAACATTCATTCAAAGGGTTTGTCATTTAACAGGCTTCAAATTGAACAAGTTCTACACATTTTGTCTAAATTAATCAAGCCTTGTTTTTTTTAAAAACATATTTAAGTTCAACCCCGATTCTGTCAAGGCCTTTGTCGGAAAGAACCAAATTGCTAACATGACTTAACACTTATATTTGATATCCATAACATTACCATTCAAATGTTTTTTGAAAGATATAATTTAATTCAGCAAGGATGCATTAAATTGATCAAAAGTGACAGCAAAGATATTATAAAAACATTTATTTTTTAAATAAATGCTGTTCTTTTGAACTTTCTATTAAAATTGAAAACAGCTGTAATAATATTTCACAATATTAGTGTTTTTACTGTATTTTTGGTCAAATAAATGCAGCCATGGTGAGTAGAGTAGAGTAGAGTAGAGTAGAGTAGTTGTATGTGAGAGTCAGGAGCAGCTTACCCACAGCTGAGGCAGATGCTAGAGCAGGTAAAGTATTCATCTGGAAAGAAAGAGTTGCTTGCCAGATGCTCATCAGGAATCTCTCCACTGAAGCATTCACTCAAAGCCTTGTGAACAAGAGCTTCATCATTAGCTTGATACATTAAAATTTATAACTGAAAATAGCACACACACACGTCTTATGGAATATTTCAAGGCCAGTGCTCAGGATTTGTAAGCAGCCATTTGAGGAAAACAGACCTTCTTAATAGGTTAAAAATTAAATAGAAAAAAGATTTTTGGAGAAAAGTAACCTACACTTCCACCCTTTCATGTAATCGATGAGTTAAATGTGTGATCGAGCTTATTAATGAGAAAAAAAACAAAACAACGAATTACCTGCAATGCCTTGTAGATGACACCAGCAGACCGTGGAGATCGTGTAGTGTTGTTGTCTAACTGCTGCTCCACGCTACGCAGCAGACCGCTGAAGTCAGTAGGGGGGTTGTGGGTGCGGGTGCCCCGGTACTGAATAGAGCTGAATGCTTCCGGAAAGAGGCCAAGCTTTCTGAAACGTTCCTGAAGAAGCCGCTCAGCTGATTCTGATGGCTTATCTACAGTGAATAAGAGAGAGATTCATTATTTTGCTTACTTTATCTATTTCAATGTAATTTCTAACCTATTGTTTTGTGAATAGGACAGCAAAGTGGAAAGCATCCAAAACTCAGTAAACTGACCTGAGCCTAATAACTTGGTGTGGACTGTCTCATGGAAGATTATAACAGCAGGACCCAGAGTCGAAAGGGGCACATCCAAACCACAGCGGGCAGTCGTAGCTTTCAGCTCCTTCGTAAAATGCTTTAGATACGCATCTGACGCATCCCCGAGAAACTTGAAAAGATCATCATGAAGCCGGTCAGCATGTGTCCGATAGATGACCAGATCAGACACTGCGAGCACCTTCAGGAGGAGGCGGGTTCGCTGTCCTTGGTTAGCTCCTGCCCCCAGGAGTCCCTCTGTGTCAACAACCACCACCTTATGAACAGGGTCCATTGCTGCCCACACCCCAACGGTGCAGGATTCCTGGGTTGGGGATGTCTGGAACACTTCACGACCCAGAAAGAAAGTGTGATTGAGGGTATGGGATTTGCCCTCTCCAGTATTGCCGAAAATGGACACCACCTTCAAGAGCTCCTCAGGCCTGCAGCCTAATTTCCTCACAAACTCCTCCTCATCCTTCAGCTGTTCCGGTTAAGGAAATAAACATAAGCCATTTACTTAGGCGATATCACACAGTTACGTAAAACAACTAGTAGTTTGAAAATAAGAGAAAGCATAATGCTTTGTCACAGATTAAAAGGAACTTGGGTCGAGCAGAGCGACAGTGAGTTCCCTCACTGCTTAAGGCAAGTGGTGCTCACTGCAGAGCCAAATGACGTCCAGCTCCCCCTCTCTGGACATTATAGGTGGAGTTATGTATAGGGTTAGGCCATCTAGCTCCACCTTATGTCCAGCGAGGGGGAACTGGACATCAAGCAGCAGGCGTTCAGGGGGGTGGCGTTAGGATGAAATCACGTTCCAGGGAGAGGGTTTCCCCTTGGCTTAGCACAGGGATGTCCATGGGGGGCCAGGCCAGATTTCAACTTTAGAGCCCGGGACTGCTCAAGGCGTTCTGTAACCACTCCGCTCCATGATTTCAACTTCCCACTCCAAACTAACTAGTGAGAGAATCCTTGCTCCAAGTGACCATTGTCTGTGTATCATTTGTTATTTTAATATTCAATTCAATAAAATTTGGAAAATCAAAAAAGGACTTGTGTCATTATTGATTAACAAATACAATTAATAAAAACAAACAACGATTTTTCGATTTTACACAAGTTAAAAATAGGAAATGACGAAAAACCCCTACAGTAGTCCAAATCCATGTGTCATTAGTTCCTTTAATTTTCAATTAAGACACAAATTAAAAGAACGAATAATACATAGATTATCATGGAGTGAGAGAAAAGGTTTAAAAACTTTGCTCAACTTTGCTTTGCCCTTGCGGACGCGTAAAGTATAACACTAGCTTTATGGGATAGAGGGATAGAGTTGTGGGTAGGATTAGGGTGTTGTTGGTATTCTAGCTCCACCCATTAGGCCCAAATTACATTCACTCCTCCTCACTGGATATGTAGCAAGGCGGAGCTAGACTTAGAGCTAGCTCCACCCATTTGCTCTGCAGTGAGCATCGTCCCGAAGTCAATAGGCTTGTTCGACTTCATGCAGCTGCACAGACCGATCGGCGGCTGACTTGAAGCAGCGCATGCCGGTTAGAAATTTTATCTGACTTGATACAGCGCCGACGCCACGTGACTGTGACGTATGCCATCAAAGTACCGTGAGAGCGATTCGAGAGTAGCCGGAGAACTCTTCTCAAGAGCGGCTGCACGAGCTCTGATGACGACACAGCTGTTCCACGATGTTTCACCGCATGACAACGATCACGTGTGTTTTGTGTTTATTCGAAAACCTTTAGTTCCTCTAAAGCTCACAAATCAGTTTTTTATAACAGTAAACACTCTTTTCATGTAGTTGCGATGTTATATTGTGCCATGTTTATCAAATTAAAACTGATTAAAAAAAGTAGACTCCACTTCATTGATAGTAGCTTAAGTTGAACTTTATTCTTTAACAGACCATCACCTGCTGTTAGCATTCCATTGACTCCCATTCATTTTGGCGTCACTTTGACAGCGAATAACTTTACATCTGAGGAGTTTAAAGACTCCATTTGTCCATTATTTATTTCTAAAGAAACACGAAAATGTATAAAAGGCTCCATTACCTTTTATCTTAAGTTATGGCCCCGTAGAAGCAGTTTTTGTAAAAATAGGCTAACGATTGCGTCATGACTCTCTGTCGCACAGTAGAGAGATTACCGTATTGACAGGAGGAGAAGCTCGCAGGCAATCGGGGGGACGTGGAGGCAAAATGACAAAATAATTCATCAGAATACTTCGCAAAAGTTTCTCCTGCTCCTAGCTCATGGACACCTCCTACTCACGCTCTCCGTCTCTGCAAGTTTCGGAAGGGAATGATTCAGATTTCTCTTGGCACAGCTACTAGAAGACAGACGGGTTGCTCACGTCACATCTACGTCGTCAAGCTCAGTTTGAGTCTGCGCAGTGCGCTCAGCCATCAAGAAGTGAGAGCTTCTAATTGACTTCACTTTTCTCCGTTGAATCCAATGGGGTCGCTGTGTCCATTTCTTTTACCGTCTATGGTTACATCCAGCCGCAGCCGATGTTGAACACACCTAATGGGTTTTTTGAATGAGGTTTTGGTTAAATGGCTGAAATAAGGTCTGTGGTCAGTGTGGTGAACACAAGCTCAAGGCACTTTCACGTTTTATTCTGCAACGTAAAATACATCAATATTCCCCTACTCGCTGTCGATGAGATTAAACGTCATCACGCCGAATAGGTCAGCTCAGTTCACTTTTACAGCATCGTTATGGTTATAATTGTGCTCTTACAAACTATTCTAACTCAAACGTTCTGGGAAAATGTCTTTAGATACAAACTGAAAGAGTTGTCTGAAGCTTAGTGGTGGTGGTGATGTTGAATTCATGGGACCGTGGTGTAGTTAGTTTTTAGCCTACCTTTAGCTTTTTACTTCTGGCGACTGCATTTGGGCTTCAAAATTCATAAAAGTTGTTTTCAACTGTGATGATTATCTTGAAGGACAAAACATGTCATCATGGACAAAACGACAGCGTGACGCTAACTGCCGGTTGGCCTACAAAGTGACATCATACCAGCACCACTCTATTTGGGCCTAATGGGTGGAGCTAGAATATCCAACCACACCCTAACCCTATAACACCCTACCCACACCTCTATCCCTCTACCCCATTAGACGTCCAGAGAGGAGGAGCTTGGACGTCACTTGATTCTGCAGTCAGTAGGATTGGAGCAGCCTCTCACAAAATGCCTTACCTGCATGTCTTCCTTTTCATCCACCAGAAGAAAGCTGATGACTTTCTCCAGTTTAGCTTTCAACGCATCCAGCTGTTCATCCCCAGTGCTGCAGTTCTTCTCCGCGGGTTTACAGGGAGGGTAGGCAGTGATAGGGTGCTTTCTTTTACTGACCCCGCTGTGAGTCCGCTTTTGACAGTCCAAACACAGGTTGATTTTACATCCCTGACAGCGGACCACTGCTCTCAGCCGCCCCCCGTTCGGAACCCCACCGTCCCCTTTACATGAATCGCAGTAGGGTACGTGGCCAGGTGCGATTCGGATCCTGTCGTGGTTCCTCATGCGCTCCTGGCGGTGGAGCTCCAGCTCGCAGCGCATGCACTGCAAGCTGCCGCATTCATCGCACTCGAAGGCGGCCTCGTCAGTACCACCGCAGGCGTAACTCTCCTGACAAACCAGGACACCGTTCACCCCCTTCTCCGCTGAAGAGCCCTGACCGCTCATTATACGTCTAAATATAATAGCGAGGTAGCACACCGAACTGAAACAACCAAATTGAAAGTACTAAACGCTCTCTGTAAATATACCGACTGGTTATCCCTCAGAAAGTTTAACCAACTAACTTACAGCAGAGACCAATCTAAATGTACAATCAACAAGAGAGATGATTTATTATACCTCATGAATGATGCATCTGAGTTCTTCTTAAACGAAATATCTTACTCGTTTGCCTTGAATTTCATTGGAATTCTAAATGTGTTGTCAAATTATGACACTGGCTTAAAATCAAATATTCAATATGAACTATAAATAGATCGGTTGACATCCGTATAGCACTGGCACTAAGTCAGACTAAAGTCTAGCTTTCTGGCTGATGTAAAAGTGACCGAGCAGTCTAAAGTGTCTAAACTCACAAACTACAATCGAAATGTATTTATTGACAGACGTAAACACTAAGAAAACAGCTACATTCGAGTATTGTTATCGTCCTGGGCTTTTGTTACTCAAGCTAACTAAGATTAGCATACGTGTCTATAAAATACCCTCCAATTTCAAAGACAACGGATACTAGGGGGTTAGAAATATGATTTCTGCAGCTGAATTAATGATTATTTAGTATCATACAGACTGTCCTTAAAGTATGTTCACCCAACAACACATTGATCAACACAGCTTTGACCGAACAAAACAAGCTGATTTCGAGCCAGAATCACACCGCAGTCTTCATCAAATTAGCCGCTGAATTCCCTGAAACATCGCACACGACAACGACTCTTTGATAAACACAAATTAATAAGCCGGTTGATGTCAAGATAACTGTTTTTCCCCACCAGCTTGTAAAACGATTCCCCTCCCCGGTAGATTCGGGTGAATGTTGTTGCCAGGTCAGATCAGCTGATCGGCTTGTTTTCACTGTAGCTGCAGTCGAAGGTTACCAGACGCAAAGCCTCATGGGAAATGGAGTCCATTCTCTACAAGCAACATTTACTTATACACTTATCATGACATGAATTCAATTTCAGTTGAAGTGTTAGGATAAGGAGAGGTTGACAGATATAAGATATATGATTAATATTTTTATATGATAAAATATTTTTTTTGGGGGGGGGGGACATATGAGGAGACAGAAGAATAGCATTGGGCATTCATATCTGAAAAAGAAGTGCACAATTGAATTGAGTGTGTGTGTGTGTCTGCGTCTGTGTATGTGTATGTATACATATATACATATATACATATTAAATAAACTATTCTTGCAGGTAATATACTATTACAGCCCACTTTAGTGTAAATTATCATACTGAAGTAGGCTACACCTTTTAAAAAATGTCAAATTAAACAGTTGAAGTAGTCTACATTTTTAAATGAATGTGTTTTAATATCTTTTATTGTACTTTATAAAAGCACACTTGTTTTGATGTGTTGACTAACATTCTAAAACACATGTAGGCTACTTGATTATGACTGGTTTATTTGTAAATGTACTTAATCGCAACTTCATTACAAATCTGTAGCCTATACATAGTTATATTTAAATACATGATATGTCTTTAGAATTGAAATTAAAGTAGCCTATATTTAAGTGTACAATAAATGCAGGCCATGTCAGAACATTTGTCCGTACACATAAACCATATTTCGAAGACAATAGAAGTAAATATGAAATTATGTATAAAGTAAGTTCTACTTAAAGGAACACTCCACCATTTTTTGAAATAGGGCTTATTCACCTTCTTTCCCACATTTAGATAGGTGGGCAAATGCATGTTTGTCTCAGTGCATGCGTTGTTTTAGTTTGACAGGGTCGGCGCTAGCTTAGCTTAGCTTAATGAATGGAATCCTTTGTTGCCAGCTAGCATGTCCTGAGTAAAAGTGATAAAAAAATTTAAAAAACCCCACCTAATTACTTCTTGTGGTCTGCGTATTCACAACAAGTACAAATAGCGATGCAGATTAACACTAGGCGATTTCCTAGGCAGATATTGACTTGGGACTATATTAGGGGGAAGCACAGGCGAAGCACTGCTACTTGGGCGCAGAAATATCACGCAACACATGAAATGTGAATATGTGGTATAATATGGGAATGTGAATACAGGTATAATATGGGTCAATCTATACATGCGTCATGTTTAAAATAATCATTTACTCTGTGGACAGCTGTCCATTTGGTCCATTCGGCGTGGGGCTTTTTTTCCAGTTTATCACACCGGAAAAAAAATTGAGTAAAAGTTACTGCAGGATGGATCAACGTCGTGAAATCCTCGGTAGCTGTGACACAACTGCGGGCACGCTCATCTTGATCTGACGCGCTGAGTCTGGTCATCGATGGCAGTAACTTGTCCCACTCGCCACAGCACAGACACTCTATTTCAGTCGGCATATTCCCCCACATTCACACCACCAGTTTGTGTTGGCTCTCATCCTCACGTCCTCAGACTGTTGAGCGATCGCAACCTCCTCCTCCTGTCGTTCTATTTCCTCTTCTGAAAACTCTGGTTCATAGAGGTATGGTTCTGGATCTTGACTGTCTGAGAACCCTCTTCGTCTCTCACAAAATTAGCCATGTTCATCGCCATTCATGTACTGTAGGAAAAATAGCCAGCTACTATTCACGCTGGTATGTTGACGGAAGTCGTGGGATTTCATGTGTTGCGTGATATCTCTGCGCCCAAGTAGCAGTGCTTCGCCTGTGCTTCCCCCTAATATAGTCCCAAGTCAATATCTGCCTAGGAAATCGTCTAGTGTTAATCTGCATCGCTATTTGTACTCGTTGTGAATACGCAGGCCACAAGAAGTAATTAGGTGGGTTTTTTTTTATTTTTTTTATCACTTTTACTCAGGACATGCTAGCTGGCAACAAAGGATTCCATTCATTAAGCTAAGCTAAGCTAGCGCAGACCCTGTCAAACTAAAACAACGCATGCACTGAGACAAAAATGCATTTACCCACCTATCTAAATGTAGGAAAGAAGGTGAATAAGCCCTATTTCAAAAAACGGTGGAGTGTTCCTTTAATAAAGAAAATTATTTTCATAATATGTAAAATTAGCTATGCTAAAGTGTAAAGTGCCTTCTCTTTTTCCCAAGGATCATGTTAAGTCACTTTTCATCACTAGTTACATAAGTCATTGTAGTAACTATGTTCAGGGTAGACAACATTTAAATTTTTCTGCTACTGGATTTCAATAATGAAAAGTGAGGATCTGAGGGTCAGACATACAGACATTCAAATCATAATCTTGTCTAATTTTCAGAAGTTATTTTTATTATTATTTATTTATTTTGGAAACATGTATTTTAAAGAAATGGTTGACACCCATCATACACAACAGTAGCTACAACCATGATCTATATAAAGGTCATTTAGATCCTTGCTACAACCCAATTAACTGCCCGTCTCTCGCTCAGCCTCATATTCATTCACGTAAAATCAAATAATAGGCCTATCTACCATAAAAAGACCCATTATAACTAAAATAATAATTAAAGCTGCAAGCAGCATTTATCGGGGTTCAAGCAGTTAAGGCCGTTAAGGACTAAGCACAAAAGCATCAAAAGTTACAAAGTTATATTTAGCAAGCTTGTAACCACTGACATCATAGATGGAAAAGACAATGTTCTAGCATGATTTACCATGATATACCACGTTCTAGAATGATTTACCAGGATTCTAGCATGATTTACCTTGATACACCACATTCTAGTATTATTTACTATGATTTACCATGTTTCCAGCGTGATTTACCATGATTTACCACATTACTAGCAATTATGTGAAGTGTCAGTGCAAATGAAGTGATAAACACTGATATGATTGTGTTATAATAGTTATTGTTATATAAGTGATTTTTAAGTGTCTAAATATGAATGATGCAAAATCACATGTGAAAAGACTTCATTAATAAGTAGAATGGCTAGCAGAGGGCAGTAGAAGACCACTTATTGGCTCAGTTTCACTTTAAACTTCATGATTTTAACCAGTTTTCTGCACTAAAGCAAACCAGTTTTTCCATGTTAACTCAATAATGCATGCTTACACACACACACACACACACACACACACACACACAAACATACACACACAAATACAAATTTGTTTTTGGGATATGTTATTGAGAAAGTATATTTATTTGTCTATAGGCATTTCTTTGTGATCTAATAATATAAAACTATATTACCAGTATAGGGCTGTAACGATTCCTCGATTAAAGGGGTCATATAGGCCTACTGGTACATGCACTTTTACAAGTTGATTGTACTGAAATGTGCGTTGGCAGTGCCTGCACACAACCATCATAAAATGATAAAAATCCATCCAGTGTTTTTTTTTAAAATCTCCTTATATGTTCTACACTTTCTGAAATCAAGCCGTTTGATTTTGTGACGTCACAAAATCGACGCCCCTCCCACGGTTGTGATTGACAGCAGCGTTTCAACACAGACCGTGAGTGAGCTGTCTATCATCATAGTGCATTGATATGCTGGAGAAGAATGGCGTCTAAGTCATTTTGATGTTTTGATGTAATATTCCCAAAGCATTGACGCAGGGATTCCCCACGATCAACGTCCATGCTTTCATGTTTGCGCAAATCATTTCACACCAGACAGCTTTACAAAGGAGGGTCAGTAAAACTGGTTTTGCTAAGAAGCTGCTCCTGAAAATAGGATTGGTACCAACTATTCGTGTTCCTGCTGTACCTCCAGAAGAAGAAGTGAGTGTAACGTTTTATTAACCTTTATATTAATCTTCATTAGCCTAGAAATCTAGACGCACCCTAGCGGCAGCAAAATGTATTTTGCAGCCAGGTGGGTCTAGCAACTCTCAATAGACCTTCTAGCTGCAAAAACCTAAATTGGGTCAGGCCAATCACGTCGCTTATAGAGTAGGCGGGGCGGGCTTAACATATGACGACAGAGTTTCGACGGTTACCTGCCTGCGACTTGAAAACAAAGAATGACGGCTGCTGGAGAACAGTCTTTCGAATCGGCTTTGTCCGCGACTCTGGAGGACTTGGAGTTAAGTTTTTCTTTAAGAAAAGAGCAAAGAACATTCTTTAAAAAAGGAAGATGTGTTCGTCGTTTTGCCGGCCAGATATGGCAAAAGTTGAATGAATCTATCAACTAGCTCCGCTGTTGGGAAAACGCTCTGGTTGGTTGAAGCGCTGTCCTATTGCGTGCAGAGGGAATTTGAAAGACAGCCGTTTATCCCGCCCCTCGGAGTGAGCGTGTCTATGGTGAGTTGCCAGACTAAACATCTTGATGTAGTCTGGCTTGCCAGGCTAAATCTTTATATTAATCTTTGCAAATCGCTTGCTGCACGCTTCACGGTGAATGCGGCTGTTTACACTCAGAGTACATTACGACATGTTTTCTATGTACGACGTTCTCAATATAATTCATAATCCCACGTTAATGAACAGCGCGTTATGGTTATTGTGTTAGAAACGGTGTCAAACAGAACAGAGGGGCGGGGTGAGCAAAGCTCATTATCATTTAAAGACACATGCACTTAAATGGCGTGCTGAAAACAGAGCTGTTTTTAACCAGGTAAAATGAGTGTTATCTTACAATACTAATGAGAATTTTTAATTGAAGTATATTACAAACTTTTAATTTAGACCCTAAAGAATCATATTAGCTTGTACAAAAATGGCATTATATGACCCCTTTAAAGTCAAGTACTTTTTTTTTAAATCCTAGATTGCAATTTACCGGAAGTGGTGCATTCCACAAACGAGAATCCATCAACCGCAGAATTACACAGTTTTCTAAGACAACGCGATGTATTTAAAACCATTTACACAGTCATTATATAGCATAGTGCTATTGTGAAATCACAAAGGCTGTGATTCAGTTAAATAAATATATCCTCTGTTTTTTTGTTTGTTTGTTTGTTTTTTCACAGAGAAGATGCTTTAATTACATGAGTGCAGAGTACATGTTAAAATTACCTCAGCTCCGTCCACAGTAAACGCTGCTCCAAGCAAACTCAGTCTCTGCAGTGCTGTTTGTTTACGTTTCCAATAACGTGCATTTGGGAACGCAAGTCAGACGCAGTTTGTGTTTCATAGTTGTACTGTTATTATTTATATTTGTGGAGCGCGTCTCGGGATTCTCAAACTGCTTCTCGGTTTCTCAAATTGCTGTTCATCTCGGTTTCAAAATAAAAGTTTAAACATCGCGATTTCAAAATAAAAGTTTAAACTCTCACTCTGAGTTTGCATGTTTTGATGTGCACATGTTCTTGTTCAAGAAATTACAGTGGCTGTAGCATTTCTATCGTACAGAAGTGGCCAAATATTAAAGGTTAAGTTGACATTTGAATTTAATGTTGTTTGGCCAATAAACAAGGATTTGATAATGCCTTAGTGTAACAACAACCAGGCCGCTGGTGCCCTCTGCAGGCATTTGTTATTCATGTACATAAGTTATGTTTATATTAGTTTATATAATTTATTTTACATGGGTATATTTTAACAGTGTTGTTCAATAAAACCCATATAATTACTTACTTTGATACTTTACTTGAACCAATCATTATTGCTTGTTATTATATATTTGTATTTTAAGTCATTTTAAAGGCTGTTGTTAACTTGAATCTATTTTTTACCACATTTTTTTATCCGATTACTTGAATAGAATACTCGATTACTAAAATAATCGATAGCTACAGCCCTATCATAATAAAAAAGCTTTTTAAAGCATTTGTTTGTTTCCCAATACTGAAAGCTAATGAAAAGATCATATGTAATCTTGCTGCTCCCTCAAGTGGACAAAAGTGGTATTATAGCTTACATTTTACAATTGAAGTGTTTGAATGAATGAGTGAATGAATGGGAATTTGGTTTTTCACTTATATCTCGGTAACCAGAACGCGAAAAATTCTGAAACTCAGAGCATAGATAGTGCTCGAGGAGCCCTGTTGAATGAGACTATCATTCAGGCCCGCGACAACACGTTTCGATCAAGAGCCTGGAGAGGACCTTACCATCAAAATTTGAGCGCGCAACGACTTTCCGTTTTCGAGTTATGAGTGAATTTGTATTCGGGGACGTGGCGTAAATGCCGTTTTACTTTCGGTTTCAGTATTCACTTGTGACTCAGTTGTCAATAGTAATACAACAATAGATTAATTTTGACAAAATGTGATTGTAAATGTTAAAATAATGATTTTATAAAGTCTAAATATGAATTATAGAACAATATTAGGGAGTAGTATGATGAAATGACAGCAGGGGGCAGTAAAATACCACTTATTGGCTTAATATGCTATGTTATTCATATTCACCTTTTTTATTAACTGTTATAGAGGCAAATTTTGTCCGATCTGTCTTTTTCATGCTTGTTCTGACTTGTTTTTAAGGTCTGATCATTCATATTAGAGATATAGGCTTTTGTGGACACTTGGTCAAGGCTACATTTTGAAGTGACCCTATTATTAATTATTAATTATTAATCCAAATGAAGAAGTTATAATTTTTCTGATAATTATTGAGTACAGATAATTGCACTGCACTGGTTTTGAACATTATTATATGAACATTATATGAGCACAGATGGAAAACACCATTTACAGCCAATACAGGCAATTTACCATAGGAAATATATGGTTTTAAAGCATTTTAACAGTTATAGCGCCACCTATGGTCCGATCTCCATAAAAATGTCCATGCTTCTTTAGCATGTTATGTCACATATGCTCATTAATTTTTGTGAAATTCTGACTTTTTATTTAGGATTTATAGACGTTTGAGTGTATTAGGACATGCCTATTTTCTAAATGACCCTCTTATAGCCAACCAAAAGCAAAATTTCAACTTCTTTTTGATAATTATTGATCTAGAGAGTCCAGAGAATTGTCCTAGAATGGTCTGGTTCTGATCGGGCGAAAAACCAGGGACTAGTTCGCAAAAGTAGGTTTTTAACATAATTCCGAATATTTAATGAATGGTTTGATTGACAGCAATGGTTCTTGAGGCAAAGTTGTTCTCCATGAGGAGATCTATCAAATGATATGCATATTGTGTGGATGAGTGTAACACCACGTGATTACAGAGTCATAAAACTCGTTAGCGCCAACTAGTGGCCGATTTCTTTCAAAATTCTTACAGACCTCTAGAACCATGAGTTGAACATGCCCATCGAGTTTCGTTTCGATCGGTCTCCGTTAACCTTGTCTAATAGGTGCTCAACTTCATTGGCCAATGGCGGCCATGTTTTTCAAGATACGCCAATGTCCTCATAGATTTACATGGCACCTTGGACCAAGAGACTGCATACCAATTTTCAAGTCAATCGGACTAACGGTCAGGTGGTTATAGCCCTTTTCATGTTTTTTTCATGTTATAGCGCCATCTAGTGTTCAATCGTCGCGATTTTTTTACTGTGACCCCAGATTGAGCTCATACATATGTGTACCGAGTTTGGTGAAAATATCTCATTGCGTTCCCGAGTTATAGCCATTTTAGTAAAATTAGCTCCGCCTCCTGCGAACGTTTTGACACCTCATAGCAACCATGTATCGAAATTTCAACTTTTTTTCGATAATTATTGATATTCAGACTCCAGAGAACATTTCTGCACTGGTTTGGTTCCGATCGGGCGAAAAACCAGGGACTAGTTTGCAAAAGTAGGTTTTGAACAAAATCCAATATGGCGGGAAAATTTGCATACCGGAAATGAAATACCTCCTATATGTTTTGTTCGGCTTGAGCCAAGGATTCCAATGATGTATGACACTTGAAGCTGGGACAAATGGTTATTGAGATATGAGCAAAATAGTGGATTTTTTTTGTTTTTTGCGCTATAGCGCCACCTATAGGCCAATCGGGCTCATACTTTGATAACCTCTCCTCGATTTTTGTACTACCTTGTGGCCAAGTTTCAAGTCTCTAGCACTTACGGTTTGGGCTGCACGATGCGTTTTAGCGGAGAAGAATAATAATAATAATAATAAAAATCCTTACAAATACAATAGGGTTTCAGCACTTCGTGCTTGAACCCCTAATTAGGGTCAACCGCAATTCTCCTCCAAACCCCAGTCCAGTAGGTGGCGGAAATGCATCTTTTTATTAAGTTGCCACCGCCATAGCCATACTGTAAGAAGAAGATCAGTGCCTGTTGACAAATGACAAACAAAGCTAGTTAAACTCAAGTCCTCATTCACATAATATTCTGACAGCGAGATAACTATGGCTGAGGAAGAGTTCACAGACATAAATGGCAACTCGATTTCTTTAGACTGCCAAACTCACTCTGCTTTCTGCAGAGAGTTTACTGTCACCTCACCGAAACTGTCCTTGCGCAAGGTGATGGTGTGCACCTGCTTTATATGGTTAATTGCTTATGCTATATTTTTCTTCACCGAGGTAAGAACGTTTTATAATGCAAATAATATGAACTCGTAAGCATATTTAATTGTATAATACTAAAATGAGATTATTATACTGACTTGTATTAATGCCTAGAACACTGCAGTCCTGTCGAGTGCCATCATCCTCACGCTGGCTGGGATGATGATTCATATTCATTTTGTAAAAGTGGACCATGAGACTCTTCTTATAATCGGCTCCCTCGGCATCCAACTGTCTTCATCTTACGCATCTGGACGAGAAAGCACGACCTTCATTGAGATGAGCAAGCTGAAAGACATAGTCATCAACGAGGCCGTTTATATGGTAAACAAAGTATTTTGCTCTCGTGCATGATGGACTTTGTAATCTAGAAATCATAATCATGTAAAAAAAAATAAAATAATAATCACTCCTTGAATGTTTCCACCTCAGCACAGCATCATATACTATCTGTGCATTCTGATCAAGGACCCGGCAGAGCCTGAGACTGTGACAAGCGTCGTCCCTCTATTCCAGGTATGAAGAAGCTGTATATGAATCAATCTGTGATGCTGTGTAGCATGTCATATATAAATGCCCCATTCATTCAAATTAACACGTTGCTTTCTTCCGTCAGAGTTCAAAGCCTCGGCTGAATTGTTTGGTTCAAGTCTACAGAAGCTGTCAAGAGATTCTTGCAGAGACCAGATGACGCAGAGGTAATGGTTCATAGCATACTATACATGTTTTACATAACTGGCATAGTTCTGTCTGTGTCTATATATGTTTTATGGCTCTATTTCTTTTACTCAACAGTCTTTCTTTGAAACAGGATAAAGATTGGAAAACCACAGAATGGACCATAAGCGTATTGTTGGTAGTATTTGTATTGTTAACTACACTACATCTTTCTGTTACATATAGTAGTTTGTTAGATTCATGTCTCACCTCGTTTAAAAACATTATTTTATGATCAGACATTTTGTATTTCTCATTGATTTTTTTTTTTTTCTATATTAATGTTGCAGTATAATATCCATTTGTTTTTCCTCACTGTTTCTGACCTTAAATAGCCACTAGGGGGACATGTGTGCCAATTTTTGGAAACTGATGCAACATAAGTTTATTCAATATTATTATTATTTAAATATCCTATTTGGTACAATAAGGTTTCATTTGTTGACATTAGTAAACTGCATTAGTCATCATGAACTAACAATGAGCAATACTTCTACAGCATTTATTAACCTTAGTTAATGTTAATTTGAACATTTACTAATACATTTTTTTAAAATCAAAAGTTGTATTTGTTAGCATTAGTTAATGGACTGTGAACTAACATGAACAATGAACAGCTGTATTTTTTATAAACGAACATTAACAAAGGTTAATAAATACTGTAAAAATATGTTGCTCATTGTTACTTTGTTAGTCAATGCATTAACAAATATGACCTTATTGTAAAATGTTACCGTGATATGACATTTTAATTATTCATTTTTGTTTGATTTTAATAAATGTTTATATTAAAGAGTCAAAATAAAAACTGTTTTAATTCAATTTTAATTGCAAATACTAATTTGCTTGATGAATAGAAACAATACAGAGATTTTATTTTAAAGAAGTATAGAGAATCAATGCATTAATCAGCTGTTAAAGCAGATCTTATTTGACCACCATTATTGTGGGTCACTTGAGGGATTATGCTAATCCATCTCATTCGCTTTTTGACGGGTCAGCATTTGATTGTGTTCCAGTTTTTGTCAGGATATCTTGTTATCCAAAGCAGTTTATGTCTGAGAGCTAGCATACAGGTTCAACTCACTCTAACTGGATGGAGTGAGTTTATCTGAGCTCTTTTTGCAGAATTCAGAGCACTACCAAGCTTCTGAGTTATTCAATTACATAGTTGAATCAATTATTTTATTGGTGTCAAAATTTTTAAATTATGTTTATATACTGTAAATACCAAGTGGAAATATATACTGTGGTTTCCTGTAGTAAATGCTTTCTAGAGGTCAGACAACAGAAGGCAAGTGAACCTTTTTTGCAATATCAGTTTCATAGTATTTCTGGAGCACAGCTGTACTGTAGATCATACTGTCTTCTGTTGTTTCGTGGACCACAAAACTAGGGTTTTTTTGTTATTGTTGCTGTGTTTACCTTTTTTTATGATTCCACTAAACATTACATATTCTGAGGAAATGTTTTCCATGCCACCTCTGTATTTATATAGTCTACAGTTTCCTTATAGGAACTCGCTCGAGCCTGTTGCATATAGACAAGGGTTAAGAGCTGTCATTCGAGTTTACCCTTTTTGGAAAAAGAAAGAGAAACCACCCATATTTATTTGAGTTCATGGTGCTTTGTGTTTACACCCAGTGAAACATTCCCTTCACTTTTGAAAGCAACTATCAACAATGATTATAAGAAACACAGATTCCACTCTAACGTTTGCTTAAATGAATATTCTGGGTTCAGTACTTAAATGACAGCATGTCTGGTGATTGCCACAGAAAATAATTTCAACAAAAGAAAGCTAAAATCTAGAGTTAGTGAGGCAATCTGGTGAGGCCCTTACAATGGAATTAAGTGGGCTAATCTGAAAATGTAACTATAGTATAAGCCGCTTTCCGACCAAGTAGTTCTAGGAACTTAGTCCTAGGAACTGTCCACTTCTAAACAGTTCTAAGAACTACTCTCCCCCAAACTCGGTTTTGCTGTTTGCGTTCGCACTGGCCAAGTGGCCATAGGAACTGGTAGGAGGGGTAAGGGAGTGACGCAACCACGGTGACTTTTATTTTGACGGCGCGACGGACCTTTATTTTGGCGGCGCTGAGAACGCCAGAGCAAACAATGCTCGCATTCTCTGTGTTTATTAGTTAGCGATCTGTCTAACACAGTACTGTTTAATATGTTATTAGATAGAACTGTGTTAGAAAGTAGACAGTATATGAAAAAAGGTTATTAGCCTATGCCGTGTGGTTGATGTCCAGTGTTGCTAGCATGGGCAGATAAACATAATCATGTTTGGCTTGGTCCCCTCAAAGTTGCGTTGGATTTTCTCTTCAGCATTTAAGGTTTAGAGACCCATCTATCACTGTTTTCCATGTTTGTATAGTTAGTTTATGGAGTAAATATATAGGCTATAATCTGTTTGTTTACATTCTAGCTGTTTTAAAAATGGCGGGTGCTGGTGTTCCGCGTGCGTTCGGTCAATCAGCGTACACTAACGTCACGGGTAGTTCCTATAGTGCTGGTTTAGACCCTACTCTGAAGTAGGACCTAAATTAGTTCCTACAAATGGAGTTCCTAGAACTAAAATCGTTCCTAGTTCCTGCGGTGCGAACACGCCGACATCCGGGTACTATAGCCAATAGTTCTAGGAACTGTGAAAAGGTTCCTCCGGTCGGAAAGCGGCTATAGTATAGCCACAAGATGTGAACAATATTTGTGTTAATATGACTCTAGTGTAAAAAAAAAAAATCACTTACTAACCTTTTCTGTCTGAAGTTAGACTAAATGCTTTTGAAACAGTTATATTGTGAATTTTATTATAATTTTACATAACTGTTCTCTATTTTCATATATTGTAAAATATAATATTTTTGTGGAAACCGTGATTAATTTTTTTATATTAAATTATTTTGATCAATTATTTTAGTATATAATTGAAATAGATTTTTTTTTTTTTTTTGTTGCAACATTTCTTTACTGACACTTTAGATCAATGTAATTCATCCTTTCTGATTAAAAGTATTAACTCCTTTCAAAAAATATCTTGAAATATAACTGACCCCAAACTTTTGAACGGTAGTGAAACAGTTTACAACTTTGTTCCCACAGCAATGTAAAACGACCATAAAAATGACTAGAACAGCTTTACAGCTCAAATAAGTTTTAACCAGAATTAATGTAAGTGATTTTATAAAAATATAAACTTAGAATTTCCTGCATAACTTTGCTCCTTTTGCTGCTTCTTTTTTTTGCGCATCTTTTGTCTCATTGTAACCTTTAAAAAAATATATTATTATTATTTTTTTTTTTGAAAAACTAAGGAAGAGCGAATATTAACATTATGCTACAAATGCAGTTGATGGGGCTTAACTCGTATTGAAGTCCTGCTTGAGCCCGAATAGAACCTAAAGGTCAGAGTTCAGAGATCTTGTTGTTATTCAAATACTGTTTCCCATGTAGCATTGCTTCATTCCCCTCTGACCATTTGGAATGACCGTTCCCATAAAGGCTGTGAAAACAACTGAAGGGTTTAAAATGATCCTGTTAGGTTGCTGTGAAGATGCTCCTGACAGGATAATCATCCCTCCCGGAGGTGTGAACCTCCCAGGAACTCTGCTCGGGGGGGTGTCGGTGGGGGTTTGGCTGTCCTACACCCTCCAGCCACCCAGCGGAGCACACCATAAACAAGCTGTCCACCATCAGCACTTTTACAATTAATGAAACTCTATATAACAATAAAATATCAGGGTGTTTAGCTGCTCGGATTGATGTGTTTATACTGTGTCCTCCTTATGCGGTTAAATGACGTTAACCACGGTTTATATCTTTTTGTATACATAAACACTCCAGAGGCACGTGAGCTCGCTTGGTTTATAAACTAAAGTACTCAAGTGATAAAACTTGGCATTTTCAGCTCAAGTGGGAGGAAGCCTTCTAAAGGACTCTGTTTTTGCCTTTTACAAGCAAAGGATGTTGATCTTACCCTCTTTTGAGACTGTTTTAATGTACATTTAATGCACATGCCAGTTAAAGTATTTAAACAGAGACCCCTCGTCAGCTGAATTTAATGGCTACATCTGATTGCCCGAAGGATGGGCTGTTTTTTGGAGGGAAAAGTTGTGTGGGAAGGGTGCAGGAACCCCGCTGTGATGGGAGTTCCCCTCCCAGCACCATTTTGCCTCCCTGTGGACTTTTACTATGTGCTAAGGTGTAACATTCACAGGCCATGAGGCAACACAAAAACACCCTGGTGATAGAATATGGACCGCTGAAGTGACTCCCTTCTCCAGCTGTAATATTTTTGTCATTGGCCAGATTTTTTTTTGTGTGTGTGTGCAGTTGCTAACTCGTAAGTTGGATGTACTTATATACCAGGAAGCAACATAAACCCTCCCTAAACTATGTTTGTGTGCTATGTCTATTGTGTAATAGTATATGCAAATAGTGCTAAGTAACACAATCTGGAAAATCTAACTGAATCTGACTTCTGATATGCCAAAGCAGCCAATGTGAACTTCTTCAGAAGTAAATCAGGATGTAAAATAAATTCAAGAGGGCATTATAAAGCCTTTAAAAGGAGAAAGATTGATACTTCTACTCAGGAAGCTATACTGCTGTGCTTTTTCAACGCTCTCCATCCCCCATACCTCTCTGAATAACAAAACTGTTACTGGAACTTCAACCAGAAAGCCCACCCCTTCAGCCTCAATCTTGGTTCTAAACTCTCTAGCTTCTCTTGATAAACGTGTGCCGAAACGTTAGGACAGGTGTTGTGGCTGTGCGTTGTCACCTGAACCGACCCATGGGAATGCGGCTGCGTCTTTTGAGTTGTCAGTTTACCTATTTATTTGTTAGTTTCAAGCATGTCAGCTGTAGCTTGATATAAAATATTGTCTTTTTTTCAGCTTCAGTCACGTACTCAGCCTCTCTCTTTCCCTGAGGTTGTTTTGGAATGCGTGCTTTCCATCTGCCTCCCTGTAAACTTTCACCTAGAAATATCCACCAGATATCCTCTTAAATTAAGTTCTCAAGTTTGCTACTGCCAAGTGCCTGTAAACAGTGGAGAAGGAATAAGCAACCATTTTTGTGATATTAGGTCAGTGACAAAGAAGAAAGATGACTGATTACTCTTTCTAATAAAATGAGAATAACAGGTTGTCTTGACATCATTTTCTTTAATCTATATTAATTATTTTATATATATATATAGAGAGAGAGAGAGAAATTAGATTTCAAATGAATGTTTTTTTGAACTTTCTATCGTCCTTGGTGTATCGTCCTTCTATCGTCCTCTATCGTTATCGTCCTTGGTGTGAGCGGGCCTTTAAACGTTAAAATTCCATTTAATTTGAACACCAAATTAGCATGATTTCTGAAGAATCATGTGACACTGAAAACTGTGTTTTTACTGTGTTTTCGATCAAATAAATGCATCCTTGGTGAGCATAAGAAAGTTCTTTCAAAAACATTAAAAAATCTTACCAACCTCGAACACTAGTGTATTTTCCATACATTATCAGCTGTCATAAAAATCTACATTATGACATTTACAATCCCTTCTTTTTGAATGGCACTGACATAATTTAAAGACTTGGCGGAATAATAATTGTAGCAATACGCCATTTCCTCAAAGATTAAACAGAGATTATGTTAATCTTCAGCGCTCGATTTCATGAGAGCTATTATGGATATCATTGTCTAAGTCTGTGGAAGCGGATGTTGATGTGTTAACCTAGCGCTCTGCTCACATTACCTCACCAGCAGTTAGATGATCTGAAAGGCTGGGCCGATAGACTGTAGATGTTCTTCCAGTCAAACCGGCTCTTTCGGCTGTTAAGATAAGCGGGGTGAGAGAGCTTGTAAAGCTGGTCAGGCGAGCACTCGCTTTGTTAACAAAACTTAAGCATTGTGCAGGCTTCATTTCAAATCATCAGTCTACATCTATCAATGACCTTTGGTCTGGATAAACTCACATTAAGAGCCACAATAGTTAGCGTCTTCATCGCGTGGTTAAATTACATTTGTGAGGATGGATATTGCTGAACTCTCCATCTTAGATTTTTAAAAGTTATCTTCTAGAATGTATGAGGAAATCATTTTGGTTTTGTAAATGTCAACAAGTTTTGTCTTTCATGTTAAAGGAACAGTGTTATAGACTGGTTAGTTTGGGTATATTGGTGCTTACAAAAAAAAAAACATGTCAGTGGAATTTTCCCCCTTCATTTTTACAATGAAAAGTGTGCAAACCTTTTTTTTAAACTCCGATGGGTCCCATTCCATCAGATTGAGTAAGCAAGAACCAGTCACGTTCAAGCGTTTATGTCATTGGAAAACACAGCTGACCCACATGCCTGTCTTGAATGCATTGCATTCTTACAGTAATACTACCATTAGAGCCGACAAATGATAACACAGATGTCTGACAAAGAATTTTGTGACTCTTGAATGAGTTTCTTTCTTTTCTTCAGTGTCAAGAACTTAATCTTACTTAGAATTTATCCATTGTAAGAAATCTATTCCACTACATTGCATGGGATCTTTAGGCAAGAATAACAGCAGTAATCATAATTGATTGTGGCATAACAGATTGTGGCAGTTCATAAGGGTGTAAACGACATGGTGACAAAAATCAGGATAGATTTTCATCAAGATTTCTAGAGTGCTGTTGTATCCACCTTATTTTGCAACTCAATATTTACATATTTTCTGTGAACGTGCAAAACTTCCGATTCATTTGGCAAATTACTAAAATAAAGTGCAGTAAACGATAAAACTATTAATTCTCACTACAAACCAGTGTGATGACAGTTATGATAAAGACAATCAATTAAAATAATAGGATAACAAATACCAGTTTTCAATATAAAGCAGCATAACAGACTGGAAGTGGCTGAACCAGTCTCGCACATTCAAGTTAAAGATGGTCACACCAACTCTTGAAAAGAAGTTGGATGACAAGCACGTCATGTAGAATACAGTGAAGTAAGGTACTCCATTGTATTTGTAAAGGTTTCTTATTTTGAATGATTGAGGGACAGTGATGATGTTTTCATCAGCCAATGATCTTGTCACTCAACAAGCCTCAGCAAGCGTGTGAGAATTTATGCGACTTGATGCACCATTAGTAAACATGTTCTGATGTCAGCATGTCTTCCCTTTTCGGTACTGGCTTGGGTGGTTGGGAAGTGTGGGATACTGTTGGTTGTTGTTGTCATCTTGTCCTTACTTGCAGTTGCGCCTCTTAGTTGGCTCGTGTGGCTGCACCCCCACCCCTACATGGAAAGTGTGAGAAAGGCACCGCCTTCTGATTCTCACCCTTGATGGACCTATCATAATTAATTAACTAACCTTAAGAGAGGCATCTCATCAGTGCAATAAAGATATTGATATTTCTGGAACTTAATAGTTGTTTGTGTCCCAAGTTTTATTTTATAATCCATTGAAATATGACTGTAAGTGTCTATGACTCTGTTCCCAAATCTAATGACCTTCCAAGCATCTTACTTGAAATGAAACCTATTAAGTGATTAATGTTGAATGCTCTGAAACTGAACAGCAGGCTCAACAATATTAAAGGCAATGTTTTTCACAAACACTTTTTGTTATACTGGTTGAAACTCTCTTTACATCCTAGCAGCAATCAATAATATAAGTGGTCTATATATTTATAAAATATTCTGTGGGAGTCTCAGGACCAAAAAATGTCCTTCCAATCATTGCATTCCGTCCTCATTAGTGTCTGTTTCTATGGGCCACTATACTTAAGCCATCCACCATGTTGGAACGGTCAAAGACGGTCTGTGAACACTCGAGAGAAAGTTACCTGAGCATCTGCATCCGTAGTTAGATGCATGCATGAATATCTATATCTGCAATAGACTTCAGCAGTTGATTTTGCTAAACTAACACAATACAACAAGACGAAGGCATCAGCTAACACAGCATTAAAAAGTTACCATATAGTTTAAAAACCTGTAATATTGAGTTAATACATATAAAAACTCAAACCAACACATTCTCAAGAAAGATTAGCCCATTTCTTCAGGAATTTAAATCTCAGTGGTTTCACAACCAGAAACTGTGCAATTGTTGTGGCATCATTGATTCTTACCGTGAGTAACGACATGCTGACCGCTCCAAGATGGCCGACGTGTCTGGAGATGTGGAATGTGGATTCTATGTATACATATCTATGGCCTACCCTACGTTTAATAAAGCAATAGAAGTACATAGCACACAAATACTGAGTACAATATGCAGTTTTTAATAAGTACTGTTAGTAAAAAATGTAAGGATTTCGGGTATTATTTTATAATATACTTATTATGTAATTACATATATACAGGGTTGAACAATGAAACTGAAACACCTAAGACCACAATAATTTGTTAGTATGGTGTAGGGCCTCCTTTTGCGGTACAGCGTCAATTCGCCTTTGGAATGACACGAACAGTGGCCAGGTCCTCTATGTGATGCTGGTGGAAGAAAACGTTTTCTGACTTCCTCCCAAACCCCCTGAAGTGTCTTTAAAATATTTAGATCTGGTGTCTGTGCAGGCCATAGGAGATGTTCAGCTTCCCTTTCATGTCCAACAATCATTCTGTCACAAGTATTGCGGTGTGTATTCGTGTATTATCATGCTGATACGCACGACACCCCCTTCAAGATACAATGTTTGAACCATTAGGTGTAAATGATCCTCCAGAATGGTTCGGTAGTCTTTGGCAGTGATAGTGCAGCCCAAACCATCACTGATCCACCCCTGTGCGTCACTCTGGGGGTTAAGCCTCTTTGGGGCTTCTCCACACCAAAAATCCCACGGATGTGGGGAAGACAGTGAAGGTGGACTCAACAATACATGTTTCACATTGTCCACAGCCCAAGATTTGGCACCGATTAAACCAACATTTGGCATTGGCACAAGTGACCAAATGTTTGCCTATACTATAGCAGCCTGACCATGAATATCGACTCTGGAGCTCCAGACAAAAGTTTTGGTGGAAACAGGAGAGTCTTCACATTTAATTCTGCAGTGAGTTGGGCAGCTGTGGGTTTATGTTTTTTGGAGACATTCCAGGTTAGTACCTGGACATCCCTTTCAGACAGCTTCCTCTTACATCGACAGTTACTCCTGTTGGATGTGGTTCGTCCTACGTGGAGGTATGCCAATATTACCCTGGATACCATTAAAGCTCCCGATACAACACAAAAACTTGCTGTCCTATTCAAAGATGAGCCAGTGTGATGCGCACCAACAATTTGTCCTCTTTTGAACTCTAATATGTCTCCCATTATGTTGTGTGGATTGCAATATTTTATACAGCTGTTTTATTGCTCAGCTAATTCAACCTTCACACTCTGCTTTTACTGATGGAATGTAAAATCAGTGAAGATTGGCCACCATATATAGGCGTGAAACCTTAGTGTTTCAGTTTTATTGTCCAACCCTTGTATACTGAATGAATTATGAGTGTATTTAATGATTTATAATTATAGTATATAAATATAGTGTTCTCTCATTCGTGCATTCTGGGATTGTTCTGTCAATCTGTCAAATTATAATTTCCTGTTGGAACAGAAGTCGTCTCTGAATTGCACATTAAAAGGCGCCTATACGTAGATGGTTCACTTTTGGAACAGGATCTGTGCAGTCAGAGATATTTTGAAAGAATTAATGGAAATCAAAATACAGTAAAGTGAAATGTCAGCATGTAACACTGTGTCATGATTGCATCTTTGTGTTTATGTTGACCAAAATTGATCTTTTGTTGGTCAGACTCAGCAGATCGTTGCTCAATGGGTTTCAAAAGGTCAAACTATAACGTGGACAAGAGTGACATGTCAATGGTATAAGAACAGCGCAATTGATTTAGTTCAATGGTCAAAATGATACCATCACATTGACCAGTCCAATCAAGGCTTATTTCAAATCTTTGAAGTCATTATCAGCTCATCAGTATTGTGAAAGGGGACCAATGTGAGGATCAGAGTGGCACGATTTCTTTGAAGACAGACATTGGTGATGCACGGAAAGACATTTACTATAGTAGCTGATGAACTGTCATTCAATTATGAAATAATCCATCATCATGGACATTATCAAGCAATCTGTGTTCACAGGATCACATGACTGCTTACCAGTTATCTGTCAGTTCAACCAGGAACAGCTTTAACAGGGTTCTGTCTTACAGTACATGTGTGAGAACTGAAACCATAACAGCTTATAAGCCACACACCCGAAACTGGGGATGAATCAAATAAACATGAAAGTCAGTGTGGGAGTGTGTAACGTTATTACCTACAGGCAGTTCTGTAGACAACAGCTGCGAGCCAGAAAGCCTCGAGCTGTCTGTTATCACAACTTTTATTTTCCTGATTAGCACTTTCCTCCTGCTCGGGGGATCTTCTCCACAACAATATTTGCTGTAATTACAAAGATTCATTTAAGATGTTTGAGATAAAACATCACTTAAATTAATTTAATTTCATGAAGACAGTTTATTAGTGTCAATGTGTAAATCTAATTTTAAAACATAAAAAAGAAAAGAAAAAAAAGTATTTATTTACTAGCGGTGCTTGATAAGACAAACATCACTATTACTATTGTTCATACTTAGTTTTAGGGATTAGAACAAAAAGTATTCCATTTGGCTATTAACTTTTACCACAAAATTTGTGCTATGGACATTAATGATAACTCAAATCATTTTTATCATTGAGAGCAAGTTTTACTTTAAGTTATCGTACTAACATTTTTTTAATTGGCAGATGATAAATTGGTCAAATAAATCCCATGGAGCCGGGCCACAATATTAGAGACTTGGGGGTAGGCACCAATAAAGCTGAAACTAAACTAAACTCAATTCAATTCAATTCAATTCAATTCAATTCAATTCAATTTAATTCAATAAATAATAAAATAAAATACAGCATTTTGTCCACCAGACAATATATTTTAAAATGAACTGCATGCCATTTAGCAACACAAGTCATCCAGTTTTTATTAATAATGATATTCTAATATCGATCTAGCTTACTGCAATGTGCAACAAGTGCCATACAGCCACCACATAAAGTTATAAACTTTCAACACACTCATTCATGTTTTAACACAACATTTAACACAACGTGTTTTAGTATGATTGTTTTGACCAAGTAAAACAGCGCTGCGTTACCCCACAATTTTAATTCGTCAAATAAAATCACCTGTATGAGTTGTAATTCAGCACTTGCGGCTATTTCATTCGAATAAAATAAAATAATGTAAATTTATGTAATCAAATGTTACTGTGACAAAGTTCAAGTTAAGGGAAGAAGGAGGCGGACGTTAAAGGTAAATTTTATCGTAAAATAAACAACAAAACGAAAAGAGCACTAGTGGTCGACTGCGGCATACTGTATAAGCAACATAAAATGTGTCATACCAAAGAAACGTTAATAAAACTTTAATACATTAGCTCATCCATGAACATGATTCCCAACATGATTCCCGTTGGACCGCTTTCCATTGGATGAGGAGGTTAAGATGACAACTCCCATGATTCCACACTCATCAAGCTATACGCCATTTTTAATAAGCAACCTCTAACGAAACTTGCCTTTAATCTAAAATTAATATTAAAATTAAAACAGAAAATTGAAAATATAACAATAAAATCTAATTAGAAATATGAATATAAATAATTCTTAAATAATATTGGTAGGTATGTAGCCAGAACACCCTATAAAAAATCTTGAAATGCCCTAGCAATAGCATCATATGGTAAAAGTGATTGATCAAATGCAAAAATGTAGTGGGTGAATTGGTGCTAATGTTAATTGGTAAATACCATTTTGAAAGCACAAGATTCAAATGAAAATATAGTTAATATAAGGAATACAATCTGCAAATAAGTCCTATTCATCATCTTGTCAGCCAATCAGCCTCTGGCAATAACAGTAACATGTGATTTAGCTGACCAGGAACAGGTCGGTCTGTGACTATGCACCTGTCTCCTCTCAGGAGGCCTGTAGGTAAATGTGACAGCAGTGAAACTCACTGAAACTGGCTGCGTGCCAGAAAAGGCACTCGTCAGTTTAGTCTGAGTCCTGGGAAAGGGGGCGGGCAAGAAACCTAACAAAGGGGTGAGTAACCGTTCCTTTAACCACAAAGTGAGATGAACACCTTTCCATTCATGGGAACCTAAACCTGTCAGGCCTGGCCTCTGTTGCTCAACATGTGGAAAGCGGTATCATGCTAGGCTCAAACGCACAAATGCATCTTCAAGGAAATGTGGGTGTGTGTGAACATGGCTGAATTTACAAGTGGATTAGTTGAATTACTTCGTGTCAGGCTAATTATAGAAATTTGTTATTTCTTGCTTTCCTGTAGTTCCCTGCACTTTGGATTCAATATTCAGTATACCTTTAATTAAAACTTCTAAATGTTCTGTCCCTTATTTTAGTCGCCTACAAAACAGACTATAAATTGAATATCATTTCAGTTTTTAATTTATAATAAAATTAAATAATATAATTTATAATTGCTCATAGAATATAGATGTACACTCTCAGAAAAAAAGGTACAAAAGCTGTCACTGGGACAGTACCCTTCAAAAGTGATCTAATATGTACCATTTAGGTACTAATATGTACACGTTTGGTACCAATATGTACCTTTGAGGGACTTAAATGCACTCTTTAGGTACAAAGGTGTACCTTTTGAAAAGGTACCGCCACAGTGACAGCTTTTGTACTTTTTTTTCTGAGAGTGTACTGTATTGTTTGATTCCATTCATTCATTCATACTGACTGTGGTCTAGCAAGCATGAGGTCATGTGTAATTTGATCTTTCATATTGTTAGGAGCGATAACACCTAATCTTGCCCTCATGATCCATATTGGTTCAATTCAATGCAGCATTAGAAATTAGTCAGAAACTGTACAACTCATAGGATGCTCCTCAGGTCAAGTGAGTAAAGCTCTACAGTGGAAGTGATTCACTGTTTTTAGGCTTACCGCAATCTTTGTTGCAAAAAACATTTGCCCATGCATGACAATTTTGTTACATGGCTTTTGTCACTTAAACGGGTACTGATGTTAGCCATTATGGGCAATTCAACATGACCGTTTAGTGTTTTAAGAGATCTGAGTTTAAAAGTAAACAGTTATGATAAAAGTTCATAAAAAATGAAAGTTTGTCAAGGCTTTTTAAACGTTGATGACATCAACAAAAGTTTAAACATTTTTAAAAAGCTTTAAAGTTTGAATGCTATAAAAATAGAAAGAAAGAAAGAAAGAAAGAAAGAAAGAAAGAAAGAAAGAAAGGGATTTTAGGGAGGTTTTGTTAATATTTTTATTTCTTTTCTTAAATCTTAGGCCTTAGAAATGTAGGGATTTTGAAAAAAAAGTCAAGCCATCATAATCTGAATTTCATTTTGAGGAGTTTGAACAGTACAAACGACGGCAACAAGCCCTTTGTCTTCTATTTACACTTCAAGGGTACGTGAGTGACATCCTCTCCCACATTCAGCTGAGCTCGGCTCAAAGTCACAGCATGAGACCTCGGAGCAGAGAACTGTGAGTTCACAATGTATTCATATTCCCTCAGTACCTGACACTTCCCTGTGTGTCTCATTTACACCCTCTGAAGATATTTGCAGAACCATTTGGGGTGCGTATTCAGATCTTTAACATTTGTTTGCCATGTCTATAATTTAGTAGCACATTGCTTGTCCAAGCAAAGCAGTATTTCTTCTCAAAACCACAGGAAACTGTATTTAAACCTTTAAATATTTTAAATCAGAATCAATTCACAAGTTCATTGTAATTAGAATGAAACTGGTGAAAGTAATAGTTTTATTCAGCAAGCATATGTTAAATTGATCAAAAGTGACAGAACATACAGTACTGTGCAAAAGTCTTAGGCATGTTAATATCCCCCCAAAATTTATTTATGATTTAACTTCTATTAACTAATTCAAATCAATATGGTGTAACGAACCTTTGCGTTTAAAACGGCTTTTGTCCAGGTACACTTGTGCACAGTTTTTCAGGTAGCTTTGCAGGAAGGTCTCTTCAAGCATCTTGGAGACGTTCCCGCAGTTCTTCTGGATTTAGTCTGTCTCAGTTTTTTCTGTTTCTTCATGTAATCACAGAGACGGACTCGATGATGGTGAGATCAGATCATCCAGAATCTCACTGGATTATTACAATTAATGGCAAAAATAATGTTTGGAAATGTAAACTAATATTTCCTACTGACACACTACAGCAAAAGATATAAATAACTGACTTAAAACCATTTTTTTGGGGGGGTGGGGGGGTGGGGGGGGGGGGGGGGGGGGCTAACATGCCTAAGACTTTTGCACGGTACTGTATATTTATAAAGTTACAAAATAATTCTATTTCAAATAAACGCTGTTCTTTTGAACTTTCTGCTCATCAAAGAATACTGAAAAAATGTATCACGGTTTCCACAAAAATATTAAGCAGCACAACTGTTTTCAACATGAATAATAATACGAAATGTTTCTTGAGCAGCAAATCAGCATATCAGAAGTATTTTTGAAAGGTCATGTGACACTGAAGACAGTTTTAACGTCACAGGAATGAATTACATTTTAAAATATAATATAAAACTGTTATTTTATATTCATATTTTACTATATAATTATTTTTACTGTATTTATGACTAAATAAATGTAGCCCTGTTGAACATAAAAGACAAAAACATTAAAAACTTCACAGACAAGGCTTAAGCTAGTCCCTGACTACAATGCACTGACATATTTTAAAATGCCTCAAGACGCAAACCAGTAATGTTTTTTTCTAGTGCGTGTTTCTAAAAGCTACTTAATGTCTTAATTGAACTAATGCCTAATCCTGGCTTAATCAAAGCCCTGTCTGTGAAACCAGGTCACTGAATGATAGTGTAATTGCTTAACTAAGCTCAGAAAAATCACTAGGAAACAATATTCAATTTCAGCATGTTATTTTCATTTATTTGATATTTAAGAGAAACATTTTAAGATTATGTAAATAAACACCTTTCACATATAACACTTAAAGAAGGATAAAAACAGAGGACCATTGTAAAAAAACAGCATTGGAAATGTATTTTGCCCTTTAAATTTATTTCTAGATGATGCAAAAAAACACTGAAGGAGAAGCTGTTTAAAAGTGCTGCTTGAATTTGATCAAAAGGCAAAACAGTAGAGAAGACAAACAGAAAAAATGTTGAAAGCGGTACATCCTTCTTGCCTGAGGCATCAAAACAAGAACAGTTAAAACTGTTAAAGCAGAACTGTTAAAAACAAACAGCATTTAAAAAAGATATATCTTCCACAAGAAGCACATTTATAACAAAGACAGCACTGTTTACTCTGTGAGAAGTCCATGCTGTCAGTAAAAGATAAAAAAAAATAAACATAACCGAGCTACGGCTCCACAAAATGGGCTGGGCTGCTGTACTTTCGTCACTGTGTGCGTTCTCACGATACATTTGCACCTAAACCCGTCTTAGGAAACCAGGAACAACCCTGCCAAATTTTCCCCAGATGTAGGAAACCATTTTCACACAAGCCTAATAATCTTATCTTGCCAATTTGCAAGACAATCCCCACCTAAGATTTATCAGGAGGACAGGCTGAATCATTGTAAGCGTGATGTTGGATTTATTTGGTCACAAGCACCTAAAGAGGAGACAACTCACACATCGGCTTTAGTTTGGGGTGTCGCATATGAAAGAGTCCGTCTAAGTTGCGACTGAGACAAAAGAGATAAGACAGATACCAACTCTTGTCCCCGCGACCATCAGAGACACATCCACGTGAGCGCCATTCAAGCTTTGAATAGGCAGCTAATCAGCTCATGCAAATTCACTCATTTACATATGGTGGGTGCTCTTTGTGAACAACAAATGATTTAAAGAGAAGTTTTCTCTAATCTTTCTTCATAATAGGTCTATAAATCTTACAGCACGTGTTACTTAAACAGGTTGAACGATTAAAACGTTACTTAAACGTTGTGTTGAGCAACGCAACAGCTCTCGAATTTCACTGGAACGTTTGCTGGGAAGCTCCACAGATCAAACAACTCCGCCCGTAAAATAAAGCTAAATGACCCTGGGTAAACACATTGTTCAAAATAAATTAATATCTGGTATATAAACAGTTCACACACTTTGACCCACAGGGTCAGATGAAGCAGAAGAACTTCTTCCAGCTGCATTTGGAAAAAGCTTTAGCTCGTCTGTCCGACAGCCTCCGTTTTTTGACCTTCCTGGCCTTGTGTTTGATAGCCGCGAATATCGCCGCGTCGAAGGCCTCTTTCAGGTTCTTCTGGGTCAGGGCCGAACACTCCACATACTCGGCGGCCCTGATCTTCTCGGCGATGCTCCGTGCCCGTGAGCTGAACACGGGTTTGACCTTGTATCTGTCCAAGTCTATGAGAACGTTAACGTCCAACAGAAGGTCTGACTGCGTTCCAACTAAAATGATGGGGGAGGATGGGTTACACGCACGAATCTCAGGGATCCATTTCTTGGTAATGTTCTGGAATGATGTGGGGTTAACCACACTGAAGCAGAGGAGGAAGACATCCGTGTGTGCGTAAGACAGAGATCTGAATTCATCAAATTCTTCCTGCAAGTCAAAGACAAAGATAGATAAGAACACTTGACAAAGTGAACAGACTGTTGTTTAACGTTTTTTTTAATGACACTTTATTTAGTAAAACTTTGAAAGATTTACACTTTACAGACGTCTGAACAAAGTTTACATTTTAAAGACTTTTAAACTGAGTTTACACTTTACACTGTAAAAAAAGTTGCTGCCTAAATTAAGTACAATCAACTTGGATGTTTAAGTCACTTCAACTTAAAACTTTTTGCATTAAACAGACTTAAAATATGAGTTGAATCTTGTATAACTTGTAAAAAAAAGTTGAAAATTGCTTAACTTCTTTTGATGAGTTAAAGCAATGTAAAAACATATGTTGTCATAACTTTATTGATCATATATGTTTTACAGTGTACAGACTTTTAAACAAAGTTTACACTTTACAGACTTGTACAGAAATGTTAACCAATTTTGTTTTTACATTTACCAGAGACTAAACAGTTTAGATGAAAATGTTCAATTACCTGACCAGCCGTATCCATCAACTGAATCCGCACAGGGGTCCCATCTACCTGAACTTGTCCTGAATAACCAGAAGTAAAAAAAAAAAAGTCAAGTTTTCATCCTCACGATCATTAATTATTATAAATTAACCACCATCAGCTAGAAGGGGTCAAAGATCATACACTTACCCGAGAAGACGTCAAAAGCCGTCTGTTTGTAATCCGTGGGGTATCCATTGGTGGTGTAGCTGACAATCATACTAGTCTTCCCAACCGCGCCATCCCCAACCATCATACAGCTGATCGCAGGCTCCAGCGCGTCGTCCTGCTCCAAGCACACCGACGGAACTCTTGACTCGTGGTAAAAGTAATCCATTTGAGGTGGCATGTCCAACAATTAAAGCCAAGAAGAAACGTCTTCAGGAAAACTTTTTAAACTCCACAGTATTGATTGGCGTCTTTGTTGAGACTGATGAGTGACTCATTACTTTCTCAACTCAAAAGCTGAATTGACTCTCTCTGTGATCTGTGACGGGACCTCTCTCTGCCTTTTGAATCAGCTTGACTTTGCATAGCCACGCCCACCACAGTCACGGGCCTCAATGGAAAGGACAAAAATCTTTGGTTTGAACACAGATAAGCCATTAATGATTCGTTAACGATTTTAATCCCAAATGAATCTCAATGAAACAAACTGCAAGCCTTTTCTAAAGAGTTAAAAAAAAAAAAAAAAAAAGTCCCTTTAAATATGAAATACATCCATGGTCATTTAAATAGAATGTTAAAATAGAGACAGTCTGCATTTTCATTGTAAAAATATTATTTAAATATAAAAATGATATTTATAATTTTAGACCACTGTTTTGGGGTCTGGATGTTGGACAAAAATAAACAACACAAATTAAGCATAGTCCCAATCATTTCTAACACTGACAATCCTTAACAAAACAGCGCCACAACGTGGACAGATAAAGAACAGCAGGGAAGTTTCTGTCATTGTAATCACATGATATTCATCAGCTGACCAAGACAGCAATGCACACAACATAGATCGGCCTTTCAGTGCTGTCATTATTGATAGATAAAATATAATTTGAAGCTCATTTGGTTTTATTTTATATCTTTATTTGATCACTTTTATATTTTATTTTGCACACAACGGGGACATTGGCAGTAAAAACAGCCTTTGAACAGGACGTTTAGCTCACATGCTAGCGTGTTATGGATGGGAACAGTTGGTAGAGATACTTTACATCTTTACCTGCAATGTAAACACAGGTTCAGTATTTATTGTAAGTACTGTAGTTTTGTGAATATTTGATCATTTGCAATGGCATCTATTCTGGATCAATATGAAGATTCTCAGAATATCCGTCAACACAGCCGTGTGTCAGCAGCCAACATCGGGATTACTCATTCAGGTACAAACCTACATAATTCAGGATATGATTTGGGGACGTTGTGGTATTTACATGGACTTTTTCGTTCACAGGGTTTGTGAATGTAAGGTTAGAAGAAGAGAAACCCATTTTCAACAAGCAGCGCATCGACTTCTCACCACCCGAAAAAATCAACCACTTCTCAGTGTGCAACAACCAGTTATGCATGAGTCTGGGGAAGGACACCCTGCTGAGGTAAAGCTGCCATTTCTAGAGACTGTGTTATCAACAACTGTTTAATTGGGACATTTTGGGTTGATAAGTTTTGCATTGATTAGTGTATGTACATGCAATGAGTGATTAATGTGTAATGTAATGTCTGAATACTGGTGAAAGGACTAAGCAGTGAGGATGTGGACCATTAAAGGCAATACAAATCACTTAATCTGCCTTTTATTTGTGTTAGTGTAATTAATCAATTTTTAATTTACTGATTTGCATTACAAATGGCCTTAACATAAATAGGATTGATTGATTTAAAATGTTGTAATATGTTGACATGCACATTGCTTTTCAGAATTGATCTTGGAAAACCTGATCAGCCAAATCAGATTGAACTGGGAAGAAAGGATGATGGCAAAGTGCACAAACTTTTCCTGGATCCTACAGGTAATCACGTGTCGATGTTCACACCTTGTTGTATGAGGATTTAAATGCATTTTGGACATCTATTAGATGTCATTATTAGACCCATAAGTGATTGGATTTCCCTTGAAATTAGAATGACAAAAGAAGCATCAAGCATCCCAAAGTAGCTTAACAGATGTGAACTGAGGAATTCAGTTAGGACAACATATATAATTTTTTTTTTTTGTATAAATATTTGGAAACACATGCACAAGAATAAACTCGCATAGATATGATTATTTTTTTTTTTACATCATGTAAAGTTTTCCAATGCATGTCATTGAGAGAAACAAATGCTCCGTTTACAACTCCGTCTCAGGTGATCCGATCACAAATGGTCAGGTGAGACACACCGTTTACATCTTTTTACACCTGTAGAGTCCAATATTATATAATATATGCTTTTAATTCAAATTAAATGATAAATGTAAATTTATACATGTAAATATAAAATTATAATGTCATAAGTTATTTTGATTAGAGGGTTACTTTTGTTTATTGCCGTAACCAGCAAAGTTTAAAGCATCTGTTTGGCTAAGTGGTTGATTGACAGGTGAATAGGCTTGTCAACTTGGTCATTTTGGTCTAAATGCTTGATTTATTTTTCATTTATTTCATAAGTTATTTATTTATTTTAGTTAGTAATTTTTTTTGTGTGAATAAAAACATATTATAAAATAAATAATAAAAAAAATATTAGGAATAATATTACTGTTTACATTTATAAACCAGAGAAATGCTACATTTATAAACGTAAATATAGAATTATACACTAAAAAAAAATTTGTTTAAAAAAAGACAATTTGGCACAGGGGTGGTTTAGGCTCATCAGATGGATTAGTTTTAACAATCCAAATGTGATATGCATTTCTACCTCCTTAAGTGGTTTCAGCGATCGGATCACAGAACATTTGGAACCCCATTCACACTTGTTTTTAGCACTGACTGAATAATGGAATCACCCGAAATGAATCTTAATATCAGGTGGAAACCGGATCAGAAGCTCAGGCCTGGCTTTTTAAAACATGTAATTCATTGTTGATCTGCTTAAAATACTTTCTCTTTAATGCAGCCTGTAAAATGACATTTTCTCATTTATCTTACAGGGTCACATTTAGTCATCAGCCTCACCACAAACGAATGTGTATACCTAAACAGAAACACTCAGAAGGTCCGAAGTCTATCACGATGGAGAGGCCACCTGATTGAAAGCATAGGTTGGAACAAATTAATTGGCTCAGAGACCAACACTGGGCCGATTCTGGTCGGCACCAGCCAAGGAATCATCTTTGAAGCGGAGATTTCTGCCTCAGAGGGCAGTCTGTTCAACACCAACCCAGACCAGTTCTTCAGACAGGTTCATTCCCTGGAGGAGGACGGCAAGCCAGCTCCGGTTTGTTGCCTCGAAGTGGAACGTGGCTTGGAATCCAAGTACTTCATCGTTGCGACCACACGAAAACGGCTGTTCCAGTTTGTAGGAAAGCTGGCGGAGGGATCGGAGCAACAGGGGTTCAGCTCCATCTTTGCTCAGAACCAGGATCTCCTACCTAGCTTCCAGGAGTTTCCTGTCAATATGGGCTACAGTGAGATTACGTTCTACACGTCAAAGCTGCGCAGTTGCCCCAAGAGCTTCGCGTGGATGATGGGCAACGGGGTTTTGTACGGACAGCTGGACTACGTGCGGCCCGACTCTCTACTCAGTGATGTTCAAGTGTGGGAATACACACCAGACATTGATTTAAACTTTGTCAAGCCCATCTCTATAGTACTCACCCAGTTTCACTTCCTGCTGCTGCTTCCTGACCGTATCAGGGGTATCTGCACTCTGAACGGGCAGGTTGTACATGAAGATGTGTTTCCAGATAAGTTCGGCACCCTAAAAAAGATGATCAAAGATCCCGTCACGGGGCTTGTGTGGATCTACACCGAGAAAGCCGTGTTTCGCTACCACATCCAGAGAGAGGCGCGGGACGTTTGGCAGATGTACATGAACATGAATAAGTTTGATCTGGCGAAAGAGTACTGCAAAGACCGACCAGAATGCCTAGACATGGTGCTTGCCAAGGAGGCGGAGCACTGCTTCCAGAACAAGCGCTACCTGGAGAGCGCCAAATGCTATGCGCTCACTCAGAATTACTTTGAGGAGATTGCGCTGAAGTTCATTGAGGCCAAGCAGGAGGAGGCCTTGAAAGAGTTTTTGATTAAGAAGCTGATCAGCTTGAAGCCCAGTGAGAAGACTCAGATCACTCTGCTGGTGACCTGGCTGACTGAACTCTATCTGAACCGGCTCGGTCAGCTGGAGGCCGACGACGGCAAACAACACCTCTTCCTAGAGACCCGCGAAGAGTTCCGCACCTTTCTTAAAAGCCCCAAACATAAAGATTGCTTCTACAACAATCGCAGCACCATCTACGACCTGCTCGCTAGCCACGGCGACGTGGATAACATGGTGTATTTCTCGGTCATCATGCAAGATTATGAGCGTGTTGTGTCTCATTACTGCCAGCATGATGACTACAGCGCAGCTTTAGATGTTCTCTCCAAACACTGCGACGACAAGCTCTTCTACAAGTTCTCTCCGGTCCTCATGCAGCACATCCCCAAAAAGGTGGTCGACGCGTGGATTCAGATGGGAAACCGGTTGGATCCGAAGAATCTGATCCCAGCCCTGGTGAACTATAGCCAGATGGGCAGCATGCAGCAGATAACTGAGACCATCCGGTACATGGAGTTCTGTGTGTACGAGCTGGACGTCAAAGACGAGGCCATTCACAATTACTTACTGTCGCTTTATGCCAAACACAAGCCAGATGCCCTGTTATGGTATCTTGAACAAGCTGGAACCCACGTCACCGACATCCACTACGACTTAAAATATGCCTTGCGCCTTTGTGCCGAACATGGGTACCTGCAGGCCTGCGTCTTGGTCTACAAGATTATGGAGCTATATGAGGAAGCGGTGGATCTAGCTCTACAAGTATGTGTGCTTTGACATTCTTTTTTCATTTCTGTTTAAGAGGCAATCACTTAGAAGTGTGTCCACGGTAAAGAAAAGGAAAAATCTTTTTAAGGCCCTGTTTACACCTGATATTAAGATGCAATCTTTCGATCTAATGGACAAAATACGTAAATTGCATAGACCTAAATACCCGCATTACATTTTTTCTTTTACAATAACCTGTTACACTCGGATGTACGTTGTTTTCTTGCAAAACATTTTCATATATATATATATATATATATATATATATATATATATATATATATATATTACCCTGGATCACAAAACCAGACACATGTTGCATGGGTATATTTGTGGCATTAGCCAACAATACATTGTATGGGTCAAATTTATTGATTTTTCTTTTATGGCAAATATCATTAGGATATTAAGTAAAGATCATGTTCCATGAAGATATTTTGTAAATTTCCTACTGTAAATATATAAAACATTTATTTTTATGAGTGAATGCAGCACAATCGTTAATATAAATGGACCTTTAAAGGCCATTTTCTCAATGTTTCGATTTTTTTGCATCCTCAGATTTTCAAATAGTTGTATCTCAGTCAAATATTGTCCTATCCTAACAAACTACACATCAATGGAAAGCTTATTTATTCAGCTTTCAGATGATGTATAAATCTCAATTTAAAAAAAATTGACCCATGTGACTGGTTTTGTGGTCCAGGGTCACACACATATATATATATATATATATATATATATATATATATATATATATATATATATATATATATATATATATATATATATATATATTTTTTTTTTTTTTATCAATTAAAAAAAAACATTTTATTTAATTTTAAGGAAATTTATTAATTCATAAATATTGTGTTTTTGGGGAGTTGCACCGCATAGCATTTTACAACCTGATCTAGCCAAATTATCTGAAATTTTAAAAGTCATGAGGGTCTGCAGGAGCCCTCTCTATGATATTGTTCTCAAATATTAATAAGCAGTAAAGCAGTTGTGTTCATTTTTTTTCTTCTAGGAATTATAAAATATATCGAATTGTATTCTTTAAATGAAGATGTTTTTCCTTCTTTATGATATCATGTTGTTTCACCCACATTATTTTTTATACTCCCCCCAAAAATATAAAAATGAGTTTTAACTAAAAAATGAAACATTCTCATCATAGAAGAGGTGTCAAGTCATTGCATGTATGAATTGCATTTTAATGTGTTTTTGAATTAGTTAATAGATTTACCATTGACCATTAAAACCATCTATATTGGGATAATGTTTGGGATCAATTTTTTTTATTTTTATATATATATATAATAATGTCTGTTTATCCCTTTAGGTGGATGTAGATTTGGCCAAGTCTTGTGCTGACCTTCCAGAGGATGATGAGGAGTTGAGGAAGAAGCTGTGGCTGAAGATTGCTCGTCATGTGGTTCAGGAGGAGAAAGATGTCAAGAAAGCCATGAACTGTCTGTCCAGTTGCAACCTGCTTAAGATTGAGGACATCTTGCCTTTCTTTCCAGACTTTGTTACAATAGACCACTTCAAGGAGGCAATTTGCAACTCCCTGGAAGAGTACAACCAACACATAGAGGAGCTGAAACAAGAAATGGAGGAGGCCACCGAAAGTGCCAAACGTATCCGTGATGACATCCAGGAGATGAGGAACAAGTACGGAGTGGTGGAGTCTCAGGAAAAATGTGCCACTTGTGATTTCCCCTTGCTCAACCGACCTTTCTATCTCTTCCTGTGTGGACACATGTTCCATTATGATTGCCTCTTTCAGGAAGTCATTCCTCACCTCTCTGCCTATAAGCAGAATAAATTGGAGGAGCTTCAGAAGAAGCTGGCAGCGACTACACAGACCACCAAATCCAGGCACAAGCCCAAAGAGGAGGATACAGTCAGCTTAGGCAAGGGCCAGGGAAGCAGAGAGCAGATCAAGTCAGATATTGATGACATCATAGCGTGTGAGTGTGTCTACTGCGGTGAGCTGATGATCAAATCCATCGACAAGCCATTCATAGATCCACCGAAGTTTGATCAAGAGATGTCCAGCTGGCTCTGAAGGACACATTTCTGCATGAGTTCATCTGAAGGCTGCACAATAAAATCTATCTAAGGCTCTATGATTTGTACATATGCTGAAAAAAATTAACCATTTGTGTATTGTGAAAATTTTATTTTGTTTTGAATTTTACATGCTATATGCTAAATTAATGAATATTAACATGCTTATGTTAACAGAATGTACTGTACAAATGGCCTTCTTTGATTTATATGTATGTTTGCTTCCATAGAGCAGTGGGCACTACACAATTTAATATGCAATTGTTTTCATTTTGCATTTTGAGTTAAGTGAATTAATATCTTTTTAATGTACTGTAATGCAGCTAAATAAATAAATAAATAAATAAATGCTATTTGACTAGGCTTTGTGTTATGATATGATGGGATGTAATAGCACAAAAGTGTGCATTTTTCCTAATGCAAAAAAAAAAGTTTATAAATATAAATGTATATACATAAATGTTAAAATGTATATATACATAAATCAGAAATAGTATATAATATGTAGACCATAGTATATATATATGTATGTAGATAGTGTATATAATATGTAGACCACTTATATACAACTTTGCGTTACAATATCTCCCCTCAAAATATAAAAAAATAAAAACAAACATACAAAACTTCAAAATGTAGCATGCGGTTTAGATTTTTTTTTTTTTTTTTTTTTTTACAGGACATGGATAAAGATTTATTATAGGTCCTATAAAGTGAGAAAATAGGGGTTAATTTTTAATACCTTACATTTATGGATTCAATATTTGCCAAGCAAAATGACTAAATTGCATAGACATTACACATTTTCATATTGCATTAGTGTTATTTATGTATAACAACAAGACAGTGACAAATTCTACGTCAAGTCCCAATCACGCGATATTTTGAGACTACATTCGGAAAGTGTTACGTCATAAGACATTCGGCAACGTTCGGTTTTTCTAGGCACAATCAGTAGAACTCCGATAGCCATTATACTCTCCTCCAATAACCCGCTTAATTTATAACGAGTCAGTTTCTCACCTCTATCCTTACTTAATCGAAACTACTCCTTTCCTTTTGCAACTACTACTTTATTATGATACCCTCCCTAAATGCTTATAAGATTGCAGCCGTCTATCTATAGTCGATTGGTACGCCTGTTCCCCACTCTGTCCTCGCCATGGCGCCGTGTCCCTGCTCTCTCAGTTACTGAAAGTGGCCGCCTCTCTGCTGCTACCGACTCACGGTCTCTCTCCTCGCTCACAACCGCCATTTTGGAGACAGAGAGCTGCGAGTCGGCTGCAACAGAGACAGAGCAAAAACGGCGGACACGGGGACAAGGTGAGCTAGCGTTTATGAGGAACGTGGTGGGGGAGCAATGGGGGAAGATGGCCGGGAGGGAGAAAGAATTAGAATATGGGAATCGCAGATCTGCTGGCCTCCTCGACTCCCGCAGTGCATATAGACACGAGACGGGGCAGATGGTGCATGACCTCACGTGGAACAAGGCCACAGAATATTACGAATCATTTTAAACCATATCCCAACATTTCATTTGACAAAGAGGTGGTGGCCTTAAAGAGACAGAACCCATTTCAATTATTCAAAATAATCAAGAACTTGCCATGATACTAAATCGTGTTGCTAAAAAAGTCACCTCTACACGGTTATCATATCAATAGCGGGCAGCTAAACTCCATAGCCTTCCTTTAAAAAAAACTCATTAAAGCTCATTTTTAGTGGTCGTGACTCAAGTTTACCGTATAATTGCAGCGTTGCTAACTAGCAACATGTACAGTAACTGGATTTAGATTAACAAGCAACACTGGCTGCTGAAACGCTTAGCGTTAGCTAAACCTAGCCAGCTTAATATGCTAGCTAAGCTAAGTCAGATATGAATCATCAGCCTGTCGATTATATTGTGTACACTAACAGTAATTTTACCCGGTTTTTATAATGTGTGTTGAGACACCTTGCGCCGCTATACATTTCCTCTTTGTATAAAAGGTTACGCTTGTATCGTCATCAGTGTGCGTTAGGTTTATACATTTTTGTCGCAAATGAAGAAATCAAAATTGACGAGTAACGTTATTTGGCTGTATTTACACATTCGTGTATTGGTGGTGTAACAAATAGTTCCCCGGGCATTAAAGTCTTATGAGCTGCCAAACTATTGAGATGAGAATAGTTTCACAATTGTAACTTGTCATAACCATTGCTACAGTAACGTTATATGTGTTATATTGCATTCAGGAAATGGTTAAATGGGGGCACTAAAAACACTAGTGGTGTCAGTGCTATAGTTATGTTTACAGAACTCTCAAACTCTGCAAATACACCAGTATTATAAGAGGTTAAATATCGTCTATTGCATTCAATTTCCAGTTGGATTAATTACTACTAGATTTAAATGTGTAAAAATCCATTTCCAGTGATGCATTGCCAAAAAATCGATGCACATTTCTTTATAGAAATAATATTTTGGGTTTGGAGAAAGAGTTCAGTAGTCGTTAAAGTCAGCATGAAATTGAAATTCAATCTATTTTCTAAATACCTGTTATTGATTTTATTTATATGAACCATTAATCCATGCAAGTTTTATTTTTTTAGTCACAATGAAACGGAAGAAGCAGAAAATCTTTTCTTTTGTATTGTGACACATCTGCCTGTAACGATTTATTGAAAAGTAAAAAATGTTGGGCAGGGACTTGAATCTATGCATAGGTTGTTGATTGCACGTCCCTGCAAGCTCATGTTAAAGTGGACTAATTCATTTATTGGAAAAGTCCTGCATACATCATTAATGAGAATTCTGTAATTTTCCCCAGAAAATCCAGTTGACATTTTGATTGAACATTACGATGCCAAAAAAATAAACATACACTACCGTTCAAAAGTTTGGGGTCAGTAAGAATTTTAATTTTATTTTTTGGGGGAAAGAAATAAAATAAATCAGTACTTTTATTCATCAAGAATGAGTTAAACTGATCAAAAGTTACAGTAAAGACATTTATAATGTTAGAAAATATTCTATTTTAAATAAATGCTGTTCTTTTGAACTTTCTATTCATCAAAGAATTTTGAAAAAAATGTGTACGCAACTGTTTTCAACATTGATAATAATAATGTTTCTTGAGCATCAAATCATCATATTAGAATGATTTCAGAAGGATCATGTGACACTGAAGACTGGAGTAATGATGCTGAAAATTCAGCTTTGATCACAGGAATACATTACAGTTTAAAATAGAAAACAGTCATTTTAAATTGTCATAATATTTCACAATATTACTGTTTTTTAATTGTTTTTTATCAAATAAATGCAGCCTTGGTGAGCAGAAGATACTAATTTTAAAAACATTAAAAATCTTACTGACCCCAAACTTTTGAACGGTAGTGTATGCCCGAATGAATTGCTCACAATAAGATCTATAACATGCATTTTGAAAATAGGGTGAATCTTGAGTACATGCCGACTTGTTTTTTTTTTTTTGACCAAAATGTCAACTTTGTCCTGTGTAACAACAGTCTTCTTTCTGCTGATTTATGCCAGATTTCTCTAATCATTTAGTAAGCTTAAACCCCGCCCCCTTTCTTACAGTCATCTGCAAATTTGCATTCAGTCAACAACCGATCAATAGAACCCTGCACTACATTTATTGTATGATGATCCATTTCACAGAAAAAAGATCTGTCGCAACATCTGGTACATCTTGACTCACTTGACGAGTGAAGTTTTCTTTTCATATGCTGATATATTTTCTATTAAAACAGGAAAGCAGGATGGGACTTATTGAAGTGCTGGTCCCATTTTAAAATGCGCAAATATTATTTAGTTTACACCACAGCCACAAAACATGATGTGCTGTTTGTCGGTCATTACAGGTGTTTTTAGGGGACACTCGACATTCTCATTCTAGTGAGCATCTGATTGGAGAAAAAACAAGAGAGATCAGTCATCAATGTCCTTTGTCTGTTTTCCTGAAGGACAAGACTATTTTAAACATGTATCTGATAAAAGTTAATTTAGTCTACTTTTAGGAGTCTACAATCATATAGATGGCCTCAAAGCTGACATAAGCATTAAAGGCTACATAGGTAGATACACTACAATTCAAAAAAAATTTTTAATTTTTTTTTAAATGATTTCTGAAGAAGAATGATTTCTAAAGGACCATGTGACACTGAAGACTGTAATCACTGCTGTAAACACATGCACATCTGAAAAGCCCACAGTAAACAAAGCAGTTCACAAGCTTGTGGTCAGCTGATTCTGAACCTCAGAAGGCTCGCTGTTATCAGATTGGTTAGCCCTACAGAGGGCACGTCCTGCTGTGACAATGGAATAAATTTGATATTACATTTCAGTATGTTATCAATAAATGTTTCAACTGTGTTAATCTCAATCATCCACTTCATTCTCTTTCAGCCACTGTCAGTCTCACATTCTGCAAAATGCACAGTTGCTATGAATTGTTGTCATCCAGTTCTGATTATTAATATGCAGTCTTATTGTAAATGTGTCATAAATCTTACAGTGATCATGTCTATAGAAGAGCCCATGCAAATGCTGTGTTCATCAGTAAATGCTGAAGTAAACATCACATCCTTTTCTGTTTCAGATTTATCATTTGTGAGACACTGAATGTTAAAATTGTGAAATATGAAGTCTCGCTTTCCAAAGGTACTGTAATGCTCTTTGGTCACAGTTATGTCAGAGCTTTCAAAGCATTCAGGTGATCTTCATAATCTCATTTAGAGTTAACCAACAAACTTTCTGTGTCTTCTATGCAGTGATCGCCATTTCAGGCTCTTTTAACCTCTGCCTATGGCCTCAGAGCAGGATGGCGTGGGAGACGCCACTTGCTCAAAGTTGGCCAAACCACTTCACCTGCAGTACCTTGAACGATCCCTCCGCCTAGACACCTTTCTAAGGCAGACTGCTGCTGTTTTCAACCAGAACATTTCCAGGTAATTCAGTCCTCTTTGACCTTCTGTCTATTGAGTCACGACATTACCTCTGTGACTCTACAAAATCCTTAGAAACTATAATGTCACAATCCTGTTTGGGATTCTTGGCTAGTTTGTTGTTTGTTTTAGAATGTTTTTCTCCATTTTCCATAATTCCTAAAGCCAAAAGCTTAGCTAATGGTCGATTTTTATAGGAAACGCTGCAGCACTGTAGGTTTGTTTAAGATTGTGTTTTTGTGTGTGCTTCTCTGTTTAAGCGATGACAGCGATGATGGTTTGGGCGAGGGGTCTTCTCTGGCCTCGTCTAACCCACTGCTGGCAGTGAAAGAAGATCACATCAACCTTGAGGACGAGACCAAGGACTCCTGCAGAGATGGAGAGACGGAGTGTGGCACTCTCAACGGAGCTGTGCTGCAAGGTACAATACGTAAAATAAAAAAGTTATCTGTTGTATAACATAAGAATGCATAACATCTTCAAAGTATTTTTTTTGTATACATGGAAGTATTGCAGTCTGTCTTGGACTGCAAGTACATTTAATCTCATTATGTTGATGAAGTGAGTAGTATTTAGCTGGTCATGTGATCTCCATGAGGCATTCCAGTGTGTGTATGATTTCCAACATATTTTTTTAGAAGTACTCTTCATTTCTTTAGGGTGTTAAAAGTTTTTAATGAGTCACCTTTAACCCCAAACTGTCTTCCTCAGAGCACAAAAGTGACAAGGCCGGTCTGTATAACTTCTCGAAACTGAAGAAAAGCAGGAAATGGCTGAAGGTATGTATAGATAAAAAACTACAGGGATTCTGGGAAATGCTTTATCCAAATCCAACCCCTGCTCAATGGAAGCTTGTTTCTGCCTCAGAGTAAAAAATAAAACTGGTAATTGTGATAAAAAGTTTAAAATAGTAAAGAAAAGACACTTTGCAAAATAAAATAAAAAACAATTACAAACAATATAGTCACAATTGCAGGTTTAAATGTCGAAATTATGAGAAAGTGGCAGTACTAGTGAGAGTAATATCACAGTTAAAATGAATAAACTCGCAATATTGAGAAATGGCTGCTCTGTTCCTGCTCAAAATTCTGTGTAAAGATATAATAATCCTGCATAAAAGCCAGACCAAATTATGCCTGCTTTGACCCACCTCAGCCCCTGCTTGAAAAACTTGTGTTCTCTCACAAAAACTTTCCTCTAGAGAAAGAGATTTCGTGAGCAAACGAAAAACTGGTAATTGAAATAATGAGTTAGAATGAACTATATTTGAATGCTTCTGCGAGTGAACAGAACATTTCTCAGGGGAACGCTATACTTTTGTGAACGCAGCAGATACAAAGTTTCTCTGGGGAACGCACAAGTGAACTTTGAACATTTTTGTTCTCCAGTTTTTTTTTCCACCGCCATCTCCATTTAGGGACTCCATAGTTGTTGCAATTATGAAAAACAAAGGAATAAGATATTAAATTAAGTCACACATTCATAATTAATAGTGTCTCTACTTTATGTCCATGTCTAAGCAGTCTGATGTTTGTGAATTGCAGGGCATCTTGCTGAGCGATGACACCACAGATTCAGATACTGATTCGGATGATTCTGACTTTACAATGACACGAGAAGAGCTCCAGGACATGCTGCGCCTGCATAAGTTCACCAAACTCCACCAGAGCAAGTTCCACTCTGACAGAGAGGTACGCCGTGTTCGCTGAGTCTGGGACAGCTGCCCCCGCATAGATAGCTTCATGGAAACTGTTGGTAATGTGTGTTTGTGTTCACAGCTGCAGCACTATCAACACTACAGCACAGGTCTCCTGTCCACTCACGATCCTTTCTACGAGCAGCAGCGCCACCTACTGGGCCTCAAGAAAAAGAAAATCAAGGAAGAGAAGAAATGTAAGGGTAAGCCAAGCCTACAGGACAAAAGAGGATGACAGGAACTGTTTTCTGGTCATCTGAATACTCATCCTTTTTCTTTTGTAGCCAAGCTAAAAAAGATGAAAAAGAAGAAGAAACGGGGAGAGGAGTTCTCCATGGACGGACGGGCGCACATTACTAAAATTTTTGCTAAGTTTTCACATGATGCACCTCTTCCCATGATCAAAAAGAAGCACTTAACCATCGAGCAGCTCAATGCTCGTAGACGAAAAGTCTGGCTCACGATTGCCAAAAAAGAAATCCCAAAGGTACAAGCATTTTTCTTGGTCGATAATTTGCAATCCCCTCGATTTCTTCTGTTCATGCATTAGTCTGAATTTTTATTGTCTCATTTCAGGCATTTAAACAGAAAGTCTCGGCAAGGAACTTTGTTTTAACCAATGCCAGAAAGGTAAGAGGTTCTTGTATTTTACATACACTGCCGTTTGAGATCTGTTAGTCTCTTATGCTCACTAAAGCTGCATTTATTTGATCAAAATTATTTAAAATGTAATTTTTTTCTTGTGATGGCAAAGCTGAATTTTCTAATATGCTGATTTGGTGCTCAAGAATTTTTTTTTATTATTATCAATGTTGATTTTTTTTTTCAGGATTCTTTGATGAATAGAAAGTTCAAAAGAACTGTTTATTTGAAACTTTTATAACAATATAGATGTCTTTAAGTCACAATTTAATGCATACAAGTCAAATATAGGTGTTAATCTTACTGACCCCCAAACTTTTAAACATATGTATACATGTATAGTGTGGTCAAAACATCTGAGACCACATTACAAATCTGGAATTCAACATTGTATTTAAACCTTTTTTTGACATTTAAAACTTTTTTTTATTTTTAGTTTATTTTTAATTATTTTAGTTTAGTGTAACTGTTAGTTTATTTTTGCTAATGGTCTCAGAAGGTCTATTTTTGTGGATGTTTGTTAAGTCTTTGTGCATCTACACTTCTCCAGTTGGCCCACCAGTGTATGCGTGAGGTCCGGAGGGCCGCAATCCAGGCGCAGAAGAACTGCAAAGAGACTTTACCACGGGCCCGCCGGCTCACCAAAGAGATGCTGCTGTACTGGAAGAAGTACGAGAAGGTGGAGAAGGAGCACCGCAAGCGCGCTGAGAAAGAGGCTCTCGAGCAACGCAAACTGGACGAGGAGATGCGGGAGGTATTCATACATATACGCTAAAAATCACATTCCGCTGAGAACCGTTTCCTAAAGCATCATCCTGACAGTTCTTCCCGTGTGTCCCATCAGGCTAAGCGTCAGCAGAGGAAACTGAACTTCCTGATCACCCAGACAGAACTGTACGCTCACTTCATGGGGGGCAAGCAGAACTCTGGGGGAGACGGCACTCAGGAGGAGATCCTGTGCAAGCTTGAGGACAACACCTCCCAGCGGCAGATCGACATCGGTGGAGGGGTTATGGTCAATGTCGGCCAGGAAGACTATGGTAAGACCTTATTCCGTCTCTAAAGGATCATTCTACGTGGAACTTATGGAAATGTATATCAGAATCATGTGGTTTCCATATTTCCCTCTTGCAGATAGTGAATATTACAAGTCTCAGGCTCTTAAAAATGCAAAAGAGGCGTACCAGATCCACCAGGCTAGAGTAAGTGCTAGTCGGAATTATATGGTATATATTCGCATTACATCATACATGTTTCCCTCATGAATTTTGTCTGGAAATGAATTATTATAACGTCCCTCTTTTTGTTCTGTAGACCAGGTTGTTTGACGAGGAAGCAAAGGACAGTCGCTGCGCCTCTCTGCATGCGGCTAGCATGTCTGGCTCTGGCTTCGGCGAGAGCTACAGCTTATCAAACCCGTCTATTCAAGCAGGTGAAGACATTCCCCAGCCCACCATGTTCAATGGGAAGCTTAAGGGCTACCAGCTCAAAGGCATGAACTGGCTGGCCAATCTTTATGAACAGGTGATTTTTTTTTTAATGCTCTCTTTTGCTTATTTCTTAATATACTACTATTCAGAAGTTTTAATGAATTAAAATGAGTACTTTTATTTAGCAAGGATGCATTAAATTGGTCAAAAGTGACAGTAAAAACACATTTTAATGTTACAAAAGATTTATGTTTGAAATAAATGCCGTTCATCAAAGAAATGTCAAATTTTCCACAAAAATATGAAGCAACACAAATGTTTTCAACATTGATAATTATAAGAAATGTTTCTTGAGCACCAGATCAACATTTTATAATGATTTTTGAAGGGATCATGTGACACTGAAGACTGGAGTAATGGCTGCTGAAAATTCGGTTTCGTCATCACATTAAATTACATTATACACATTATAAATTACAGTTCAAAGGATATTAAAATTGAGAGCAGTTATTCCTTTTTTTATATTTCATAATACTACAGTGTTTGTGGTATGTTTGATCAAATAAATGTAGTCTTGAAAAACTTCTTTAAAAAAAAATGTACCGACCCCAAACTTTGGGATGATTTATGTCTCTTTCTGTTTGTCTCCCATAGGGCATTAATGGCATTCTGGCAGATGAGATGGGGCTTGGAAAGACGGTCCAGAGCATTGCTTTACTGGCTCATCTGGCAGAGGTAAGGATTCACTTTCCAAGTTTTCTGAAGCGATGCAATAGCTTTGTGTGATGAACAGACTGAAAATTTAGTAGTTACTCACTGTAAATCTTGACATTCGACTTGGCTTTCCTAGAAGACATTTTAAACATTATATATTGTATTATTAGTAAATATGAATTCATGTTATTTTAAATAATATATATTTTTAAATGCATTATATATATATATGTATATGTATGTGTGTGTGTGTTTGATTTGTTTGTGTGCGTTGTGCATTGTTGTATTTGTGATTATAAATGTATTATGGACTTGATAATGATGACTCTTCTCAAATGATAAAAAAGTAAAACATTTATAAATTTTAATAATTATACAAATAACTTTTCTGACCATTTTTGAACAAATACATAAATATCAAGATGTGATACATTTAATACAAAGCATTCTCCTTCTCTATTGTATCATCTTCTAGCCAACAGATTTCACTTGAAAGATACTGTATTTCCTAATCGCTAGGCTCTCAGATCGAAAATCTGGAACAAGTTTATTTTTTTGGGAATATGACACCAGCGTTATATAAAAAACACAACTCTCTGTTCTGCTTTCCTGTGCTATCATATGCATTTCTCCCAAACAAGCCCATGACACCACAAATCAGTTCTTTGGCATCGATGTGAACCCTCCAGCTGTCTCCGCTGCCCTCTGTGACCTCCAGGGTTTGCGAAAAGAGGAGGATACAGAGTTTTGGGATTTTATATGAAAGCGTAGCGCTGTGGGCCCATAGGAAGCCATGTTAGCATGTTACCTTGTTCTTCAGTTGTTTCCTGTTTTGACCCCCTCTCTCTTCTCTCATTCTTTCCCACCATCTCCGTCCCCATCCCCCTCTGCCGCCTGCACCTGTTGGGATTATTTTGTGTTGGTGTGCTCTATCGGACAGAGGGAAAACATCTGGGGACCCTTCTTGATTATCTCCCCTGCCTCAACACTCAACAACTGGCATCAGGAGTTCTCTCGCTTTGTCGCCAAATTCAAGGTGAGTGTGGCAGCTGTGCAGGGAAACACCTGCAGCCGTGGAATCCTTTTTACCGCTCTGTCTCTCTGTCGCTGTCTCAAACCTTTTATAAACCCATTGAACTATGTCTATTTTCAGAACAATGGAAAATGTGTTTTTTCTTAGCCTTTGCATATTTTGCTGTAAGGAAACGCATGACAGATTATTGCATTTCTGGTTTGATTTTTGTAATCCTTAGGGGGCAGTGTTGTATCATTTATAGTGTGTTCTACTAATACCAGCAACTTAAATATTCATTTCCTGCCAGTCAGACTGAATCTCACAAATCATCTGTATCCGAAATCCCAGCCAGAATAACTTGAGGAATATCAGAGGGCTGAATAATAATTATTTATTTTTGTTGGCCTGGTCAGGCCAGTAGTTCAGATTTATACTTGCCCTGCCAATATTTTCACTGGCCCTGCAGGCCACACTTTATTTTAAGCAATATATTTTTGTGTGCCAGAGGGAAATATGTTTTTCATTAAACATTAGTTTTCTTTATTAAAAAACGTTACAACAAATAATTTATAAAATTTTTAATTTGTGTAATAACTGGAAATAATAGAGCTATAATTTAACTTCATGAAAGCTGTTAATTCATGCATACACTTTTACTTGCTCATTCTTGCCCGGATCAGTCGGTCCATACTTATTGTTGAGCTCTGAATAATTTACATTATACACTTTGTAATGAGGTTAAGATTATGAAAAGTGTATGTATATACAGTACCGATCAAAAGTTTGGAAACATTATTATTTTTGTGTTTTTGTATTTGAAAGAAGTCTCTTATGCTCATCAAAAAGTTAAAAAGAACAGCATTCATTCAAAATAGACATCTTTTCTAACAATATAAATCTTTACAATAACTTTTTTTTTATCATTTTAACACATCCTTGCTGAATAAAAGTATACATTTCTTTCAAAAAAAAAAAGAAAAAAAAAGACTGACCCCAAACTTTTGAACGGTAGTGTATTTGTTACAAAAGATTTCAATTTTAAATAAAAGCTGTTCTTTTTTTAACTTTATTCATCAAAGAATCCTGAAAAAGTAACACAGGTTATAAAAGAAATATTAAGTAATTTCCAACTTTGATAATAAATCAGCATAATACAATGATTTCTGAAGGATCGTGTGGCACTAAAGACTGGAGTAATGATGCTGAAAATTCAGCTTTGCATCACAGAAATAAAATATAGTTTTATTTTATATTTTATAAGTATTTTAAAATAGAAAACCTTTATTTTAAATTGTAATAATATTTCACAATATTACAGTTTTTCTGTATTTTTGATCAAATAAATGCAGGCTTGATGAGCATAAGAGACTTCAATCAAAAACATTATGAATAGTAATGTTTCCAAACCTTTGACCGTGTATTTTAAATTTTAAAATTTCTTCTCTTGTCTCATTCTTTCTTGCAGGTGTTACCGTACTGGGGGAACCCTCATGATCGCAAAGTTATTAGAAAATTTTGGAGCCAGGTAAGCATTTCATAAGAATATTGCTCTAATATATCAGATTCATTTTAATCTGCTACTTCAACCCTATTTTTTCCATGTTTGGCTCCTGTAGAAAACTCTGTATACCCAGAATGCACCATTTCATGTGGTCATCACCAGTTATCAGCTGGTGGTACAGGATGTGAAGTATTTCCAGAGGGTGAAATGGCAGTATATGGTTCTGGATGAGGCCCAGGCACTGAAAAGCAGCACCAGGTAATTAGCACTCGATTAGCACTTACATACATACATACTTTTACACTGCCGTTCAAAAGTTTGGGATTGGTAATATTTGTAATGTTTTTAAAATTAGTCTCTTATGCTCACAAAGGCTGCATTTATTTGATTAAAAAAAAACAAAACTGTAATTAATACAATTTAAAATAACTTTTTTCTATTTGAATATATTTTAAAATGTAATTTATTCCTGTGATGCAAAGCTGAATTTTCAGCATCATTAACATGCCTAAGACTTTTGCACAGTACTGTATGCTAGTTTTCTTGCAAATATAGCTCCAAAATGTGCAAATCTGGTTGTCTTAACTGATACGCATCCTTGACTGAACCTTTCAACAAGGGAAAATGAGCTTATAAAAAGCTCCAGATGCTACAGAGAGTCTCCAGTACTGGTGCAGATTTTCCATATTCCCATCCTCATAGTCAGTGCAGTAACACTATGTCTGGACTGGAACCCTTCAGAGAATGAGGGCCTCTCGAGCTCTGAGTGTGAGTTTGTGGCTCTCTGGAGATGACAGCACATGTGCCAGCAGCTTCTGTTGTGGTGGAACATGATTTATTGCCCAATTGGATTCTCGACAGGGTGTCAGAACAGCTTTCTTGAGCTTTCAAGTCTCTAAAGTCCCCAAAATGAATGAAAGACTTAACCAAGTCTGAGAAGTGAGAATCCCTGTAGTATTCAGAGTTCAGCATTGAGCGTTGTTTTCATGCAGAGTTATATTCTCCATTAACCTCATCTTGCTGCTTGCTTGGGAGGTCTTAGTAGCTTTGTCTGGTTCTTCTTGACAGCGTCCGATGGAAGATTCTCCTTCAGTTCCAGTGCAGGAACCGCCTCCTGCTAACAGGGACACCAATCCAGAACACAATGGCAGAGGTGAGTGCATTCATGCGAGACCTTGTTTGAGAGTCCACGTGTGCGAGACTGCGAGTGCAGTACCACATAAAAACATGACGCTATTGTTCTTCCCCTCAGTTGTGGGCCCTGCTTCACTTCATCATGCCGACTCTGTTTGACTCTCACGAGGAGTTCAACGAGTGGTTTTCCAAGGACATCGAGAGTCATGCTGAGAACAAATCTGCTATTGATGAAAGTCAGTCAACTCAATTATCTCAATTTTGTTCACTGTCCATTTTATCTCCAGGGAGGTTAAAATATATGTTAGGGTTGAACAATTTAATCAAAAAAATGATGTAAAAAAACTAAATAAAAAAGAAAGCCGGTTCGATAAAGCCGGGAGAGTATGTCAAGGTTTGAAGTAGTTTAAAAAGCTTGAATTTTGAAGGTGTTCAGTTTGAGGTAGTTTTAAAAGTTCTAAGATTTTAAGGCCTTCCTCATCCAGTCTATCCAGTTTATCATCTGATCTATAGATCAGATCAGATGCTCTGGGAGTTTGCTTGGATTTTCTGGGTGGTTGCTAGCTTGTTTTAGCACATAGCTAGTAGGTTTAGCAATTTGCTAGTATGTTTTAGCATGTTGCTGGCATATTTGATCATTTTATTGGGTTTTGCTAGTATGTTTTATCATTTAGCTACGTTGTCCTAAGCAGCAAGGCAACATAATTATTTAATTATTCAAAATTATTTGGGATTTCAGCTGCAAAATAATAAGGATTTAACATTTAATACTGTATTAATATTAAAACAGCAGCACTCATGCTGAACAAGCATGTCTTCATGTGTTGCCCATGCTCCAATAGATGTAATTTATGGTGGTTTATCCTTTCAGACCAGCTGTCCAGATTGCACATGATCCTAAAACCATTTATGCTGCGCAGAATAAAGAAGGATGTGGAGAATGAGCTCTCTGACAAGGTGATACAGTCCTACAGTATCTCAGACAGAATTATGGTTTGTGGTTTCATGCCTAGTCTCTATATGTGATATTAATTTATTTCTTCTCAGATTGAAATCCTGACATACTGCCAGCTGACCAGCAGACAGCGGCTGCTCTACCAGGCTCTGAAGAACAAGATCTCCATCGAGGACCTGCTGCAGTCATCAATGGGCACGGCCCAGCAGGCCCACAACACCACCAGCAGCCTCATGAACCTGGTCATGCAGTTTAGGAAGGTGAGGCTGGGTTTATCAGCTTGATATAGTTCACCCAAAAATGGAACACAAAAGAAGATATTTGGAAAAATGTTGGTAATAGCTTTGGTTCCCATTGACTTCCATTTAGTCAATGGAAACCAAAACTGTTTGGTTACCAACATTTTTCAAAAAACATTTTTTATGTTCCACCAAAGAAAGGAAGTCATACAAGTTTAAAACAACATGGGTGGACTATTACTTTAAAACCGGTTTGTCCTTTCAGACTCACTGTACATATAGTAATGAGCTGCAATTTTTAAACACGGTGTTTTTCACAAATTTAAAAGGTTTGTAACCACCCAGACCTGTTTGAGCGTCAGGAAATACGCTCGCCTTTCCACATGTCCCTGAAGCCCTTCATCATGTCCAAGTTCCTGTTCCGACATGCCATCCTCCGCACTTCTGACCTAGGAAAGACTAAGTGAGTTGATCTCCATGTAGCTTCCAGGTTTACTGTTCCTCCCTCAAGGCTTGTTCACACCAAGGACAATAACTATAATGTAAATTGCCTTAATTCAATGAGATTAGAGAAGTCCATACCATAATTATAACAATAACGACACAGAGGAACATTATCATTGGAATCTCTTTCAGAAACAGAATTTCAAGCTCGAACAGTTAAAGTGGCAGACGACATAACTGCAGAATGTAATTATAATAAACAGAACGTTATTGTGGTGTGGGCTATTATAGTTACCGTTATATTTATTGTTCTTGGTGTGAACGGACCATTAGGATTGGTGCCGCCAACTGTTCGGCATTGTTGATTCCATCTCCGATCAAAAGTTGTTATACAACACGTGTAATGAGTTTTTATTAGACTGATTTATTCATTCTCTTCACTCCTCAGGCTGAAACAGACTCTAGTCTCTCCGTTCTCCACACAGCACATTCAACAGTCCTTGTTTCACAGAAAAAGTGAGTCTCTTTATTTGTTCCACAATTATATTTTCATTTTGTCATCACAAAACTTACATTCTTATTTCTGATCATCTGCATGATTGGTACAGCTGATGATGAAAGCAGCAGCTTTTCCTTCCTGCGTTTCATCGATGTGTCTCCTGCTGAGATGTCAAACATCATGCTTCAGGGGACTCTAGCGAGGTCAGTTACTTAACATTCATGTCAGAACTATTAAATATTAAAATACACACTTTCTCTGACTCAAAGGGATAGTTTACCTGAAAATGAAAGTTCTGTCATCATGTCATTCCAAACCTGTATGACCTTCCACAAAAAAAGAAAGTCATACAGATTTGGACAGTTAAAGTCTGTATTTAAGGCATGTATTCTGTACTTTTGTACTTTTGTATTCTGTATTTAAGCTATTTTAAGGCATAAAGAAATTATTTTCACGGCATTTTTTTTTTAAATATGTCATTTTGGCGATCAAAGATGAGTTTTAAGGCATAAAAAATATTGACTACTATATTTTTTATGCCTTAAAATATCATAAATATTCATATTTTTATCATAATATCATATTTTTTTTAAATGCTCATTGATCACCAAAATGACATAAAAAAAATATATTCCCATGAAAATAATTTCTTCATGCCTTAAAATAGCTTGAATGTAACTTTGCACCCTTGCTTCATTTAGTATACATGTAGCCATGAATATGCATATTAGTCCCCGCCTCCATTCACTCACACCAGCTCAGAATACCTGATCCACTCGTCAACTTTACTATAGTAAATGCTACATGACGGCAAGTGGAAATACTGGTTTAATTCAGCCATATATGTTTGAACCAGAAACTGATTCAGAAGAAGTGGAAGAGTGAATTATACAGGCTCATCTACAAGTCAATGTATCAGAATGGAAATGCGTTTCATTTTTCGCTCTGTACAACGTCGGACACAAAACGGTAATTAATACGATTAGCCTTTGGCTTGACTGTGGTTTACACAGCTAATAATGTGTTGCTAATGTTTCTCAAACCATGTTTCCGTCCCCCATCTCTGAGTCAGACAGCTGCCTTCTAAAAATCAGCATCCTTACAAACGCTTTGAACAACTCGAAAGATTTTTCATGTCAACAGAAAAATATACTGGGATACTCAGTAATTGTGTTGTCTGATGAATTTGCATATATTTGCATATAAAACACCACATAGACATATAAACAACATTAAAAACTTGATTTTCACCACAGGGGGTCTTTCATGTTTGCGTGAACTATCCCTTTAACCAGTGGATATCTTGAATAAATTGCATTATTCAAGCACGTTCTCATCCGGTAGGATCCATGACTCCAATAAGAACTGAATATATACATAATAATCTAATTCTTTTCACACTTGGATGCATCACCCAGTGCATTCAGGTAAGATTTAGGTGTGGGATTCAGTACATTCATCGTTTCCTACTGCATTGATTCCTTAATAGCTGTTTAGATAATAAAATCTCTTTTCCTCTTTTCTCAGGTGGTTAGCCCTATATCTGTCCTTTAAATCAGCATACCGGCTCCACCACAGTCGTTTGTGGGATGTAGAGGAAGAGCAGGAGAATGAGGCTAAAGGGAGAGCCAGGTTACACAAGCTGTGTCTTTCACGCAGAGATCTCATCCTGTGGCTCAACAAGCCAACGTCTTTCCCAAACGTCCACAGCAGTCCTGTTCTACAGGTGAGCTCTGTCGTTCTTTTTTTTATCGTTCTTGCTTTGTCATATGACAGCACATGTACCAGTGGCCTTCATCACTATTTGCCTAGTAGTTATCATCTTCTTTTGGCTACGTTTACACTGTCAATTTTTGGGATTGACAACCGCATTTACTTACAGGTGTGAGTCTTGAAATGTCCCATTCACATTTTCACTATTTACAGTAGCGTCTCGAATACTGTCTGTATGAATGTCCAAAAGGAGTCAAGCCCATAACGGTAACCAAAGCAACAGTGACCAAAGTAATATCAAAGGTGGCGACGTCCATAAAACTGAAAAGTCTTTTGACACGACAAGAGTCCAATTTTCATTAACCTACAGCAGCTTTTATATCTGAGTGGAGAGTTGAGCATTTGAGTTGCACGTAGAACACAAAACTGACGGGAGAAGCTCCGGTGGAGAACAGTGACTGATCTAAAACCTTCAGATGACACACAGCTCATATCTCCGTCACTGTAACCACACACAAAAAATATACAGGTGTGAGTTTAATTATAGAATGTGATTGTCACTTCTGTAAATAACTGAACTTTGTGTGAACGTAACCATATTAAGGACTCAAATACAGGACTGACAACCGTATTCTGCTACTGAAGGAGCAGTGGAATGGAAAAACACGAGACGCAGGGCAGTGGAATGGGAAAAAACGCTGTCTAAAGACACGTTTTTTTTCAAGTTGAATTACTTTGACTTGAACTTAAACGCGAGAGACCGTGAGACGCTACAAAGCACAAGACGTAAACGCATCTCTCAAAAATGTCCATCTAGCACGTTTACATAGAAAAACAATGGAAAAGCATAGCACTGAAATACAAAAGCACGTTGTGTGTGACTTTTTTGGCATATATTCTAGATGTATGTCCAAAAATAATAAGTTCTGGTTACTTCTCAGGCATGACTCAAAAGACAAAGTGGAACAGTTCTGCTTCTGGACGTTTAGTTAACATGCTCGTACAAATACTGAATATCTTCCAAAGATTTGATTGCACAAACTTTGGCATATTTCTTTGTTCATTGTATTTCTTGCGTTCACTTTTTTGGAGTTATGTGTATGTATGTGTATGAGTGTGCAGGTCTACGCCTGCCTTGGGTTACCCCACTGAACCAGATTAAATGACCCTCATCTTTCGTTAGCGCCAAGGGTTCGTATTTCGTTGTGGAAACCTATTTCCACTGACCCACGAGACACTCCAATGTTGCTGTATATCAAATGCTGATGGGAATATCAAAAGTCCAAACTGATTCTCGAGGAAAGGAAAGACGATAGAGGAAGTGATGCTGGATGTCCCAGTCCAGAAGCTACAGTGTCGTCCCCCGGAGGCCAAACAGCTGCAGGGGTTAACCTGTAGTTTGCCGCGCTGGCGTGCGTTCAGGCTACGGTCAGGGGAAGCTGTGCTCAGAAGGTGCTGACTGAGGTGTAATATTATCCACTTCCCACTACAGCTTTTATACCACACAAGCGTCTCCTAGCTCCACTGGGGCATGGATGGGGAACACGACACCACAACAATCAGCTCCCCATGTGGAAACGCGGACCGGCCCATATCGGACGCTCTGAAGCATTGCTGTAGACTCGTAAAGAATCTTAAACCATTTTCTCCCCCAGACTCAATCTGGCGCAGTTCAGTTTTCTCCAAATATTGCAACACACTGTGATTTTGAGTTGTAAACCGAGATGCAAACTGCAAATTCAGCAAAACTAGATTTCTAGTTTCTGAATGTACAACCCAAATTCTAGAACAGTTGCTGTGATTTTAACTATCTTTAACCTTTATTTACTGACAAAAGAAAATGTTTGTACAATGTTTTGTACTGACTAACTTAATTGTATTTTGTAAATATAAACAAATTTTGTTTTTGATGGCTGCAACACACTCCAAAAAAAGTTGGGACAGTGGCATGTAATATCACTGTCATATCACCTTTCCTTTTAATTACACTTTTTAAATGTTTTAGAATGAGGATATTGATTGTTGCAGTTTTGCATGTGGAATTTTTGCCCAATCTCACCTGATACAAGACAGTCCGTGGTCATCGTTATCTGATTCTCCTTTTCATGATGGGTAATATATTTTCAACAGCAGACAGAAATTGACTTTTTGCAGGCCAGTCAAGCACATCCACTCTATGGCGTAAGAAACCACTCTGTTGTAGAACGAGTAGAATGAGGCCTGGCATTGTCTTGCTTCCCAAGCAAGATGTCATCTTGATGGCGGTATAAGATGGCAGTACAATTCCTGTATTCTTCAATAGTACCTTCACACAAATGCAAGTCACCAATACCTTTTGCACTGATGCACCTCCATACCATGACCTGTTGCTGATGAAAGTCTGGATGGTCCCTTTCGTCTTTGGGACTGAGAATTCAATGCCTGTTTTTTCCAAAAACAAGCTGAAATGTGGATCTGACCACAGCACTTTCTTTTAGACCATCTGAGATGAGCTCAGGCCCACAGAATTCGGCGGCTTCTCTGCATTGAACAGATGCATAGCTTTCTTCTTGCGTAACAGAGGTTCAAGTTGCATTTCTTGATGCAGCGGCAGACTGTGTTACGTGACAATGGTTTTCCAAAGAACTCCCGAGTCCATGTGGCTATATTTAACACAGTAGGATTGTTGGTTTCTCATGCAATGGCTCAAAGATCACGCATATTCAACGGAGGTCTCCTGCCTTGCCCTACACATTTCTTTGGATTCCCTGAATCTTTCCACAAAATGATGTATAGCAGAAGGTGAAAGACCCTAAATACTTTGCAATCTTGCATTGATAAATGTGATTTTTTAAATCGTTTGATAATTCTCTCATGACATTTGGCACAACGTGATGAGCAATGGCCCATTTTTGCTGGCTAAGACTGAGCCTTTGGTGGATGCTCCTTTTAAACCCAAACACGATCCCCTTACCAATTACCAATTCACCTACTTATTGTGGACTGTTTCAAAACAGTTTAACTTGGATAATCTTTACACTACTATTTTGTCTCTGTCCCAACTTTTTTGGAGTATTGCAGCCATCAAAATTTCTTTATATTTACAAAATACAATTAATTTGGCCAGTGAAAACCTCAGACATTTTTTCTTTGTGCTTTAGTAAATTAAATAAAGTTTAAAGAGAATTAAGATTCTTGATTTTTATTATATTATTTCAAAATGTCCCAACTTTTTAAAGCTGGCAGTCTGTGGTTTGTAAGTAATCACGTATTGCTCAAGCTCAGTGTTTAATGTGAGCCCAGGGAACAGAAGTTGATGATCTGTGTGTGTTGTTGTATGGTAATTAGCGTTTGATATATTTGTATCAGTCAGTGAGCAGCCGCAGCCAGCAGTGCTGTGAGGATCTCAGTGCTCATCTGTGTTCATACGGTCGCTGTCACTGACAAGACACGACACGAGCACTCCTGCTGAGGCTGCCACACAGCACCACTCTTTCTTTCTTTCTTTCCTTTCTTTTCTCAGTTTCTCTCTTTTCTCGCTTTCTCTCTTTTCTTTCTCTCTCATCACGTGTCTTTCACACCTCATCCATCATTAGCTCACAGTCTCCTCTAAGTGAAGTTGACATGTCTGTTTATTCTTGTCACTTTGTGGATGCAGACAGGAAACGGGCAAATATATAGGCTGGTCTTTATGATTCATGTGGGTCGTTAGAGCCGTAGTTCTGACTGTGACCCCGTCTGGACGTCTGTTAGCACTGTGGTCTCATTTAGGGTATCACTTCTGCTCAGTGTGACCTCTTGACAAATGGAGCTGATTAGATGGGAGTTGGGTTTACATTAGATTAGGAGTAACTCGTTGTAGAGAGTAAAGTGATCACTAGGAGGTGCTGCAGGCCCATATACTCCTATTTGACAAATTCAAGCGCTGTGCGGGAAAAACGGCAATCCTCTCACACTCAGTCATACGTGTTGACATTTTGTCAGTATGTGATTTAGTAGGGTGTAATATGTTATACTGATTTTTTTCTTTCTTTTCCTTTAGGATTTAGTGTTCACGTCCACAGGGTCTTCGCCGATCTGTCACACCGATGTGGTGATCCACAGCAGACGCTCATCAACTAAAACGTTCAGACCGTGCCAGCCTACCCAACCACCCAAGTTTTTACTCGCCGTCACACCCAGGGTGAGAAACACACAACCTTTCCCTCAAAAACAGCCTAGTAGACCATATTAACTGCCAGAACTTTCACTCAGTCTAGCGGTTTGAAATAAATCCAGGATTCTAAATGCAGTATCTCTGTTTTCTGTATCCAACAACTGTTTGGCAAAAGTCAGAAACTCATCAGCGTGGATTTCTACTGAGGGTGGTCAGCTGCTGACAGTGATCTCCCGCTGTCTCAGAAACAAACCTATGATCAAAAATGAAAGCCCTGTTCTCTGTGTGGCCCTCACTACAGGCCTGGTTTATTTATCCTCTTTGACCCCATGACAGATCTTCTGCTCAGCTGATCATGACCCCGGTGGAGAGTAACCAAACAACACAAGGCCACCAGTGAGAAATCAGAGGTCTTGGTTAAGGGCTCCTTCTCTGGCTGTGAATACACAGCCCATCAAAAACCACACCGCCATATGGGATGGTCTCAAACTTTGGGATAGTCTGAAGATACTGTGAAGTGACATCTTTGGTACCGCAGGGAATGTGGTAGTCAAGACTTACAACATTGTTTGCTGGTTCCTATCAACATTCCTATCAAACAGTCCTAGCCAAACGTATAATTATTATCAGTTTAAATAACCTCACTTTAACCAATAAATAATTTGTATTAATAATAATAATAATAGTGATCAAATCAGTTTGATTAATCAGTCAATCTTAATGGTAATTTATTGTAATTGTTTGATTTTTATAATAATGTTATAATTCATAGGTGTAGTTATTTTTATAATTATTATTTTATATAATTAATAATGTAATTATTAATTATTTTATAATTGTTTTATTTATATAATTATGTTTATTTACTTATGTTTTGGTTACTTTAACTTATGTTTACTTATTTTTATTATCATTATTATAATTAATGATTTAATTTATATGATTAATAATGTTATAATTCTTCCATATTCTTATTCTTTTTTTCTGTGTTCTATTTATAAAAAATAAAAAAAATCTTCCTTGTTTTCCCAGTTTGAACCACTGCTCTTAACTTCTCCTATCCCTAATCCTAACCATAATCCACACTTTAAACCAGAGAAGGTGATTTTATGATGAGTTTTATCAAAAGCGTTTTCAGGCACTGAAGCCTAATCGTAACCCTAAGCCTAACCTAAAAATCTGGTAGATAGGAATGCTGTTCCCGAACCAGCAAACTATGCTGACCCAGGAAAACGTCCTACTTAAGCAAGTCAAGATATTAATCTTTTATAAGTGAGTGTGTTGTACTGAAACATATCCGTGACGTTAATGGTTTAGTCACGTATGAGGAACTGTTTTCTTTTTCCTCCAACATCTGCTGTTAACTTGGCTAATGCGAGGCTATCTCTGTGTTATCCCAGCCCAGAGAGTCGGGATTGCGTCTGGCCTCATGGCCGCACTGTGAGAATTGGCACTGCGTTGGCAAAGGCCTCTAGGCACCGGGGCATATGGGCACTGTGGGAAAGTGATAAGATAGATTAGTTGCCTTTTTTCTCTTTATTCATGAGGGACTCTTGACCCGTTGACTTTTTATGGCCACATCTGCGTGTTCGCGCTCCCATTGGTCAGCTGTTCGCTACAAAACTGGAAGCCTGGCCAAAGCTGAGCTGTTTTTCATCAGAGATAAGGAATGAAAGGAAGATAATATCATCCGCTTGTCAGCACGCCATAAAATTCTCCATAAAGCTGAAAGAGGGATAAAGCGAGAAGGAGAGGGAGAGAAAAGAAATGGCCAGTGGAAGGGATTGTGAGCGGTGTGAATCGCTACAGGAAATGGTCATCTGTTACTCAAAGGCCTGTTAGCGCTGTTAGCACCGCTGACCTCTGCCACGCTTTCCTGCCAGAGCGGCGGGGTTCGGACAAAATGTCAGAAAGACAGGGTTGTGCGTGCCTGTGTGTGTGTGTTCACGTTCGACAACTGGAAATGATTCTTCTCCCCCCTCAAGGTCCAATTTGTTTGGTGTTTCTTAGTGATAAAAAGACTGAGTTGGGAAATAGATGACAATTATCTGGAAGAAAGAAAATGCGTTAGTGTAAACAACCTTGGAGGTGTTGACTAATGAGTTTTCTTCATTCCCTAGGTGACTTCAGTTCCCATGGAACGCTACTGTGCGGATCGCAGTGCGGAGTATGAATGGAGGTTAATACGCGATGGAGGGAGTCTCATTGCTAAGCAGTGCTTCCTGTATGGATCCCCCGAGCTGGCTTGCGCCTGGGCTCAGCGCTCTCAGGCCTTCCTCCCGCAGAGCCCAGGGGGCGTCATGGCCCTGCAGCAAAGACATGGCTGGTCCTTCATAAGGATTCCAGGTAGGTGAGATCCTGGCTGGGAGTTAGCGTGCAAGTTTGTGTGTAACAGCGGTTGAAAGGTACTTTGCTGTGAGATTTTGCGGGCAAAAAGGTCAAGGAATAGTGTAGCAATTTATGAAGCACAGCAGTCAAACTAAAGCAGCTTTCTTCAAAGCTTAATGCAAAAACAAAAGTGCTGCAAGGGGTGTATAAAATCTCGGTGCTCTTTGGTTGTGGGATAATATATCTCTGAAGACAAGAATTCCAAGGCACTCGAATGTTAGTGAAAAAAGTTAAAAAGCCTTTATTTCATTCCTGGCTTATTTTAAAAATTGGTGAGAAGTACACCTACGCGTTGCGGCTACATGCCTTCATCAGGGTGTGTACAACAAACAACGTCTCAGTTCATTTAACAGCAGCTAATTACTCAAATTAGAAACACCTGGTCACTCTGTGTAAAGCAACTCGAAGAGAGAGAAAAAAAAGAGGAATTCAAAGAGCATATCTCACACAAAAGTCATAAAGCTTAAAAGTATCATCATAAATATAATGCATGAGAAAGAAAAAAAAAAGGAAGAGAATTCAAAAAACATCTCACACAAAAGTAATAGATCATGAAAATATCATCATACATATAAAGCATGAGAGAAAAACAAAAAATAAATAAAACAACATCAAAAACATTAACACAGCACACAATTCAAAAAACACAAATCAATATTATACCTACTCAAGCAGCTTTCTTTTGGTGAACGTAGAGAATTTGATTGACCAACTTGAACACGAGTGAAATCTATGTGGGGAATTTTTTTGCACTCGCACAAACCTCCTGATTGCATGGATTCCTTTCGAAATTACTGGATTTGGCCCACAAAATGTTGCAGAGGAACTGTAAATGTGGCCGCACCTTTAGACTGAACACAAACCAGAGAACTGCATCCCAGCTCCTAATGGCAAGACTTTAGGCCCTGGGGGACCCCATGGTACTGCTGTGCTCTGGGGTCAAAGTGCATTTCAATCAAAGAAAACTCACATTGTGGCTAAAAACGAGATGTAGGCCCATGGGAGAGGGCTGGGGGTCACGAAAGAGGCCACGTCTCAGGGTCGGTGCACCTCTTAGTCATTGTCACTGTTTTGGCACCAATGCGCAGCCATTTGTCACATGTTTAGCACGGCAGTGCGATGGGACTAGTGCCAAGGCGATGCTTAAGACTTATTTTGCAGATAAGACAATTTTTTGCATGAAGCCTGTATAGCGTGAATTGTGCGCAGGCCTGTGTTTGTGTGCGCGTTCCAGTGTAATTGCTGGGAGCAGACTGGGGAAGAGAAAGAGGTCTGGGAGCGCTTGTGAAGTTGGGAGGGGGGACAAAGCAAGGAAGTTGGACTATTGGACATTGTTTCTGCACAGCGTTAGGTAAGCGCTTTGAATGTGTGTGTGTGTGTGTATCACTCTGAATGTTCATTCACAGGCTTAAGGTGTTTCAGAGCGCACTTCTCCCATTTTCTCAGAGTCATACTGTACCCAGGGAAGGAAATGACAGAAGACTGGGTAAGAGTCATTGATGTATGCAGGCGCTCCCACCACTGGCTAATGGAACTAAAGGCCTACATCTCCATATAAAGGCTGGTGGAGTGTTTATTAGCAATTATGGGATACTATCTTGATCAATTTCTAATCATAGGACAACTATTTTTAATAGTCTTGAATAATCTAATCTTTAATATACAACTCAAAATATAACTGTTTTTGTAAATCTGTATGAACTATGTAGAAAAAAGTTAGGGGTTTTAAAACGGGGAACCACAAGGCAGCACCAGGGCAGTGGTTTCTCAACCAGGGGCCTCAGCAAACTGCCAAGAGGGCCTCAAGATGACTATATATTTACACATATTCAAGACAAAACAAGTGTTAAAATACGCTGAGAATCAAGATATTTCTTGTTCAAATTCAACCCCTCAACATAAACCCCTATAAAAAAAGAACAGGACTCTCAGTGTCTGTAAAAACCTGGAAAAGTCTAGAGCTTGTAGACCTGAAATATATTATCTAGGGCTTTGCTTAGGCCTGTAAATATTGCTGTGGACAATGGGGGGATTTGGAGTTAAAAAGGTTGAGAACAACTGTGCTGTAAATGTTTAGAGAATGTAAATGTAAAAAATTAAATTAGATTAAAATAAATAAATACAGTGCTATAACAGTTCAGCACTATATGAGTAGAAAAAAAACATAATAATGTAACTTGATAGACACTAAATGTGTTCCAAATTATATTTTACATTACATTAACTTTTAAGGTTGGGTCTTTTATAAGAAAACTGTACAGATGCCTTTTAAATATTGATCATATTTGGGGGTCTGTGGCATCTTAAAGATTGTAAACCCCTGATATATATTATATGAAGTTACAGATACAGTTTTGAGTTGTATATTAAATAGTCATACAAAAAATGATCACACAAACATGTCATACATTTAATAAAGAATCATAATAATAATAAAAGTTGAATGTTTTTATTTACGTTATAGAGTTACAGATCGAACGAATCTAGGCATGTTCACCTCTGCCTTGCTGTATTTTTTTTATAATCACTTAATCACACACACACATGTATTGGTGCAGCCACCCATCCAGTGTTTTATACTCTTGAGTGTGTTAGCGTGTTGCTGCTGTACCTTTGGTGTCACAGTAATTGTGGGCAGGCCACAGAAGGACAGGCTCTCTCACAATAGCTCTGCACATTGTTGTAACGCGACTGCTGCTTTGGGCTGTTGTTTTGAGGGAGAGAGAGTGAGAATGCTGCAGAGCTCAGCTCACAGACAGCCTGTGGGAAACTCTGCTTTCCCTTCCTGTTCTTTCAAAGAATCTCTGCACTCCAGCAAAATGGCCGGAAATATTCCTGGCCTTTTTGATTTGGGGCCCAAACAACAGTGACTGCATAATTGTTTGTGATCTGCTCCCTCGCCCCGCCTTTCTGGCTGTGAAAAACAGCCAGGCTTCACCAAGGTGTTTGGGAAGATTGTCCTTCAGCTTATCCTTTTTTATCATGTTTTCTAGTCAGTTATTTTATTTATTTATTTGTTTTTAACACCTTAGTTTGTATATTAAAAGGGATTTTTTTTTTTTTTTTACTTAACAAAAAATAAGAGTATAATCACACTAATATATCACACATCTAATAAACTTGTCTGATGCTACATTCATTTTCTTATAGTAGGAGAAGAAAATCAAGGGGAGAGAGGGAGGAATAGTATGGGAACATGGCCAGGGACAGACTCGAACCCTGATTTCCCATGAGCTCCACTGCTCAATATGTCCTCAAGGCCACCACACATTTTATTTTTGCAGGTCAAAGGCTGCAAATGTCATAATTTCGACCTTTCATGAAACAAGTTGCTTCCCTGATGCAGTTCTCCCTCTGCAGTTCTCCCTCTGGCCTACAGAGGGAGCATTTTGCTCGGTTTTAGCCTGCTTTGCCTCTCCATTTTGTGTGAAATTGAAAATGTGGTCACATATTTCATCCCCTGTGCTTTTGTGTTTGGGTTTGTGCATAGATCCCAGGTGGGATCTGGTGAGTACAATCGATATATGACAGCTTAATGACAGTCTCCCTCGTTTGCTCGTTTCACTTCCCACCTCAGAAAGATCTGTGGTCGCTTGACTGCTGCAAGACCCCATAAACAAGTGTGTGGCAGATGTGTCGCATTTTATACAATCTTTACCTGTAGACTACAAAAAGATAGCTTTAGATGGAATATCCCACCGATCTGAACATTTCTTTAGCTGCTGGTCTGTAGGTTTTATGTCTTAAATGTTGTATTCAGCATCAGCACTTTCTATAAAGTTTAAATGGATATTTCACCCAATGGTTTTTTGGACCCCATTGTCTTCCATTGTATGGACAAATACAGTTGAAACATTGTTCAAAATATCTTCTACAGCATAAAGAAAGTCAAACATGTTTAAAACAACATGAGGGTGAGTAAATGATGACAGAATGTTTACTCTAAGTGAATTATCCCTTAATTTGGAAGTTTATCACACTTCAGATCTGAGCTCATGCCCTTCTAAAGCATGAATACATCATTTATTTTTGCAACTCTGCCCTGTTTTTAAGGTGCATTAATCACTGTCACTTAAGCAAAGTTTCGTGAAGTGTCATAGAGTGGAAAAACAAATATGGTTTGTGTTAAGCATCAACTTTACCCCTTGGCCCGGTGCCCATGTTTAGGTGTTTGCCAGTGGTTGTACAGGGCGTCAGTAAACACTAAAGCTAATCTCATAGCATAGAGGTCATAAGAGCCTGGTGCTTGTGCTTTCACCTACTGTCCCTTTGCCAGAAGAAATGTCCCTAAAGCTCAGATTGCTTTAATGAAATTAGCATACAGCGGAAGGGCAATTAAGCAGGCAGCGGGGTTAATGAGCTCGTCCAGGGCTCTGTGGCAGATTTTTAAACTGGGTCACCCTCGGGTCAGACCTGAGTTCTGGACGGGAGGGATTGGATTAGAGCCGAGGCTCCTGGGGTTGCCACCAGCAGGTGGGTTGGATTGATAGTGGTAACCATGGTAACATCAGATGGTACAATGCTTGGTAACATTGAGCTCCCTTTGGTTTGCAGTTGAGTTGGAAATCATCCTGAAAGTACATGAAGCGAATGAACTTTCATGCCAACACAATCCATCCGTTATTTTGAAATCTAAACGATGTAGTCGCCCTTATTAGTTTCCTCTGAAAATGTTGTTTTTTTTGGACGAGATTAGCTTTGATAAGCATGTCTAAGGAGGACTCACCAAATGTTTTAGATGAAGTAGCATGTAAAGTCTAACTGAAAAAACGGAGTAATTGCAGAGTCGTCAGGCTTGTGAAATAGGACGTGTGGGGGGATTTGATAAGAAGGGAATGGAAACACCAGAGGAGACTCTGTGGTGCCGGTTTCGTTGAGTTGTGGGTACCAACGGGTCACATCATCCCCTTAGATCACCATCTTCATCCCACAGTCGTTCAGGGGCTTCATAAAAGGGGATCTGGCAGCTTGTTGCCTTATTCATCTGACGCCAGACCCATTAGATTAGAGCTTTATGGGGAAGAGCGTATGGGAGTCTCTCTTCTCTTCATGAAACTGTCCTTCTCTCAGTCAGGAACCTGAAACCTCTGCTTTTTGCTAAAGAAACCATTGCTGTTAGCACTGTGGGATATGGTTGTTAAACGTGTACATGTATTTCAGCAGGCAATGAAATATGATCACTCAAGCAGTCTTTAGTGGTCTAAAAGTAGTATATCATATAATCATTATGTTGTAGTGTATAATCATTATAGTGTGTAATAAGTTCTAGTAGATCTTTATTAGTTTAAATGTGCACGCTCAGCTGCAAGTCACTGTAAATCTAAATCTAAGTTGTGTAAATTTGGGGTCAGAATAAAAAGGGAAAAAAAGAAATGAGCCTTATACATTTTTTTTTAAAATGCTTTTTCTTTTAACTTTCTATTTAGCAAAGGATCATGTTTAAAAAAAACTTTTTATAGTGGCTTCCACAAAAATATTTAGCCCAACAACCGTTTTCAACTGTGATCTTGAGCAGCAAATCAGCATATTAGACTGATTTCTGAAGGATCATGTGACTGAAAACTAGAGTAATGATGCTGAAAGTTCAGCTTTACAATCACAGGAATAAATTCCATTTTAAAATTTTAAAATAGAAAACAATTGTTTTTAAATTGCATTCATATTTCACCAATTTTATTTAAATGAAATAAATCCATCCATGAGTTGAGTTACTTCTTTTAAAAACATCATAATCTTACCATCCCCAAACCTTTGAACGTTAGTTATATAGCCCAAATAAATTATTTAAATATTTAACTAATCTATTATAATAAATGATAATATTGTAGATATTTAGAATATAATTTGTTTACATTGAATAATAATAATTTAATGTTTATTGAATTATATTTAATATACCGAGTGAAATGCTTTTTAATTTTCAATTCAAATCTTCAGAAAATCTTTTAATCAAGAGATGAATAAACTGAAGATGACCCATTTTAACCCTTAATGTTTTTGAACATTTTCAAGAGAATTTTAGAAGTCTGCTTTGTCTGAAACTGATGGTTGTGAATTTCTTTCTTCATTACTTTTTCTTTATTATTACCATCCTCTCTGCAAACAAACTGGTTAGATGGTATCTAGTTTTCTGATCTATGTAGTTCAGTGTAGCTGTATGTAACGCAACTATTTTGATGAATATAAGCATGCAGGCTTGTTTGTTAGTTTTGAGTAGCACTTTGAGGGGTCAATTAAAAGTATCTCTCGGGCTGAATATGGCCCACGGGCCTGATGTTTGAGACCCCCTGCCTTAGTCCAAATGTTCATCTTGGTTGGAGTAAATTAGATCCATGTGGTCATTATCTTGTTAATCACGGTGAGTCTGAGATTCTTGAGTATATGAGCTAATTTGAGCCTTTCTCCTCCACTCATTGTAAAGGTTACACACGTGACCCTTTCAGGGTCATGGGGGTGTTGAGTCAGGGTTCAGCTATGGTTCACATTAGCATGGACATGATGTGGTAATAGCAACATGGTCATGCTGACCGTGTGTTTGACATGCTTTTTGTACTGTCTAAGGCTCGGCCAGCAGGCCTCAAACTCTCTCTGGGGATCTCTAGATTGCTCTGGCAGCCGGCTCACTTTGTGTGTATAATCACTTTCTGAGTGCCCATAACCAGCAGGGTCATTTAACTTACCCCCCATGAGCTGACCTTAGGGTCAAGGGTTGCACCAGTCAACAATGGGAAGCCTGAGCTTCCTCTTTTATAAGCACTGTTGGAGTGACAGCATTGACGGCCCATTGCCACTAGATTCTCTGGTCTGTGAACGTCAGTCACATGTGTTGAGGTATTACATAACTGATGTAGATTTGATTATTTAAAAACTGAAATGTGGATTCATAAGGATGATGTGAATTACACGTAATTATAAACATATAACCAATATTAAAATTCTAGTTGACATCAATAAGCCACTATTTATTTTCATGTTATGGCCAATATTAAAATTCTGTACTTTTTGCAACATTATAATGTACAGTATGAAAAATGGAAATTCATTTTGAGATTGGCTAAAGATTACATTTAACAGTGTTAGTAAATTAGTAGTGTTTTTTTTAAAGATTAACATATAGTGAACACAAAATATTATCTAATATTGGCCTGTAACCAATTTGGTAACAATATATCATGCATCATTAATGTTTACAGCAGAATAAGGCAGTATTTTATTTTTTAAATATGAGAAAGGTCATTCCGATAACTTAATCCTGAGCGTAGTATATTTTTTCTCTTAAGTATTTTTTCTTTATGTTTTGTTCTTGAATGTCCAAGATATTATTAATCAAACATATTTAAAGAACTTCACAGTGGATCGGTAACTGGGTACAAATTTTGCTACTGAGAGTGGGATTTCTGTCATCGGTAAGTGAGGAGCAGGAAATGGAAAACCCGGAGTGGAGTTGACACGGAGTGATTACAGAACGCTTTGAGCGGGGAGGGGAAATTGCTGTCACTCCACAAGCTTATTCATTATATTCCTTTAATTTATCTAATCAGCTCCATTCCGACAGTGTGGGATACAGTTTGGATCTTGTGAGTTGACACATTATTTACCGTTTCTCAGTGTTTTTGAAATGTTTTTCTCCGCTTTGTTCTTCAGACAAAGAGTCTCTGATCACAGACAGCGGGAAGCTTCACACTCTAGACCTGCTGCTGACTCGACTGAAGTCTCAGGGCCACCGAGTTCTCATTTACTCTCAGATGACCCGCATGATAGACCTTTTAGAGGTGAGTACTTCCAGGACCTTCTCACAGTCGGTGACTGACAACTCTGTGGCCTGTGAACATTACGTAACTTCAGAAATCTGTCTACTGATCCGATTATAGATTTCTGAGGTCATGCTGGACTTGTTTTTGTTTACATGTTCAATGTTTTTTGAGTGTTAATCTCACAAAAGAAGAGATGGCGAAATTTGATCAAGCATTGTGAAAGGAGTGTTTGCTGTTAAATAGCTCCGTATTGTTGTAGCTGGACAAAGGCGGTTAAGAGAAGATAACTGGAGGAAACAATCACTTTTTCCAAAGGCGCACAGTTGTTTGCCACATGTTCAGCAACAAGCCAAACATGGAGCTAAATGTAGAAGCCTCCAATAACATTGTCAACACAGGCCGCTTATAGTCCTACACAACAGCTCTTGTAGTCTAGAAACACCTCAAGTCAAAAGGAATATCCTTCCAATTCGTTTTGGCTTAAGCATTTTCCATGGCAGTCTCACTAAAGTCTGATTACGTAGACTAGACTTCCTTTATTTGTGAAGTAGATTGTCTATAGAAAAAGTTAAGCATGGAAAAACATGGGCTCTTAATTGTCTAATAGTTTTGGCATTGCATGCAAAGCTACAAGTCAAGTCACCTTTATTTATATAGCGCTTTTTACAATACAGATTGTATCAAAGCAGCTTCACAGTGATAACATGAAAATAATACAACAAAGTTTGTTTCTAGAAGAAAATTGCGTCATCGTCAATAGTATTGTAGAATATTAAAGGTCCCATTGCATGGATTATTTTATTATTTTAGAATGTTTCCTGGGGTGCCCTTATAATGTTAGTATGTTTTTTAGATCAAAATTTGTTATAATTTAGAAATAAAAGGCATTTTTCCTAGCCTGATTTTAGCCTCTGATTTGAACGCTCTGTTTGAAGGGGCGTGTCTGCTGTGAGACTTCAGTGTAAACGCCCACTGCTGTGATTGGCTGCTGTGAGACTTCAGTGTAAACGCCCACTGCTGTGATTGGCTGCTGTGAAACTTCAGTGTAAACGCCCACTGCTGTGATTGGCTGCTGTGAGACTTCAGTGTAAACGCCCACTGCTGTGATTGGCTGCTGTGAGACTTCAGTGTAAATGCCCACTGCTGTGATTGGCTGCTGTGAGACTTCAGTGTAAGCCTGTTGATCACGTGAATGAAGATCTTATCATTGCAATGCAGTTTATGCGCTCTCACTAATGATTTCACCAATGCAAACATGATGTACGTACAGTAAGAGCTTCGTTGTGCAGCGTAACAGCGTCATTGATTTCATAACGAGTTTTGGCAAGTGTCCAGATAAACTCGCGCTGTGTGATTGACAGCTTGGGCGACTGGAAAGGGATTGTTCTTTGATCGCTATCTGTATATTAATCACAGTTTAAGTAAGATTATTTTCATCCTACCAAGAGAAACGACGTGAAGTTGATCGTTTAGTCACTGGCTTGATTTACTGATGCATAAACAGTATTGAACGACTTTGAGAGAAAGATTATCTGTCTGAACTTGAACAATTACACATCAGACATTCACATAACCCACTGGTTCTTCAGAGGCTAAAAAAATACCTTTGTGTTCATTTGTACATCCAAACACTGAGCAACTGCCATGCTTCGCTCGTTTGCAAGCCATGATGTATCTCGAAGAAAAATGATTCGGACGATGATTCGGCTGCAGTTCCGCCTGGCCTTGAACAGGCTACATATTAATTTTCAGTGGTGTTTTTCAAAAACGAGATTTAAATGAGAAGGAGAAAACAATGGTGTTTGAGACTCACTGTATGTCATGTCCATGTACTGAACTCTTGTTATTGAACTATGCCAAGATAAATTCAATTTCAAATTCTAGGGCACCTTTAAATATCTCCAACTAAGCAAGCCAAAAGCCAAGGCAACAGTGGAAAGGAACCAAAACTCCATTAAGGTGACATAATGGAGAATAAAAAACCTTGGGAGAAACCAGGCTCAGTCGAGGGGCCAGTTCTCCTCTGGCCAACGAGCGAACAGTGTATGATTATGATTCAGGCAGCATTACAGGTCAGAAGTCAGATTGGATTAGAACATTCAGAATATTCTCCAGTTCCATCTGGTTGGAAGTCGGAGTCATCACGCCGGTATGGAGACGAGTTTGTTGAGGATCAGTGTCGATGAGGACTTCACGGGGCTGATGAGGCTGGCACTTCAGGGATGCGTCGTACACTTTATATTTTATCTTTAAGTCAACATAAAAATCTAAATTAACCCTATTTTTAGTATGTACCTTCCTGGTCTCACTGTGAACGTCTCATCGGTGCGCATAATTCAAAAGAAAAAAAATGTTTGCCATCATAATCTTCAATAAAAATGGAATAACTAATCCTGCCTCTGAAATAATCTTTTTCAACTGACGTGAAAAATTCTTATATTTTAACCATCACTTTGTGTAGATTTTGTAAAATATGGAGAATATTTTATTCTAACGTTATCATTAAATAATTGGTTAACACTTTACAATAAGGTTACATTACATGAAACATTTAATTTATATCTGAACTTAACATGTTTAACTTTGACAGCCCTAAATAAGCATTTTGAAAAAAAAGAAAAAGAAATTCTGTGGAGCACCCAGCACCCAGCTGAATCCTATATTCTAATTCTGTAGCAATGTGTGTCTTTCCAAGCAGACCCCTTGAGTGTTTTGGTCAAGTTTTCTAATTTGTTATGCGTCCAACAGCTCAGCTCCCACTTGAGGTCTGTTCAAGTGTATTCCGGGTATTGTTCCTAAGTCTCAGGCTAAATCATGTTAGGTTTGACACTCTGCTAACCTAGAGTTATGTTCTCAGCGGGATAATGGCGTTTAAGATGGTCCCATTTGTTACTTGCAGCTGCAGAGAAGCTTAGTGTTTGTGATCTAATGTTACTTCAGTTTGGAACAAAGTCCTAATCAAAGACGTTTAATGTCAAGGAGAGTGCTAATGCTGGCTTCATACAGTCCAGATGTGCTTTTGGGAGGCCGTCCAGTTGAGTCGTAGACCCAGTGGAATCGAGACTTCACTCTGGGTGGCGTAGGAGAGTGGGAGGTCATCTGAGAAAAGTCACTGAAAAGAGTCTGCCCAATGTTAATGAGGGTCTGTGGCAGCGTGTTAAAGGGAACGTTATTAAAAAACCAGAGATTTAAAGAGAGGCTTAAAGTGAAATAGGCACACCAGGTTTATATCATTGACTTGTTTCCCTGCACAATTTTCCATTTTCCTACTTGAAATGTTTCTCAACTGTCCTGCAGGAGTACATGGTGTACCGCAAGCATACTTACATGAGACTGGATGGTTCATCCAAGATTTCGGAGCGGCGGGACATGGTGGCTGACTTCCAGAGCCGGTGAGTTTTCAGTTGCCTGACATCCAGGATTGAAAAGGAGACGCACACGTCTGTAAGCGCCCGTCTCTTCTTAAACCTAATTGGGGCTTGTTTTTTCGAAATGTCACCAAGCGTAAATTCCTAATCCCTGGCGGTGCTGTCAGACGCAGAGGGTTTTGCGCTCTCTTCTCTCTCCCCGCCCTTCCTCACAGGGTCTGGTTTGCATTAGCTCAGCTCTCTGTGGGTGCAGTGGGCTCTGGTTTTCATTTTCTAGAGGAGTGTGCTGTATATTGAAACGTCTTTCTGTGTAAATCCTGGGTGGTTGGGGCGGCCCCTTAAAGAGCATGATCCGCCGCCGCTTTATTTGCTTTCTCTCACTGTTCTGGTCTCCCCTCCCTTTGCAGGACGGATATTTTTGTCTTCCTCCTCAGTACCAGAGCCGGAGGCCTGGGGATCAACCTGACAGCTGCAGACACGGTGAGGCCATAGCCCATCAGCACATCATGATTACCAGATCACCTTCCCCCACCAGAGGCCATGAGAACGGCCCCTAATATAGTATGAACCTGAAGACATTTAGCGCTGCACTCATTGACCTTAATATGAACATTTTGAAGCTTTGACTAAATGGTCAGCATGAAAAGCGACCAACCACAGTTTGTTTTGTTTAGCGGTGGAAAATTGTGGAAACCGCAATAATAGACAGTAATTAAATAAACAGATAAATAATAATGCAGCAGTTTCCATTTATATTGTCACTTTACTGAAATGAAAGAGTATTATTATAACATTAAATGGAAAATATTTACTTTTTTTTTTTTACTGTTAAAACCCATGCACAAATTATTAATGTTTTGAAATGTATTGCATGAAACATAATTAATTAATTTATTAAATTAACTTAAATTACTTTGACAGAATTAATGATAAAAATGCTTTTTTAAACTTTTTATTCTAGTGAATGAACACAATTAAACTAAAGCTCTTCGATAGTACAAGGTAGTACATTCATGTTTTAAATGTTTACAATATTTAAATTAATAGATACAATTTTTGAATATTTGGTTTAATTTGACACTCTTGTGTCAACAAAATTTTTATTTTTGTCAGCTAAAATCAAATGCCGTTTTAGTCAAGAGTAAAATGAATAGGGCGTGACAATTTTGGAGACAAAAGCTAATGCTAAAACATAAAATGGTAAATAAAAAAAAATAAAAAAACTTATTTTGATGTCACTATCCTGTCAAACTTTGTCAAATCCAGTGATTATTTCAACAATGCTCATTGTATCAGCCTCTTACTTTGTAAACATGATTTTGTTTTCAAGCAGACTGATGAAAAAACCCTGTGTGCTCTTACTCCCTGAAGTTGCATTGGCCATCAGATAAGAGCTTGCCAGATCCAGAAAGTGCTTTTCAGTTTTGTGTACAATATGCAGCGAGAAAGACAGCGAATTAACTGTGAAGTTGTGCAATCTGAGGCTTTTAAACCGATGTGAATTTTGTGTGCAAGAACAAAAAAATGCCATCTGTGGATTAGACGTGACAGGAATGAGTTCATACAGTATGTGGAGATCATTTAATGTGATGAATTTCCTCTCTTTCCAGGTGATCTTCTACGACAGTGACTGGAACCCAACAGTTGACCAGCAGGCCATGGATCGAGCCCACAGACTAGGACAAACCAAGCAAGTCACAGTCTATCGGCTTATTTGCCAAGGGACAATTGAGGAACGCATCCTACAGAGAGCCAAAGAAAAGAGTGAGGTTAGTACGCAGTGTCTACTGCCTTCCTTGGGCCAGAAGGTTACACAAAATATAGTGCATCACATTTTCCTTTTAATTCAGCTAATTCCACAATGGATAGACAAATTACCCCCTTTTTCCCCTGACAGCTTACATTTGTCAGTTCAAGTTACAAGAACGATATTTAACTAAATGTCAAACCTCAGAAGAGTCTTTGCAGTGACAAGGGGGTTAAAGTAATATTAAGCCCATGGTTTCAACTGCAATTACCACTAATTATACTGTAATTACATATGTGCTCTAAACAGTCACATGTAGTCCAGGACGTCTGTATCAACACATCATTATAGTCAGTATATGTTTCCAAGAGTCGTGTCTTCTCCTCTTTCTGCACTTACTTCTTTGATTTATTTATTCTCTGTCTCAATAATCACTCTCTGCTGTGGGATCTGCACTTCAGATTCAGAGGATGGTAATATCAGGAGGAAATTTTAAACCTGACACTCTGAAGCCCAAAGAGGTGGTCAGCTTGCTGCTGGATGATGAGGAGCTTGAGAAAAAGTGTGAGTTACCACTCATAAAAGAATATGTGTAATCTAAATAATGTAATAATAAATGAATCGATTGGCTGTTTGCTCTCCTCTGATTGGATGGTACGGTTGTGTTTCTGGGCAGTGCGCTTTCGGCAGGAAGAGAAGCGGCAGCTGGAGGAGTGCAGTAAGGTGAAAGAGCGGAAGAGGAAGAGGGATAAGTATGCAGAAAGGGTAAGTTTCCTCATAGAGGCACAAGGAATTGATTTTAGGATATATTTCTCCTTTGCAGTGGTGTTCAACAATAATAATAAATACTGTATCACAATAAAAACTTTTATTATATTTCAGTAAATTTTCTTGTGGTAAAGAATATAGCTGTGCACTATATGTGACCCTGGACCACAAAACCAGTCACATGGGTCATTTTTTTGAAATTGAGATTTATACATCATCTGAAAGCTGAATAAATAAGCTTGTTAGGATAGGACAATATTTGGCCAAGATACAACTATTGTGAAAATCTGGAATCTGAGGGTGCAAAAAAAACGGAACATTGAGAAAATCGCCTTTAAAGTTGTCCATTTATGTTCACAATTGTGCTGCATTCACTCACAAAAATAAATGTTTTATATATTTTTGGTAGGAAATTTACAAAATATCTTCATGGAACATGATCTTTACTTAGTATCCTAATGATTTTTGGCATAAAAGAAAAATCGATCATTTTGACCCATACAATGTATTGTTGGCTATTGCCACAAATATACCCGTGCGACATGTGACTGGTTTTGTGATCCAGGGTCACATATCATTGTTATTATTGTTAATTAAAAAAATGTAACTATTATAAAACTAAAATGATTAAAATCATGTTCAGTATTTGAAATAAATGTAAACATTAGATGGAAAACTTGCCTTAGCAACTAACTGAAATAAGTTGAAGTTGAAGTACTAAAGATAAATGAAACTTTAATAGAAATACAAAGAAAACTATACTATACTATAATAGTATATAAATAATGCAAAATTTCGATAAAAATCTATCTTTTTTTTCTGTAGGGTTGCTGAAGTAGAAATTCACAAATTATTTTGTAAGCAAACATTCAGAAAATGCCCTAACCACTCTTGTCCAATTGTCCTGTCTCCCTGCATCCCTCTTATTTTAAGAAGAGAAAGGAGGATGACCCCGACACTAAAAGGAAGAAGGAGGGTGTGAATGTGGTCATCCCTTATGTCCCTTCAGCAGACAACTCCAATCTGTCTGCGGATGGAGAAGACTCGTTCATCAGCGTGGACATGGACTCTGCCATGCCCAGCCCCTTCAGTGAGGTAAGAACCAATGAGACTCGACCCATGTGCACTTCCTGGACTCCATTTAAAATAACCGTGTGATCTTGATAATGTGTGTTGAATTGCAGAGGTCATGATGTCAGGAAGAATTAGTGTACAATGCTGTAATGACATTCTTTAGGTGACGAGTCCACAAAATAATCATGTGAGAACTTTCCCAAAGAATGGATGATTTCTATAGAGCTATTATGCTATTGTCCACACACATCCTGTGGTTTACTTGCTGCATTGATCTCATGGCGCTCTTCCTCCTCCTCGTCCATCTTCTGGTCCTGCTGTCTCCTCCGTGGTGCTGTCCCTCTGTCCCCGTCTCACCCCCAGAACTATGTGTCTCTGCAGATCTCCTTGAGCAGCGAGCTCCAGCCCAGCTCCATTCCTGCAGACGAGAGTAGCAGCGACATGCTGGTGATTGTGGACGAACCCATGTCTTCCGCTCCTCAGTCCCGTGCCACCAACTCTCCCGTCTCCATCGCCGGCTCTGTGTCCGACACCATGAATGGTGGGTACCCTCGGCTTGCTCAATTTTTAATTGGTCTCATGTGTATCACAGCAAGCCTTGTCATATTACACATACAGTATTCATAAAATTTCATACAGTATTATGCATTGTCAGAAGTTGGGAAAGGACAGGGAATCCACACTGATGTCTAACAGTAACAGGTTAAAAAAAAAAAAAAAAAGCAGTTAGAGGTCAGCGAGGGATGGGTTTTTCAGTCCCGTTTCCGTTCCCGTTCAATCTGCATCCCATTGTCCTACTTTCACCTACAAAATCCTGCAGTCCCGTTCCTGTTAGATTCTCTCTCCGGTGTTACAGGCTATTTTTTTCAATTCCCACACACACACAACAGTTCAGACCTCACCCTTTTTGTATTTGTCGCAGTAGACAAAAGGAAGGTGCTTTCTCTCTTTGGTTCACAGCATTTTTAAAGAGAAAATATTCAAAAAAATGAATTTGCACATGGTTTGTCTGAAAGCATATTAAAAACACCACATAAACATATAAACAACATTCAAAACTTGATTTTCACCACAGGGGGTCTTTATAAGGCCGCCAAGTGTGTGTGATTTTTGCGAATGAGTGGTTTTAGTTGTTCCTACATTTTTCATAAACTTAGAGTACATTTTAGAACAAAAGTTATTGAAGAATCATTATTTGTTTGTGAAAACGTTTGTATGCAGACTTCACGCACAAAGTTAGGAAACGAGAATGAGAAACCGGAAAACAGAATGTATTCTGCTTTTTAACTACATTTGTTACAACTTTTCACTTTACTGGTCACATACATGTTTGTTGGGGCCTGGATCCCCCACATTTAGGACACATTTGGCTGCCTTCCTGTCGAATGATGAGCAGTGCTAATAGGCAGTGTTGCAGTCTAGGCTGAGAGCGCAGAGGTTTGTGGGATTGAAATGCGAGCAGAACTGTGGCTGTAAAGGAGACAGGGTTTGCGTGAGTCTAGGCCGCAGTGGCTCAGACATCTTCTGCATTCAACCTTATAATAAACTGAGGATTATGGGATTTATGATTATAGGAGATGAAAAACTCTGATTCAGAAGAAACATGTTGATGTTGTTTGGCTGGCACATAATCCGTTAAATAGTCGTGGATCCATGAAATCAAATTTTGAGCATACTCTACTTTTCAAAAGTTTGGGGTCGATATGATTTTTGAATGTTTTTGAAAAAAGTCACTTATGCTCACCAAGGCTGCATTTATTTGATCAAAAATACAGCAAAAACAGTAATATTATGAAATATTATTACAATTTGAAACCGCTGGTTTCCATTTTTATATATTTTAATAATTTATTCCTTTGATGGCAAAGCTGAGTTTTCAGCATCATTTCTCCAGTGTTCAGTCGGAGTCACATGATCCTTGCTGCTCAATAAACATTTTTTATTATTTCTTATTATTGATAATATTGCTTAATATTTTTGTAGATACTGATATGTTTATTTCTGGATTTTTTGATGATTAGAAAGTTCAAAACAGCAATGCTTTATTTGAAATAGATTTTTTGTTGTTGTAACATTATAAATGTCTTTACTGACACTTTTAATGCATCCTTGCTGAATCAAATTATTGATTTAAAAAAAAAGAAAAGATCTTACTGACCTCATACTTTTAAACAGTAGTTCAACAAGAAGCTAATGTCATCATACATGACTCTCTCTCAGGTGTCTCCTCGCAAGATATCTCCAGTCCAGGCAGGGGGAGGTCCGGTCGGAGTCGAGGACGACCCAAAGGCTCTGGAGGATCAGGCAAGTGTTCTGTGAGGAAGGGAAGAGGCCGGAAGTCCGGCGCAGGCAGTGCTGCAGCCATGGCAGGAGCGATGGCAGGGGCGGCAGCGGCCTCGGCGGCGGCCTATGCTGCATACGGATACAGTGTACAGTCCAAAGGTAACGCATTTGACTTTGACTTACAGAACTGCTGGTGAAAACTAAGGCCTATAATAGTTCATCCATTGTTATCCAACTCTCTTCCAGGTATTCCAGCAACTGGCTCCGTACAACCGGCTCTCATTCGGTCTTCAACCACACCTGCCTTTGTTCCAGCTGGCACCTCCTCCCCCCAGGCTAAAGGAAGCGCTGTGACCACCAACTCACAGACTTCAGCACATGGCAGTTCACAGAGCCAACACAACCCCACTAAAAGAAGCAAAGTACCAAGCAACCACAGTGGGCGGTAGCAGCTTGTGAACCATTGCTTTTTGATTGTAGCATGGCCAGTACATTTTCAGTCCCAGGTTGACGATTCTCACGCTTATGATGTCGAGCCGCCATCACACCACAAGCCCTACTGTCACTGTGAAACCCAACTCCATGCCCACACCCAACTTAGCATCTATTTCAGTGGCTGGTGAGCAATATGGGAGGTCGTGCACTAGAAGCAAAAACGAGTCATTGACAATTATATCTTCAGTATATGAAGTTTAGCTCATTGATCCTTCATACAGATAATAGCTGTTGTAAGGATGACCAAGGGTTTGTTATTCTAGTAATGGCTCTTTTTTGTTTTCTAATGACCACGTAAGCAAAGGGCAGCATGGCCGAATAAAGGAGTTTTCTTCATCTTCTGGCACATCATGATGTTCGGCATCATTATCAGCAGAGATGAGTTGAAATGGGAACAGGGTGGGATGTTGGTTATTAAACACCCTCTTGAACAAAGTCTTTACCTGAACACATATGAACATATAAGACTGCTTTTGTAAGATTGCTCTTATTTTTGTAGGACAGACTCGTTGACATTTGTTCAGTTTAAATACCGAATGGCCTTCTCTTTCTATGTTTATTTGCTGCAAATTCAAAGATTTTGGCTTAAATACTAATATATATATTTTCTCTTGGGAAGAATAAAAGAAATCAATGTTTTTTGTAGTAAATGCAATGAAAAAACATCTGAAGTGAGTGCTGCTCGAAAAACATGTCACTGCTCAGATCGTGACTTAAAAATACTTGGATGTGAAATGTAACATAGCTTAAGTTAAAACTTGGTAATTTATGATGATCTGTGCTAGTTGTAAATTGTATCGAAGCCGTTTTATTTTTAAACAACATGATGAAAAGTCCATCATTTTGTTGCATCTGTGACAAATGGCTGTGGTTTTTGAGAAAGGCCATTTCTGGGTTTATTTTGTCTTTAAATTGTGATGATAAATATTCTATGTATGTAAATATTTCAAGGGTATCATCTCTTTCAAAGTTCTCCATTTCCCCCCAGTTGCTTGTCTATTTTTATAGGTCAGTGTAAATACCTAAAGAAAAAAACCCAAATGGCCCTTTTACTAACTTGGAGAAAAAACTAAATAAACATTGATTCAATGATTTGAATTTTTCACTGTGGGATAATGTGATTCTTGATAAATCTTTTCCCCCATACAGGTTACCAATTTACTGCTGAATCTTACAAAACTATTCGTTTTTAAAATTCAAGTCTACTTGAGCTATAGGTAGAGCAAAAACACTTGTGCCATTTTGAGCTCTCAGCTTCAAACCTTTCTTACACATTTAACAAACATACCGACTCCATTTCACACCAAACCCACTTGACAAGGATACAGGTTCTTTGAATGTTTAATGTGCAAAAAGACAACAAATATAATGGCTTAACGGTATTCTGCTTCAGTGCAAATTAAAATGGAAGTGTTTTGAGACACGCATTTGAAACAAAACGCAAACAGCTTTAGAACTTGACAAACTTTGGCAATACATTGTCACAAGCATGCATTTGTATTACAGCACCACACACTTGGGTCAAGAGCACATGACGAAAACTGACAGTATACATGATGTCGCACCGTAGAATCAAAATAACAACAGCCTAAAATACCATGTTCCCTTAATGCAGTACCTTTACCGTAGTACAGTAAATAGAGAGAATAAAATGTCTGAACACAGCCATTAAATCACAATCACACCCCAAGGACGGCAATGTTAACTTTATGTTAGGAGGACCTTAATAGTGTTTGGATTAGATGCTGACAGCCTCAGTGACATTAGTGTTTTACAGAAGATACAGGTTTCTGAGATGCTAACAATATGGGTCTAAGGATGGTGAGAACAGCTGCCTCGATAGAGAACAGGTGAGGGTCGTCGACATCGGGGCAGCTGACTCTCATGAACTCCGCCAGGCGAAGCAGGTACTCGATGTTGTGGCCCGACTTCCCCTTGCACACAGCGATCTGAGCAGCGATTTCCTCCGTGCTCGCAGGCCCCAGGTAAATAGGGTTGTCAGCTGTGGCGATATAAACCAGAGCCTGGACAGGTGACTGATTCGTGCCCTGCGGAAAGAACTCTAAGGCCTGGGTCAGGTAGCCTCCTCTCACCGCCTCCCTCACGTTCAGGTACTTGAGAGACTCTTCGACCTGAGAGCCAGTCACCTCGAAGGCAACACCCCAGGTGCACGCCTGTGTACAAAAACTTAAGGTTAGTCACATATGGTTAGGGAAACAAACTTTTTTTTTTTTTTTTTTTATCTGTTCATAAAATGTCATTGTTCCAAACCGAATTACTTCCTTTCATAAAATTAAAAGATTGTGGGTATAATGACAACCTCAGGCACTTTTTAATTTATTTATCTTTTTTCTACACAATTAAAGTGAAAGGAGACTGAAACTGTCATTCAATTCAGTATATTTAGTATTTTGCGGAAATCAGTCATGGGTACACGGGTATATTTCTCGGTTGTCTATTCATAGCGTTGTTCCTATTAAAAAAGGAAGCTGCACTTACGTCATCCTCCTCGATGAGCGTCACCACTCTTCCGGGCTGTCATGGAAACACGAAAGTCAATGAGTTGCAATGGGAGAACTGTTCAGGTGTTTACTTGTGCGTTCTTAGAAAAAAATAAAATTATAAATGGAAAACTCACCATTTCATCATCTCCACGATGAAAGTTATCCCCGTGCCAGAAGCGTCTCTTGTACCCCTTAATATAACCGATCTTGCTCCTCTTGTACTTGAAGTCTGGTTTCCAAACCAACGAGCCGTAACCGAAGATCCACAAGCTGGATTTTACAGCGACGACGTCTTGAGGTTTCATCTTAGGATGGTATGAGAATAGGAAGGGTAATAGTGTAACGTTACGCTTTGATGTAACAGCTAAGTGAATGGGCCCACAGGCTAACTAGCTAACGTTAGCTTCCTCCTGTCAAGTAGGAGAGGTATCGGTTGGCTCACGGCTATACCGCGGACGGTATTAGAGCCCAACTGCTTGGCAGTTGTGATGGTGCAGTCCCGCAAATCGCTTTTCTGTGCCTGGTGCATGCCGATGCCGTGCAGTTACCGCATCATTGCCTTAAAACTCCATCTCGGCCTCTTCGGCTTTCAACTCGAATAAAAACACAAAAGCGGTTGCTAACTCGCCAGCCTGTTGTTTATCAACAAACCGCTAACCAGCCAATCACACGACTCTTTAAAGTCAGAAGAAATAACCTTTTAACCGTTGCTTTCGGGCACCCTAGCTTGCCGTGCTGCTTTTCCTCCTCAGCGCCAGCGGATGATGAAATATGGATCGCTTTGAAGCAGACTATATGCGGGATGTCTATGGGCGTATCTGACCTTGCTCAAAATCCGGACCAATCATTAGCGTGGCTAGGGCGGGGCGTCCTGCCTTCTATCCAATCAATTCATCTCACTGTGACTCTATAAGCGCATAACTGTCTGATTGGCTCACGAACCCGGAACAAACGTGCGCAGTTGATTAATTTCATAGGCGTGCCCAGCCGTCAGTCACAGAAAACTCTCACGCTCATTCGCCAGCAGATCTGTCGCTTAAAGTCTGCTCGGCTGATGCAACTTGAAACAAGCGTTTCAAGCCGCGATAGATACAGGCACAGTACGTACTGAGACTGAGAGTATTGCATCAGGCCAAGAATGTTTTTTGAGACCGAGTCAGGTCTCATACATTACAAGGTATCGGATTTGACTAAGTAAGAAGTCTTCATTGGAAAATAATATAATAATTTATATTATTTAGTATAAAAATGTAACAAAATAATATAATGTCCATCCATTTATCCATTTTTCAAACCGCATTTACTGTGTAGGGTCTCAGGGATGCTGGAGTGTAACTCATCGTGTCGGGCAAAATAATAATATAATATAATATAATATAATATAAAGAGAAATTAAGAAGCTTTTGCAAAGCATATAACGTTACACCAATTCCTTTTTTTTTTTTTTTGCTTTAAATGCAATTGTCTAGTCAAATTGTAATCAAAAACTGCAACATCCTTCAAACATCTCGATTCAGTTTTATCCTATCATGACTGCTGAGGAAGATTAGTTTCTTCCTGAAGATCTTTTAAGCTATGGCATCGGCTTGTATTTTAGATCTCCTTTGTCTGTAATCTCTATCCATGACATATTTCAGCTCTTTCCATTTTTTTTTTAGAATGAAATAACCTGTTATTCATAGTATTTTTATACATTAATCTTTCTACAAACCTGTGACATCCAATGCTATACCTGATGGTTTCCACTGTGACAACCACATTTGTTAATCTCTAGTTGTTTACATCTCATGTTCACTTTATTTACACATTATGATAAAGTTAAGGTCATCTGTACCTTAAATTCAGAAGGTACTCTGAGTACATATTGTTTGTCCTTTGAGTTTGCGTCATGTTCTTTGCAAAACAAATATTTATGTACTGTTTTTTTTTTTTTTTTTTTGTCTGGATGATTCAGTGTTATTACATTAATATCCTATATGTGCATAATACTGAGTCATTCAGAGGTATTTAACCAGGCTGAGAATAACAACATGTCAGCATCATAAAACTATTAAGACAGAAAAACAGGCTGCTCAGACTTGTGATCTCAGTAACGTCACAGTTCCTTTGTCAGCCCGGCTTGATGGGAATTGCGTTTTTAGTATCAGCCCAGTTCCGAAGCCATTAGACTACCAGACTGACTCAACTAATATTCACTCCTTGACAATGAGGATAGTGGTATTAGAGTTTATTTTATTAATAACCTATTATATTGCAAACTAACCTTTTTGTAATCATTTCCATGTAAATGAAACATTGAATGTCACAAAAATCGGATGAATGAGAATATTATATTTGTTATTTTTGCCGCTATTTTCTTGTAAAAAGTTCAGTTTCGGTTGATAAACAAAACACCCTTGGCCCCCTGCCACTCCTGGACATTTCCTATTGTAGCTTAGGCTTTTATTTGGTTGAAATAGGATTATCTATAAATAGAGGTATTAGCTGGCATCATAAGATACAAGCACATGTAAGCTCCTTAAAAGTCTGCATGATGCACAAGCCTTTCTCTGCCTATAGCTCAGGCAGACGGGGGAGCTCCAGTGACCAGACCTTTCACGAAACAGCCTGTTTACTTTCTCTAGCGCTGTGACCTTAGACTCGGACACACTGGCTCCCGCTGACCTTATATGAGTGACAAATGCAGAATGGAAAGAGGGTCATGTGAATTGCACACTTGCCGTTTGTTTGTTTGTTTCTAGCCATTACTAACACATTTCTTAAAGCTTACTGTTGCTCAAATTCCTGAAACAGTTTAACAGCATAATTGATCGAATGTGTATCTTAATTACCATAATTGTGCTGTAACTTATGTGATTTGAAAAAGCAAATTATTTTAAAAGTGGATGACAATTGGATGTTCAACCCTATGTTACAAAAACGTTCTCCAAATATTCAGTGTTGGTTCTGGGAACGTAAAAAACGTCCAGTTTTCTTGACGTTTGAGGAACGTGTTTTTGAAGGTATGATGTTCCTCAAACGTTCTTTCAACTTAATTTTGATTAACAATTAAATATTCTAGGAAAGTTGATTTGTAACATTCCAAGAACATAAAAAATGTTTCCTGAATGTTATTTAAAGGTTAGTATGATGTTCCTGAAACATTCTTTCAATCATTCAAACACCTGCTGTGAACAAGCACTGAAAGAGAAATGATTTATAATAATAATTTGAAAGAGATGTTTGTTGATTTACTTTTTTCAGCCATTGTAGATGTTTTCTGCATTGATAAAGCAGATCAACATGGCTTCTTCAATGGTCATACATCTGCTTTTTCTGTGATTGTTGACTTTAAGAATTGAAGCGTTATTGAAAAAGTCAAGCTGCTGTGATAAATATCGTTTGTATCACCATTGTTGGATTTCAATGATGAGTATTGATGACTGTGAGTGTATATAAATAACGCTGTCTTTGTTAACTTTGTTTAAAACTTTGTCTGAAAATGTTTTGTCATTCATACACTCACAGACATCAACAATCAGCGTATGAAACACAACAATGATGACATGCTTCATGCCTACAAAACACATTCACGGCTCCCAGCATGCATTGTAGCATGAAAAAATAATGCGGCTGAATAATTTTTTGATCGTCACCATTTGTATGATGAATGTTGATGTCTAAGTGTGTGTCTACATTTTTACTTTCACATAGTTTTAGACAATCTTACACAAATCACTTGTGCAAATCAAATCGGTTGACTTTATTACTTAATGCTCAAAAAGTGTTTCAATTCTAACAAATAAGCAAAATTATAGAAAAAGCAATTTTTTAAAAACACTTTAATGCAGTCATTTGAGCAGTGAAACAGCCATGTTGATCTGCTTTATCAATGCAGAAATGTTTTTGGCTGAAAAAAAGGAACTTAACAAAAGTCCAGGGTCAAGAGTCCCAAGTAAACGCTGATCGCGATGATAGTAACGTCAAACGAAACAATCATTCATGTTGAAAGAACGTTTGAGGAACATCAGTACCTTCTAAAACACATTCCTCTAACATCAAGAAACCTGGACATTTTTTTACATTCCCAGAACCAACACTGAATATTTGAAGAACGTTCTTATAACAAAAATCTGTTAGCTGGGATGCTGCTTGCCTTGGTTGTCGTGTAAGTTTGAAATTATGTTGATGACCAGATTAACTAGTTTCAGTCTGAAACATACCAATGTCAAATAGTCCTGCAGGGAATTGGCCTGCCATAGGGCGGAGACCAAGAAATCTGCACCAAAAAAAAGAAAAAGAAAAAACTGAGCCAGAAAATCTCAGAAAAAACACATTCCCATGCCCCATGCACACATATAGTGCACTTAAACATTCTTCCTGCCATACATGATAAAATGCAGTGAACGTTTCAGACACGTTGATGTATTTAATAGATTTTTTTGTTGCTGATAGATGATAGATGAGAATGTTTGGTAATTATATATTTATTGTGATCACCACTTCTTTGTTATTTAACCTTTCTTAAAGCTAAGACTCTTAAAGCCTCTTTTTTTTTTTTCTTAAAGAGATAATTTAGCCAAAAATGGAAATTCTGTCATCATGTAGGTCTACTCACGCATATGTCGTTTTTTTATTTATTCTGTGGAACGCATAAGATTTCTTTTTTTTTTAAATATATAATTGTATTTGAAGAAATTTTGAAGAATGTTCCAACTAACTATTATTGTCCATGCAAGTTGAGAATATATGCCAAATTGAGTTCAATGAACATAAATTTTAGTACAGATAACTTGAAAATGTAAGTTATCGTATTTCAACTAAACTTTACAAGTCCAGGTTACTTGAAATACGTTGTTGGGTCAACTATTTTAACTATGTCAACTAAACTTTTTAAGTTGAAAATACTTAGTAGATTAAGTAAATAAAACTTAACTGAGTCAAAGCAAAAAGCTAACTAAAAAATTTAAGTTGAGTGAACAATTTTTTTTTTTTTTTTTTTTTTACAGTGTAGGGAAGGTGAATGATTTTTGACAACTTTCATTGTTTGGGCAAAACAGATCTTCAGAATATATTCTTTTATGTTCCATAAAATAAATAAAGTCAGTTTTAGAATGACATGAAAAAAAAAAAAGCATTTTTGGGTGAACTATCCCATCAATAGGCTACATGCAAATCACTTGATAATGGTTTGACCTTGTAAATACTCAATTGTTATATTTGTTGCATGGTTAAAGAATTTAAAATGTCACAAAATGCATCCTATAAAAGAAAACTTCAAGGACAGACAGACACCAAATGTATTTTTTTAGACCTTTATCATGTGTTAACATACAAACCGCACGGGCATTTTAGCGACATCTAGTGTTAGTGAAGAACATTGCAGATGGAGGGCCTTTGGGTTTACTGGGTGTCTGGCTCATGATGGCTGTTTTTTTGGACATCATGTGTTTTAAATTGTACATTTTGGTATTGCATTTTAGCACCCTTTTAAGAATGGATTGATGTGTGACACATTTTCCTCTCCTGACTGCATATGGTTGACCGTGTCAAAATCTCACGAATGTTTCGCATGCTCCTATCAAGGATGTTTTCGAATTCCACAGCGCAATTTCAAAATACTCTTGAAATGAAATCAATAGTCTTGATTTGATGCCCCCCCCCCCCCTCCCCTCCCCTTCCCTTTCATTTGTTATGAGCTTGTTTCCTGAAACTTTGGGGATCTGTACAAAAATACAGAATGGAGAAAGAAAGAGATGCGTGAGAAAAGCGTTTGGCCAGTGCCGGCATGTTCTGCATTTTTTAATCAGACAGGAAAAAGGAAATGATGTCACTGGGTCACAAACAGGATGCAGTGATTATAACACAATGAGAATGCCTGGCCATGCGATTTAGACCCAGAGGCCAGAGAGCAACACACACACACACACACACACACACTTGCAGTTGTGGCAGGAGGGGTTTGAGTAACAGGTTGCATTGCGAAAGTTTTAGTTCAAGACTAATTGCTGCGATAACAAGTGTTTAATGCTCCTGCTGCTGACGGAAATTCTCTCAGAAACCTTTCCGAAATGTGTTTATTCTTCCTAAGCGTCCTTTTGACCCAAGCACAGACGCAAAGACAAGGATGCTTAGATGACATGGACGGACAGGATGTGTGTGTGGAGTGTGTTTGCGTGGCGTAGATTTGTTGTTGTTTGTTGATTATGTTGCTGTTAGGAATGGAAAGAAACCCGAGCTTGACCTCCTGGACGACCATTTCTGTTTTAGTACTTTGTTAAACTCAAAAACGCATCTCCTGCATGGCCCTCTGGTGCCTTGCATGGGGTCTAGTAATATTGACTTTGGCCAGAGTGGTGAATTATTTAGGAAGAACTGATGGGAAGGATGAATCTCAGAGCTGAACATCGAACGCTAGTACAAATTGCCTTGTTTTTATGATGTGTGTCACCTACTTAAATTCCCAATCAAGCCTTACAGATGACCTTTGCACCCTTTAGGTGATTCTGCTCTGGGAGGCCGATACAGTTTTTGATTATTTTTGAATTAGACCCTTGCTTTTTTCCCCGATTCTTTCTGTGTTTGGTGCGCATAATGCCACTGAAACCCATCTGTGGGCGCCGAGGCCACGTGCACGGCTCCGGCTGATTCTTTTGTTGGGGATGGAGATGTCTCCTTCAGCGCCGAAGGCGAGGCTGAGGCCCTCGGAGCTGGAACTCGTTTGTGTCTGTAGATAAGTGTGTGTGTGTTTTGTTTATGGGTGCTCTGCTGAGCAGCGCCACGATGAACCTGGTGAGAGGGGCGGCATATGCCGCTGTTTTTATGGCAGGGCAAGGTTGCACCCTGGGGCATCTGTTTCGGTTTTCTGAGGAGGGGCCGCTCCTCTGTCGTTTGCGCTCTTCGCCTGTCTTTGTTTCAGAATTTCCAGCTCAAGGGGCCTGTATCCGAGGCAACGGATTTAAATTTCAAGCCAATTTACAACTGGGGAAGTGGAAGGAGGGGGTTGAATGTTTTTTTTTTTTTTTTTTCAGGATTGAGAAAAAATACTTCACGGAGATGTAAAAGACGTAACCTTTATAAGAGAGAGCAAAAGTAAACCATAACATTTTCATTCCCTTTCCACTCACCATTATAAGAAACATGTAAGTGTGAAGAAAAAAAATAGCTTGAAGGAATTAACTTTTTATTCTTCAGATGTTTGGTTTCTTATAAATATGCATTATATACAAAATAATAGTATAAAACATATAAAGAGCAGTGTGTCATTATTAAATTAACTCTGGAAATAATCACTTTTTAAAAAAATTACATTATTGGTTCTGTATTCTCAAAACTAATTATAGGCAGTCAGTGGTGAGCAGTTGCTTTGTTTTTGTCCATTTCTTGTCTTGTACTCATGGGCCGTGTTGCATAAAAGAAGTCAAGTGAACTTCTTGGATCTTGCTGGCACAGTTTTGCGTATTACAGTTCTGTTGGTTATTTTTCTTCTCTTCTTTTTTTTTTCCCCATGTTGATCAAAATCTCAAAAACAATCCAAGAAGACCCTGGGCACAAACATAGCACTCGATTTAATTCTTTTAAGGCTTTTTCGTGAATTTTCAGCTGCTTATTGTAGAGAGGAGAGCAAAAAGTCTTTTTTATATGATTGATGTTAGCAGTTTTTCTTTTTTCTTCTCGGACATTCATAATGCTCATCATTGATTTGTATGGGTAAGCTCTGATTGGTGCTCCCCTCCTCATTCTTGCATAGCTGGCAATGCTGGTTGAAGGTTTGGAAGTCCCTGGCACCTTCCATTGATTACTTGGCGGACAATGTGTCCATGATTACCGCAAAAGGATCTTATAAACTTTTTTTTTTTTTTTTTTTTGAAGAAGTCCCTTTTCCTTTCAGCCCACGGGGGAAAAAAAAAAAACATACCGTAGCAGAAGAGTTCAGAAATCATCCAGGACTGTACACGTTTGTACATAAACACTTCTTCAACATAAAAACTAAACTATTGCATTCGATGAGCAGGACTCTGCTCTCTCCAGTTTCTCAAGTTTCTCAGTGCAGCAGTGGATGTCGATATAAATCTCCAGTCTCTAAGTATTTTTGTAAACAATCCAGAAAAGATTTTAGTTTGATTGTGTTTTTGTCTCCTCTCTTCATAGACATCAGCCTGTAATTTATACCTGTAGAAAGAACAAAAAGAAAACAGGCTTAGATTATGCTTTGGAAATGAAGTACCAAAATAATATCACAGTTTCATAATAACTTAAATGGCATACAGTAGAATTCAATTTAAACTTTTAGTGGCCTAAATGACACATTCATCGCTTTTCTTTCACCATTAAGTGAGCCTCTGTTTAGTAGACTTCATTAGTAGACACTGACAGAATGATAAAATGGTGAACATGGCCAGCAGATCCCTGCTTGAAACATGCAGACATATTAAGAAATGAACTGATCCTCCTTACCTCAGTTGCTATGACACATTCACTCCTCTCCTCTGCTATTACAAACACAGACTGGTACATGGAGTCCCTTGGGGAACATATCGTTGATATCCTACACTCTGGCTTTTCCCTGCACACACAAATCACGCTTCATGTTAACACAAAGTAAAAGCACATGGGGCAGCTATTTATTGTGTGGAGATGGGGGTGAAAGCGCTCGGCTCATTTTTTCGCTTTATAGTGTTTTGTTCCTTTCCTCTGTTTACAGAGGCTGATGTAAGAAAATCCTTGTAAGAGGAAAAAGCGCTTTTGTTGTGCGGTCCAAATCAATAAAAATCTTTTAACGGGGTAAAAAGGCTTCTTGCTGTCAATGCCTTTGGGTCCAAGTGTAAAATTTAGTTTGAGTGTGTAAATGTGTGTTGTGGATATCAGGGTTTAACTTCTCTTAGCCAGTATTGACGTTCATATTACGCTCATCAAGCGAGCGCTAAGTGCAAAGGTTAATATGCTGGGCGGCACGCTAATGGAGCATGACCTCAGCATAATAAAGCAAATTCAATCCATCCAAACACCTCTATTTATCAAAGTGACGTGAAATCCATTTCTTACCTGTACATTCTACTCAATGGTATTTTCTCTTCTAAACACTTTTCGTATTTATGACTTTTGTCCTCTTGGGATACGATGTCCTTGAACTCTTTCGATGAATTGTAGTCCAAGTGGCAGTTCTTGTGTATGTAATTCGATTTGTCAGGTGCGCAGTCCACCTCTAGGCTGACCTGCTTATTAGTGTTCTTCAGCTGTGAGGTGGGGATCAAGTTGTCTCTTTGTGATTCCGACATGTTGTTCATTGCCTCGCCTCGAGTCCTTTCTCCAGATGCCTGCCTGTGAATGTGGCGCAGGGCAATGACCACCATGCAGAGCAGAACCACGAGAGCCACCAAACCCACGGCCAGAGAGACCGCGGCCCACTGGAAGGAGTCTTGAGTTTCTCCTTTGGTCACGGGAGCGGTGACCGAGTAGTATTCGCAGTGGGGTCCGGTGAAGCCGTTGGGGCAGAAGCAGGCGGGCGGGTTCCCTGGGATGCCCACGCAGGAGCCGCCATTGATGCAGGGTCTGGACGAGCAAGCGTTGGAGGGCCGGTCGCAGTTGCGGCCTTCGTATCCCGGGGCACAGGAGCAGACGTAGTCGTTGATGCGGTCGTAGCACGTGCCACCGTTGGCACAGGGGTTGTTCGCGCAGTCGTTGATGTTGATCTCACAGCGCTGGCCAGTGAAGCCCGCTCGACAGCTGCACATGCGAACGCCCCCCAGGACCACACACAAGCCATCTGTGGATCGTAGGCACAGGTGTAAGTGACTAATTATACATATGCATGCATGCACACACACATCTGGATCTCTAGATCCAAAACACACTGCAGGAATTTAACATAAGTTACTTTTGCGTACCATTGGCACACGGCAGAGTGGTGCATTTGTCCACTCTTCTTTCGCAGTTAAGACCAGTGTAGCCTCTGGGACAGTCGCACGCATAGCTGCGCCCGTTATCCTTCTCGTGGCATCTGCCGCCATGAAAGCACGGAGAGTCTGCGCAGGTGAGCAGACTGTGTTCACAGTGAGCTCCCTCAAAGCCAGGCAGACAGGTGCAGATGTAACCTTTATCAAGATCCTATAGGGCGAGAAAGGAAGCAGATGTTTCAGAGATACATTTATGGACCGGTTTGCATTGTTTCATGTTTGTACAGTAATTCTAGATGTTAAGAAAGAGGCCTTTCAAAGGATGCAGGAATAAGGTCATAACAAGCCCATTGATTAAGCCTGAGGTTTTTACAGACACATTAATAATAGTTCTGAAAAATATCAAAGGTTAACTGTCATATTTTAGTGATTTCAATATCATCAAAGTATGTTGTGAAGAGTATCCCAATCCAGATTGGTGCACACACACAAAAAAAATTAAACCCATGCATGTGAATAATGCATGTGGTTTTAATGAAATTCATATTTTCAGATGGAGTCAGCATCCCTCAGTGGTAGTAAAAACATGAAGGTTTGGGGCTTTTCAACAGAATAATGACTCACTGAGCAAAGACCTCCGTTCTTGCATGGGCTGCTGTCACACTCTCGGACCTCAAGCTCGCAGTTGACCCCGGTGAAACCAGGCCGACAGGTGCAGGTGTAACTGCCCTGACCTGTGTTCATACATGTGGCTCCGTTCACACATGGCTTGTGATGTGTGCAAAAATTCAAATCTGTTTTGAAAGAAATAATAGAAAATGTCAGTTAATGGGTCATATTTTTTTTACCATCACATGTTTGTCACAGATCTAGATGTTCTATCTTAAACTAGCAATGAACTGAAGTGCTTTAAGTTCTATTATTACTTTGAGTGCTATGAAACTGAGGTCAGTAATGAGTGAGACATTCAGTCAGCTACTGTAACTGTTTAGGGTTTAGTCTTACCTTGGTCACAGAACAGTCCACCCCAGCCCTCTTTACAGTTGCACTGCCATGGCTGTTGACAGGTGCCGTGTTTACAGGCTGGATATTTTCTACACTCTGTACAAAGTTTACCCTGCCATCCTTCTCTGCACCTGCAATACACAAATATAAGCATACTATGTGAGAAACACTTTAAATATGGTTCAGAACAAATATTGTTTTTAAGCCTTTTAAGTTGCTAAAACTCATTTAATGACACAAGTTTTGCTTTTTAAGACTTATCCTGTATGTGGGTCAGAAAATTACAACAGGGCAAATACTATATAAATGTATGTATGCAGAGACACAGATCAAGAGGAATATTAGATTAGATCACACTTCATACACAACCCATGTACTTACACACACTCTCCAGGTTTGGAGCAATTGCCATTCGCCTCACTGCACCCCTCCAGACAGATCGCTGCATTAAAAGAAAAAGCTCTTGTTAGTAAAGAGCCATGGGTTTACAGTAGTTTTGCAAAGTTTAATCAAAGTTATGTTGGCTTATTAAAGGTGAAATGTCTTCTCTTTTTTTTTCATGTTAAATAATTCCTCCCGCATAGATAATAAGTAAGCCTTTGAGAGGTTGATTCTTCAAAAAGTGTACCAAAATATTGCTGTTTCTTTGAACATCTCTGAAATAACAATGTTGGCTTAGCCAGGTTTGGGCAGCACTACTTGTTTGCCCAACCAATGAAAGACAGAGGAAGTGCTCAGGAAACTTTTTTTTGTGTGTGCAATTCTGTCTGGTGGCAATAGTGGCACAAAAATAACACACTTCAACTAAAGAGTAACTATCACATTTAAAGTTGAAGATGTAATATAGCGCTGAGCTTTAAATGAGTATGTGTGCCTGATTCATTCTGTGCATTAAGCTATGTTGTAGCTGAATGAAAAACAGAAATGTTAGAAACTGGTATCTATTCCCAAGCTTTACAGTAGGAGTATCCCATTATTGCATTATGAAAATTAACTTATCAGCTGCTCTTTGTACTTCTTTGTTATCAGCATAAAGCATGGGCCTTGTCCAAATAAATATCTTTCACTGCAAGCAATTGTACAGAACCTGTCTAACGAGGTCACTGCTATGGATGCGGGTAATTTACTGTTGCCTGTGTTGAGCTGTCTATGACATTGATTTTGAGCGGGTACCCGACCAGCACTGACCGCAGCAGATGCTCTATCCCAATAACGGACAGCTGCCCCTATTGTTGTTTGTAGTCTCTGTGAGCCATATTTGCAGCTGCTACGCTGGAGCGCAACAATGGGGACTACAATTTCGTGGCGCGTGGCGGATAATAATGGCGCGATTAACCCGGCGCGTGCTTGCCATGACGCTCGTGCAGGATTAAATTACCAAGCACCCGCGTTTAGAGTATATACAAACTGTGTCAGCGCCCTGATCAACAGCGGGAATGGTCAGAGAAACTACAGCAGTTCACACCGAGAAAGCAGTACACGCAAGAATCAAATGAATACCGACAAACATTTGCTTTTCATTAAACCCATATAACCATCTCTGCGCGCTGTTTGTATTAGCTAAGTGCTGCGTACCTTTTGACAACCAAAAGAAGTCAAACCCCAAAAGGTTTTGTGTGTGTGTGTGTGTGTGTGTGTGTATATATATATATATATATATAAATATAAAATCAAAATCATGTTTTTTTTTCTTCTTTTTTTCTTTTATTATTAGGCTACAAGTTACTCAAAGCGCCTATTTTCACCTTGCGGACCCTGTCAAACAGTATTGCTGAAGTGGTAACCATAGCAACAGTGCCCTACTTGAGGATCATCATCATGGGATGGAACATTGACATGTTTAATATTTAACATTGCTTGTTGCATTTTTTACTAATTTAAATATTCATTTACACTAAATTTCTTAATCAGTTAATTATTGATTTGCATATCGCAAATTGCCAGATTTGTTTTGATTAAAAGTGAGAATGCTTGTGCTGTGAGCAGCAAAAGACAATTATGGTTGTGCGGGATGTATTCCTAAAATTTCCTTTAAAAATTCCTTCTAAAAAGTAGATCCAAGGCCTTATCTTAAGGGTCACCGGCAGCATGGTTAACATCACTCAGACATGCTCGAACAGAGCAAGACAGAAGGCTCACACCTAAGCGAAGACTCAGTCTTCAAGACTAGAGTCCAGTGGATTGTGATCTCTGATTGCTTACGTTCTTCGCAGTATTCCCCCTTCCAGCCAGGGAGACAGGATAACTGTCCATCTGGGTTGCAGGTGTAGTGGCCAAAACGGTCGTCCCTGGGCGTGCATTTTTTGGAACAACTGTCGCCGTAGTAATTTTCATTGCAGATGAACCGGTAAGAATACCTTAGCTCCGTCTGCTTCCCGCTTTGAACATCCTGAGACCATTCAGCCCCTACTTCCAACTTTCTCTGGATGGCAAAAAAGCTTATCTGCAAGTCGGGGTTGTATGTGTCTGTAAAAAAGAGGAGAAGATTCTGATTAGGCCATTGCTTCACTATTATTTGATTTCTTCTTTTAAAATGTTTTTTTTTTCTCAGTAAAAACCAAAAAAAGTTTCAATTAAGTATAGGTTAGAGTATGCCATTATTTGCTTATGTGTTTTTTGAAAGTCTCTTCAAAAGAAGAAAAAAAAAAAGAGACCAATTTTAACTTCTGGGAAGCTGACACATTTGGAGTACAACTTCTGTTTAAATTTCCTCTTCCTTTGAGTTAAGCAAAATATTCCCATGGTATTATCCCATTCTAAAGGGCGGGACAGACAAAGGTGTAAAATACAGGAAAATGCAGTCGGATGGTTTTGGCAAGCGCTGTGTATTCTCACCAAAGCCCACTGCGCTTTCCCACGCCAAAAATAAACCAAAGGAAGTTCAATTGTGTTCGAGCATGAGAATGCAAAGGTGTTTGAAGCAATAGAAAAAAAGGCATTACAAATTTGCAATTTTTTGATTAACATGTTTTTCTTAAGAGTTGGCCACAGCGTGCCATGGTTTGATTAAAGTTTTGTAAACAAAAATGTATGACGTTCTAATGAAAGGAGAAGATTGAAATTCTGTATACATGCACAATATCGTAGTGTCGCCCTCTAGTGGGAAAAAAAATCGTATCTTACCTACAGGTAGATCCGCGTAAGGTGAGTGCCAGGCCTCAATAATCAATGAAAATGATCCCTAAGAGGAAAGAGAGATTTAGATTGAAACCTTTAATAACTGCAACACAAGATAAGTAAAACACAGTCGGGTGTGTATAGCCTACATAAATATAGTTGCATGCATTATAAAAACGTTAGAAGCAGAAATAAACGAATAATTAAAATGATCAAACTGCTGATTAATGTGGAGAGGATCGAAATAGTTAGTCTACACATGTTGAACCTGGCTGCATTACAAATTGTTGCTATACTAATACTGGAATAAAAACACAATCTATTCTGTTATAGATTATACAATCAAAATAAGTTGCATTTGAGCTTACCGGCCACCCAAAGTTGAACGGCAGTCGAATTGGTGTGCTGAAAGAGTCACCTCCCATGATACTGAACGAGTTTGTCCCCAGCACTGGCGTTATGGCACTTCCAAAGATACAGTCACCTGGAGACACGACCACCTGGTAGTTTTTTAGGCAAACTCTGAAGAAAGTCCTGCAGTCCGGCTTGCATAAATTGCCATTTGCGAGCAAGCCTTTGAAATTTTGGAATTCGTGAAGGTCGAGTTCGAAAACACCAGATCCAAATATCTGAAGGGAAAAATGACATGCATTACAACATTGCACTGCAAACACTGGCTTACCTACAAAAGTGCTCTCTGTAGGCAACTTGAGAGACAATTGAGAGGAACGGGTCCTACTGACTTTCCACAGGACCGACTACGTTTGTTTACCTGCGTCAAAACGGTCGTGAAAAATGCGATGAGAAAGGTGAGCCAAGCTGCCATGCTTTTCGATTCTCCTGGGCAGCCGCGTCACCCACGATTATATTCCCCGAAAGAGCCTATTCCAGTGTAAAAGGATGCAATGAAAACAAATGCCGAAGAGTAAAAAGGTATATCCCGCTGCGCGTCCACATGCACGTCACTTCAGTGTGCAGGAGCACGTCAAATTTCCAGTTATCCAAAAGGTGAAGGTGAAACTGGCAAATCAGCATCCAGTCTTATTCCTCTTCGGCTCAAGATATCCACGGAGCATGTTTAGTATTCCACAGTGAGCACACCGATGTGTTTAGTGTCAATGGTAATGTCTTGTTTTGGTTCTAAACTTTGTGCGTCAGCATTGCGCTGTTGGGTATCCTCGCGCTTCTCGTGTAATTCGTGAATGAAGACTTGTTTCTTGCGTCCCGGAGTATTTATACTGGCTTTGTGTCCGCGCTGCTCATTATATAAACTGTCTATCACTAAACGCCGCCCACTTTATACTCAGCCCCCCTCTCTCGACAACAATGATATCCACATTTAATACCCACCACTACGCGGATGATGACCAATTGAGCGCGAGTGATTATTAACAAGCCCAGCATCTGTTGGCATATTTAAAGCAGGCACGATTAAATACTGACCATTTCACACCATGCAATTTTCCCCTTATCGAAAACGGAGGAAACTTCGCACTACATAGGCTACAGCCGGTTACTTCTCGTGTGTCCCCGTTCCAGTCAATTGCGCGGGTAATTATATTACATCATTGAAAGCGTGCACGGTCAGTGTAGGGTCATATTTCCTACCTTATACCTGATGTTCCGGCGGAGAGCCTCTTCGTGTTTCGAGCTAGGATAATATGAAAGCGCTGCGTTAAAGTGACCCCGAAAGCACTACAATAATATTCGAATATGAAATAACTAGCTAATAAAAAAATAAAAATAAAAAGCAAGCCTTCTGATTTTTTAAAACAGTTTTATGCACAATATTTTATTTTAAAATAACCAAAAGCTCACTCCAAACAATGCCTAAATAAGCTTTAATTAACAAAATGATAATGAATAATATTTCCACATTTAATTTGATACATGTGCTGCACGCGCTGCTGCGCTCTTTCAGCCTATAGCGTGCCGTTATTGTTGAGTCGCGTGCCCCTCGTTAGAAGCGCGTTTCGTGTTGCTTTCATAAACGGGCCTCTGGCTGAGATGGGGTGAGATAACAATTCAGCTGTATGATAATGAGGGTTTTAACCATAACCGCCATAAAACTCTTCGTTTTCTTCAGCACTTAACAAGAAAGATAAAATGACTCCAGTTTCAGTTTTTAATTTTACCTTTTACCCTGAAGAGCCACGGTTCTTTATGAATCACTCATTTTGGATGATGATAACTGCGTCATGTAGATGTAGTATGCCTGTAGGCTATTATTTAATTATTTTTTTTAAGTTATTAATTAGTTTATAATCAAAGTCACAATGTAGGCTATGGTCTCAATAAAAGAAGACTAAATATGGGCTATTAAAGCAGTCATAATGTACAATTTCTTTGCATGTAAAATACTTAACAAGCTAATTACTTTAAATTGATCACTTAAAATAGCCTAGCCTTTAATAGCAAAATTAGAGTGGTTTGCCGGCATGATTTTCATAAAGCGTTTCCAAGCGGATAGCCTCTTAATGAAAAGAAAGAGCAAAATTCAAATTACAGAGTTCAAATTGAAAGCACTTTCATTTTGCTTTCGATATTTTCCAACGTCCACAGGCGTTTTGATTTTTGATTAGTTGTGCTTTTGGACTGTCATGTCGCTTGAGGATTTTCTATTTACCATCTGGTGCTAGATTGAGCTCGTGCACTATATTTCTCGTCTGATCACGCTCTGAAGAATGATTGAACCTGTTCATCTTGGATTCTAGCAGCCATCGTTAGTGAATAGAGAGGGATTCGGCACATCCAAAGAGCGCTTTAATTGCATTGCATTGCTATAATGTGAAAATTTCAATAATTATCCTCAAGCCTTGTTTTAATTTTCCAGTGCGCTTTGAACGAGCCAACATGACTATTTGAAGGAAACGCCTGATACATGCACAGGTGGCGAAAGTGCATGAAAGAGGGTTTAATTGCTTTGTGGTTAGCGGTGACATTTGAGCTCTTACAACAAAACATTATATTCTCTGGCTTTCTTGCCTAAAGTAGTAAACCGAACTGACAGCTTGAATAACCCATTATCAATCACTTATTATGGTTAAAGCTCGGGATTCTAGGTGTCATAAACTGGTATGCAAATATCTGTTTAAAACCGAACAAGCCTATACTTCAATCATGCACAAGCCATACAGCCAGAGCCAGAGGTAGATCATTGATCCCATCGAGGTCTGAAGCTTAGGGAATATAAAAAACATAAATCACATAAATAAGCTCTGCAGCTATAGAAGTTTTCCCATCTCTTCCATCCCATGTTGCTTTTGTGTGTGTGAGACATATTTGTAAATTGCAGATAGGCCTACATCACATGTGGAAACTTTGGTTTTAAACCCTTATGTTGATAAATTATTGTAGGCTACACACATGGGATTCTGTTTATTAGCCTGTTTTTACTTTTGGTCAAGAGGGCAGTTAATAATTATGGGAAGGGCAACCGTAAAAATAATATGAATAACAGTATAAATATGCCTCATAAATATGCCTCCCTTCCCTTGTTTCATCGTTTAGAGTTTTTATGAAACCTTTATCAACGGTCTTTTTAAATGGAAATTCTAATGGATGTTGACACAGACCTTGATCTGTGAAAGTGTTTGTTGATTTGTCATTATCTGTTTCAAATCTCCTTTTCTCCATTCCCGTCTCCTTCTGAATATACGCTGAAACAGAGCATATTTATCCAAACATTTTTTTTTTTAAGATGATGTATTGAATAGGTTTTGTGAGTCATATTTACACACCTGCCATGCTGATAATGGCCAGAACAAATGAAACAACAAAATGAAAGAAAATGCAGTCTGTGTAGAGAGAGCGAGAGCGGCAGAAAGTGATGGAAATACATAGACATACTCTTTGCATCCATACTTGTTTTGTTTATTGACTGAATTAATTGTCAAAGCACCATAAATTAACCATAGCGAATACATGTTTGTTTTGGCTTATCATGAGCAATCTCTGAGTTTCAGTGGATAAAGCAGTGCATTAGTCCACAACGCCACACTCTCATTTGTTTTGCACTGGAATAGCATGCTCCAAATTATCCTGTTTTTGTCAAATCATTAAACAGTGTTCGCAATCAGATGGTATTGTATTATTTGCACCCAGGAGGTTGTGTAGAAAGCTGGTTTCTGGTTTGATAGCTGCCTCGCTGGAAAATATTGCCCATCTTATCTCATCTGGTGCCATATGTCTCAAGTTAAACAGATATAAATGTCATGGTGCAAGCAACAACTGGGCATTTATAGATGCGTTTCATGCATTCACACTGTTGATGATAGTGCACTGTAAATGTGGAAAATTACCTTCCTTTGTCTCTTTTCACGGTTGAAGGGAGATAAAAGACCACACGAGCTTTGAATAACAAGTTGCTTTATTAGTCACTGTGGAACAAGCTAATAAAAATGTGCGTTGTTTGCACAGTTGTGTTTTTGAATGAATAGATATTTTCAAGGGGAGTTGGTAAAAAGCACCAATGATCCAGGTAAGCAAAAAAATGAATGCTGCTGTATAAAAGCAATGAAACTTCCAACCATAATTCCATTAGCTGGCCATTTGATAACACCACAAAATGGAACTTATCAACTCGTTCCTTCAGTTATCGATCCAGAAACTGTTTCTGGATTTAAATGGACTAAAGTCCCAAGAGGACTTTCTGCAGTCCTCAGCTCACCCCTGCGGCGAGCAGAACGGCGGATCAGAGAACATTTTTCCTCCTGTGTCTACACCACTTCCCTCCACTCCACAGTTGTCTGGTCTATATGCAATATATGTCTTCTTGTTTTGACTGCATCTGATGATGAGATCAGATCCCAAACAAGGGAACCGAATTTTAGATCGATGCTTACTCCACAGTTGTCCAAATGATGTTGATATGAAATCAGATTTGTTCTATCCTTGCAGATCATTTGTAATATGTCAGATCACATATCAGGTCAAACTTCAAACAATAAACATGCAGAAAAATAGATATTTTTTTCTGTCATAAATAGGAACACAAAGTGCTCTATTTAACAGTAGATTATGTATGACCGCTACATAATGCCACATGTTTGCTCAGCATTGTTACCGTGAATCCCAAACCTATAAAATAAACCTGCTTCTTCTGCCGGAGTGACTTATCAACACTTTTTTTTTATTGCCAGCACTGGAAGTAGAGGCAGATGGCCCTGGTCCACTTGGATTACACCCCTATTAAAACATGGCAGTTTCACACTCCGCTATGCTACATTTGATCTCTGAGCCACAATCTGTCTCGGCCAATCAATATCCAGTGCTGCACTGAGAGGCTGTATATCAGCAATATTAGCCACCTGTTTCACTCATTATAGTTCAGAGCTCTATTTGTTTTAGCTAAGCACAAGCAAATGACTAAAGTATGGCGCTCATTGTAAAATATTGCAAGGCTTCCATTGAGGAAGGTTAATTAATCTGCCGGCCTTATTTCTAAATGTGAATGTAATCTGTATCTTAATAAAAATGGACAATAAACATGAGAACCAAAGGCTTTGTTATCATTATAAACCTCACTCAAGCGTATAGCGATCTGATATCTATCAGACTGACTGTGTTCATCTTGATACTGGCGAGCCATTAAGGTTTCTCATTAAAATCACGAGCACCCACCCATCACCCATGAGAGCAGCTTCACTTTGAACCTGTTGTGGAACTTTTCTACCATTCTCTCCTACATTATGTTGACACAACAGTATTGTTCCATCACTCCTCACGTCCCTTACAAGAATCCTGTTACTGGCAGTTGTTGAAACCATGATCCAAGATTTCATGATTCATCATACCATGACCTTCCCGAAGACAACCCTGCTGAAAAGTACATTAAAATCAGTCATATATAATTAAACTGTACACGAAAATGCAGTTTTTAGCTAATTTCATGGATGCAATCAACATAATTGGCCATTTTATTTAGGAAAATGTGGATGTTTTAAAACAACTTGAGCACTCTAAAAAAGAATACTTCTATCAAATTTTATTAAACTGATGTCTTCATAATTCATGTGTACACTACTGTTCAAAAGTTTGAGGTTGTTTTTTGTGTGTGAAAGATTTCTCTTATGCTCACCAAGGCTGCATTTATTTGATAAAAAATACAGCAAAATTAGTAATATTGTGAAATATTATTAAAAATTAAAATAACTTTTTTTCTATTTGAATATATTTTAAAATGTAATTTATTCCTGTGATGGCATAGTAAATGGCAGCATGCCTGTTTCTCTCATAATGGTCTTAAAAACAGTGCAGTAGGTCGCAAAAAGAAGTTTGCTCAGTGATTATGATTTTAAACATACACTGGGATCCAAAAGTCTGACCGCACTAAAAAAATCTGGGATTCAAAATGTAATTTAAACCTGGAATAAACAAAGTTTGAAGTAATGAAGTAAATATTTAAGATTTGGCACAATTTCTTGGAATTAATCAAAAAAGTCATGTCAGATGTTCTTGCTTCCATTTGAAACTGAAGATGCTCTTTGGATCATTCTCAAATCACACTGGAGAACATGATTGAGTTTTAAACAGCCTGCTCTTATTAAAGCAAAGTGGGGACAATCCAAATATTGAGACATTCAATTACACTTTTCACTCAAATTATTATGATGATAATATTTGTACTGAAATTAAACCTGTACTTAAGTAAATACGAATATATATATATATATATATATATATATATATATATATATATATATATATATATATATATATATATATATATATTTTTTTTTAAAATGTATTGGTGTTCTCATACTTTTGGACCCCACTGTACATATTTATGCATTATTTATATTTTTTTCTCTTACACTCCCATTAAAAAGTTAGGGGTCAGTAATATTTATTAATGTTTTTCGTATGCTCACCAAGGCTGCATTTATTTGATCAAAACACAGTAAAAACAGTAATATTGTGATCCATTTATTACATCCACATTTATATGGAAACAATGGGGTTACATGAATATCATATTTGTGTTGTCTCACCTCCAGAGCAGCAGCTGAACATGATGCATCCAGCTATATGGTGCTAACGACAGAAAAAGACTAGTTCCACTTCCTGACTCGATTATGAGAGAAGACATGTGGTTGAGATACAGAATGTAGATTAGAGAGACCACCTGCAGCCATGTAAGGGGTTTAGAGCACGATGCGAGACTGAATTAAAGCATGTGCTAATCTTCCCAGAAAACATACTCTATTAATCAATAGCACACTATGTCTTATCATCCACATCTTTGCCTGTGAAACGAAAGTGAAAACCGTATGTTTGCTCTGCTCTGTGGACCTCTTCACTATGGGAGCCTGAATAAAATTTAGGGATGTGTCTAAATTCACCTTCAAAACTTCGTCACTGGTGCTAGTGGTGACAAAGTTAAACAAATCCCAGTGGTTGGGTACATGGCACATTGGAAGCATGGCCACAAGCAACACATGGGGGCACAGTTTCTGCAAAGCCTTTGCCACAATGGGATTAACGTCTGTAGCCCAAGATAATCCCAGTTGTCTCCACACTAACCCACCCTGCAAAACTGGAAGATGAGAGAGAGGGTAAACAGACAACTGAGAGGGCTAAGATGGTGTCAGAAAGCTACACTGAACTCATGAGTGATACTCCTACTGCTTTTTGTCCATTTTTTTCATGTCACAAGGTAGGAGTGGAAGGTTCTGGCCTGAAGCTCTGAAGACAATTTGGGTAATCTGTTGCATGGGGTGCAAGGCCACTAACCATCTGTGGGCGTGACGTGGTCAGTAATCAGTCAACAAGTGAGATCTACGCTGCAGTTAAGCTCCATCCAAGTAAATACATTACTTGAAGGCTTGAAGTCCGAGGCTAAAATGCATTTTTAAGCTGTCTTCACTGAAAACAACTTGCCACTAGTGCCATTGTTTTTTCTCAAGATGCACATCAGTAATTTTTTTTCTAAGGAACATTTAAAAAATACTACTTAAATGTCCTAATTTAACTAAGGTCTAATCCTGATTTAATCAAAGCCCTGTCTGTGAAACCGGGCCTAAATGCTTGTGAGTTAAACTGATCTTGAACTCGATATTCCTTCTCACTATATTTACTTCAGTTCTCTCTCTCTTTTTTTTTTTAATGCTCCCTCAGCACACCTGGTACAAGAAATGATTAAATATTAAGTATTTTAAGAAATTATTAAAAGTATTGTCTTGTAAAACATACTTTAGTTGTTTTCGTTTTATTTAGAACTTAATTTAATTGTTTTTTATTTAATTTTTTTTTTAATTTTTTTTTTACAGTGTATGATATTAAGAAAACATAAAAAATGTTAGAGGTCCGAGAGAGCATGTGAAACAAGGTAATCCGTTAAATGACAGCTGGATAAAAACAAAAAACTGTCATCATTTACACATTCTAAACTTGCATTACATTCTTTTTTCTGTGGATCACAAAATAAGATATTTTGATGTTTTTATCCATACAATAAAAGTCAGTAGGGTTCAAAACACATTGGACTGCATTGACTTTCATTGTATGGACGAAAAAATTGAAATCTTTGTTTGTGGTTACAGCTTGGCTCGGCATGTGCAGTATACATGTTAGTCGGAAAAACGGCCTAACGCCGTAACTAAAAGATGCTTTTAAACTCCCAGAGGGTTCTCTCCAGAGATCTTGTTAGCCACTCACCTAATTAACCACTTGGGTCTACATCTGTAACGCTTCAGGTCATGGGGTCATCCATTATTCAAGGATTGTGTTAATGGACAAAGCAATCTTCTTCGGTTTTTGCATTTGAAGAAGAAGCTTGATGTGGACTAGCAGACACAGCGCAGGTTATTTGAGTAGTGTAGATGTTTGTTCGTGTTTGACATTAATAAATAGTTGATAGAATAGATGCTGTCCACCCAGCCATGTCATCATCCAGTGTGAGATTATATAATGTTACTTATCATTTGTTATTTGGTACACATAGGCCTATTGTAAATCAAATTTGAACCCAGAATAGATTTATCACTATTATAGGTCCATTCGAATGATATTGTCTCTCCGAGAATGCTCAGAACCAGACTATTGAGGAGAAAATTGAATCACTTAGGAAGCTGGGGTCAGAGGAAGTGACCTTAAAGTGCTGACACACAATTACTCATAGCAAGGGTTATGTCACAGCCTGTCACGGTTGTAAAGTGTTGGGTAAAGTGTGCAGTTCATCTGAGAAGCCGCTGATGCATCTGCTCTGGTTTCACGGAAGACAGTAGACATCCAACAATTACTAACTTATGACTTCATCAATACCAAGCAACAATGCAATTCATTTGAGAAGAGTGTATGAGTTTAATCACGTCAGACAAGAATCTTATAGGGATAATTCACCTAAAATGCATCATACAAAACTGTCAAATATTATCCATATATTTTAATAATTCTGTTCACATTGTTTAACACATTGCATTGTGTCTGCTTAACTGAATACATGATGTTTACTAACCAACCACATAACTTATAGCTGTATATTACCGCCATATGGACATTGCTTTGGCACACTCTGGCTGATGACAGAATACTTCCTTCACATGCATTTTCTGTGAAGCTGCTTTTAAACAATGTGTATTGTGAAAAGCGCTAGGGTGAATTCAGGGTGATTGGGGCACTTTTAGGGGAAAAGTGTCCCATTCAACCTGAATTCACCCCTATACAAATAAACCTGAACTGCACTGAATTTAATTCTGTCATCATTTACTCACCCTCATGTCGTTCCAAACCTGCATGGCTTTCTTCTGCAGAACAAAATATGAATAATAAAATAAATAAATACATATTATATAGAAATAAACACACACACACAAAAACATATTATATATAAAGTATAATTATACAATGAAAATCATTGGGTTCCAATATTGTTGTTTTTGGTCCCCATTGACTTTTTCTAAATAGCCTATATTTTGTGTGCTTTATGAGAGTGAATAAATGATGACAGATTTTTCATTTTCAGGTGAACTATCCCTGCTCGCAATGGAAATGGGATTAATGGGATGGTTTTAACAGGAAAGCATGCTTGTCTGTCAGCTGTTGTGACCGTCATGAAAGAGGAGGCTGATGATGAGGCTCCTAATGAGCAGTTACACTGAGCTTCCTGACCAGCGAGGAAGGGGCAACAGAAAATGATGATGGCTGGAGCAACAAAGGAATAATATTTCTGTTTATCTGCTTTGGGATGGGTCAGGGGTATTTTTGGAAGGCTGTTGTTTTTTCCTCTGCAAAATTCCAGGTTCCGCTTTTTTTCCGTCTCCCCCCTTCACCCCTTGTTCCCAGACTGTGAATGCACGGACGCTTCCTCTCCCTTCTTCCTATTCTAAGCCTCTGATTGCTAGGAAGCGAATGTGTGTGCGCGCGCGCGTGCACGTGTGTGAAGCAGAGACACACACACACACACAGATATTTAATAGTGAGGGGGAGTGTGTAGGGTGTGGGGGGATACGGCCATTAAAGAAACGAGGGGAGAGTGTCAGCGCTTCCACGAGTGCCGCTTTCTCAGAAACAGCTGCTGATAGTTAGTGTGTTAAACAGCGAGACCTGTTCAGACAGCCCAGAAAAGCACACGCAGATGGATTTAAACTCCTACAGTTTTAATCAGACTGTGTCATGCTAAAATTACTCTGTGTTGTCAGACTAAGCAGACTAAATAAGCAGGCTAAAATGGGTTGTCTGTTGGAGGAGATGATGGTGCTTCCAGGTGATATGACTCGTTCCATATTAGTTTTCCTGATTGCATGCGTTTATCAATATTGAATATCCTGAGGATGTCTCTGCTAATAGGTGAGCATCTGAAATTCAGGCATCAAGCTGATTTATAAAAACAGTAGTAAATGGCAGCATGCCTGTTTCTCTCATAATGCTCTTGTGAATAGTGCAGTAGGTCCCAAAAAGAAGTTTGCTCAGTGATTATGATTTTAAACATGCACATCATCATGATCCAAAAGTCTGACCGCACTAACAAAACCTGGGATTCAAAATGTAATATAAACCTGGAATAAACAAAGTTTGAAGTAATGATGTAATTTAAAAAAAAATCTTTTTTATTGGTGTTCTCTGACTTTTGGACCCCACTGTACATATTTATGCAATATTAGTTTTTTTTCTTTTTTTCTTACACTCCCATTAAAAAGTTAGGGGTCAGTAAGATTTAATGTTTTTTGTATGCTCACCAAGGCTGCATTTATTTGATAAAAACACAGTAAAAACAGTAATATTGTGACACATTATTACAGTTTTAAAATAACTTTCTATTTTTTTTTTAATATACTTTCTATTGTTTTCTTTTTGAATATATTTAAAATGTAATGTATTCCTGTGATGGCAAAGCTGAATTTTCTGCAGTCTTTACTCAGAGACACACTGGTTTCCAGTCTTCAGTGTCACATGATCCTTCAGAAATCATTCTAATATGCTGATTTGGGTAATTAACAAACATTTCTTATTATCAATGTTGAAAACAGTTGTGCTGCTTAATATTTTTGTAAAAACCGTGATACAAAATTCAAAGAACAGCATTTATTTAAAACGGAAATCTTTTGTAACATTATAAAAGTCTTTACTGACACCTTTGATCAATTTAATGCATCCTTGCTGAATAAAAGCAAAAAAAATCTTTAAAAAAAAATCAAATAGCATTGCCCTCAAACATTTGAACTTGCAAAATCAGATATTCAATGTTTAAAAGACAATGCAAGAGATGTCAAGAAAAGGGTGAGAAACAAAACTGTTACCTTTGCTTCCAGTGTGGAAGTGTGGATGCAGACACCAGTAGGTCACTGACAACCACTAGTGGTGACCTTGGGAAGGGGTCATGACCTCTGCATGTATAATGTCCCACAATGACGTAGATCAGCATAGACATTCGGTCCACCATGTGATCAATGAACAGTGATATTCTCTGCTGCATTTCACTTTAAGAATATCATTTCTTTTAACTGACAATAAACATGTGTACATAACACTTATTTAAACTTTATATTTACGGATAAGGGTCTGAGCTGACAACTCATTCCAGGAAAGTATGAAGAGTCTGACATCATCTTCCCTAAGGCAAGGCACTTAATCCATGGCGGATCAAAGAAGACTGACTGTTCTTGCACTTAGAGTAGTTTAAATTGCTTTCCTGAGTGACACATGTCCTATCTAACTATAACTCATTAAAAGTATCATTTACTTTGGAAAAGTGCTCAAAGTGCATAGCCTGAGGCAAATAGCGCATAAAGTAGAGTTATTTTGCTTCAAAATTTTGCTTCCGTTTCTCACTAAAAGAGTGACTAAATCCATAGCCTTTTAGGCCCAAATAGTCACTGCTTCGCAGTACAGAATTAACTTTTTGAGTGCCAAATATCTAGAAGTACTTCAAAACAAGAAACTTTTGCCAAACCAGTGCAGTGTCCTGAATCAAGTTTACATGAGGTGTAACACCAAAGTTTACACTGACCCAAGTAGTTTTATTCTTTTAGGCACCATTTCCTGCTCCTGAAACCTTTTAACAAACCAAATTCACTTGAAAGTGTTTGACGGAGATTTAAACGTGGAGTTCAAAACTTTCAAGTCCTTAAGGGATGCCACGACTCTCGGCAAATACTTTTCCAAGGTCAGTGTTATTTCAGTTCAGGGTCATTGGGTAACAATAACAGTTGTAGAAGAGGAGAGATATGTATATGACTTAACTGAGATCATTACACCATATGCCAGCGGTGTCGTTGTTTAGAGACAGCATCATCACCAAAAGCTTGCTGTTGATATAAAAACAAAGCAGTGCTGCTTCACCAACAGCCCAAGCCGCAAGCCAGCCCTCTGTGTTTACAGAGAAACAACAACCTCCGTCAGTTTTCTCCATCCAGAGTGTGAAGCCTTCCCTCAGGTTCAGCTGGAACACTACATGAAAAATAATTCAGCCAAACCACACTTGAAAACTCACGCATGTTAAGTAAGGATATCGGATTTTTCTAGCTGTAAAAGACCATTAATCTTACTTTACTTACATTATTTTTGGATTCCCTGGATGAGATTTTTATGTCATGACCCACATTTGAATGAAAAAGAAAGCAGGCCCAGAGGACATTTTTGAACAATCCATGCCCCCCTCCCACCAAGCAATTCCAGAGGCTTCAAATCTCCTGGGGAAACGTTAACACGTAAAACAAGCAGATAAACACAAACCCAGACTATCATTTACTATAAATCTCCCAAGTGCCGTGCATCTGCACTTGACGGCAGAAACGGCACACTCCATTCTTATCTGAAAGGCCACCGAGATACAGTCTGTTACATTGTCAGAACAGGGAAAATTTTTCATTTCATTTCCAGACATGATTCTGTTTCTGCAACGATAACCAATCTTCGCTTTAGTCAGCTGTTTGTCTGGAAGCACAACCAGAGATAGGGGCACCTTAATTAATGTTTAGGTTGTAAATATTTATATGGGTTGCATTTCATGGAGAGGTACAAACAACCAGCACATGGGTCTTTTAAGTTTAAAGCCTGGCTGGGTGTTGAAGCGGAATAATATTTTATTAACCGGACCATAAATTCACATCTTCTCCTGGACAATAAATCAGCAGTACAGCAGGTTTTCTTAGTGTTATCTTCTATGCCTTTCAAAATGATTTAAAAATTCATGAAAAATAAAAATCTCTGGCCATTTAAACATTTTGCTCTTGTTATAAAAATCACTGTAAATTTGTCCTGATTTTTTTTAAGATAGCTGTCATACATATTTCACAGGTTTAATCAGAACAGTCTTCTAAATTCCTCGCACATGTTTTTTGTTTTAGGTTTGGTCCGTGCATGTAATTGGTAGTATGAACAAATCACATGAACATGCATTACATTTAAAATTCTATAATTAAATTGTGGTTTTCTATAAGCTAATAAACTCATGTTATTTCATTATGCCATATGTTGTAATTTTTATTATTATTGACTAATAGATTGCACAGGCTCATTCAAAATCAACACTTTTTTTAATACTCCACAGGACCTTGCTTCTACAGACTGGTGGAGTATTTTCGATTCTGGTTTGCTGTGCGTAAGGTGTAATGGCATTAAAGGAACAGGAAACATCCTGTTCTAACCGGAACTTCTCCATTTGGAGACAAAAGCAGTTAATGATGACTTCATAAAGTTATGAGTCATATTAGGTCTATTGTAAAGAGATTTTTTAGGTACCAGCTCAACGTGTAGTATTTATATAATTCATATGCATCAGAGGGGGAGAGAGAGAGGGAGGGAGGGAGGGAGGGAGGGAGGGAGGGAGGGAGGGAGGGAGGGAGGAGGGGGGAGGGGGGAGGGGGGAGGGGGGAGGGAGGGAGATGGGGGGGATGGGGGGGAGGGAGGAAATATTAGAGGATGAGAGGAAGTAGTGAGGGAAATGGTGGCCCAGGACTGGGGGGTTGAATGTACCCACAGGAAATCACAATTGTGTATGTTCCTCGAGTCACACACACTGCATGTATGTACAGGTTATACATTTAACTCAGTATCTAGCTGATTATCTATGTTTTTGAGTCGCTTCTGAATGTTTTCATATCTGTGTCTCTGAGTTCTTGTCAGCCACTATGGGTCTGTCTGACTAAAATTCATTCAGGGTGCAGTGTAGCTAAATGTGATAACTCCACTGGGTTAAACGCATTGTTCTTGTGAACACAGAGTCATACTTTAAGATGTTCTCACTATTCACAAGTGTGGCACTTCTGAGCACGTTATTTTAGTGCAACAACCTGCATCTTATTCACTAGATACTCACAATACAGTATAACAATTTAGGCATTAATGTTAAAATGAAATCAATCTTTTCAGTACAGATATGCTTCCTAGATAAATTAGACTCATTATGTATTTCATCTTACATGCACTACCATTCAAACTTTTGGGATCGGTACAATTTTTTTGTGTGTTTCAAAGAAGTCTCTCGTGCTCACCAAGGCTGCATTTATTTGATTAAAAAATGCAGTAAGAATGGTCATATAGTTAAAGGGTTAGTTCACCCAAAAATGAAAAGTCATTAATTGCTCAACCTCATGTCGTTCCAAACCCATAAGACTTTCGTTCATCTTCGGAACACAAATGAAGATCTTTTTAATGAAATCTAAGAGCTTTCTGTCCCTCCATTGACAGCCTAAGCAACTACCACTTTCAAGCCCCAGAAAGGTGTAGACATCATTAAAAAGTAATCCACGTGACTCCAGTGGTTTAACCTCAATTTTATGAAGTGACGTGAGTGCTTTGTTTACAGTTTACTTTATTTGGATTCACATGGATTACTTTTATTATGTCTTTACTACCTTTCTGGGGCTTGAAAGTGGTAGTGTCGTAGGCTGTCAATGGAGGGACAGACAGCTGCAGATTTCATTAAAAAGATCTTCGTTTGTGTTCAGAATATCAACGAAAATCTCCAAACCCAACAAGGTTGGATTGTAAGCAGTCCTTATAGTCTTCAGTGTCACATGGTCCTTCAGAAATCATTCTAATATGCTGATTTACTGCTCAAGAAACATTTCTTATACTGTCAATGTTGAAAACTGCTGCTTGATATTTTTGTGGAAACCATGATATTGCAGATATTTATTTGAAATAGACATTTTTTGTAACATTATAAATGTCTTCACTGTCACTTTGATAAATTGGGTCCTTGCTAAATAAAAGTACTTATTTTTAAAAACTCTTACTGACCCCAAACTTTGTGTATATACTGATCCCAGTAGCTCAAACAGTAACGTCTGGCACTAGCAAGAGTCATAGGTTTGCTTAAGGCATGAACTGATAACATTTTGAATGTAGTTGACTTGCAAGATCAGGTACGCCGTAATCTGCTTTGCATAATCAAGTGCTAAAACAACGCAAATAAACACATGCTTAAATGGGCGCCATCCACGGTGTGATTCCTTCTTAGTGAATTCCCTAAACCACCTGACCTGCTCTTTGGGCTCTACCTTTTTTGTCACTCGTCCCACATCCTGTGTGTACATATTAGGGTTGCAATGTCCCAGAGAACTGCAAAGGGAACACAATGCTGAGAAGGCCTTGCCTCTTTCCCTATTGTGGCCTCGTTAGGGAAATGAAAGGGGTGTTCCGTCTATACTGACCCTCCGATGTTTTTGCCAGTCCCTGCGTTCAAGGATTGCCTGGGAATTATTTCGTTTATCAGCACTATTGTTGCCGGCCATGGTATATCTCAATAATCTATCTATTGCACAAATTACAGTCGGATTGCAGGGCCTGCAGCAGGATATACAACTCACTGAAGTGGAAACAATAGGAAAGAGTCATTCTATCTTAGTCATTAGCGCTTTTATGAAGGTGCTATTTAATTGGCCACAATAGTTTCGTGTGAGAGTCATCCCTTAACAGAAGTTCACAATGCTGCGAGGACCTGTCTGGCCTTTTCACAGCTGATGGTTCTCATCCTTCAGGCCCTCCCTCTTCAACCCCTTCCCCCTACCGTTCCCTTCACATTCCCATCTCCTCACAGCTTGCCTCTCTTATCTGCAGCCTCCAGACAGCTGTGTGTGTCATTGTGTTTGTCTGCACTGACTGTGCGGCGGTGTGATGAACGTGGGTACGTATGTATGCACTGACTTGGAAGCAGTGAGTGTAAGCGATTTGGTCACAGGCCGTTTTAAATGCGACGTGTCTTGATGTGGTTTGCATTACATATAAGGCTATGGAACATGCGTGGACTAACAAAATGTTGAATATCTTGAGAAACCACCAAGATCTTACTCATTGTGTTTGGACACAGCTGATTTGACTGTTTACAGTGAGTCTGGGAGGTTTCGCAATGAATGATTGAGCAAACAATTATACTGTATGCACATGATCTAAACCGGACTCAAATTTTATCAAAACAATGGATCCGCTGATGACAATTACTCTCAGCATCGTCTGTGTACAACGTGCTATTTAAATATTTAAATTCAAAAGCTTCGCTTTTGGAATGTTTACGCGCTTGTGATTTGGTTCGAATATGGGATGCAGCTTTGCTGGTGAGAAACATCCTGTTTACTGTGGCCTTCCTGGCTCAGGGATCATCTTTGACATCACCTTATTGTCTGTAGCTGTATTCAAGGTAACCACTCATAGGGGTCACTGTCTGATGCTTTTCCTGATTTTAACACATATCGAAGGTCTGAAACCGTATGTTCCAGAAGAGTGGTTCTCAATTGGTTTTTCTTCACAGCACAGACTGTACATTAGATATTGAGTGTAGGGTGAATTCAGGTTGATTGGGACACTTTTGCCACTGAAATGACTGGAAGCAACCCAGCACAGTACTCAATTTTACTGCAAGCAAAAATGTATTTAAATTTTAAATTAATTATAGATATTATTAAAATAAAAGAATTTAAAATAAAAATAACAAAATTGATCATTTCATACTTTAAAGGTTTTGTGCTCTCGGTAGCCAACAAAGCGACACGACCATGTTGCATGTGAACCTGTATTTAATATTAAAGTAGCCTGGATTATTATATATATATATACACACACATATATATATATATATATATATAATTTTTTTTCTTTTTTTTTTTTCTTTCTTGTGTAGTTTTAGTCATGGTTTGAAAACGTGGGCATGTCAAGCAAACTTTCCATATTGGCATCTATCTAATGAAAGAGTTTGTGCCAAAATACAGAGAACTCTTGGCAATGCTTTAGATGGCAATGCTTTTGCGTTCTCTCGCAAATGTTTTGCGTTCCCCCCGAGAAACTTTGTGTTCGCTTGCATAATGTTTGCATTCCCCCGAGAAACTTTGCGTTCACTCGAAAGAACACAAAAGTTTCACGAGCGGATGCAAAAGTTTTTAGCGATGGAACGCAAACATTTTGCAATTGAGTGCACAGTTTCTCGGGGAAACGCAAAACATTGGCTTATTATTTTTCCTCCCGTCTCACCGGTTGAAAATAACAGTACTAGAGCGTAGGCCATGACCCTTTGTGCACAGGTTTATTTTTTTGTGGTTTGATGAATTGGCAAAATATGCTATATATAATTTAATTGTTGTGTTTTATTTTTGTTGGCTCACAATTGATCAAATTTAATAGTTATGAAAAAAATTGTTTAATCATAACCAGTTATGATCCAAATCAATCACCACATCAGTTGAGCCCCCTGGAGCCATAAAATACAACAGGCCATGGCGTTTAATCATACTTTTTTAAGGGCTCTTGTCACTTTTGCTTTTGGAATGCGTGTCAGAATCCCTGAAAATATTGCACAAGGCACGAATAATTTCATGGGAAGGCACACACACACTCACACGCACACACACACAATATATATCTGCCAGCTGTGTGTCCTCATTTTGCAACTTAACTTGATCTTTACCTTGTCCAATGTATGTTTATGGTCTTCACAAAAGTTGTGAAATCATTGATTCAGTTTTCTGTTATCTGAACGTTTTCATTATCTAGTTTTACAAATTAAGTTTCAGCGAAACTTGGCAACTTCAATCAACACCTGTGCCTGGTATCACTATGACATTTGTAGTCTGTGTACATTTGGGCCAGCTCTTATCTGATGACAGATAATATGAATAATAATAATAAAGTTGTGTTTTTTTAATCAAAAGAGCATGAAGCCTCTCGTACCTTGTTTCCATGCAACGTTGAGTCAGCTTCCTTTACTGCCTTATTCCACCTTCTTTCCCCCTCCTCCATCTCCTAGTGCCGCTTCCTGCGTGTTCTGTTTTTGAGAAGCTTCACATCCTTACACTTTGACCATTAGGTCCTGTTACTAACACAGGAGGTTGCGTACAGGAACATCTGCGTGATGATTATTTTGAGCCCTCACATGAGGTCTCTCCTTTATTGTGCAGAGCGCTGGCTGTGATCTTCCGTGTTTCTCACCCTCATCGCCTGCTGCCTACCACATTACTACTGTCTGTTCTTTAGCCTCAAAGTGTGGTGCTACAGGGAATCTTGCCTTCAAGTAACAGTGAGAGGAATGGTAACAATCGCAGGCCCACAGAGGACAGATTCTCCCTGCACCACCATCACCAAATTTTAGCAATGCAGTATGATAACACCTCCATAACCCCCACACGTGAGAGCACTCGTGAACACAGAAAACACATGGTGCTTTTGGCTGCCCGTGTGAACATACAAAGGGGTGTGTTTGGGGGTGCATTAACGACAGGCAAGCTGGCACGGGTCCTATTCTGTGTTTCACACATTTCAGCGCTGATGTATTTACTCTCATAAGCTCCTGTCTTTCCCAGCATCTGTTGCTGTGTGATTCTAGAAAAGGGACTATTGTGCCATCCATCCATCCATCCTATTTTTTTAATGTTTTAATGTTATCTTATGCTCATCAAGCCTGCATTTATTTTTTTATCAAAAAAACAGAAAAAAAAAACAGTAATTCAATTTAAAATAATGGATTTCTATTTTAATTTACTTAGAAATATAATTTATTTCTATGATGCAAAGCTGAATTTTCATCAGCCATTACTCCAGTGTTTAGTGGCACATGATCCTTCAATGTTGGAAACAGTTCCATTCAGTTCCATTTCCATTTGATCAACCTTATCAGGACAGATAAACTGTCTTCTAAATTTGATCAGTTTTCACAAATCCAAAATTTGGATTGGATGCTTATCAATCTGCAGCAGTATTAGGATGGATCCTGGGCAGATGGCGGTATGATTTTATTATTTTCCAGTTCCTTGCCATACTGGTGCAAATACAGAGAGGCTTGGCTGTGGTGTGCAGTTCTGGCGGAGATGTCAGCTCAAGGTCGAACTCAGCCTCATTTGCTTCTCATTAAGCGGTTCCAGGCATGCTCAGCCATGCCCAGCCCTACTTTATTTCCCCCCTATTAGAAATGATATTTGCATGGCAATGGCACATGGGAGGGGGGGACATTAATTTTGTTGTTTTTTTCGATGAGGGAAGAAGGGACTATGTATTTAGCAAGGCGTAGGAGCCACTGGAGGTCCTCAAAGATGATGAGGTGTGTTTAATCGCTGCTCTGTGTACCACCTTCCTGGAAGTCAAGCACCTTTCCCACAGGCTCAGACTGAGAGGAGCGTTACCATGGATATGCAGACTCACAGCGACATGTGGCCGCTGGTCAATACAGGTCTCTCACTTTTTCTCCGTTCCTATCCCTCTCTCACTCTCTATTTCCTCTGCTCTCTATTCCCTCCCTCCATTCCCAGCCTTACCTCTGAGCCTGGGAGCGGAATTCTGGGAACATTTTTCCATGTGAAACGCCGAGCACCAGTTGAGGGGTGTGACGCCACTGCATTGTTTCAGCCGGCGAAAAGAGGAACCGCGCGCGATGAGGCCAAATCCTGTCCACTCCAAAAAAACAGCCACTTTCTCACACTGGCTTCCTTCCTCGCTGGACAGCTCAAAACAATCCCATAGTCGAAGGGCCCGAGGAGTGTGAACGAGGAATCAGCCGCACAGAGAGCAAAAGGGAAGCGGGCCTTTTTCTATCGGTTTATGCAGACTGTTTATGAGCCATTGAAAACAAACAAAGGGGCAACACTACTCATGCCCCCCCTCAACAGCCGCCAACTGACACCCACACAACAAAGAGTGAACGGGCATTATATCACCGTGAAACAACTAAACCGGTGGGCTGCTGGATATTTTTTTTCACTCAAGCTGTCTTGTTGCAAAAACAATGAAAAATCCTTATCATGAAAAATGGCTGGCTGTTCCCGAGGGCAGCCTTTTCAATGTTCAGCTAAAATAATATATATTGTCACCTGGGAAGTTTCCAGAGATGTAACTTTCACTGTGCATGTGATTTCTCTTTACCTATTTTATGGTCCAATTCTCACTATTAACTAGTGGCTTATTAGCATGCATAATACTAAGATACTGACTGTTTATTAGTGCTTATAAAGCACATATTAATGCCTTATTCTGTTCTACATCCCTTAATCCTACCCAGTACCTAAACTTAACAACTACCTTATTAACTATTAATAAGCACTCAATAGGAGTTTATTGAGGCAACAGTTGTAGTTAATTAATAGAGAGAATTGGACCCTAATCTAAAGTGTGACCATATATATATATATATATTTATAAATCTATATTTGTTTTTTTACATAATTTCTTCCCTAATGAAACATACATTAGTTTATTTTTTTGGTAACTTTTATAGACATCTCTTTTTAGTCAAGGATTAGGTGTCAAGGTAATAACCTTCACTCTCTTTTAATAGTATTTTACCTTTTTGCTGGTAAAACACATCTGTAAGAATGCTTGTGGTATTCTAGTAATGATTAAGAGTGGGGGCTGGAGGGGGCTGTGGATCCAATCAACGGCATGAGGTATTTCTGTTCACTTGCATCTGAGCTCAGGAAAACGTCTGATCTGTGAGGGTAGATTCAGCTGTGGTGGTCTGTCTTCAGTTGTGAGCTGTTCTCAGGTCAGGAGTTTAACGAGTTCCAAATGTGTGCATAAGGCCATGGAGAGGCTGCATACGTGCCTCCCCTTGCGATGACTCAGATAGCCCCCCTCAAATCCTCCCTCTCATCATCCTATTGTTTTATTCCGTGATGTATTCAGCACGTATGGACACCACACTGAGCTTTTCCTGCCCTCGTATATCTATCTAATATACAGTATATGTGTGGTATGTAGTTTGGGGTAAATTGATCTATTTCAAATAAATGCTGTTCTTTTGAACTTTCTATTCATCAAAGAATCCTACATTTTTTTTACTACAGTTTCCACACAAAAAACTTTTTTCAACAATGATAATAAGAAATGCTACTTGAGCACCAAATCAGCATATTATGAAGAGTAATGATGCTGAAAATTCATAGATATAAATATATATATGTGTGTGTATACTGTAGGCATGGTCCTAACCCAGGGTGCCTTGCAGAAATGGGCTTCATTGAGCAAATTAAAAACTATGGTTCATGGCTGCAGGGCTCCTGAAAAGTGTCTATATTAAGAGCAGATGAGCTTTGGGCCTTGAAGAGGACTTCTGACCAAGTTTTTCTTTTTCTGAAAGTAAATGTGTGTTTACACGATGTATATAGAAACAGAATGGGTGAACAAAAACAAAAACAGCCGGGGTTGTGCGGCGTTTCCTGGCCTGTGTGCGTGCACTGTCCTTCGTCTCGCCCTGCCCGAGGATGCTGTTCCTTTAACAGCTACGCTCAAACACACACACACACGCAGGCTGGGAAAAGCCTAGTCTGACATGGCCGAAGAAGGGAGCGAGCTCGGAGGAAGCACCTGTTCTTCCGCGGCCACTGCTGCTGCGTTTATCTGACCCCAGTCACATCAGGTGGCTTCCTGGTTTGCGTCAGTTGCTGCTCCCTGAGGCCTGGCTGTCATTGGGCAGCTCTGGCCCCTCCTCTTCCTGTTGCCGCCATGCTCATTGATCTTGAGAGCTTTGTTGCTTCCTGGTTTCTCAGTGGACAGCAAATTGGTGGGTCTTTGGACCTGACTGATGGAGTTTCTCATCAGTGGAACGCCAAACTCTGACATTTGCAAATACACAAGCACATGCACACAAACAAACCCACTCAGATTGTGAGATTGTCTGGTTTCCCTGTTTACATGTGTATATATAAATAAATATATGTATGTATGGAAGAGCTAATTTCAGAGGGTGAGAGAAATTCATTAAACACACATCCAGTATACTTGCTCAACCGCCTTGATGTTTACCAGCAGAGCTGTTTCTTAGTTAATGTGACACAGAACATTTGGGAAATTAAATGATGGTTGGAGAGCAACAGCAAACACACCACTTCCTACACGCATATACAGCTCATAATAACATATGCTGGCTAGTTTTTATGAGCCGCTCTTCAAGGCCATTGGGTTGTTGGGTGAAACAAACACTCAGATCTGTAAACACAGAGGAGGAAAAGTGGATTGAGAGAATTTGTGAACCCTTTGTAAATACCTGGATTTCTGCATGGATTAATCATGAAATGTGGTCTTATAATTTAACTCACTATTAAAGGCTAGATGAATATAATCTACATATAACTGTACTTTTCACATTTACTGAATACATTAATTATTCACAGTGCATGGTGGAGAAAGTAAGTGAACCCTTGAATTTAGTTATTTTAAATCCAGTTATTTTCAAAGGGTTCACAAACTTGTTCTTGTAGAAGACAATAATCTGTATGACGTCATAGTATGGTAACTGTAATCAGACTGACAGAAAAATGCTGCAAAGAACTGTAAGAACAGCACAGCATACCATTGGGACCCAATTACAAAACCTGGACTCAATGTAAACCTCACTTTGCTTGCGGCGAGCTCAAAACATCATAAATGACCCATCTCATCCAAGCCATCACCTGTTTAACCTTCTGCCATCTGGGATGAGATACAGGAATATCACTGCTCGGACTTCGAGGAAGAAAAAGCCACGACTCCTTCAAAACACATGAACACACACAGCAGATTCTGCAGCGTTAAACAACCTTATGTCTCAAAGCACATAGCATTACAATAATAATGAACGTAAACAACTTACAGAGCTCTTACTTGTACCATATGACTGCTGCAGATTCATTTCAGCGTTGATAGTGGTGACATAGAAATGCATACATCAGAGTCTGAAGACTGAATGCAATGATTGGATGAACATTTTTTGGTCCTGAGACTTCGATATATGCACGTTTTAATATTTTGATCACTTCTATTGCTATCAGAATGTGAAGAGAGATTCAACCAAGTGTTTCTAAAACAAATTGCCTACCTTACTTAAAAAAAAAAATTAAGAAAAAAATAGAAATGTTACAAGTTAAAGTAAATAAAAATAGGTTGATGAACCTAAATAAAATGACAAAAGCACAAAAGAACTAAAATTAAAATGAAAACTGAAAATATAAAATATAAGCCAATTCAAAATACTAATAAACACTACATTAGTATATAAATATTACTAAAATAACACCGTTACATGCTGAATGAAGCATTATCTAGGTCTGTTAGCATAACTTCACAAAAAAGAGCTACATGACATTTTAAAAAGACAAATTATTTCCTGAAATCATAGTGCATATAAATACATGTAAATCCATGTAAATTACACAAACTCCACTGAGGTTGATTGACAGCTCACTTAACTGTACTATGAGTAATCAAATATGGTGCCTCCCTTTGTGGAACTGAAGTGATTCCTTTCTCTAATAAAAACCCAAATGGAAAGCTTTCCTTTAATCACTTAAGGTATGGATCTTTTTATGGATGGCATTTTATGGTCACTAACAGAAGTATTTTTTTCAGAGTGCCAGATTGTGTGACTATATTGATTACTATGGAGGCCAGCTGAGATGAATGGGATGACATTTACATTGTGTCTCTCTTTTTCTGTGAGTTTCCTTTTTTCTGCTTACTATGCATGTTCTACTGACCTGTAATGTGAAAATCATTGTTTTCTGACTTAGACATTCCTGTCCTACTATCAGCCCTACTTACAGAGAAATGGAAGATTCAAAAGATCCATATCATTCATCTTTTACTAGAATGTTTGTTATCGCACTTCCCAACAACTGAAGAAATGTCAGACTGAAACCTTGACATCTTATCTCCTTTGTCTGGAAGAGCGTATTTGACGTCATGGCTCTTGGTTTTGTAAGATGAATCAAACATGGAAGTTATTCCACAGCGTCATCACTCATCCTGTAAATACTGCTTCCTTGTGTCTTGTTTTCCAGCAGGTGTTTCTCCAGAATGACTCCACCCCTTCCCTTCAAAGCCTCATAACATGCCGTCTTTGTTATGTCTGTTTAGGTCGGTTGTTTGTGGGTCCGGCTCTTGTTCTGTCCTCTCTCAGATGAAGAAAATACCAAACATAATGACTGGGTAATTGCAAGGTAATTTCCTGTTTAATGACTCTGCGTTTGATGACTTTTGTTGTAGTAAATGGCATAGGCTCTAATGGTCCTCTTCTACAGATGAAGGTCCCAACCAGATCATTCACGTTACTGGAGGGCATTTGGTCTGGTTGGGCCAAATGCAGCACTAATTTCTAAGAGACGATTGCCTTTTGACTCGGCCTCAGAGGTTCTTCAGTCCTCGTCTCTCGAGAAAATAGACTCTTCATGGACTTCTCCATCCCGCCCATCAGCTGTGTTTCTTCATTGACAAAGCCACGCTGATGGGCGTTGAACCAGCCATGCTCTTTGTGAATGAGTTTCTAAGGATGCTGTGGCCTTAAAGCTGGTTCAATAGCTGCTTTCCTGTCATTACCCCTTCCCCCATCCCAACCTGGCCTTTCCCTCTGTCTCATTTCCTTTCTGTGAGTGCCACATTTTGTGGGGGTCCGATAACAGGGGCACAGTTCCCATGGATATCCCCTTATGGGGGGAGGGAGTGATGTTGGCCAGGGCACAGAAAGAAACAGTCACTACATATATTATATTGAACAAACAGATTGGCTGTGAAAGCAACTTAGCTCTCAGGCTCTAGCGCCAGTTACACCAAATATAACTAATATGTGCAACACAAAAATACATTCTCTGCTTCACGTAAAATGGATTATATATTCCAGATGTGCTTTTAATGCTGTAATGCAGTTGGGTTGATTAAGTCACACTCATGACCCCTATCCTAAAATGTGATATATTTCCACATATAAAAACCTACTCTATACTGAAAAAATTAATAAATGTGTAAAATATTATTTGGAAAACATTTAGTTATTTGCATTAAAAACATGTCTGTCTATCTGTTGCTCTGTTCCAAATAGTGCTTTTAATGGCATAATAGCATAAAATAGTACAATTAATAAGCGTACAAATGACAAATTACGAATTTTTATTAAACTGAACTGTTTAGTATGAAATAAAAGTTTCTTCCATCTTTGATTTATTTTTTCATTGCATGTTGCAGTGCATTCTGGGATTGCCTTCACCACAAATGATCCATGTTATAATTTGGCAAAAAAATAAATAAATTGGCTTTTGTGTCGATACTATGATACCTTAGGTAACTCACTAGGTTTTGAAAAGCATGGCTGTCTGTCTATCTCTCTGCACAATGGAATGACATGATTGAATGTCGTCATTGTGCCGAATATGTATACATACGCAAAAGCAAACGCCACTTAGTTTGTTTTCTTAGGAACCATGTGGGTCCGCATGAAACTGCCAAGGGACAGGGAGTGGATATGCCCTCCGATATAGACCAGGGCCCTTGCCTGTCAACAAACCAAAACCAAGCTTTGTTTCTGGCTCTAGTTATAGTCTCTCCTTATTTCTTTGACATCAGCAAGCAGTTTCCTTTTTTTATTTTTATTCTACACATCATAACCCCAGGGGCACAATGGGCTGATTTACCCCTGCTTTTTGCTTTATCTCATAATACATCTCACACCACTGTTTCTGTAATTGGATCATAGCTGTATAACACCTTGCAGTACTGCTTAAAGGCTAAATTCCAGATACTCAACAGAGGGGCATTAGGGGACTCCTTGGGTAGCATCAGAAACCCCCTGAGGACAATTATGAATCACAGGGTATGAGACCTCCTCTGTTTTTCTGAATTCTTGCATGTGCAGTCTTGTCTAGATTAGAGTACACTGGACTTCTTTTAAGGCAACACTAAAACAGGATTGATTTCTATGGCATCTTGTATAGGAATGCCACAGACGTGCTGTAGATGCATGGACTCCCAGGAAGGCCTCTATTTTATTACCCATTGACCAGCTGAGTTTAGTTCAACTAATAGTCCTGGTTTCACAGATAGAGCTTAGAATAAGCCAGGATTAGGCCTTAGTTAAATTAGCACATTTAAGTAGCTTTTAAATGTGCCTTAGAAAAAAAAAAATGGTGTGCATCTTGAAACAAAACAACGGTACTAACATATTTTAAGATATGTCGGGTACAAGTTGCTTTCAGCCTCAAATATACATTTAGTCTGGGACTAGGCTTAAGCCTGGTCTGTAAAACCGTGCATTAATTTAAAATTAAAATAATACATTTAAACTAATAAATTAACTTTTATTCAGCAAGCATACATTACGTCAAAAGTGAGAGTAAAGACTTTTATATATTACAAAAGATTTCTATTTAAAAAAAATGCTGTTCTTTTGATATTTCTCTTAATCAAAGAATCCTGATAAAAAAGTATCATGGCATCCACAAAATATATCAAGCTATATAACATATTTCTGTCAGGACCACTATCATCAAATACGATTGGCAACTGCATACAGTTTGGATTGGCGGTATGGTTCTGTTCTGGACGAGAACTCCCTGCGCATCCATGCAGCCTAGCATGGATAAGAGCAGCAATAACCCCCCTTAGGGTAAACAGAACAGAACCAACATATTGCAGATATCATCAATTCAGGATTTTAAAGTTCAACATAATTCAAGAATTTATTCAGATTCAAAGGGCACTCAGAATGGAAAATCCTGACTGATGAGAGGAGGAGCTGGGGATGGAGGAGGGTAATCAGCTCCTGAGAATGCGACAGCTGCTGAGGCGTCGTATTCCTATAGGTATATGTGGATCAGCTGAGTGTGAGCTGATGCGAGCTTGACTAACGTGACCTGCCAGAACTGACGGCACGCTTAATATTTTATTTTTATTTTATTTTTATTTTTTTAATTAAATGGACATTGAAAGTTTCATCATATTAGAATGATTTCTGAAGGATCGTGTGACACTGGAGACTGGAGTAATGATGCTGAAAATTCAGCTTTTCCAACATAGGAATAAATTCCATTTTAAATATATTAAAATAAAATAAAAACTGTTATTTTAAATTGCAGTAATACTTCACAACATTATTTTTACTTAAAGAAAGAAGAAGAAAAAAGCAGCCTGAGAGAGCATAAGAGACTTCTTTCAAAAACACAAAACAATCTTAAAGACCCCAAACGTGTGAATGGTAGTATATGGTTATGATGGCAAAAATAAAATAAACAAGAAAAAATTAAATCGTATGGCACATTAATGATCAGATACCATGGTAGTAAATGATTTAAATATACAAACATTTACAAGGTACTTAAAAAAATATCACAAAATTGCTTTTTGTCCAAAAACATGGCATTATCATAGCCTGGCTAACGTCAGACCTCTTCTCACTGAGACGTGGTCTGGGAACCACATGTTCATTTTCTCGTATTTGAGGCGTGGTTTACGAATGCCCAGAGCCGTTTATTGGGCGCTACGAATGTCTATCAAATGCGCCTGTACGTAGCTCATAGCCAATCGTTTCAATTATACCAGAGACGTATGTAGAGCGACAGAAATTCGACGAGGAAGAAGACGAAATAAACTTGCGTTCTAAACTTCTTAGAACACTATCTAAGGCTGCATCGAAAGGTAACTTCGCGTCTGATGCCATGTTGGATCCATAGATATAAACAAACTGCTTCAGTGTGTCGCATCGATGTCGTCATTGTCTTGCTGCTCCCTCCCCGTTCTGTGATTGGTTCCCTTTTTGAGGGGAAAATCTGGTCCATGGTATCCAGGCTGCCTAGCAGCGTGAATAAAATCGCGCTGCGCTCAAGGCAGCATGGGGAAACCCAGGCTAGCATTAGCATAGAGGCATGTCCAAAAACCATGTTAAGTATACCATGTAACTTTTTGGTATATTTTCGTTAGCGATGATGGCTAAGTAGACAGCGATCACACGGAACACAGAAGACATCGTCTTATATAGCAAGAAAAGAGGACAAACCTGTGATGCTGACAAAATCAGACTGTAAAGGGTGTCAGATATGGAAGTCAAGTCATATATGCAACATTTTTGTGTCGAAACCGAGAAGGGTAATTCATCCTCCTGTCTAATATTAGCAAAACCAGTGAGCCTCTCTCTGCATTCCTCTGTATGGCGCAATGTCAAGAACAATAAAACCATCCATTCAAAACGCTTTTTCAGCTTGGATCTATTATTACTGGCAAAAGATCTCATGGCATTCTCAGAAAAACATGAATGTGGGTTCACATGAGGTCATGTGAGCAGAGGGTGTTTTTTGCTTTGTTGAAGCCCAAAGAGTGATCAGCAATCAGGTGGACAACTGATTTTATATAAAAAGTCTTTTTTTTTATTAAAAATGTAAAAACAGCACAGAAGACTGTTGGTTATGACTGTAACAATTTCACATTGAACATACGTATCATGTTAAACAGAACATCCTGTAAATGATTTCCTCCCTTTTTGGAATTCTCATGTTCCTGACCACATCTGGATGGCTTTCATGATGAAAAAGATTCAATATGGCACGATTTGTTTTCTCTGAACTGCTTTAACCTAAACATGTATTTGGTAATAGAGAAAAGGACTTACAGAAGGCTTTGTATCAGCGTACTGCCTCGTGGCTGATAGGAACGTGACGTCGGTCATCCCTGTTCAGTGTTACAGCGAGGCGGTTCCTTACCCTTCAGAAATATGGGATTACAGATCAGTAATTGCCAAACAGCAATTTTTTGCGACTGGGATAAAGATGGATAAAGACTAACTATTGCTTGATCTTAGTTAGCCAACTAGACGCAAGTTCCATTGTTACCAACATAGTTCAACGATTCAGTGTTATCTGAAAAGTTCCAACGAACATTCGCAAACGGCATCGCAAAGTTGTGTGTTTGGAACTACAGCTCAGTATGAAAAATTGGACTTATATCATACTCTTCAGCAAAATAAAGGCCTGTTCACACCAAGGACGATAACAATAAAGTTCTAAAAATCGTTCTCAATATTAAATAATAGCTGGGTTCACACCACAGCTATAACGATAACAGCACGGAGAAATGGTATCGTTGGCATTACTTTCAGAACAATTTTATCCAGCTGATGAATGATAAAACATAGACAGCCAATCAGAATCCATCCTGCTGTAACGAGTTTGAGCATTTAAAGACAAGCACGCGCTAGAGTAAACGGAATGATTTTGTCCGCTGGTGTGGACGCTAATATAGTTATCTTTATAGTTTTTTGTGTGAACGGGCTTTTAGCAAGCACCCTTAGGCGTCAATATGAGACGCAGATAAATATGAGTCTAGGAGGCGCCTCCTAGCGGTCTAACCCTGAACTTACCCCAGACCTAAACCTACCCATAACCGGCGTCTCATATTGACGCTAAAGGGTGCCCTTTGCGTCGGATATTGAAGAAATTTCAAAAGCGTCAGTATATGACGCCCTAGGATGAGAATGCGTTGTAAAATAGCAAAGTAGTCTTCAGATATGCCATGTTCGTTATTTACAGCGATAATCTGACATTAATTTGTTCAACAACGGATGAATTAGTAGATTAACTTCATTAACTACACTGTTGAACTATGGGATGGATGTGCGTCAAAGATACTATGTTTTAGGAAAACAGTCTAGTTTCTCCGATGTATCGCACTATGGTGGTCAAGCAGCGAGTTATGTTGTTGAATGGGAAACGTACCCCTAAATAGTCGCTAGGAAAATAAACGTGTGTGCAATGGGTTGGAGAGGCTATTCATATATGTGTTTGTTGGTTTAAATTTCACTGTAATGTCGAGTGTTGTATCTATGTTTTACCATTGTTGGACGGTTTGTAGTTTGATGTTAATGAAGCCATCCTAAAACAATTTTTGTTGGAATTTAAAATGCTTAATTTTTTTTATAAACTATATAAATGAATTGGAAAAGCTGAGATTGATTAAAGGAAGTAAAATGTATGAAGTTATCAAATGAATATGCATGAAATGGTTTTGTAAAGCAACCTAAAATCACAATTTCCTAATTGCTCTGACTATGCAAGGCCATTAGACAGTAGATATACTAGTTTATAGACTGATAAATGTTGATTTCTGAGACTCATTTGAGTTGTTGTTTTTATTCATCTTCAGTGATGGTTATATAGTTGAAACCTATTGATATAGATAAAAAACGTGTGTTGTGGTGTTACATTCGTAATTGTGCAAAATGTTACACTAAAATACACAATGCGATTGGCTTCTAAGCTTTTCTAATAAGGCCAAAAAGATTAATGATGACATGCAAAAAAAAATAAAAAAAATAAAATAAAAATAATAATCAATAATAGTCAATAATAATTGGATAAGGTTCACATTCCCCACAATAATGCTTAGGTGTAGTAAGTCGATTTTTTATTTGATTGGATAAATGCTAATATTGAATATTTCTTCATTTCAGTGTGATGTTTCCATTCCATATTGACACTATTTTTGACAAGGTCTGATGATTAATCTCTGTTTGTTCTTTTTTTGTTGTTGTTGTTGAATGTTTCAATCAAATCCATTCATTATTAGTATGTCTGTGACACTTTCTCTTTCCAAATGGATTAATCTCCCTGCTTCCACACAGTGCCCAGATGAGAGATGTTTATGAAATGGTTTTATGCAGAGAAGGCCACCCAGTGCCTCTGTTTGTTTCCATCTGTACTATGCAGGTGCATTGTAGAAAGACAGGCCAAATGGAATGGAAGGACAATGGAAAGCTGGCATTAGCAAGCCTGTGGAGGGGGACCAGGTGCAGTCCAGAGCTGTGTTCAGACAGGGCGGGTACATCCATAACCCGTAAGTGTGTGCAGAGTGGCATTATTGCTCCCAAAACGCATTCTGTTCAAATATGCAAAAATGAGTTAATTGATTTGAACTCAAATGGTTAAACTTTTAGAACATTTTTGAAAATGTGCAAATGTTATGTTTATCTGTTATATTAGACCACATATGGCACAAAACAGACTTGATAGAGATCAAAATTATTTGTTTTCATCATAGAAATTACATAAGTAGTCGAGCTCATTTATTCAAATGGACCACACTGCCCAATTACAGCACAGTTTCTTACTCTCACTGCCGCCATGTAGCACCAGTTTCAATGAAACATTAATGGAAGAAAAATAATCCAGGATATCACTGTGTCTAAACTGCCGGTCCATTAGTTTGTCATGTTTAATGCATAAATCAAGCAGGATTCCTTCGGAAAGCCTTTTCTGTCTGTATAAAAATCAAGACCGAACGCATATAACTCATTTCTAAACTGAGCAGCATGTGGAAAAACAAAGCCACCAGAAGTAATTGTGTGACACCTGCAAAGTCGTTCCCTCTGTTTGTCCTTGTGTCTGTCTGCGCTGCAGTGCCAGCCTTGTGGCCTTTGACTGTTGATGGTGATGACAGCTTTGAGGTGGGACGTTTGTTTTTCCACTACTTTATCGTAAATACAGCTAGCGGCTGCCAAAGACGCAAAACGGTTCACGGACCCATAAGCAAGATAATCGAGTGTGAGCAAATGCTGCTTCAACTGTAAAACATGCTGGGGTGAGCTGCCTTTTGTGTATATGAAGTTGCAAAAACCATTGAAGTAGATGCTGATAAAGCTGAGTGAGACAGTAAAGAGCACTTAAAAACATGCTCAAGCATGTTTGGAAAACTATAAACATAACAGACTGTTTGATTCCCTTACCTGTGTTCATGCTCAAATTATGAAAGTAAAAGTAAAAACAAACAACTGAGAATTACAAGAAAACTGTCTAGTCAGCTGCATGCCTCCAACTGTATTTACTATCACTTTTCCCCCCACTTTTTTTTTTACTATAACTGACCTATGACACATTGACCTGTTTTTATATCTTCACCCGCATCCAGCAAGGCATAGTTCATCTGAAAATATCTATTGTGTCATTATTTATTCTAAATAGCTTTCTAAACATGCTGTATAGTCTTCCATGAATCATGTGTTTTTACAGCAGTATGTCAAAGCTGCTCTTTCCACTCAATGAAAGTAAATGGTGACCACAGCTGTCAAGCAAGATTTTCATGTGATCATATGGTTTCATAAGACTTGAAATGTGTCACAAAAGTCATAACATATGAGTTATGATGCTTGACAGTTCCTGGTCCATATTCACATTCATTATACAGAAGAGGGCATTCTCATTCACTGCTCAAAAAGAAAATCATACATGTTTGGAATGACACGAGTTATTAAGAAAATGACAGAATTTAAATTTTTGGAGTGAACCATCTTTTCAATATACAATATTAGTGTCATACAAGCTGGGGAAAACAATTATAGTCAATTTCCTGCTATCCAGTCATTCAGAGACAAACGTTATTTTATGATTACCATTCTGAAAACATACATTATGTCACTCAGGACATAATCTTGATTTACACACCGCCTCTAGAATGTGGCTTATTGGTTCGTTTTTTTAGTTTTTTTCTCGTCAATTGAAAGTTGTTCTAAAAGGTGGATGGAAACCAGGTGCTCATTTCACAATAGAAAAGACTTTTACAGTTTTGGACGTAACTCAGACTGACAGAGTGCATGTGCATGCTGAGCCTGGTATGCAGCTGTATCCGTTTGTGGGGAAATTTTAAGGTTAGTCAATTATATTACATCTGTTTCCACCTGAGTCCAATAAGACACAGCCCTTGATGAAGACATCACACCATCCATAGATCAGCTCCAAGGGTTCAGTTTTCCTTTGGTTCTTCAAACAAGCTGTAATGCTGTAGAGTAATTTCCCAATTTCTATGTAACTATTAAAACTCTCTGAACTGCCATACCTCATAAAGTATGAATAAAACAAGAAAGACAAAAATGATTGTGTATTACACGTTTACATATACAAGTCCATCCCTTTGGCAAAACAACAGTTTTAAGACACCTCTGGCCATTTGAAATTAAACAAAGGATTAAACAAAGAAATTATTCACAAGAACATAAATGTGTGCTGTATCATTTTGCTAGCTACGAAAACTTGCACAGGAAGAGATATGAATGTGTTTGTGTGCATGTCTGAGGGTCATTTCCCCCAAATAATAAAACATGTTGTAAAAAAAACAACAACTAATGTTGGAGTTTGACTACATAATGTTCAAAAACACAGATGGCTTTTAACCACAGTACTGGCAGTGCTCCAGTAGCTGTAATCCAGTTTAGCTCCTTTCTAAAGCCAATGAACTAAATTAATTCGATACCCCTATCAAACCTGCCCTTCGCCAAGGGCCAAGCAACGCCACCATTAAAACTCCTCAGGCCACGCAAATGTTAGTCTGTAATCTAATTGCACTTAATGGCCACACATTTCTATGGATAGGTTGTGCTTAATCCCACCACTGTAATCCTGGACTACAGGACAAGATGAGAGGACTCTATTGTAGCCAAATGACATGCTCCACCAAGCTGCTAGAGGCACAAAGCACCTTTTAATCTGATTACCTTGGTGAGAGTCTGGAACTAAACCAACTTGGAAGCTTTAGAACATAAGAAAATAAAAACATCAAGTAAAACCAAAATCAATAAACCTAATAAAAAAAATTTGGAAAATGAAAAAATGCAAAACTGATAAACAAAAATGCGAAAAAGCGAAAAAAAGTGAAAACTCCAAAAATTATTATAGACTTGAACAAATGTAATACATTTGAAATAAAATTAAATAAAAAAGAGACTACATTTTAAAATGTATAATAAATAAAAACATAAAAAATATAGTAACCCTATAAATATGCTTAAAAATGTAAAATTTACTGTATAACAATTTTTTTTCCTACTAACAAATAATCAATTGAAATAAATATGAACATCACATGTAAATTATATTTAAAAAATACATTTTATGTTGAAATTTGATACCCTAACTTGGAAGGATATATTTTATATATATATATATTAGTGAATGATATCTTATTGTAATGCAACCTGCGTTGCGCTGTTGGCCGCGCGCAGGTGGATACGGAGAAAGGAGAAACAGAATCCAGTACAGGGATCAGAGGGCTCAAACTGTGAGACGCAGCTCCGGTCTACCGCTGACTCATTGTGTGTGCCAAGTTTCCCTTGCTGAGCTGTACAACTTCATTGACTATAGTCTGTGCTCCTCTGAGGGTTGCTACTGTAGTTTGAGTGTGTGAACATGAAATGTGTACAGCTCCAGTTCGTGCCGTTGTGCGGTGACAGATTCTCTGATTTGTTGATTGCACAAATACCAACGCCGGGGTCACAACCTTTGAATGAGTGAATTTCAATTTCAAGTGTCTGCTGTCACCAAACTTTTTCAACACTCAAACAATGTAAACAGCGAGCCGAGAACGCCGATAGATAGATGTAATAAGCAAGCAACAGCAGTAAGTCTTTGTTTACACAAGCATGTTGGCCACATGTCCCAAGCTCCACGATGGCAAGCTGAGTTGTTTATGCGTCCTGCGAAGTTCACACGAGGTTCAGGACTAGTGTGGACTGCTTTTTCACTCGCGTTTTTCTTGTTTCTTTCCCCAGCCTTTCTTCCTTGTGGCAATATAACAGCATTGTATTTGAGAGAGGCATTCATGGCCATAACAATGTCGGGGAGTGATTGAGACCTGTGGCGTGTTCTCTGATGGTTAGTTGTCGTGCTGTTCAGCCATTGCATTTAAACACACAGGGGACACATTTAATGCGGCACAGCTCCGTTTCACCATTGTTCTTCCAGGCCATAATGACAGATTAGGCTCTAAAAAGCACTAAACTACTGTGGGCCAATACTCCACATACTGAGTGAGTGAATTCCCATCCATGGGAACCCGAGCAGCTTAATTAACTACTCTTTCAATGTTCAATTTAATGGTATTGTGTCTATCTGATAAACATTGCATTAACCAAAGCTTGGCAAGCACATTTAACCCTTTAATGGTTCCTGTATCCTGGGGAATATAGACATTTGAGAGGCATTGGAGGGGGACAATAAAGAAGTGGGGCCCCGTAGATAATGAAAAAAACAATTTGAGAAAAATACTGGAAAAAGTGAATTGGTATAAAAACTCTGGCATGAACGTTATCTTAAAGTAACAGAACAGCATGCCTAAAAATAAGTAAATATTCATGTTTTTTATTTAAATAAATAAATGAATAAACTTGAGTTTTAATGTGTAGAAAAGAATCCACTTTTGGAGATATTTTGGCTATGGTTAATAGTTTGTAACCATCTCTCACTCTATTTGCTTTGTATGTTACCATTGGCTTACAGTATATTATGCAAAAATGATAGATCTGCCTGCGGATTTAGTATCTAAATCTCCAAGCCTTCAGTGAAACTGTAGCAATAGGCGCTTTTTTTTTTTTTAAATAATAGATTTATAAAGCTAATGAATATGGATTTATAGCGCTTAGTAATGGTGCAAACAAACAATGACAAATCAGCTGTGATAAAACCCATTCCCCTCATAAAGTGAAAGCCAGAACAATAAAATAAAACTGAGTGGGTCATAAGGGGGACGGTTTTCCTCAAAACATGTTCAGAAACACATTCATTGGAATACAGATGAAAACCTGTTGGGACTATGAAAATGTAATCCATTCAGTTCTGTTACATTTGCGATAATGACCTCATCCTGTTTTAAATTAATGTAAATATAACATTATTGCTCGGAATTATGTCATAATATTGCGCTTGTGGTTTTTGGCCTTTGCGTGCACCGTAGAGTCCAAGGACTTATTACACAATTATATCCTCAGTCAGAGAAACCCATTTGTAGTGAAAAAGGTCAGTAGACTAGGGTGAAAAATTACTCTCAGGTGTACGTTTGGCCAAAGCTCTCCTTCCATCTCCATTAGAAACAAGGGGATGAATTTGACGGGCTGATGGGTCTCAAGTTACCTAACTAAGCCCATGCACCAGATGCTGAATGGCACTTGCACACAAGTGCCAAGTCAGGGTTGGTAGTTTTCAACAGCCACGAGGGCGTTTCCTGGCAAACGGCTGTTTCATTTCAGACAAGAGTTTTAGCGTGAACAGAGACTCAGACGTCAGATAAAGGCCCTCAGCAGCCTGACCAAACAAACAAGCATCTGATTATTTCACTGCACACGCCAGGGCTAATTTGTAGTGAATTAACAGGGCCGCTCCTAGCACCGATAAGCCACGGCCCTCTCCCTTGTGTTTTCTTAACTAATGCTAGCGCTCCAGGAGCCCGTTTTTAGATATGTGCAGAAATCCGCCGCGACGCAGGAATAAAACGTCAAAGCAATTTCACTGCCAGCCAATTCACACGTCCTCTTTATGTTAGGAAACCTGCGAGTAATCAGCGACTGAATGACTGTGTATATTTTGCTTTGCTGGTGATTATGGACGATAGTCAGTGATTGTACATGTAATTTTACACGAGCATCATGTATCTGCCACGGAGAGGTTAAAGCAGAAGAAAAATGTCATTTTGAGCAGATTATTTACATTTATCTCTTGATATATCACAGGCTAGGAAAAAGAAAGAGAGATTCATGTAGATTGAGTATGAATTATGGAGTTCATTACAGGGATCATCATAAGGACGGGCTACTGGCCCAGGTCCAGTGTGAGAGAGTTTCAAGCCATGAACTGTTACTTGTCACTTTCCCTATTTTATTATTATGCATTTTTAGGCCTTGCAAATGTTAAAAACATTTGGTTCGCTTGTATTATAAAACAGCAACAATTCACATTACATGAAGTCTTTCACTGGGAACCTTCATTCTAATATATCAGAGGTGAACATGGTCACACTGGGTTCACATTTATCTCACGTCGAGAAATAATCCAGCTTGCCGTCTAAAGTGTGTATTATTGTACGATTAGAGCTGGGTTTGAAAACAAGCAGGGTCTTTAATGACCCTGCGATCAGTCATCAGAGCTGTTCAGTCTCACTGTTCATCATCACTTTACAAAGGCTCTTAAAAGCCCTAATTCTGTTCTCCATTAGTCTGGCCTCTCTATCTCCCCGGTTCCTTTAGCAAAGACCCATGTTCCGTTCCGCATTACCCGGGCCCTCGTATCGCCTTTGCCCTGACTGTTATTTGTGTCTCTTCTCTCTGGCGTTTGTATTGATTGAGCCGTGTTACTTTTTGCCCCTTTGATGACTAAAGTAGGCAGCTGAGATGAACCCTGTACAGCCTGTGTTCCCCTAACCCCTCCCATCCCGTGGTCCCGGAGCCCTGAGAAATCTTCACGTGGAGCAACAGGAAACACTCGAACATCAGGAAACCAGCTTGCGTTAGAGGGAGGCTGTGTTCCTGTTGTTGTCATTGTTGTCACTGTGGCTGTTTCGAAATGAATATTTTCCGAGTTCATTTCGATTTCAGAATAAGTCTTATGCAGGCGCGTTTACTGGACTTGATGCGAATGAGAAACTGACATGATGCTGCATGATTGTTTCCATATTTATATTATCTAATGCATTTTCTGTTTCCTGAAAATCCACTTCTGCAGAAGAACATGTTGGGTGGCCTGTGATTTTGTGACAAAAATCTGTGCCCTTCTCTCATGTTTTGGTTTTGTTATCTCTACTGTAAGTAGCTTATCTCTGTCACTTTGTGAAAATAACATATGAGGATAAGTCGTATCTCATCGTTCTGTTCCTGCCCAAATGTCTCATTTTCACTCATGCAGTGCAGCCTATATTGTTTGCGGGGCTTTTTACCAAGGCAGGTTTCCCCTGACCAGATTGCATCATTGATGTCAATGGTGAGCTTGAAGCAGAAAAACAAAACATGAATAAATAAACTGAAACAGTGAGCCAAACTGTCCTCCTTTTTAAAAGAGACACATGGTCTTCATTATCTTGCTACGGTGGAGATAATTTCATTTATCCAACTGAAATTTCTACCCTCTGTTGCCATTTGGCACAACAATGATAATGCCTTATTACCTTGAAGCTTACTTGATCTAATGTCTCCTGAAACCTGAAAATTAGATTTGAAAACCTGCCTCATTAATCATCACATCTTATAATCTTTTGATGTGATTTACAAAAAAAGAAGAAAAAAAAAGAGATAGTCTGTTAGATGTTGAGATAAAAGGCTTCAGAGATGGTGTTGGAAGATGAGGCCCATGATCGGATCTATTATTACTTTTAAGAAACATCTTCAAAGATCAAGGCTTGTGCTAACGTAGTACTATCAGAAACATTCCTTTATGGATGTATCTTGTCCTGATAACGAGTGTTATTTTACTATTATTTATTCATATTTTGAATTATTTTTAGGTTATTCATGTTCATTTTAATTTTAGTTTACATTCTTGTCATTTTGTTAATATTTTTTTTATTTTTTTATTTCAGTTTAAGTTTTAGTCATTTTAGCACCTAGACTTAAAATATATCTATATTTAAATGTATATTTTAGCTTTATTTAAATTACCGGTTTTAGTTAACAATAAGAACACTGTCATGAATTGTTCAAAGAAACTAAATTATGAATAAAAGTGTATAAAAATAACAACAATGCTAGATGGAAGTTCTAATCTCTGGTCATGTTATGCTAGTTCCCACCGCCCCTCTTAATGCTTTTAAAGGAACAGATACATTTGGAGGAAACCTGAATGAGAAGCTGAAGGTCATTTAAGTGGCAGGAAGCTCTGGTTTACCGTTTGTTAACAGCTTGAAGTCTTTCTAGACATCTTGCTAGCAGACATTGCTGAGAGTGTCATGAGTCACATCACTTTAATTTTATTAATCGGGCAGACACCATCTAGGTTTAGTCAACTTTACATTGCAGTTTTCATGTTATTTTGAATTTAATTAATGAGTAATATAACAAAAACTGTATGTCAAAGGCATAGTTCACCCAAAAATAAATATTCGTCATCATTCATGTCGTTTCAAACCTGTATGACTTTCTTAGAAGATTAGAAAAATACATCAGGTTTAAAAAAAATATCAAACAGAAATCATTGACCCTCATTTAATATATAAAACAAACATCAACAAAATTTCTTTTTGGTGTTCCGTAGAGGAAGGAAATGCATACAGGTTTGGAATGACACGAGTAAATGATGACAGTTGATGCTTGTAATTTGAAATTGTGATTTCTATCATGCATGTATTATGTGGACACTGTAATGTAAAGTGTTACCGCTGTCTGTTCTGCACTGAAGAAATAAAGTGTGTGCGTGTGTGGATAGCTGTTCAGATTCCCGCTGATGTGTGTCAGAACACTGTTCAAATAGATGTAACAGAGCAAGAACAAGCTGTCCCATTAAACATGTACCAACAACCATGAGTAGCATCAGGTCATGCCAAGTGCTATCAGGTGGCCAAAACAAAAACTCAGATGCGCCATGAGCCAGCTGCCTGATGTCATTCAATTCAATGTCAATAAGTGACCAGACGACATACACTCCTAATGTGGAAAAAATTAAATGTGTGTTTCAACAGCAACACAATCTGTAAAAATATGCTATAATGCAAATGTGATTTGCAAGCTAAAGTTGCTGGATGAATCATCACTGGATGAAGGGAACATAACAACAACATTTTTTAAAGACTCCCTTTTTTATTACTGTGTTTTTAAATGAGTTTGGCTTTTATAAATATAATAAAAATAAATGACTAATGCTTTGTAGAAAAGCCAGAGAGAGTCAGCAAACAGGTGAAAAATATTCATTGAAGAATTTGGATTAACATCATGCATGGGCATTTTTGTTGTTTGTGCATGAGGATCACCAGTAGTCTCTATCACAAGCCCAAATGTTGCCGTGTAAAGAGAATTCTTTTGGAAAAACTAAAATCATCCCTCATGGATATGGAGGTGTTAAATTTCACACCAGTTGTGGGCATCTTCCCAGCTAAGATGTAACACACTGCAGTGTGCCAGCGGAGAGAAGCGAGCTGTTGTGATGGTGCAGATAGAGCGAGTTGATGTTGATAGCATAACAGTGAACGTGTGCATGCGTGTGCACGTATCGTGGTAATCCGAATCAGCCGTGAAACCCAAGGAGGCTCATCAACCAGAACGGTTAATTATTCAAGGTGCTTTGGCTGAAAACCTGATCGCCTTAGGAATCCATTAGGCACCGTGAGCACCAGTGCTTGCCGTGAAACTACAATGGAGAGAGAATGGCCACTGCTGATATACTGTACATGGTGTAATTGAAAACCAGGCTTTTTGGGTGGCATGTATGCTTAAACAGGGAGAATTAAACCTCGTGCCAAGCCAATGCCATACAGGAAAGTATCTAGTTGAGCCTTGAAACCACAACACATGCAATGAAATCAGCCTTGTTACAACTTTGTTGTAATTAGAATTTATGGTTTCACCTCTCCGGAATGGAGATTGAGAAATAGCGGGGAAAAAAGAGGAGGTGAAAGGGAGAATGGATGAACAGGATAGAGACTACGTCGACACAGCAACGGAATAAAAGTGTCAGACATGTTTGTTAAATACGGTTACATTCACACACACTCAGTTGATCTCGTTAGGTTTCCTATGCAAGGTTTACACATACATTGTTGTACATTTGAACCATGAAACTTGTATGCTGGTATAAGGACTTATTGACTGACAGCATATATAACGCACATTTAAAAGTATTTACGGATGCGCGGCATACAAATCTTTATGCATTTTTTATACTGAATACTGGAGTAATGGCTGCTTTGCCATTGCAGAAAGAAATTACATTTTAAAATATATCACAATAAATAGATTTTTAAATTGTAATAATATTTCACAATATTACTGTTTTTACTGTATTCAAATGCAGCCTAGGTGAGTATAAGATACTTTTTTCAAAAACATAAAAAATCTTACCATCCCGAAGTTAACACATTGACAAAAATGCTAAATGTTAAATCTTAAGATGTAATATATTGATTAAATACAAAAAAAGAAGAAAAAAGATTTGATCCCTGGCTTAAATACAACTAAATCAATCTATTAATTCCTTGAATTCAATATTCTATCAACTTTCCTGATTCTATGAACAGAAGAAGAACTTTGACATCTCTAAAGTTGATCATATGTAAAAAGCTTACATCTTTGTCAATCTGTTTACATACAAATACCTATAATTACTAATCATTTGGTTATGGAAGAAAATTGGCCTCGAACTCGGTTAGTCATCAATACAGACTGTATTTGAGCCACTGTTGTATAAACAGATTTTAAGAGTCACACCTGTTAGTAAATGAGGTTGCCATCCCAAACACTGACTGTTTGAACATATAGCCAGAGATTGCAAGCATTTAACAGAACATGTGAAATTTTTCATTGTGTGCAGTCAACGATGCTTGCTTCCCCTTTAGTTAAATTGAGGAAAATAGGAGCAGATCACAGGCGTTTCGTTTGACCATCTGCTCCCATTTCTCCCAACAGAAGTCCTTTTTGCCCCATCCGAGGCCTCAATTTCATCAACAGTGTGCAAAAGACACCCTAGAATTAATCTCCCTCTGCCTGCAGTCGGAGAGGGAGGAAGGACTGTGGGCGACCACAGAGCAGTGCTTTGGTTGTGAAAGCAGTTATTTGTTCATTCACTGCTGTGGAAAGCAACACCCGGAGAGCACACTCTCGCTTGCTCTCCCGCTGACAGAAAATTACTTGGTTCAGCAGAGCAATTGCTGGTGCAGTGTAACATCCCTCAGATCTGAAGAAGAGCTTAAGCCAGGGGCATCTGCTCTCTGACAGTTACACATGGGGTCTTGTTCTGTCCCGTTATCAACAGTTTAGTGTCGTTTATTCAGAACTACAGTCGGTCATATTTATCTTTTGACTTTGAGTAAATGGCCACAAATGTGACATAATAAAAATGTGTGACAATAATTTAAAGTCTAAGAACCACTAATGACAGTTGAGAAAACTTTGTCCATATATATATATATATAATTTGTTCACAAGTCCATAGAGATGTTAACAAACTCTTCATTTGTAAGTGAACGGTTCACTCAGTTAGCACATTTTTCACAGCCTTCTCACAGTTCAGACTTCATCACTGAACGGTGTCATTTTTCGGAAATGTACAATTGGAAATGAGCGATTGAGTGATTCTGTAATTTGTCAACAAAAATGTAATTTGGTTCCTAAATATTTCATTTTAAAGCTCCTTCATTGTCTGGATTCCTTTATTTAAAACTGTTGGACCATTAGCATCTCTTTTAGAAAAAAAAAAAAGAAAAAGAAAAAGAAAAACATTTCAAATAATGTTTTTTTTTTTTTTTTTGTAAGCCTGTAATCTACATCTGTGCTTCAGATCAGACCTTAAAACATTTGGCTAAACCAAAAGAAGATAGCTGCAAGCCGCAATGATGGGCCACGATTTCAAGTATTCATGGTCAGTAAACAGAACATAACTGTTTCCTGATGGAAAAACCAGTAAATCAAACTGCTTGTCATTGCAAAGGGGAAATTAACTACTAAAACAGATTGAGCGATTTGGTCACATGCGACCAGTCAAATGAACGCCTTGGAGGGCCATGAGCAGGTTTCAGAAGTCTGGAGATAAGAATTATAATCTTCAGGGCTTAATGAATATTCAGACACATCTGGTTGTGCAGGAGAGATAACAGTGGGTGGAAGGACTGTGGATTGTCCATTATTGCTGCTGGAATTGATGCTCTGCATCTGGCTAGGCTGGGAGCTTAGCCACAGCAAGCTAGCCAGTCACCAAATCAGAGTGCCAAAGACCCAACAAACCATAAAAAATGTCTAACTTACTGGGTATTTGAGGACTCCAGATAAACAACTGTTTACTCAGCGGCATTCTGGGCAAGAATTGATCAAGTTAGCAAAGTTCAAGTCAACGCACTGGCTAAAATTAAAAACTATCACATTAAGGCTGCAGCAAACATCAATAAAAGAGAACCATAAAAGTATGAACACAATTGCAATTTAAAAATACACCAGTGAAGCAGAGATAATGACACATCTGCTTTATTTTCCATCATAAAAGCCATTTGCTCAAAATGGTGTCAGTACATCAGGGCTGTTTGCATCCATTACTTTGTGAGAAACGGGCATGCATGTTTGCCTCCTGCCATAAATTTTAGGAGCTCCATATATTTCCTTATATCGCGTTATATTTATGAGCCCTAAATAACGATGATAAGCACCACAAAAGAACAAACAGAAGATGTCCTGCTGCTGTGGAGCTTCTAGTACCTTTATTTGAGCGATTTCATAGTTGAGATAAGGATAGAGTAATATCTTGTGCATCTTCTGGCTCATCTCATCTTGATTAAGGGCCGGTGCGTCTGCTATCACAAAGTCTAATTCTTGGTTGTGGTAGCCTAGCAGTTAAAGATCAGAGATGCTAATTAAAAGGGCTGGAGTTCAATTCAACCAGGCACTGGAAACTTTCTAAGATCTTGGAAGCGATGCCAGGACGTGCGTAGCCTGCTTAGAGGAACTTGAGGAAATTGAAGCTCATTGACTGAAACAAGGATGTTGCAAAACCTTTATAAGTATAGCACAAACAGAAATCATGTCAAATGGAAATCATGTTTATGGTCTTTATATTATTCATTCACTGTTGAAACAATGGATTTTTTTTTCTTCAGAATTACAATAGTGCAATGCATGTGTGCATTATTGCTGTTTATGTTAAACAAATTGAATAAAATCATTCCAACTATACAAGTTGTACATTTTAAATGTATAAAATGGAAACACCAGGGGCCTCATTAATAAAAAGTTGCTCTCACGATAATTTCTCAAATGTGCACACGTGTGATTCAGAGGAGGAACGTACGCACACAAAAAAAACGTGCGTACGGCTCTCTTCCAGACGTGAAATGTATAAATCGCAAATGATCTTGAAATTGTGCGCAGCTGAATGGTTTCAGATCTCGGCTTTGTAAATGCGGCCTAAATGTCATTATTAAAGAGCACCAGTCAGCATCCAAATCCTTTACTTGAGAATGGCGAGCGTTAACAATTGCTTAGATTTTCACCTGCAGTACTCCGACTCTCTGCCACAAGGAAAAGTCGTCTGCTTAGAACCTAAAGGGGAACTAAGCACTTTTCCACATCAAAGGCCATTTTTATAAATATAAATGTTGGCGCAAAGATCAAATCTGTGCGTACGCACATTTTACAAATAAGGCCCCTGATTCGGTACAGAGTTTCAGATTATGCAAACTCAGAAAGCCATAGGTTAAGTCCCTCCCATGGTTATTTTCATCTTTCACTTTATGTTTTTCCTGTTTACTTCTATTTTTCAGCTTTCAAAACTGTTATCACACTAACAACTTAAAAGATTGATATTAAGCACTTTTAATACTGTATACAAAAAGCACTATACTACACAACTGAACAATGCACAAACGTAACATCAGACATGCAAATCCCATAGTGTCGTTCCAATTCCAAATAGATTATATGAAATAACATTTCCCTTTCATGACACAAACATAGTTGTTATTTTTATAATATGTATAATACGTTTTATAATATTATCTATTCTAAATATAACAAATACTTTCCCTTAAAAATCCCATTAAATTGCTTGCACAAAGTGGTGTTCGGCTCAGTCCAAACTTTTACTTCGTCATAAAACATTAATATTTTGAAACTGCATTTATTTTGAAACTACATTCTAATATCTATTTTTTCATTTCTTTTTCAAATCTTATTCTAACCCAATTTCAACAAACATTATTTGCCCCCATAACACTGCATTTTATTGACTCAACAGACTATTGACTCTGTAGAGATGCAGATCACCCCAGCATTGATGCTTGAAAGAAATGGGCAGGGCATCAGCATTTTCCTGACTCCTTTTGTGTCACTAATTATCACCTCTAATTGAGCAGAGGGGAGAGATTCGTGCTCCCTATCTCTCCGGGGGTTATCGTTCATCATTAAACAGTCAGTATTCCATTAACTTGGCCTGGCACTTCTGCTGGCAAGGGCAAGTGTGTGAGACGGCCTCAGGTGGGATCGTTAGACCTGGGCTGTGGCCGCGCAACCAATCTTGGCTCATTTGGGAAGCTCCATTCGTTAGTAACGTCACCGTTGCTGATGACAGTCAATGGACATTGCTTCATCAGTGCTGTGTGCCGTCTCTTTGGAGTTCTGTCGGTAATGCAGTTTGCCCGAGGGCGGTATCAGCAGGTCAACTAATTAGGCTGTGAGAGGACGTGTGGCCCAGGGCACTGCATTTCATCATCGACGACAGATCCTCAAGTCAAGTCCCATTTATTTATATAGCGCTTTTTACAATACAGATTGTTTCAAAGCAGCTTTACAGAGATAACAGGAAAATAATGCAAAAAATTTAGTTTCCAGAAGAAAATAGCGTCACAGTCCAGCTTTAGTAAGTTCAGTGATGTTTAATTTTTGTTTAATTTTTTTCTTTTTAAATTTAGTTAATTTATATATATATATATATGTATATATAGCTGCTCTGGAGTAAACCATGATGTCATCGTCCAGCTCACTTCAGTTCTTGTATAATAGTGTCAATGCAGGCATATCAATATTATTGTTGAATATTAAATTAAATGTTAAATTTAATGTCCCCAACTAAGCAAGCCAAGCCAATGGCAACAAAGGTGGAAAAAGACGACAGTGGCAAGGAACCAAAACTCCATCAGGTGGCAGAATGGAAAAAAAAAACCTTGGGAGAACCCAGGCTCAGTCGGGGGGCCAGTCCTCCTCTGGCCAATGAACGAACAGTGTATGATTATGATTCAGGCAGCATTATAGGTCAGAAGTCAGATTGGTTTGGAACAATCAGAATATTATCCAGTTCCATCTGGTTGAAGATCGGAGTCACGCCGGTATGGAGACGGGTTTGACTCAAGACATTTATAATCAAGCAAAGAGCTTCAGCATCATGCTGTTTTGTACTTGTCATGAAGATCCAAAATGAATGCTCGCCAAGTGCCAAATGAGAGTACAAAATTGGCTTTGGCAAGTAAATAAAATGTTATTCACCAGTTGTCCAGCAACGTTATTAGGGAGCAATATTATGCATAAAGTCAAATTGAAAGAATAATATTCTGCACCTCACTGCATAGGCAATTGTAATCAAAGTTAAAAAGCAAAATTAGACATACTAAATGCATACTAAAGAAAATCATCAGGCCAGGCAACGTTTTTCCAATCTTCTATTACCCAATTTTGGTGAGCCGTGCAAATTGTAGCCTCAGTTTCCTGTTCTTCCCTTTTATGAAGTATACTTTATAAGTATACCAAAATCACTGTTTAGATGTAAGTATAATTCAATAGTGATTGGGACTAAATTGGCCAACTTTGTAGTGTATACTTGTGTAACAGTAGCTCACCCTATTAATTTTTATACTTGAATTAAACCTTTAACTGTAAATGTGTTTCAGAGCAGTTCATTACAGATATAATGACAAATTACTAGTTAAACACTTGATTATGACCTCCTTTGATTATGAAAGTACACTTTCACTTTACACTAAGTTTTGTTTGAGTTAACTTAACATCATACTTATAGTTGGCTATTTATTTTTGCACTTTAAGTATTCTACTATGTTCCTATTTAGGTATTCATTTTTATACTTGAATTATACCTTTAACTGTACTTTAATTCTTTCCCTGTCAGTTGCAGCCAGCATCAGCATTTTTGAGAATTTTCACAAAATTCTAGCTTCATGCATTCTTTTTTATCAACACTTGAAGTTTAATAAATGAAGCAACCTTTGGAACAAAAAGTTGAGAAAATCAAGTTTTTGTCAAAGACTACGTCCGGATTGGAGTCAGAACAATGGTCAAAACAATAGATGGAGTAGCTCACTTCCATGAACACCCCCAAAGCCTGCACAGTCATTACCTCTTCCTGGGTTAATATTTCATTCGGTTACATAAGGCAGTTTTGATTTATATGCTGTTGAATGACTGATGATTGCATTATTTTACATATTTTCACCCTCTAGGATCTGTAGGATACAGATTTTATTGATTGTTTCTGCTTCTTCTTCTTCTTCACCTGTGTTTTAATTCAGATTGATCCAGGCTGATTAGATATTTGCATTAACGAGCAGCTGAACAGGTGTACCTCATAAAGCATACTGTCATGTACTTACAGTCCAGTCTTCTCTAATGTATTTTTATCCTGTAAAACCTTCTTGCATTTGGGTTTGCTTTAATCTTCGATAAAGGAAGAATTGAATGTGCATTTGACTTAATGTTCTCAAGATGAATCACGCCTGTCATGTTGTCCTTCTCCCTAGAAAAGGACTGAGCAATGTGGGTTACCAAACTCTTTTACTTTTAGATTTGTGTGTGTGAATGTTTACCACACAATTATAGGAGCATCCTGGTGGATATCCTCTTGTCTCCTCCTGTTTTGTACTACTACTCTGTGTATGTGTGTGTGTGTAACCAAATACGGATGTGTTGTTTATTGTTACACAACCATCTCTGACCAATTTGTGGTCAGTTCGAAGGGACTGTCCATTTCAACGAATGCTTTTCCATACTGGATATCTGACACTGTTCAGGTAGCCAGCAGAAGCATGCATACACTTGTACATAACGCAACAAGGGCTTGAAATCTTATACTGTTTTACCTGCGACCTCTCTCACCATCATTTGTCTTCTTTATCACACAGCCACCATTTTCTCACTGTTTCACTTCCCCATAATAATCTAAGTACAACCTACAGCATAAATAGCAGGTGGTTATGAGTAACAAAGGACATTGGCCAAATTAAGAGCCATATCGAGTTCCCCCCCCCCCCTACCAAACCAGCGATCCACCGAGAAAAACATACTCTGGTCATAGGTGTGCCTTGTTTTCCAGGAAAGTGATCAAAGACTTCCTTTTCTCACAGATCAAAACGGCACTGTGAGATATTTATTGCTTTGTTTGGCACTCACGCCGACACGTCCTCAGAGAAGAGGAAAACGTACGTGCCTGTGCATGACACTGTAAACTGACATGTAACGGGGAAAGCGACAGATGCGGCTGCAACAGGGATTATGAACAGAAAAAAAAATCTACAGGGACGGACACAATGGATATATAACCCAGTTCACACTGCAGTCAGAGGAATGGTGTCAAGGTTCATTTGTGAAATTTGCACACCATCTTTATTGGCTTCAGAGCTGCTTTTCTCACCTATAATCAAATAACAATGACAAGTACAGGCATTACTTGTCACAGATTTCTTCATTTGACTTTTGTGTGTTCCATACTGCTATTTTCAAAGCCTAAAAACACTTAAGAGGGTGAACATGTCCAGTTGTTTCCCTCATTAAAGAGTTTTTTATATAAATAAATGGATCTTACTTTTGTCATGTTTAAAATGATGTACTCACAGAAGATGAAGACTCCAGTCATATCAATGGCCTGGAAAAAGCTGTTTTATTCTACATGGAGCAGGATTATTCTACAAGGGGGGCGCCATTTGGAGATCACATGGTTACTGTGATTTTCAGTTTGGCCAAAGACCAAAATAAGATAACCAAAGTAACCAAAGTAAAATATACACAGTAAAAATCTGTAAACAGGTTAAGGTTAATTATTATGGGGGTTGTCAGTACATTTTATGGTAAAAAGCTGATTTTGGTAGTTCAATTATTGCTATATTAACACCATATAACTTAACGAAATTGGTTAAGTATAACACATACATGCACCAATAATTCATTCTGTAATACATTGTCACTGTATTTTTACAGCGAATTTTCTGGCAAGCATAGTTGCCGTTTTTTATTGTATTTTTTTTTTTTGTCTAGAAAAATTAATAATATAAAAAATAAATATATTTATACAGTAGTTTTACAAATTATATGTTTTATTTAAAACAAGCCTGCAAATTAACTAGACCAGCATTAAAAAAATGCTAATTAAATTTGTTACCATTGTCATCAGATTAGTGTTGATTTGAAATAGTTTATAGAACATAAACTTGACAAAGTTATATTCAAATCAATGAAGCTGTATGTTTTAAATACCTACATAGAAAATAGCTGTATCTACCCAAAACTGACAATAATAATATAAAATATAATTTTTATCCTAAATAAAACCAATTAATTTAGATGTTATCAGTACATTTTGTAGTAAAAATAAAAATGATATTAACCAACAAAAACGTTTTTACAGTGTAAATGCCCAATTGTACTTAGCAAAATGGCTCATTTTTTTGTGGTTATTACCGATGACATCATTAAAAAAAATTTCTTTTGCATTGCAGCTGCTCTATTGTTGCAAGTTACTTCAATAAATTAATAAATAATGAATTGCCATTCCCTATTCATTGAGTGTATTGTTTTGAGGGCCAAATAGAAAAAGCCAGAGTTTTGGCAGCTGGAATAAGCACACACAAACACGTTTGGTTTCGCCAACAATCCCAAAAACAAGGTCAGCGCTTGGTGAAGGGATGTGCCCTGAATAGATTTTCAGTCATTTTTCAATAGGATCAGTGACTAAGCTAATTGTAGATTGTTCTTGTGGCATTATATCAACAGCGCTGTTATGACAAAGCCTAGCGGCTAAGCAAAGCAATACATCTGTTACTCTGCTGTAGGCCCTCTCTCTCGCTCACACACGCATACACACACTCGATTCTCTCTCTCTTTATGTTTCTTTGCTTCTGCATCCCTGGCACCACAAAAGGGACATTTATCACCATGGTGACAAGCAAAGAGAACAATGCTCACTTTTGGGAAGCGGAAGGTCTTCTGTAGCTGATATTATGCTTAGAATATGTTGGATTTCCTCCTAGAGGGTGAAATGGCTCTTAGATGAGAGATGGGTTGGCCCAGTGAAATCAAAGGTTTTGATAAGGGACCCCATAAATTAAATGCATGCCAAACTTGCCCTGCACCAGTCATTTTACAGCGTTTCCCTTGAGATCTTCCATATATCTCATTATCAGAGCTGTCAGCAGGTGTAGACCTGTCAGACTGATCTCAGGAAGGAAAACCATGAATGAAGAGCAAAATTTTACCTACAGCAAGTGAGGGCACAAGACAATGAAGGCACCAGAAAAGCCATCATTTGGATTAGCATCTAGTCTAAGAGCAAAACCCTCTGCGTGTGTGTGCTGTTTTTATCTGAATGACAGCGGGGCCACTTCCCATGGCATGTCCTGAGGGTCATGAGTTTAACCTGCCAAACCCCTCCTTCCCCAGGGTTTCTGGGCTTTATGATCCCTGTGTGTCCCTCTTGGATACACCCTGTCCTGTACAGCCTCCTAGCTCTCTCTCTCCCCTGCCAGCCACTCTCACCCAGCTCTCTGTGTTTATTCAGCCTCATCCTCCACTACACCAGCCTAATAAAGCCATGCTCGTGCGCTCCCTCGCTCATACCGGCCAGACACTCCCGCGATTCACAACACTGAAGAGAACGAGCCAAAAGAACATGCAGTGTACATTCACATCTGATCGCATGCTGCTTCCTCTCTATAAAGCTGGAATTGTTTGGTCAATATTATCAGATTTGAGAAATTATGCCATGAATATGGAAAACCATTAATGTATAAATCACAAATGTGTCGTCTATGTCAGATTAGACCAGTACATCACAATAATAATAATAAAAAATAAAACTGGAAATAAAGTTTTAGGACTTTCAAAACTTTTAAATAAAGAAATGTTATGATTTCAACTGAATAGGAAACATTTGAGAATCTGCACTATTTCTAGGCCACTAATCAAATAAGCAAAAAGTCCTTAAAATGCTTCATTTTGCATTAATTTTATATAAAAAAAAAGAAAGAAAAGTAGGGATCATTTACATGACAACAATGTACAGAGCCCCGCACATGACATGCAGGAAAAAAATAGTAGGCTAAATCGTGCGCATGATTTACTAATTCGTTCCCTTGATTTGCTATATTGTGCGCATGATTTATAAATCGAGGGAACGAATTAGTAAATCGCCCACACGATTTATAATTGAGGGAATTAACAATCAAATCGTCCACACGATGTAGCAAATCGAGGAACGATTTTTTTCTTACATATCATGTGCGGGGCTCCATAACAATGCACTAAAAAAATGGAAACGTTTAAAAACGACTAAAAACGCTGTAGTATGCAACCCAGGCCAGTAGTTGGCGATGTTACTTTGTAAAGAAACACTATGCACTATAGACAGTGCACATAACACGCATGCCCATGACGCCACTGTTTTCATAAATTCGTGTTTTTGTTGTTTGCACGCAGACAATAACGGTATCGTTTTCAAACACTTGCACTTTGAAACCCATTTTCAAAAGTTTGCATTTTCAGGTCCCCAAAACACCGTTGTCATGTAAATGAACGGCCAGAACACATAAAAAGTTTTCCATTTTTAGTTGGATTTTTAGGTGTCATGTAAACGGCCCCTAAATTAATTTTGTTGATGTAACCTAATGTAGTCAGTTTCGATTCAGGTAAATTAAATATTTTTCATTCAAATAAAACCAGTTCATTTTGATGTTACCACATGAAGCACATTTTCAGATTACCTGATGAAACATCAACATGCTAGACCCCAAAAAAGCCTCGTTTGACAATTCCTCAGTTTGTCATTGAATATTTTTTCCCCAGTTCCACAGCAGGTTCAATGAGAACAAGTGCTCTGATTATCTTTGTCTCCTCCGCTGACAGGCCGTTCTCAGCTAATCCGCTCTACGGCTGCTTTGGAGGAGATTCCGTCTCCATCCCTCCTCAAATGGCCATCATTATCTCGGCCCAATCAGTGTCTCAGTTGTGAATGACAAGCTTTTTTACTGATGGGACTCATTCTGGGTAGACCTGACTACATGGAAACATGACCTCCTCACTCTCCCACGTACCCCCACGGGACCACCATTTCAGTTGCTGAAATATTCATGCTGTTAAAGAAAAGGTTGTATTAGCTTAGGTCTTTAAAGGCATTAGAAAAGAGAAAGTGAGTGGAGAGAGACAGACAGAAAGTTACTCGCATGTGGAAAGGCTGCATGCAGATTTGTTTCACAAAGATCTATATGCACAGGAGAGCAAAGACAGCTGTAACTTAAGTCAATGGAAAATTCTGGAGATCTTTGGGAATAAGAGGGAGATGGATACAGGAGGAGAAAGGGAGAGGAGACAGTCACGCTGGCCTGGGGCCCTCTGATAGCAGCGCTCTAATTAATAGGTTATGAAAGCAGATGGAGGATGCGGGATGTCAGGGTCATTAAACTGCCTTTCTGTTTAACCCCCCTCTGTTCCCCCAAACACACAACATTGCCTCCATCTCCTCAATTGTTGAAAAACAGGCCTGGCTATCTTTCCATAAAAAAGGAAAATAGCAATAAAAAAAATAAAAAAATAAAAATAAAAACTGTCCGTACAGACCATGCACGAAAAGGATGGATGTTCTAGTCTCTGGTGGCATGGCTGCAGAAGATAGTTAACCTGAATTACAGAGGAGAATGTCCAGATAGCTATAAAGCCTGATAATTAAACACCATGAGATTCACTCACCAACCATCTCAACTGTGCTATAATACGTGGCTAATGAGGATGACCAGTATGGGTTCTGTTTTACCTGGATCCCAAATTACTTTTAGGCTCCATTATTCTATCTTTACAGTGCTGTGGAGAATGGGAAATACTACTGGAAATAGTTTGATAAATGAAATAAAGCTAAAATATAAACATTAGATGGAACATGTAAACTTGAACAAAAATTAGAAATGCTGCCCTGGCAACTAAGTGAAATAAAATAAGTTGAAGTTGAAGTACAACATTAATAAAACAAATAAAAATAAATGTATTTATTATCTCACTCTCTCTCTCTCACACACACACACACACACACACACACACACACACACACACACACACACACTAAACTAAAATTACAATGAAACCTGAAAAAACAAACAAAACAATAAAAGCTAATTAAAAATATTAATAAATACTATAATAGTGTATAAATACTAGGGGTGTAATGGTTCAAATTACTCACGGTTTCAGTACAGTTCGCTATGTGCTATGTTCAGTGAAAAAATGACTTCTGTCAAATAAAAATAAAGAAAAGTAATCAAACTACAAGCAACAGCCCAGATAAATACAATAGATCAAAGAAATAACAATTCAATAATAAGACAGCAGGAATATTAGGATGCTGCCACAGGTTTGAGGCTCAGGGAATGAGGAGGCGGGAACCGGTGAAAGTTTAATATTAAAATAATCAAACAACAAAATGCAAGTAAAGCGGCAGCCACACACGTACGACTGCCGCATATAAACATAATAAAAACACCAACATAAATGTCCCAGGCCTGGTCCTCTCTCAAACTTCACTGTCATCATCACACCTTTTATCCTTCCGGACCTCCTCCTCGCTCCATTCCCACGGCTCTTGGCTCTCGGCCCCGCCGAGTATCAGGCCCCACATGACCTGATACTTACCAAGATGGGCGTGTTGACATCATTTTTGTGTGAATGTGATGAATGCACACACAGATCTTCTTACAGTGCGCCCAAGTTCTCTTTCACGTCTTCTTGCGCTTGAGTGTTTAAATTGGCAAGGTTTAGTTTAAACACAGATAGCAACGTGTGCTGTTCAGGTCTCACCTGCGCTCGCGCACTATCAACACCCAAGAGTTGATGGCGTACATGACATGTCATATTAGAGCATACGGCACTCGAACAAAGTTTATAAAGAGTGACTGTTTTGTCTAACAGAATGCGTATCCATCAACAGAAACATGAGCCGAACTCTGTCTGTTTTACGCGTTGTTATTTGCAACAAAACATATTATATATACATCATCAGATTTAAGATGAACCGCGGTGTAAGTGCGTACCGAACCGTGGGTGGAGAACGGTGCGGTTACATTTTTTACAGAGAACCGTAACACCCCTAATAAATACGAAAATAACACTGTTCCTATCTTGGAAACACAATATTTTAAAATATAAAACTCATATTTTACTCATCCTCATGTCATTAAAAACCTGTATGAATTTATTTCTCTTGCAGAACACAACATTCTCAATACTGTACTTGTCACATTGTGTATGGTCCAATCCAAAATGCTTTACGCAGGCACTATAATATAAAGTCTTTAAACCCAAAATCCAGACATTAAAGATGGAACTTTACTTAATTTCCCATGAGCCATATGAGTGCACCCTCCCCAAACAGCAGGAGTCATAATGTTGAATGGGCATCCAATCTGCTGACTTGTGTTTTTACCGTCACTCACGTCCAGCTTGAATCGGGAAGACAAGAGAGGGCTGAAGGATTGGGCATAGAGCCACGATATCATGCAAAAATGGACACAGAAGACAAAAATACTTCCTCTCTCTGATCTTCTCTTCCTTTTCCATTTTTACTCTCCGGCTTCCTTTCATTCCCCATTTCCCATCATGCTTCATCTGAGCTCTATTGTTCTCCTCCTCACCATCTTGAAATATTTTAAAGATCCCCCCGCAGGTCACTGGTGCAGTTTTCAGGGCAAACCTGCTGGATTTTCACTCTATAAAGCAGAGCTCTGCCAAACATCTTCCTCGTTCAGGAGGTTGACACTCTTTCCCAACACCAGCTGGAGGAAAACCGCACAACAAGTGCTGACCTCTGTTGGCCACTGTAAGAGCTGCACTCCACCGACAGAGCATGTGCGCGTCTCATCTGTGTTTGTACTACAGGCCTCAGATGGCATTCATGTGTGAACCGTGATCCACCATCAAAAGGGGCACAGCTTTACCAGATGATTCCCGTAAATTACAAGCTGCATCTTGTTACAGCTTCCAAATCAGCACAATTCCATGCCATTTTCTCAAGTGGTGGATGTTGGGGAGCACGTCCACAGCAGCAACTGGGGGTGTGAAGCACTCTTCAGGTAGAGTGGGCAGTGTGTGGGAGGCCGGCAGGACGGTGTGCGCAATACCAACGCTATCAGCTAGCCACTCGAGTGGCTTCATTCCCTAACGCCTCGGCTCAATCAGCATAATGAACCCATCGCACGCTTCAAGCGCATGCACACACTCTCAGAAGTGAGATGATAGTGCTAGGAATAAATTCATAGCCTTTGATTCACACAAACAGAGGTGGCTAATGGTTGTGAATATGACTTACAAACAGAATGGGGGGGATTTACTCCACATGGTAAATTAGCCCTTCTCCACAATTAATTATTCATGTCGCCTGATTAATTATGAAACAATCTGAAACCCAAAGCCAGTCCGGTAGGTTTGGAGGTTGCCTAGGAACGGGTGACCCATATTAAATGCCACCATTGTTTGGTCGTAACTGGAGAGCCAGGCTTCCCATAGGGCACCGGCCCCCAAGGATATTGTGGTGGAAAGTAAATAAACGGCAGCTATATCATAACATTTGTTTTGAGGTTGATCACACAGGGTAAACAAGTATGCGTGGTGAATTATTCATCAGTGACGAGCAAGAAATATCTCGGCCTCGTGGAATCCTCAGCAAAGGCTTGCCAAATTGGCCGTTAGAGGTGTCATGATACAGCACTTACTATTAACTTAGATTTCAAGTTGGTTCTGTCCAGTTATTACAACCAAAACTCATTGCGATGTAATAGACCAGGGATCATCTTCCTAAAATACGATGTCAACTATGTAATTTCATGTGTAAAGACATTAAAGAAAAAGAAAGCATCATTTTACAGAATTAAATAATTGTACTAAGGCCAAAGCAACTTATTACAAATTATCAGGAGAGAATATGTATCATCTATGATTTCCAAACTCTATAGACAGCTAAATGAAAATATGATCAAATGATGCAAAGTATTACGTTAAACATATTTATTTAAATTAATAGTATTACATACCTTATTTAAATGTTTGGGTTCAGTAAGATTTTTTTATTTTGAAAGAATGTCTTGTGCATGGCTTTCACAAAAATAAGCAGCACAACTGTTTTCAACTGTAATAATGAATGTTTCTTGAGCACCAAATCAGCATATTAGAATGATTTCTGAAGGATCACGTGACACTGAAGACTGAAAATTCAGCTATGCATTCACAGGCAAATTATATTATTTCACAATATTATTGATTTACTACCAACCCCAAACTTTTATACGGTATACAGTGTCTATAATAAAAATATATAATGCATTCCTGTTGACCCCCAATAACCTAAAAAAAAGAATGTAATAGACTGTGTACTAAAGTACATACAAGCACAAATAAGAGTTCCTGCTCAACAATTCTCTCTGTACAAAAACATCAGTACAGCTTTTGCACATGAACTCTTCACATATCACCTATGTACCAGTGCTTCTCAACACAACATCCGACAAGGGGGCAACATGGGACAAACACTGCACATAAATTTAGAATCTCTGTTTTGTTTCCATCCGATAAAAAACAAGCTCAAAGAGGGCATCTCTGGGAGCACATCCTGCCCCTGGTGTGAGGAGGTGGAGCAAGAGGCTCTTCCCAGCATCTTCTCAGCGCTGGCCAGAGTGTGGCGAGCGAGGCCGACAGAGGGAGATGAAGGAAGATATGAGCTCCGTGTGACCAGACGACGGGTTCCTTCCTTGCCAGCCTGAGAAACAGGAAGCCCATCTCGTTGTTCCTCCATTATTGTGACTAACAGGAAATGCAGAGGTCTTCAAGGAGGGGATGGGATGGGACAGAAGGAGGTGGTGGGGAAATTAAGGCTGCAAGGTAGTGTGCAGTAACTCGGCATCATCAGCAAGGACTCTTTTCCACAAACAAGGTGGTCGCTGACAAACTTTGTAGACTTCACACCTTTGGAAGCTTTATTCATCAAAGGAATTTCACTTACATACCACATGTATATGCACACACACACTATTTTCCAACACTAAGGGTCATGCTTCAAATCATTATAGGGTATGGGGTTGCTCTATGGGCATTTGTGCCTATTTTTGATGATACTGTAAGAATTATTATTATGAAAATATAAAAAACTAAAAGCAACAAATCCACAAAGTAAAAGCTAAAAGCGATACCACTAAATGTGGCCCTTTCTGCGCCAGATAAATCAAAATCAGTGTACTATACAATATTCTCTTTACTTAAATTAACTTATACAAGACTTGGCCTCAATTCAAACATCATTTTATGTACATTCATGGTCATATCTTTTTCATTAAACTGTACGTGTCCAATTTTATTGGGTATTAAAAAAGCTGTAAAAAGTTGCTTTGAAATATAGAATCATTCAAGATATAAAGTGGAAACACCTATGATGCATGAATGTTTCATAATGCAATGCATTAAAATAAAACCTGAATTGGTTCCTTAATTGTTTTACATAACTTACAAACATTATAGAACATTGCAAATTATTATTCAAAACAGATGCTCCTCATAAAATATTTTACTGCCTTTCAAAATGAGGGAGATTAACATCTTTAAAATGAGTGAGGATTTTCAGTGCTCTACTGCCATCCAATGGCTACCAGTGTAACTGTCTACATCACAATCCACAGTGGACGTCTATGTAAAGAATCCCTGATATCTTCCTAATTATTTTATCTTCAAGAGCTCTGTCTGCGATTATCAAGCGGTTTCTTGATCTTAGGTCTATCAGCATTAGGAGGCCCCCCAGGTTCTCAAGCAACTAGCAGGTGTGAAGTCAGCAGCTGAATGAATATGGGTTTCCTTTTCTGCTCCCCGTCTAGTTTTTTTTTTTTTTAAACATGAGGCTAGGAGGGGAAATTCAGTGAGTGTGTTCTTTTGTTCAAATGCTCTAATGCCACATGTTACACTTCCTCAACCCAGATGAACTCTTGACTCATGGAATATTATTGAAAACAGCAGTACATTAATCTCCAACTCCTGGTCGACTTAATGATATACCGCTCAAACTCAGCAAATGGGGGAACATTAGTATCTCAAATTGAAGGATGGAAGTTGCAGGTTGGCCTGTTTCGATTCAAGGTGCCGCACCGTAATGTCACATGGAGTTATTATGGGTCATGGGAACCAGGCGAAGGGAGAGTGTGGTGTTTATGTGACAGGGCTTCCTATTTGAGCGTGCCCTGCTCTCTGGAACCTTAATGGCTTCCCTTTTCCCAGGCTGAGCTGATAAGGCTGTGGGTTAGGGCTCACAGTGCACTTCATAAGAAGAAATATGCCAGTCTTTACACATACAAATCACACACATTAAGTAGATTTAAGATCGAAGGGTAAAGGTTATGTTTAAAGTATGTTTACATGGCTCAGAGGAATTCCACATCAATTAAAGAGATTGGTGAAAATGAAAAATTCTGTCATTATTCAAACATGACGCATGTGTCATGCTGGGGTTGAGGAAGATGAACAGATGAAGCACAGAATAAATAAACAAAGTAACTTTAACATAAACAACGCAAAAGACAAGTAGCTAAGCAACAGTGTGTAAAACACAAACACTACCAGACCAGGAACTGAAGGAAATGAGGAACTTAAATATACAATGATGATTAACTCGATGATTAACAGGTGTGATCGTTAAATTAGTGTCCATGGCAACTAATGACTGGCGGGAACAAAGGAACACAGGAAACAGGTAACTGAGTGTCCAAATATATCAATATTTACAAACATACATTATGCACATAATTATTTACTTGGTATATTAATAATTTATAGAAACTCCACATTTTGTGCTTCATGCATATGCATAAAAAATACATGTTAATATATGGAACACATTTACATTTATGTTGCTAGCCGACACATTCTTGCTGAAGTCTGCACAACTGATTAAAAAAAAATGAAGCGGATAAAGATGGAATTAGCTGGTGTGAGTGAGTGGAGGCGGGGCTAATTTGCATATCCATAGAACTGCGTATACTAAATAAGGCAAGGGTGTAGACTTACATTCAAGCTATTTTAATAATTTTTTTCAAGGAAAAAACGTGTAAATATGTAATTTTGGTGATCTCTGATAAAACATCAGCACTAAATTCAGATCAGGTCTTCACCTTAAACTAGATACTAGGTGAATGTGTCGATCTCTGCAATAAAACCAAAATCATATCAAAAACTGCTAAAGGACAAGAATCCTAACAGATAAAGACTTGAACATGAACAGCTTAAAAGGATAGTTTTCATCATGTTTGATGAAATTGAGAAATATAAATGTTTTTCTCCACCAGGTGGTGCTCAGTCTTCATCTTCCTGCGTTGTGTGCATTTCAATTTACATCATGTGACCCACCAGGGGGAAAAAACTGTTTCCATTCACATAAAAATGTAATTTCAGAAATATATAAAATAAATCTGAATTGCAAGCACGATACAAATCACATTATACCTGCTTGACTTATGTTCACGTTAACATTGGCTATTTAAATAATCGTTTTTCAATGCCTTATTGTATGTGTTCTGCACCAAGATACAATGAACTATTATAGAGAAGTACATACAATCCAGGAAGGAAATCTCACTATATGCTTTTAGTCTAATTGAATACTCTCCCAGGAATTAAGTCCATTTAGGTGAGAAATCCTAAATTCAATAGCCGAGGAAAGAAAGAAGACTTCTTGGTAATTTTCCCAGTGAATGGGCAACTGAAGGTCAAGCCCTTTGATTCTTTTTTATTAAAAGTACTTTGTCTCTCTGCTGTTTGCAAAAGTTTCACAAACAAACCAACAACAACATCTGTTTACCAAGATAATGATTCCAATTTCAAATGTCCTGTCATACTCTCCAGAAGCCACTAGTGTGAAACCGCTTTGGAAAATCACTTGCTGTTATATTCTGCCACTGTTTCCTCAAAAAATAAATTCTTAAAAATGTAAGAGCTGTTCTGCTACTCTCTGAGGGCAACACAAACTCAATCACATCTGAGCTCAGATGTATTTCACATCAGTTCAGACAGAAGAGAAAATTGTAAACTATGTCTAGTTGTACTAGCTTTCTAAACTTCTTACTTGAGCAGACCAATCCATAAAGCCAAATTGGCACTTTGAAAAGATCCAAAAATGCATATCTGACTGTTCTTATCGTGATTTTATTTCCCAGCGCTGCTTGTCGGCAGTACCCGCAGGGTTTCATCCAAAGCCAAAGCATTAGCATAAATGACATGCTGCTACGCAGGCATCTGTTAATGAAATGGTGATGTGTACAACTATCCACACCAATTAGATGCTAATTGTGAAGGTGATGGACAGACACAGACTCATGCCTGCGTGATGTAAACTAATTTTTTTAAACTATATTTATATCGCTTGCCCTTCTGTCCTCCACTGGATCTGATTCAGTCCTCATCAACTGGGACAATGCTACTGATTCTAAACCTGATGATTGTCTAATCACAAAACCTGTAATTGTAATCACAGGAATATTGTGTACAGGAAAATGAAAACACTTATAAATAGATGGAATTCACCATATATGTAATTTTTCTTCCAGCCGTGAATGAACCTAGTTAACTGAAGAATAAAAAAACTGCTAGCTCACATCAGCGTCTTCATCCTTGGTAAGATATGATAATAATGCTACTGAGCCGCTATGAATTTCTGTGCAGTTGCCGGTCATTACCCGGCATTACAATGTTAACAAACTTAAAAAGGTTAGCCAGTGCAGGGTGTGCTAATTGATGCAGAAGTTTTTAATGAGGAGCACTGAGAAATGGACAGTAAATGTCAGGTATATAAGTGCTCCACCCCTTGCAGGGGGAAATGTCAAGGATCTGTCGCCGGAAGGGAACACGGTTACACCATCGCTTCACGGTAGTCCACTTGTCGGTTAATTTCCTACTGGATAATTGCCGTAGCCTTCTAGTTAACACTGTTTTTTTTTAACTGTGAATACTATTATCACAAAGGTCAACCTTACTGGTAAAGTAACCAGCATAACACATGCCTAGTGAATAACACTGGAAAGAAAAGGGACTGATTATGTAAGCTAAACTTGCTTTTTCTTTTTACTTTAGAAAGACCGTGGCCTGTTAGTCTACACATTAAACGCATTGTTGCATACTGATACAACTTTCAAACATGCGTTAACATTATATTCTGACCCCAACTTATAATCTAATTAGCCTACTCATCAGCATACCGTTAAAGCTGTGGTTGCCAGCGTCACTCCGTAAAAATACGGTGTGTTACTGTTTTTGAAATTACCAGCTAAATACCGTTTTGTCAGCTACAGCTATATGCTGTTAAATTACAGTTTTATACTGTAGCTGACAAAATGGTATTTAGCTGTTCATTTCAAAAACAGTAACACACCGTATTTTTACGGAGTGACGCTGGCAACCACAGCTGCCAGTAGTTTACCGTTTTTTTACTGGATTATTTTTTGAGAGATTTCTCTAAACTAAAAAAAAATCTACTACTTTACCATACAAAAATGCAATTGGAATTTTACAGTCCATACAATTCTTTTAACAGTCCATTTTCTGGCAGACAAACTGTCCGCCAAAGGACAGATCATAGTCAGATCGTAGATTTCAGTCAAAATGTCAAACTTTGTTTTGCCTTAGGCACACACTACAGTACTTTCAACATTTGAGAAAGTGGATTAACTAATATTAACCATAAGACACATCATGTTGTGTAAACATATCCCTCATTTATCGTTTTCTTTTATATTTCTCACTGGCCCTTTTTGTCAATGGTTTTGTATTGGCAGTGCCTTTAATGTCCAAAGTAGGGCAGTAAGATTAGGTAGCTAATTGTTCTTTGTTCTTGTGGCTGCTTTGTCCTCTTGTCAAGAAAGTTTTTGATTCATCAGCTTCAATTCTGAGAGAACACGATTTAATTTACTAAGTTTAATGCTTAATCCATCCATAATTATGAAGATGTGCTTGTTCAAAAAGGGAATCAATTCGTTGAATTAGGCTATATATTTAAAAAAAAAAAAAAAAGGACATATAATGAATGCAGAAAAAGGGCTTGTTCACACAAAATGCATTTTTGCTTTGAAAAACGCTAGACGAAGTGAAGTGGAATGGGGAAAAACGCAAGGTTTTGAAACGCATTTAAAAAAAAAGAAAGTTGAACGGATTTTAACTTGAGCGTAGTGAACGGCCACTTAGTGAGTCTTTCTTCACATGAAGATCAATCATAACAGAGACTTTAAGTTTCCAGTAGCGCCCAAATGGAAGAAGTTCCAGTGGCTGCTGCGACCAAATCTGAAAAAATATTTTCCTCTCCACCCGAGTCACAGTTATCCTGAGCTCATAAATCAAAATGGCTTGTCTATAATAGTACTTGAAGGACAAAGAGAATGGAAAAGTGCTGTTTTCATTTTCCTCTATTTTGGATGCTTATGTAAGAAACATAAATGTATTTATTTGTGCCCTCTGTTTTACTGGCAAGCACAACAAACAGCAAATTAATCATTTTCACACAGAACCACAGCCCTGTTCATCGTTTATTCTCTCTTGCAGTGAACCAGGAACATCAGGGCCATTTTGAAGATGGATTGGCACTGGTTTTGAAGAGCTCTCGCAGACATGGAAGTGGATTTACAACAGAGAAGTGGCAGTATGATCTAGGGGGCTTTGATGCCATGTGGAATGTCATATGGTGATTAATAAATTTAAGTGACAGAAATGTCTTCCCTCCAATAGAGGCAGGGGGTGAATGCAGGATAATGTCAGCCAATGAGGCCTGCGAGGTGGAGAACTCAAAGCTCAAAACAGGCCCAAAAATAGAAGCATGTCCAACAGAGCTGGTAGCTGCAGTTGAGTGCTTATACCACACTGCAGAATACATTTTTCATGCGCAGCCAGACGTGCAGGACGTTAGAGAACCACTGCTCGACTCCCTCGTCACCATCATGATCAACATTATTAGCATCCTGCCACTGTTTTCACTTTCCTTCAAGGAAAAGTGATGTTTTTTGTTTTTGTTTTTGTTGCTTATAGAGCACTCTATACAAAAAGGAAAAGTTTAAACTCAGGGTCGTTTAGGAGTCGATTCCAAAATATTGCAGGGCTACTTGGACAAATTAGTCCTAAATTATTTATCATGTTGAATCTGTTCTGTTTGGAGTCTGCTGATTAGTGTATTATAGTTGCTTATTTTTTTCTGATGAAAAACTATAATTCTAATTTTAATGATGCATCTTGAGAAAAGCTTCCTGCCAAACAATTATAAAATCAACTGATTGTTAATAAACACTATAATTTTTATTTATTTAATGTAATTACAACATTTAGTACACATACAGCACCAACAGGAATGATGAAAACAAAACAGATAAAAAGTTCATTGAAAATTATAAGAGTTATAAGAATATTATGCAAGTTATGCAGAAGAAGCCTTTTTTGGTCTAGGTATTTTAAGCAACATGTAGGCTCTCAGTGGGTTGTAGGGAAACTCATTTGGCTAATTGGCTTTATGCTTAGTGGTTCTGAGCATATGTGCTTTGGCAAACACAACACACATACACACACACACAAAATCTTCTCTCAATTCTCACTTATTTAAATTCAGAGTGTTCATGTGAGTGTGAGCCAAATACAGTAGGGAGAAAAAGAGAGCAAAGTGATGCAGAGAGAACGAAAGAAAGATCAGGTAAGGAAGTCTGAACTTTTGTTGAAACCAAATACCTCTTTATAGGTAGGGTATAGGCAATTTCGGAGAACCTAGTAATAGCAAGCTAGCTTTGAAAGCATGAGATCCCACCCTCCCTTCAGAGCGCTCTACAAAGTCACACCTCCTTCAAAACACATGAACGAGAAGCGCTCTGCACAAGGCTATGTATATTTAAAAAAACTTTAGTTGAGCCCTGATAACTGCACATTATTTGTAAGACTCTTAACAGATCTCACTTCTCTTTTGAGCACTTAACTATTGAAGTGGGCAACAAATAGCAAATAATTTTTTATAAGGACACCATTTAAAAAATTGTTTCCATAAATTAAACAAGTTTAAATTCATTAAAAAAAAAAAAACATTAAAAAGTACCCACCTTGCCTTTTACATTGATAGCCATTACGTACAGTACAACTCGTAACTTCATGCAGCACGGACCCTGCAAAAGCAGAATAAATGTCATCTTGCCATTTGAGACCTTGAGTCAGTGCTCAGAGATTAGGCTTCATGTGATGTTTTCTGCACGTTATGTCTTCAAAAAGTACATGCTCAATGTCACACACTAAAAGTGAATTTTCATTTTAAAAATATATAGAAATACGTAGGAGCTGATAGCCATGTGGGCAGCGCTCCGACATGTAGCGCAATTGGACTTCGGGTGACCGTTGTGGTCCTTTCCCGATCTCAACATCTCTTCCCCACTTTCTCTTCCTGGGCCTTTATGTGAAAGGCAAAAAACAAACAAAAACAATGATACATTAGAGCATATCTTTATTGCACACATGTAAATATTCACAGTGCAGGGCGAAAACAAGTATGTAAACCCTTGAATATAATAATAGTTTGAACATCCATTTGCACATTCCTGTGAATGTGGGTTAGAGCTGCTCAACAGTCGGGAGCATTTCACATAATTCATCTTTATAAAACTTCAGTTTGAGTTCAGACTTCAGTCTGTAGTGTTTTAGAGATGTCTGGTTTCATGCCAAAGTTGAGGTCAGGACTCTAACTGGAACACTGCAGAAGTCATTCTAATGTTGATTTACTCTTGTGCTTTGGGTCACTGTCCTATAGCACCCAATCCATACTCTTCCACCTACTATTCTACTATGTGAAATGTGGGTTCTTCAGCACAGTTTCTGATGAAAAAGGGAATGCAACTATAATGAACAGTGCTTGATTGTGAGAATACAGGGTCAAAGAATTGTAACAGTTTCACAATAGACAATATAAACACTGCAACAGTTAATGTTTGTAGCATCAACATTGTTTGGATGATAAATGCTTATAATACTATAGAAATCATCCTGAAAACAAAAGGTGATCTAAAAGTGCCTATTTTATACTGTAAAACTAGACACATTTTTTATACAGTATATGGTTTATAATAAACTGCAACTTAGAAACAGTTACAATAAAAACCTTTCAAATGACCAGGTTCATTAGTTAACATTATACCATGGTCTGGGTGAATACTCGATTCTGATTGGCTGCAGGGTGTCCATTAAAAAGTGATAGAGGACACCTAGTAAAGGAGTTCTGGTGACTGTTTACCGTTCGAAATTAATAAATAAATGCGCTGGCTACATCAGCTGTGAGTAACCACAGCAACAGGCAGTAAACTGAAGGGTTCTACGAGCTGAGCGGACTATAAATATCTCCGGTTGCTAAATAAACCATCAGGCGTAACCAGGGAAACCAAATTATTGTTTGTAAAAACTTTAGATTTCAATTGTAAAACTAATTAAAATATAAACTAATGTTTTAAAAATGTGTTATTTGGCAAATGCCCATGGTATAAGCGGGTTAATGCCCTTCGAGGTGTCCATTGTCAGGTATTAATGGACTCCGCTGCGCGTTGGACGGTTCACGCCTCGCCGTCGTCCATTAATACCTGACAATGGACACCTCGTCGGGCATTAACCCTTACTTAATGTATTAACTAACACGAACTAACAATGAACAATACATTTGTTACAGTATTTATTAATCTTTGTTAAAGCTACAATATGTAATTTTTTTCGCCGCTAGGGGTCGCTAACCTCTTACAATAACAAAGGCGTAGGTTGATGACGCAATGATAAGCGGAATCATGGAACTTGCTATCATGCTGATGGATCTAATAATGTTCATGGATGAGTGAATACATTCATGTTTTTTAACATGACTGTGGTATGAAGCATAGCACAATTGCTAATGAGAGACAGATATCAGCGCCACACGCGAGTCCCGCGGATATAAAGCAATGAGGACATTTCATTCTACCGAACTTGTGAATTTCTCTGAATTTACAAATTCTTGAAAACATTTAGGAAAATGCAAGTATACAATTGAAAGAAATAAAACTATGCAAGTGTTTTTTGGATATTTTGATACAAAATCCTTACATATTGTACCTTTAATGTTAGTTAATAAAAATACAGCTGTTCATTGTTTGTTCATGTTAGTTCAAAGGGCATTAACTAATGTTAACAAATACAACCTTTGATTTTAATCATGTATTAGTAAATGTTGAAATTAATATTAACTAAGATTAATAAATGCTGTAGAAGTATTGTTAATTCTTAGTTCAGGTTAACTAAGGTAGTTAACTAATGTTAACTAATGAACCTTATTGTAAAGTGTTACCCCAATTTAGAATTTTTGTCATTCTCTGTAAAAGTGCATATACCTGAATGAATCTTTTGAATCAGAACAATTAAAAATCTCAACCTAGGCAAATGCAAATAATCTCAGAGTTGATAATAACTGTTTAAAAACTCAAGATAAGTGTATTCAAGATACGTACAAGTATTGATTTCACTTTACTAATGGACACAAAATATCTGCACTGATCATTAAGACTGGTTTCATATACCACAGTCTAAAGCTATTCAAAGTTCCAGGGGTCATCAACAAGTGGTTTCACTGCACATTCTGGGGGTGGAAAGGGCTGCAGTTTGCAAAACACTTAGCCCGAGTAACTGAAATGTGAAAAATTAGGGTAACGCTTTAGATTACAGCCTGGAAAGTACTGCGTAATTAAGACAAATTTACATTTAACTTTCGGTAATTATAGTATACCTATAAAGTATTTGCATGTAAGTATAAGGGAACAATATGTAAAGTTTGGGGAATAAAGGGGTAATTTATACTGTAAGTATGATAGAACTAAGAGGTACTTATGATACAACAATCTTACATTTGGGAGCAATTTAGGTACCTTTTTGAAATAATGGTGTACCAATACATACTGTATAGGCTTTTTAAATGTTACATATCTATGCATTTATACATTTTTTTTTTTTTTTTTTTAGCAAAATGCAGATGTTTAAGTTTGGGCATGTTTCAAGGCAAGTAAAGCTAAAACTATTGGAATTTTTTGAAATACTGGGAAATATACTCTTGTTCCCTTTCGTGGTCACTCCGAGTTACGTCGGATGATGACGAATGGGGTTTCGCTTAGAAAGCCTCTCACCTTCGAGTATACAAAACGAGCCAATGGCAATGAAATGCCATGGGTCTGCGGAATTTGATCCAGGGTGATCTGAGAGTTATGGTGTGGCATAATTCCGACGAGCTTTCCTCGGGCCACGCCCCCCTCCACATCGCAAACCGTGGGGCTTCCGTGTGTGCCTGGTTCCTCTTGGGGACCCAGTGTTTTCATTCGGGACTCCAGCAGGTGGTGTCATGTCACTCACAGCATCACAAGGCGGGCTTGATTCCTCTGGAAATGAGGATTCGACTGCGTTGCCTCTCTCGGGAGTATCAACGTTAGTCGAGTCGGATCCAGAGCTGATGGCCATGCTTTCCCGGGCAGCTGAAAGCATCGTTTGGAGTGGCGCCCTCCCCCCGAGCGCTGTAGGCTTACGATTGGTTACTGGGCGCGTGTTGCTCTACAGCACTCGCTCCCAGTGCCTTTCTCCCGGACGTGCATCAGGACGCCTCCGGCTCGCGAGGGTCCCCGTGACTTATCGTGGCCCGCTGGCGTCCTCCGCCTTCGCTGCACTTGATCGCGTGGCGATCATGGGCTGTATGTTCTCTGTCACTATCGTGACACAGGCATGCAGGGCTGTGTGTCGCCTTCGAGGCAGTGCTGACTCAGGAGTTCTGTCAGAACCGGCCGCAGTGGAACGCTAGTCCTTCCCTGGCCAACACTGACAGAACGCGGAAACTCGACCACGCCCCCTTGCTGGGAAGCTATGCCTCCCATGCCCGGCCTGGTTGTTCTGGTCTGACCTCGCTCCCGGGCGACATCGGTACCTGCGTGATCCTGGGCCAGGTGGTGTCCACTAGAGTGGTTGATGTGAGGGGGTCTGAGAATTCATTTTCTTAGCTCCCCCATGTCCCAGGCTGGGCTCTTCGGCGGGGTGGCTTCGGCCACCAGAAGCAGACTCAGGTTCGTCTGCACTGATGGTCATCCATCCGTGTGGTCTCCTTAGTCTGCTTCCCGCCAAGGCCACCTCCATGCGGCTCCTCCCCTCGGGCCTTCTCCGGTTCTGGGCAGGAGGAGGTCACAGGAGGGCGGCGCTGCCCGTCTCCGTCCCTTAGACTGCAACGCCAGTCTAAGCAGCACTCTTGAGACGGGCAGCTTGGTCGGCGGTGTGGTTGAGGACTGCGCCCAACAGTCTTCGATCACTCCAGATGCGGACTGGGGCTTCTCCACTGACGGTCATCTGTCCGTGTGGTCTCCTTAGTCTGCTTCCCACCGACGCCGCCTCCATGCGGCTCCTCCCCTCGAGCCTTCAACGGCCCGAGCACGAGGAGGTCGCTGGAGGCTGGCACCGCCTGTCTCTGCCCCTTAGCCAGCTAACACCTGGCTAAGCAGCGCTCCTGAGACGGGCAGCTTGGAGTTAGGGCTCAGTTCTTTCAGGAGCTGGTAGCAGGACCACTCCTTCCCCCGGTGGAGGGCTGGGGGAGAATCTCATTCAAAAAGAACTGATGCTCTTTCTCTGAGCCCTAAGAGGCCGTGGATGACAGCACGCGCCGCCCACGGGCCACGCTCCTCTCATCCCCCTCTGTCGCCAGACCCCTACCAGAGCATGCCCCCGTGGGACGCTGGTCCTCCCCTGGCCTCCTCTGGCAGGACGCGGCTAATGACCGTGCCCCCGCACAGGGCCGCTATGCCACCCTCGCCTGGGCCGGTCATTCCACCTCGCTGCACCACCGACGGTACGTCTATGGTTCGTATGACCCCGCTGGTGCACTTTCTGGAGGCCTGGCTAGAGCTTCCCAGACTGTCCCGCTGGGTCGCGAGAACCATCAGGCTCGGCTACGCGACTCAGTTCGCGCGGTCTCCTCCCCGCTTCAGGGGAGTCCGCTTCACTATGGTCGGTGGCAATGCCCCTGTCATGAGAGCGGAGGTCGCCACCCTACTGGCGAAGGGTGCGATCGAGACTGTCCCTCCAGCCGAAATGAAGTCCGGCTTCTACAGCCCTTACTTCATTGTACTGAAGAAATCCAGTGGGTTCCGGCCAATCCTCGACCTGCGCGTCTTGAACCGCTCCCTTCACAGGCTGCCGTTCTAGATGCTCACGGCCAAATGCATCCTCAAGTGCGTGCGGCCGCAGGATTGGTTTGCAGCGATCGACCTGAAGGACGCCTACTTCCATGTCTCCATCTTACCTCGACACAGACCTTTCCTATGGTTTGCTTTCGAGGGGCGGGCATACCGGTACGCGGTTCTCCCATTCGGGCTAGCCCTGTCTCCTCGCGTCTTCACGAAAGTCGTCGAGGCAGCCCTTGTTCCCCTCCGGGAACATGGGGTTCGCATCCTGAACTATCTCGACGACTGGCTGATCCTAGCTCACTCTCGAGATCAGGTTTGCGAACACAGGGACCTAGTGCTCCGGCACCTAGCTCGTCTGGGCCTTCGGGTCAACTGGGAGAAGAGCAAACTCTGCCCCGTGCAGAGGATCTCTTTTCTCGCTATGGAAATCGACTCGGTCGCCATGTGCACTCAGCTTACGAGCGACAGTCACTGCTGACTTGTCTTCGCCAATTCGAGGACAAGAGTGCGGTTCCACTGAAATTATTTCAGAGGCTCCTGGGGCATATGGCATCCGCAGCTGCAGTAACGCCGCTCGGATTGCTTCATATGAGACCGCTTCAGCTTTGGCTTCGCGATCGAGTCCCGAGGTGGGCATGGCAACACGGCACGCTCCAAGTCCCAGTGACTCCAGCCTGCCGTCAGACCTTCACCCCGTGGACGAACCTCAGTTTTCTACGGGCCGGAGTGCCCTTAGATCGAGTTTCCCAGCATGTTGTTGTATCAACAGATGCCTCCACCACGGGCTGGGGCGCCATGTGCAATGGACATGCTGCCGCGGGCTCCTGGACAGGACCCCAGCGCCTTTGGCATGTCAATTGCCTCGAGTTGCTGGCTGTACGTCTCGCCCTGCACCGCTTCCGTGCGTTGCTCAAGGGTCAGCACGTACTAGTCCGATCAGACAATACCGTGACAGTAGCATACATCAACCATCAAGGTGGTCTACGCTCCCGCCGTATGTCGCAACTCGCTCGCCACCTCCTCATATGGAGTCAGAAGCATCTGAGGTTGCTTCGAGCCATTTATATCCCGGGAGACCTGAACCAGGCGGCCGACGAGCTGTCTCGGCTTCGGCCTCTCGCTGGAGAATGGAGACTCCATCCCCAGATGGTCCAGCTGATTTGGGATCAGTTCGGGGACGCACAGGTAGACCTGTTTGCCTCCCACGACTCGTCCCACTGCGACCTGTATTATTCCCTGACCAAGGGCACGCTCGGCACGGATGCAATGGCGCACAGCTGGCCGCGGGACCTACGCAAGTATGCGTTTCCCCCAGTGAGCCTCCTTGCGCAGACTTTGCGCAAGATCAGGGAGGACGAGGAGCAGGTCATTTTGGTTGCCCCGTATTGGCACAACCGGACCTGGTTCTCAGAACTAGTACTCCTCGCGACAGCACCTCCCTGGCCAATTCCCCTGAGGAAGGACCTGCTTTCTCAGGGACGGGGCACCCTTTGGCACCCGAGGCAGGTTTGAGTACTCTACTACCAGCGGTGGTGGCTACCATCACTTCCGCTAGAGCATCGTCCATGAGACATGCCTACGCGTTGAAGTGGAACCTCTTCGTCAACTGGTGTTCTTCTAAAAATCTAGAACCCACGAAATGCCCGATCAGTGTCGTGCTTTCCTTCCTGCAAGAAGGGTTGGAGCGAAGGCTGTCTCCCTCCACCCTGAAAGTGTATGTTGCCGCCATTGTCGCACATCACAACGCAGTTGATGGTAAGTCTCTGGGAAAGCATGACCTGATCATCAGGTTCCTGAGGGGAGCGAGGAGACTGAATCCTCCTCGTCCTCCCCTCGTACCCTCTTGGGACCTCTCAGTAGTTTATCTGCCCTGCAGAGTGCTCCCTTTGAGCCTCTGCAATCAGTGGAGCTTAAGTTCCTGTCAATGAAGACAGTGCTCCTGGTTGCATTGGCCTCCATCAAGAAGGTAGGGGACCTGCAGGCATTTTCGGTTGACGAAGCGTGCCTGGAATTCGGGCCGGCTAACTCTCACGTGATCCTGAGACCCCGGCCTGGATATGTGCCCAAGGTTCCCACCACACCTTTTCGAGACCAGGTGGTGAACCTGCAAGCGCTGCCCTTGGAGGAGGCAGACCCAGCCTTGGCACTGCTCTGTCCAGTACGCGCCCTCCGTGCTTACGTAGACAGAACGCAGTGTTTCAGGACCTCAGACCAGCTCTTGTCTGTTATGGTGGGAAGCTGGAGGGAAAAGCTCTCTCCAAGCAAAGGTTGTCCCACTGGATAGTGGACGCCATTGCTTTGGCATACCAGCAGCAAGGTCGACCATGCCCCCTTGGTGTGACGGCCCACTCCACTCGGAGTTTGGCATCCTCTTGGGCTCTAGCGCATGGCGTCTCGCTAACAGACATTTGTAGAGCTGCAGGCTGGGCGACACCTAACACATTCGCGAGATTCTATAATCTCAGAGTGGACCCAGTTTCTGCTCATGTACTCGCTTCAATGAGCCGGTACTAGATTCTGCTCAGGTGTCTTTGCTTGCTCGCCATTCCTCTCCACGGATGGGATACGTGCGATATTTTCCTCAGGTGAGCCTAATAAGCCCTGAGTCTCCTCCAGCACTGTCGACGTCAACGCCAGAGTTATGCCACCGGCAGCTTTCGCCCTTGGCTAGGTGCCTCCATGTGCATGGTTCCCCCTCTGGGCGACCCCCACATGTGTATTTCCACTGTAAGCCTCTTTGAGCATGTGTCTTTCCCTCGGCAAGCCACCTTGCCACCCCTGGGGTTGAAATATTCCACCTGCGGCTGGACACCCCAGTGATACTCCATATGCAGCCCTTCGGGGTCATATGTGTATTCTAAGTCCCCCCCCTTCGGGCTGGGCATAATTGCATATTTCCTCTGAGATATGCTTCCCAGTGTACCTTGGTATTCCTGTGTTAAGTAGGACTCCTTCGTCCGTGCTAGTCTCACGACAGGGAGCTCAGACTTACGCAGGGCACTGGAAGACAGCCGAGGTGGCGTGATTAGACTGGGGACCCCATTCGTCGTCATCCGACGTAACTCGGAGTGACCACGAAAGGGAACGTCTCGGTTACGTATGTAACCCTCGTTCCCTGAGTAGGGAACGGAGACGTTACGTCTCCCTGCCACTTCCGCTGTACCGCTGGAACGCCGGAGTTCAGTCTCGGCTCCTCAGCGAAGAAACATACCTGCATGTTGCCAGCGTACTTCCTTATATACCCACGACGTGGGGCGGACTTACGCTATGCAAATTCCGCAGACCCTTGGCATTTCATTGCCATTGGCTCGTTTTGTATACTCGAAGGTGAGAGGCTTTCTAAGCGAAACCCCATTCGTCGTCATCCGACGTAACGTCTCCGTTCCCTACTCAGGGAACGAGGGTTACATACGTAACCGAGACGTTCCATGTAGTTACAGGGTAAGTGTGACATTGTGGGCCGTAAATTAAAGTGGTGCTTGTTACCCTCTTGTTCCATGAAATTACAGGGTAAGTACAATAAAAACACATACACAATCTAATATCACTGACTCGGAAACCTTTTTTGAAAAACAACACGGTGAATGTTTACATGTAGTTTGTGTTCATAGCCATGTGTGTAGTAAAATAATGCGTGTGTGTGCAGGCTCGTAGTTTAACTTAAAGTGACATCACCAACTACTTCTCTGTCATGCATAATACAGCGTTATTAGTCGTTTTCACCGATCCGTGTGAACAGGGATCGTTTTGGTAACGTTGTCATCTGTATAAAGAAAAAACTTTTTCGTTTTTAGCACATCGTTGTCGTGTAAACGTACCCTTCCTTTCTGAATGAATCATTGTTTTTGAACAACTCAATTGGATGAATGATTCAATGACTCACTCATAAAGACAGAGGATACATTTGGATTTGCATACTGACACACTACTCTTCCTACTCCTACACTACTACTCTTACTATTACTAAACGCTACTCCAAATTCAGTGAATCACTTTTTTCACTTCAGAATTTGATGAATACATGATCCATTAACTCATATGACTTGTTGTGTTGCTTCTAAATTAATCTGTGTTCAATCAATCAATTAATCACTGAAAAAAGACCTAATGGTATATCGATGTAACCTTCAGAAAAAATCCTCACCACTTAGACTGACATCTGTCTGAAACACGCAAACATGGACAAGAGGAGTGATACAAACAGTAAAATGTGCTTTTGGAACACCAATTAAATCTGAGGAACAAAACTAACTTTTGTATAAAAGTGAAGAATTCACATTGGAAATATGAGACTAGAATTGCAGTATGGTCTGACCTCTCATCTCATAGTTCTCTTCATGTGTTTTTTCGCCCTTATTTTTTGGGGATCTCTCTTTGGATGGGCACTTTGGACATTGCCTTGTCAACCCCCAGGCAGTTAAATGTTATGTTGCCTTTTCTAAAGACACCAGCTCTATTGTGTCAGTTTTAATGAGCTGCCTCATCACATTCATGCAAGGGTTCTTCAAGGCTTTGCTGGCTAATTTCCCAGGGGTTGAAATGAAATCTTTCACTTGGAACTCTAAAAAAAGGAGACACAGGCATGTCTGGAGGATATATAATATTGTAGCAAATTAGCTCTAAAGAAATCTTAATAATTTATCAAAACTTGTTATAATTGATTATGAATATTTGGATCAGTTAATAGAATTAACTTAATGTAGTAAAATTAATATTATAATCAACCCACCTGTTAGTCCCGTGAACACTCAGCGTTAATTGTTTATTAATTTTAAGAAATATTCATTTCCGGGGGAGGGAAATGTCTTTCTTACTGTACAGCACTACTAAGAGCCTGTAGTCAAAGTCTAAATCGTAAAGTAAACTTTGTTGCAAGCAGAGAATCAGAACCAAATACATATTGTGCACAAGTTTTATTAACTAAATCACAAACATAACTAATCTAAACACACATACATACATGCATAGGTAAAATGGTGAGTGACAGAATGAAACCGGAAGCAGGAAAAGGAACTACAGAAAAGATCCATTTAACTATGAAAAGAACCATCAGCTTATCATTTTCATAGCACCTCATTAAATGCATACTTGCATAGCCTTTGCAGTGGAGACATTTCGTGAAGTTCCTGAAGAAGGATTTTAATGGTTCCATTAGTCTCTATCGATTTTTTCGGCGTTGAATGGAGAAAAGTTGGTGAACTTGACTGGTTTGTTTGACCCTGTTCTGGTTGAAGGTTTTCTCTCTCTCTCCATGAGCACACGGCTGAGCATGTAGATTGTGGCCTGCCGGCCCTGGGCCGGAGAGGCCACGCAGGCAACCAAGGAGTGAGGATGTCGGAAGAGTTGATGGTTGCCCATTCAGTGATGGTAAAGTTGCAGTTTTCTTCTGAGTTGGATTGAAGAAAATACAGTCTGACTCTGTTGGGAGAGTGAAGGCATAGCAGGCTGTGGTCACGGCCTGCCATGGATCCCCACAGACATCAACCCGAAGAAGCAACAGTAGAGGCCAGAAGAAGAGAGGGTGGGTCACTGTGAATTTGTCTCTAATAAAGCCTGAGAGATCCCTGCTGACGATGCGGAAGGGTTCCAACGACGTGGATGCTCCTAGGAGTACCATCTCGGATGAAGATACGCATCATAGTTAGTATAGTTCCTACAGTTTGTGACAAAGCATCTCTGATGTTTACTTCACCTGAGAAAAGCCCCACCTCTCCGGGTTTGCTTGACCAATGAGAAGGGGTTGAATTTCAAAGCGGGAAAATTCCTCTGTTGTTGATTTATGGATCTTTGTTTTAAGCGTGCTCATTTGCATGTGCAGCTGGATTGGTTGCTGATGAAGAAACTATGAAAGATTCTTGTAATACTAATATGCTGCGCAGCTATCGACATATGTACACAATCATTTCGATCTTCAAAGTACCAATTTATAGAGACCAAACATAATATAGGTGAGGTTACATTGACCGTTGGTTCTATGATAAAATACACAGTATCAAAAAAATAATAGAATTAAAAGACACTACACAAGACAGTAAATAATTCACACAATGTTATGGGATGCATGTTCATTTATAGATCAGTTTGTCTATAAATTAATGCAGGAAAGTCTGTTTCTGTCTTCCCTGTGGCCTCTGTCTTATCACATGACCACATTTTTCAGAGCAATAAAATCATCTTATCTGATGGTCGCCCTGGCGACTGAGGCTTTTTCTGCTCTCTTGCCTCTTTTGGGGGAATATTTCATTTCTAAGAGTGGGCTTTAAAGCTTATTTGTTAAATGTAACAAATAGTTATGTGTCTGATTGTCTCAGTTGTTACAATATTATACAAGACACCATTTCATCTGATAATTTAGAAGGTCACACAGAGATTAAGCAGAACAATACCTTCTAAATGAACATCTGCAGAGTCACAGGACTTGATTCAAACCTTCAAAAAGCATCATGTCCCACTTTACAAAGCTTCAACTGGATCCCTTTCACACACTGCAACCAGGAACTCCAGATGGAGCCCGCTTTTTAGAAGATCCCAAGGTCTCCAAAGCCTGGTGCAGAGGAATAATACGAGGTCGGAATACCTAAGGGACATTCCATACAGGCATTCCGTCATCATGCAGACAGCAGGGGGGAATGGGAACCGTTGTCTGACCTTTCATAGCACGTATTCTATTAAGGATGCAGTCTGAGTCACTCACAGCCAATCGAGTCTCTGAAAAACAACGAGTCTCATATCGGAACAGAATGATGTGTTCCCTTGGTTTCATGCTTGATATTACAGGAAGCTGCACTGCACACCAATACATTTCCTTATAACATTGAAGATAAAATTGGCAACATGATATCAGAACATTTCCTGCAGAAAAACACAATGTTGAGAGAATGGGACTCACAATTACCATGCTTGACTATCACAGTAGGGAGTTCGACCCAGACCTCCTGAAGCAAAACAAGTGTGGTATCTAACCATAGCCAATGCCCTGCATGTGATGAATCAATAATCCATTAAAATATAATATCTCTGTGTAATTGGATTTGGGAGCTTATGTTTTTTGCTTTTTTGAAGCAAAATGCTCTCAGGCTCAAATGTAAATAGGGTCCTGCTACATAGAAAACCCTTTGTCTAAATGTAGACCTTGAGACACATTATATGAAGCTGACACAAGCAAAGAAAACAGAAACCCTCAGGGATGCTTCCAGCTTGTCTTATGAGGATGTATCAGCAGTGGGCAGAGTCCAGTTTATAAAATCATAGGGGGTAGTGATATCAGCTCCCTTGTTCACCTCAGCATTGTACAGGGGTAAACTTTTGTATTATTACCATATAGATTGGCTATCTGTCTGTGTCATTTCCATTTTGATGGAGGCTGAGCAGGGATGACATTATAGAGTGTAATATACCATTTCATGATGGGTAGGTGGAGCAAGTGTGGAAAAAGGAGCTTTGGGTGGTTCATATTTTTTTGTCAGGAAAGTAAAGGCAGAATATCTAGAAACTCCACCGAGGAACCTCAAACAACAATTGTTAGACTTGTGGCTGGTGATTTAGAGGCCTATATGGCATAATAAGTGAAGCACACATGACAACATTTTAGTTTACATAATTCAGAGAAATTACACTTTAGTCTCATTTGTTAATGGGCATTTCATGTTATAACTTCATATATGTATTATATAGGTATTAAATAAAATATGTCTTGTGGCAGATAACCAATCAATTTTATTCTAAATTTAGTAACATTAAATACTAAAATGAAAATTCTAAAAGTGAATTTAGGCATCACATCACTATATTGTAATCTACAGCATGAACATATCCAATACTCAATAACTATTAGTGTGTGTGTGTGTGTGTGTGTGTCCGTCCATGTGAAGCATTCAATGTTTTGTTGTCTCATCCTTTTTAATTAACTACTAATGAAAACTTTGGCCAGCAACAGTATATGCTGGCATGCGGGTTTTACTTCAGGGAGCACAACTATTTTCTCTCATCAGGGCAAATGGATCAAATTGTTCGGTTCACTGACAGTTATCGGTTGCACTCGCTCACTCTTCTCAGATCCTGTTTTGCTAAACCCATTAGGAATAATTGGCCATAGCTCTTACAGATGGCACTAACAAGCCTTTTTTCTAGACCCAAAGGTTTTTTTTGTTTTTTTGCTTACATTTACTGAAACACAGAGGCTGTACTTAAGGCTAAGTTAATTTGAGCATTTTTTTTAAAAGTAAAACTTCCTGACTGAAACCACAAAAGCTTTTGGCTCCATGGCTCATTGAATTCACATATCCTTCAAATTGGCATTCACACAGGGCTCTTACTGCAAGGTACAGCAAGGCCATTGTGTCCAGGACACTCCACTCTGACTTCGGGCTTTTGGAGCTCTCCAGTAATCTTCAGGATTATATAAGCAGGAGCCGAAGGCTTCAATCTATGACATTTTCCATCAGAAAAACCAAGATATTTCTGTCCACAAAAAAAAAAAGAAAAAAAAGATTGCAAACCCTCTTGGTCTGGTCCTTTGCACCAAGAGGGTTTGCAATTTTTAAAAAAAGCTTTTGTAAGCTGTAGAAACTGGAAGAACTGGTTGAGGAACGACCACTCCTCGAGAAGACAAAGGACCTTTCTGGAAATTAACATTTGAACTCTCTCTTGTGAAACTAGCACCTCTCACCTAAGCAATCCTAATCTACATTTCTTCCCTTCACCCATCCCTACCTGAATTCATCCAAAAATATAGGCTATATGGTTTAATGTGAATAATTATCACTCAGTATTACACATATTTGATATCATTTGAAATGTCTCAGGGAGACTGGTACAAAGGTCTCATTCCCAAATAAGTAAAACAAAAGGTAATAAGGTTTTTAAGAGTTTAGAGATAACTGGCACACAAGGAGGGTGTGTCTCTAGACAAATGGTCTCCTACTCCCAAAAGGTGTCAACTCTGAATGTAAATTCCCATTGTTAGCAGATGTTTCCATGTGAAAGAAGTTTCTGTCTATATAATGAAATGCAACTAGAGGATCAGTGCGATTCTGTACCTCAGATCAGCCCATGAATGCTGAGAGCTTCCTGGACTCTCAGCATCATGAATGTCCTAATGTCGGGTTCGCATCTCTTCTCTTTATTCCAGAGCATTTGATGTTTTGTATTGATTATCTTTGAATTGATTATGTAATTAACATGATACATTTACCTGACATAATAAATTGTAAACATTTGATTTTATTCTAACGGACTCATTATTTGCAGTAAAGAGTTAAAAGGAATAGTCAAACAATTGCTCACATTTAATGATGCACAGATATCATTAAAACCTTTTCATTTATGGAGTCAGATGAATTAACAAGAAAATACATATGAGAAAATGCATTTCATTTAATCAAAAATACTTTGCCACGCGGAAAGACAGTAACACGCATAGACCTTCCCCGCTGGTTGGATGCCTACATTGGGCCGATTGAGATTGGCTTGCACTTTTGACTGTTCTCAGGATCCTGAAGTTTGACAGGGGTACAATACCATTTAGAAGATGATAAACATATTACTACATTTTATCTTTGCTGTTCAGTTTGTTCACCAACTGGAAAGCCTTAATGGTTTGTTAAAAGCATTTGCACAATACACAGAGTGATTTTGTGACCTCAAAGGGGCAGACCGTAACCTTGATGAAGCCCATCACTTAAAAGGAATTCAAGCTACTGGTGATGGGAAGCAAACCAAACTACAGCACTTCTGAAAGCAACGACAATCAGTCAGAAAAGCCTTTAGAAAGAGCAAACTGAATTCAGCAAATCTACCTTTAACTTTATGAACTCCACCTGGTTTGACAGCTGTTCATTTTATTTACTCCCATCACACGTCGATCATTTATTTTATATAAGACCATCAAACTTGTGGTGTTTCATCTTTGACATCTAACGTTGCACTCAGCATAATGTAACACTGAGTTTCACTGTTTGAATCACTCCAGTTGTCTATATTTAAGGGTTCCAGACAGACTGTCAGTCTGAACATTAGTGGTAGGCAGGGGCATCACTACAGATTCATGGATGGGGGGCTAAGCCATACTTCCAAAGATTAGGCCCTAAAACATCTTTTCAATCATGCATTTATGTAGTAACAAAGAGGTGAAAATGTGGGTCGCCCTTTCTCTTTATCAATGATTTATTCTTTATTTGTTCAAAACACTGAATCATTCAAGAACAAATTACCCATTGCCATGTATTGCTCGGTTTTGCAGCATTTCTGTTCTGACTTTGTTTGGAAGTTCTGTAATTTCATCGGTGAAGCAAAAACAGTCCATGTAACCGGCAATATTGTGTCTAAAGATATCTTAGTATTATCTCATTGTTTATTAAACTGTTGTATAAAAGCAAAAATCACACAATGATGCTGCCTCCTTTTTACTTAGGTATAGAAGTATAACTTTCTAGTTCTAATGTGATGTAAGATGATCGACAATACGTCCAGAACACACATGATTTTGCTTTAGTATATAAATCATAGAATAATATTGTGTATGTATCTCATTAACTGGGTTTCTGCTATTTAAAGTTACCATGAAATAAAAATGGAAATACATTTCTTTTCTTTCTTTTTTTCCCTTTTTTTGGGGGAAATTGCAGTGTTTATTATAAATGATTTTGTATTATGCATGTGCCCTAGAAATTATTAATCAAAAACATTAAAGTCAGCATGAAATCAAAATGGAAAAATCATATTTGGGTATGGAATATTGCAGTGTTTATTATAAATGATTTATCCATACACATTGTAATTCTTTAAATTTTTTAAAATTCATATGCCCTCATAATCTTTAATCAAAAACTTTCCCTCCCCCTCTGATGATGTTTTTCTGGTGCGAGGGTTAGACAAACCTTTAACGCCTCTCCTCCAGTAACCCGTCACTCGCACGAGATCACAACAATAGCAAACGTCAACAATCCAATGATCTCATCAATTCACAATGAACAAAATCAAGTCCTGCCTTACATTTGAACTCATTCGAAAAGCTGCTTAAATCGAATATACTTCACAGAAGAGAACAAAAGACAATGGCAATTTCCAACATTTACATAGAGTATTTGTTTATTTATAAAGTAAATTGTATTAATGACACCTTTTTCCAAAAAAAAAGCTTCAGTCGTCACCTGCATCACTCCTCGTATTGGAAGCACCTCAAGGGGCCTGCAAGGGATCAGTACACAATCCCTCTAACTTGAGATGATTACAGAGGCAGGTAATAAAGCCCGGCCATTAGAGAGGATGCTCTGTTTACTCTGTGCAAATCAATTACCCACCATTTATTTGCTGCCAGGATTGCTGTGAAAATCCTTTCGCATGTGACACAAAGAATCGTGAAACCCGTGCTTGGTTAGGTACACCTATGGGTTTCTTACTCACCGTCATCCCTCCCTTTACCTTCCCATTCTGTTGATTGGAGGCTGGTAAACAAATGATATCACTTGCAGACTGCCACTTGCAATTTATCAAAAAATTGAGGTCTGTCGGCTTGTATGCTGAATATGTTTGTAAAGCACAAGGTGAGGGAGCCTGTTGTGCAGGTGATGCTTAACCCGAATGTGTCAGATAGCACATCTGTTCGTGCTAATTAGTACCTGAAGTTATGAATACATTCCTATTTACAATGTTGTAGCCTGCCTTTCACAGCAGACCTTGAATTTCTCTTATCTTAAACACCTGAGGATGATAGGCGAGGCTCTTTAGATGTTTTGAAAAAGGACTATCCATGCAGCAACTTGTAGGGAAATGCGCATTCAAAAGTGACTGAATTCAAATAAAGCAAAACTTTGTTCACATTTATGTAAATTCACACTCTTTTGGAGCTGTATACTTGCGCAATTCATTTCATCATTTGGATGATGAATTGATCAATTTGTCTGCAGTATTGCTGATTCAGACGTTGCAGTTTATGGTACATGATCCAACAAGTTGATTTATTAGTTAAATGACAAGAATCTAATATTGTGATTTTTTTCTTTGCTTATGTTGCACCCTTGGAATGATTAACGCCACAGCGTTTGGCTCTTTTTTGTGCAACATTTAACAAAGTCATTGGCTCTTTTTTCTTTCTTTCCAGCAGTAGTATTGAACTACTGAGAATTACTTCAGCACTGTTGAAAAACTACATTTAAAATTAAAATGCATTCCAACCCTTGAAAAAAATAAAAAAAAAAAAAAAATTATATATATAGGCTATATATATATATATAATAATTTTAAATCCTTTATGAGCAACATTTAACTGAAAATCACTGTAAAGCTTGCCGAAGTTAGCTACAGTAACTAAAGGATGCAAAGCTTCGCAGAAGCTCAATTGATTTAAAATAAAATAATAATATATTAAAATATTCATTATTACATTTTAAATACCTAAATAATGTTAAATATAAATAAAATAAATTATCTAATATTTTAAGTATAAAAATATTCATAAAATTATGTATTTGTGTTATTTAGATGTTTTAAAATTCAATCACTGTCTACAGTCTGGCTTCTGCTCTACTGTTTTCATTTAGTCCCCTCCTCTAGTGGGTTGCCATCTAATGTGTAATATGGTTGCATACATTACCTGGTATTGTAGGTATCATCTGCACAGCTCACACTTAACAAAACCAGCGGAAAGTTTTACATTATACAATTCGCATCATGATTGTCTCGGCCTACACCAGTGGAAAAACACACATGCATCTGTTCTTCACATTATCTTCGCTCTTCTGTGAGATGCTCAGCAGATCTAGATGATGCATAGAGAAGAGGATGAAAAATTATGTCATTGGTAACTGCCTGAGGGAGGTAGAGCTTATCGGATTGAATCAGGAGGAGCAGTGGTTGGTGGCCTTCATTCGAGCGTGGAGTGGTGGAGGCAGATAAAGCACAACGGCCACTACTCTTCCAGATTATCTTCACAGTGAGGAGGACTCCTCAACTACCCACTATCACACAGGGAGCCCTTTATCTACCTTAAGTCATTTATTTTGGAGATAAAATGTAAGCATCTGGCAGCACCAACACCATGTAAGTGTAAGAAGAGATGAAAGAGACGGAGGAGGGCAGAATTCATGTATGGGAGTCAGAGTTTTTTTTTGGCCAGGTGCAGTGTCTGGATGAGAACAGGAACGGAGGAGGAAGGTGATACATTTGTTTTTATGACAGAGATGACAACATATGCAAACACCTCAATGTTTTGAGATGTATTATCTTGGGTATGTCAGAGCATCTGGTATTTACACACTTTGTTGGCAATCCAAAAGTGTAATAAAAAAGAAAAAAAAGAAAAGTAAATCGTGTAAACAAAGCTAGCTGTTGCGGCTTTCTAGTGTAGACACGGTTTTATACTTTTTCTCCTATATTTAAATTTTTTTTGTTCACTTTTTTATCCACTCTAACATAGTAAATTATGCTTATAGTCACAAATTCAGAGACTCTTCTCTCAAAAAATGTGATATCTCATGTGTCCATTTGTGATTGAAACACCTGAAAGGGCCTATTTACACCTGGTCACTTAATGCGTTATTACTGTATTGCTATCCGATTTGTTAAAACAGTTCCATTTACACTTGGCCACATAAATGTGTCTACGCAAAACAAATATAAATATGATCTTTTCATATTTTCAAAAATTCCCGTGCTGTACGCAAATTCAAATTCCCCTCGATGAAAGCAACAGATATGAGCTATATTATTATATTATATATATTATTATATATATATTATTTATCATCAGCTAATTTCAAGATCAAAGACCGCAATAGGAGAGAAAGCGGCATCAGCACTGGTAAGATCATTTAGTCTTACTACTTTTAATGTAGATGAATGAACGTGAAAGGATGCGGCGCCAAACTTTCAGTTTCATTTGCGGCAGTTTAACGGCCTCAACTCTTCCAGATTATCTTCACAGTGAGGAGAACTCCTCAACTATACACACTATCTTGCTTGCTGAAGAGATATCAGCTGATCATCTATGATTAGAAGGGCAAGCTATTAATCTGCGACGGGCCATATCTGTGGCGATGCATGTTACAGTAGCCCTGTCATATGGTATAACACACGCTCTCACACGTTTATTGTTACCATTTTGGGAGGAGTAAAATTGACATGTGGCTTTAACAACCAGATCCATTTACACTTGTCCAGTTTTGTTTGGAATGCGTCTCAAACCATCTCCTGAAGTGATTTGAGCAATTACATTTAAATCCATCTCGAAAGCGTTTCGGAGTAGCCTGGGAAAACCCAGACAACTTCCGGCAAATTTAGATTTGCTCTGCAAGTAGTCTGGCAAAGAGCTCATTCAAGCCCATTTCTAATCCTTCGAAATCGTGGCACCAATCAGAAACGTTGAGGCGGGCTTTACATGATGACGATCGCTCTGATTGGTTTTAGGTCTATCCAATTGCGCACAGAGACATTTGAGCGACGTCCGTTGGTGAAGCGCATCAACTTTTAAATGCATTATTATATTCATATGGCAAACACATGAGGACAGTCTCCATGAAAGACCCACTGGCAGATGAACGTGCTACTACATTTCTCTCCGAAACGGTAGGAAATTAAATTAGATTTAATAGAGGATTTTAACTGTGACAAGATGATTGACAGGGCAGTTTAAGTGACAGGATGCACGCGACTGATCCGTCCGATAAAGATGACGAAGTAGTATGTCCCAAAGCTTGCCCACTTTTTTGCTACACATTCAAAAGTAAATACCTTTTCTTCACAAAAAGAGTACATACTTTTATGGCGTAGTGTAACTTAGGCGAACTGGGACGCAGCATATGGCTTTACACGATGACGATCGCTCTGATTGGTTTTAGGTCTATCCAATTGCGCCCAGAGGCATTTGAGCGACGTCCGTTGGTGACGCCCCTTTGGAAATGAGTTATTAATGAAGCTTTGCCAGACCATAACTCAGTTACTACTGAGAATAGTCTGGTTTTAACCAGGCTAGTTTCGGAGGGCATTTACACCTGGTCTTTTCATGATTGGATAGCTATCCAATCAGAGAAAACGCACAAGGTGACCAGGTGTAAACAGGCCCGAACAAATGTTACCACCAGATGTAAACAAGATCTACAGTAAGTCCATCAATGCAGGGGTTAGGGTTAGGGGAACCATGTTGTCCATGTGAGGAGATGTGCTCTTCTGTTCCTGTGCTTTTTTAAACAATGCAGCACTACCTGTTTGAATAATGCATCATGCATGACCAATCTGGTGCGCCCATGCTTTCAAACAACATTTCTAAAACAGAACTAAAATGGCAGCCTTTAGATAGTTTTGCTAGTTTTCAAAGCATTCTTTGTTAAAATGGCTTTGTCATCCTCAACAGCTTGATTTCACGAAGCAGACAGCAAGTGATCCGCTTCAGCTTTTGAATATTGTTTGCATGAGCAGGCTAGTCAAAACACAAAGCAAATCATCTCAGCCAGCATTAGTTTCAGAGAAGTTTCATTTGTGCCTTCAAAACACTGCCGACTCCATGGCGAGAGAATATAAGCGGTTTCTAATGGCGTGCTGACAAATGGCCGGCAGTAGTGAGCTCAAATGAATTTAAAGGGGTCCCTGTTGTACAATGCAAAAAAAGAATATTCAGTTCGTCCAAAGCTCAAGCGGCACCATTGCATTTGTGCTATATCGCTCTGTACAGAACATAGCCAACATGAAAAACAGCACCAGAATGCACCAGCGACAAAGGCAAAGGCGTTTTTAATGACAGGTGGGCAGAAATCCCAGCGTGGGAGTTTAGTTTAGCGTGTGAAGAAGGGTTCGTACAGCTCCGGGATCTGACGCTTATTCTGCAAAGGCCGTTGTTTCCCAACCCAATTTAGCTGGCCCGCCTGTCAGAACGCTTTAAATAAACAGCTCCGACAGCTCCCACGGAAATAACCCTGATGTCCTGCCAGACTATTGTGCTTCTGCGCACTCCCTTTTTGCTTCCCAAAGGACACAATTTGTGTTCTGCGCATTATAAGTGTGTATGTGTGTACGAGGAAACGAAGCAGTCGATTTATAGGGTCGCGCTATCAACCAGATCTCCTCTCACAAATGGAACAGATCTCTTAAGCGCTACTGCTGCGAGGGCTTGTGGGAACGCCGCATGTTATTGCAGTCACATTGTACGTTTCTCAGGGTGAGTGAGGAAAACAAACAGATATTGATCTGAAAAGTGAAGGTGTGCTGCGTATGGGTGACACAGAGAGACTTCTGTTACACGGGGATATAGAGTTTAATCTGAGTGTAATCTAGATGGTTAATTAAGGGGATTTATTCTGTGTAATTTATTTTGCATTCATTATTGATTAATCATTTTGGCAAGTATCTTATGAAATATACACCCATGCTCAAAAAAAAAACCCCTCAATATAGTGTATTTTGTCTTCCAGTGAACACATCTTTCATAAATTGCAAATAGCATAAATTGCATAAAATATAGTCTTAATGTTTTGTAAAATTCTGCTCTAAGTATTGATCAAACAAAATTTCAAATAAAAAATATGTGAATAATACTGTCAATTGTTATTTTAATAGATATAGTATTGATTAAGGTTTTTTTTTTTTTTTTTTTTTTTGCACAATGCAACTGCTGAGTAAAATTTATATTTCAGAGCAAAAAAAAAAAAAAAAAAAATCTCATTACTTTGTTGGTCTTTTTAAAATTCCAGACGAAAACTACAACTTAAATCCTGTTAATGCGCTTTGGGTTGAGTTGATTTTTAATCCCCCGTTTCCCCAGTCTGCGGGGAAATCCAGCTGATACCTTCAGTCATAAACTCCTGGACTCAAAACGTTGAGATTTAAGGTTTCTATCGAAACTTTTAATACATACCCTCTCATTGTGAAATGAGATAAGACAGGCAGAATGCGGAGATTTGAAGTTTCTCCAGCTTCTGTTTACCCACTGGGATCATTTTTGAACAATTTATTCAAAGGCCCCAGATAAAGGCCCTTTGCTGATAAGCAGTCTATTCTTATTTGACCAGTTTGAAACTGTTTGTTGTCTAATTTATATTCTTGATGATGCTTTTTGCTGCTGCTTTGCGATTAAATTCTGTTGGCAGTGAATACACATGCAAAACAAAGTCAAGCCTGCTTCTATAATCAGCATGAGTTAATAAACTACCCTCATATATTCTGTTCACTTCATTGTACACAGCCTAATCCTATAAAATCCAAAAACAAACAGCTATTGTGATGACTGTCACAGGATCAAATATGAGTATACTGACTATACCACCAAATAAATACACAAAGAATTATTAGAGGTGCTGGATACAGACATGTAAGTGCTCTAAGAGATTCAAACCACATGACCCATTAAACAGCTACACACTTTATGACTAAACCACATAGCAGCTGACATATCACTGCATTTGTATACACTTTTAAGCAGTAAAGCATGCCATCCAATGTATTAGAAAGAGTGCATCATCATGATCAGGCATTTTCTCAAAGCACAGTCAACAATGCTTGGCACAAACAAGGTATGATTTAAAAGACAGCTGATCTGAAGGTGTCGGAGTGGAGCTCTTGTGAGCACAACGATAAGGTGAGAGCTCAATGTGATAGCGGTCTGCATTAGAATACATCTATGCAACTCATATCAAGACTCTGGTGAAAGGAACTGCTCTTCTCAGATGATTATGCGCAGAGGTGGACAACTTCCTTACTTGAGTGAAAGTACAGATACTATTGGTCAAATATTACTCTGTTACAAGAAAAAGTTGTAGAGACCGATTTTTACTTAAGTAAAAGTACAGAAGTACTTGTTTTAAAAGAGTATTACTTGAGTATCAAAAGTACAAAGTAAATGTCAATGCATTGTTATATTATTGTTGCATTATTACAGGACCTTATGCCTCTGAAGCAACCTAGTGAATCCACTGACCAGTTTTGTAGTTGTGTAGTGTGGAGCTTTTAGAATGTCACAAAACCTATAGTAATTAAACAACTGAATTGATTAAAAAAAGACAGCCATAATCATCATTTGTTTTAACATTCCTAACAAAATGTGTATCGATTCAAATGTGCATGCAAAAGTGGTCTGTAATTACAAAAAAAACCCTAGCTATACAACCATAAATGTATAACTGCCCAACAGCAATACTGCTTTAACAAACAGCACAACAGAAATACTTATTTGCCATGAAAACAAAACTTTCAAACCATTACTTGTGACAACGATACTGTCTCTCAGATCACTAGTAAAGAGAAATTGTACTAATCGTTAAACTTCACTTCACGTGATTACTGATAGGCTGTCTGCCACCCGCAAAAAAAAAAAAAAAAAAAATAATTTTTTTTTTCACGTTTTCACGTTTTTACATAGGCTAACTACTTAACAACATAACTACTTTCTACTCAAGGACTTTGACAGAAATGTAGTGGAGTAAAAAGTACGATATTTGTCTTTCAAATGTAGTGAAGTTAAAGTAAAATGTTTCCAGAAAAAAATATACTCAAGTAAAGTACAGATACTCAAAAAGTGTACTTAAGTACAGTACTCAAGTAAATGTACTTCATTACTGTCCACCTCTTAATGCGTTGCTGATATACAGTAGTGGTGGCACTGAAACATGTTTTGAAGTAAGGTTAAAAAAAGGACTGGTTGTGACATTATGACATGGTGTTAGCTTACCTCATGAATATTAATTAAATTGTGCTGATGTTGCAGTGACTACCCAGTCACCTTGCTAATTAATATTCATGGGCCTTGGATTAGATACTCAGCCTGTGCAGATACACTTGAGCTGGCTTGGAACATTGAGACATAATACCTGACCAGCGTTATGACTTTTTACTGTTTTGATGTATATGTATCTTAACTATAATCTCCAATATGTATTGAGCTATGGATTTGCTCAAAATTTAATTTCAATTTAATATGCCATTTAAAATCAACGATACATTTTTTTAATATATATAAGAGAGTTCCTGGCCTCTGTCAGGCAGCACTAACTGAGATTGCACCATCATTTACTGACATGGCTTCGAGTGCTGTTCACCTGAAGCCAGATAGTGCAGAGTAAAAGCAACCTCTTGAGTAGCTGATAACAGATTTCATTGACAATGCATCACTAAAAGCAGAGGTTTCAGGTCAGACTCATTTGCTGGTGCAGCGTTGGCATTTACCTGCAGACTCTTCATGCCTGTCTGCTCTTTATCTAATGCAATTCTTAGCTGGACTAATCTCCTCAAAAACCGCTTAAGTGTCCTTGCTCCCTCTGACTAAGTCTCGCTGATTCCTCTAGAGATGACAGTGATATGCATTTCGGCGAGGAAGAGGAGGAAGAAGGAGGCCGAAATAACAAACTCAAAAAAACTAATAGACTGCTTTGTTTCTTACTGACTCCAGCAGAATTGGGCTCTTTTTAAACTTGCTTTGTAAAACACCTTAGAATTAATGGTCCGTTAACTATATGCAGGAAGTAATGCAGGACAAATAGGTAGCACTCCATTAACACTTAACTTACTAATACTAATAATATGAACTAATATGGAAACAAGAATAACTAATCAGTAAGTAATAGCAGATTAAGGGCAAAGTTCCTTACTAGGAAATTGATAATTACTAAATGAGAATAGCCTCATTAAGAACTTACTAACTATGACCTATTATAAAGAATTACAACTCTTTAGAATAATGGTATGTTGCATTGCTGCAGGTTGGGTTAAAGGTGTGACATATTGCATAAATTATATTTGACTGAAATGCGTGTATTTAAATATTTACTCTTTTCAATTTATATTCTAACAACAGTAACACTGTGCAAGATGATGAGACAGAGTAAGAACTTAAAATACTTTTTTTGAAAACAGACTCTGTATATGATTACAACAGTACAGTGATATTCAATGTGAAATTGTGTGTAATGCATGACATCACACGGGTCAGAGGAAATCCTCTCCAAAACTGCCCAGAGTAATATTCAAGTCTGGTAATTAAGCTGACCAGGACAGATGATGAAGTGCCTAGTGCTCCAACTGTCCAGATTTGATGATCATAACACCATCTTTGCACGTTTTAACAGTGGTGTCTGAGATGAACATTTTAGCAATTGTAGCTCTTTCATTGATGTTGGCTTTGTGAAGCTTTCTTTGATGGCCCCTATCATTCACTTTTGGTTTATTCCCTCTATTCTTCTTCACTGATGAAGTTTTGCCATGTGTTGTGTACACTACACAGTCATAATCATAAACACTGTTGTTCTTAAAACACACAACAATTGGGTGGTTAAGGTTACAGATGCTCAAGTACTCCTGCACATCCAGAACATAAACAACAAAAAGATGAATAAATTATAATCGCAGTTTTTTCACTGTAGCCTATCGTATACCTAAAAAATAAATACATATTAACCCTCAAAATAATGGGTGTTCACATTATTTTGTCCAACCACTGTATATATTACCAAAAATATATAAAAAAAAATTGGGTAAGAAAAATCATTATGTACCGCACTGAACTATTTCAGCAATCAATTAGTGATATTTGATTCTTAAACGAATCGTTCTTTTGAGCAGGTTTTCAGGAAGTAGCCGGTCGAGTCGGTTCACTAATCGAACTTTAGTTCCGGGTTGATGAGGCAAGACGCACAGCCAAAGTAGCACGTCCGACTCAAAAAGAACCGAATGAGCTGGTTCAACCAATTGTCGAAGTTTGCAGAGGATTACCGAGGAGTCTGATGAGTGATTTGACGATGCTATGAAAGCCTAAGGCACATTCTGGAAATATAATTATTATGACTACTGTTATTAAAAAACATTTTATTAAATCCTGCAAAAACCTTACTGTCGAGAGATGTCTTTTTTTTTTTACTATAGTTTATTGTGCAAGCTGATTGGTTTATTCTTTCTATATACTTTAGATATATATATAATTTCCGAGTTTGTGCATCAATGTCTGTAATGTGTGCTGTAGGTGCGAAACCTTTAGGAATATTATAAAAGATGTAGGCTACTCAATATTGGTCAGTCGTATCAGACGGATCCGTGAATGAAACTGTGACCACAAACACCATTAACTTAAGAGAACAAAAGGCAATAATCAACAATATGCGTAGACACAAATGACTTTATTTGAATGTTTCCTTGATATAAAATGACACTGGCTGCATCCAAAATCAAATACTTCCCTACTATATAGTAGGTGAAAAACAGTATGTGACAAAACAGGTATGTCCGAATTCACAGTACTCATAAAAGAGTAGACAAAAAGTACCCGGATGACCTACTTCTTCTGGTGAGATTCTGAAGTGTGCTACAATGGACACTTTACTATCCCATGAGGCCACGGGAGAGGATTTGTGAATGACAGTGAAGCAACGAAACCGACGCCGGTGTTACATGATAATGACAACATGGCGAATGTAGTATGTCCAGATTACATTCATACTACACACAATCATACTATATAGAAAATATTTTATCAGCGGTTGTGAAGTTATTACTTATGCGATTTCAGACGCAGCCATTGAGTTGTTAGAAAAGAAATGCGTAGTGACGTCATTACGTGATGACGTTACTAGTTTTTTGAAGTGGTTCACTGAAATGAACTGTCCGAAATAAAGTTTGCGAAAAATGAATTGGACTTTACATCACTACAAGTTTTCAGAATTAAAAATTAATGTACACATAGTGTGCATGTCACGACGCAGGACGTACAACAAAAACAATCTTTATTAAATCCAACAGGAGAACTCAGGAGGTAAGAGGAATAATAATACAGCACAACCACGTAAAACAACAACGACAAGGAACAATGAACAGAGGAATCTAAGGGTTTAAATACACAGAGTAATCAACAGTACTAAGAACAGGCGAGTAACTAATGAGTAACTATGGAAACTAATAACGACCATTAACACAAGCAAAATGGGAACAGGGAAAACGAAACCCAAACACAATGAAACTAAACAGACTTAAACATAACCCTGACAGTGCACAACTTCACATGTTGAAGTCACAAGTTAAAATACCAAGTTATTGTTGTAGCACATTTCTCACTTCTTATTGATATATCTTGTGACATGTTTGGCTCCAGATACTTGTTCAACTCAATGCAGAGTTAGTGTATGTAAGGAGAATAGAAGACAAATTCAAGATGACCCCATAGTTTTGCATACTGGTGAGACTTCAACGTATAGTTTGTAGCCTACCTTATTAATACTATTTATATTGATATATACAGTATATCCTAAAAGAGGTCATATAACATCTTAAGATGAATCATCACCATTAAAACAACAACCATAATATAATCACATTATTTATTCGCCATTAACTCCCTGAGGTTCTTATTGTCTTTCTCATTTTTGTTGGTCTTGTGAAAATGTCATCAAAAAGGGCCTGAGGAAGAGTGCCATGCCTAATTATTTCACACAATACACATACAGCTGAGATAATGTTGTTGTCACAATTTTGACAGCATGTACACCATATATGGGTTGGAATGAACACTTGGAATGAGATTAAACAATTTCAGGTTAGCATATTTGTGCCTTCCTTTAAAGGTATGTAATACTGTAGGATTCCTCTGATAGGAGTTTATACATGTTGTGTTTGAAATGCTATGTATGTGTGACAAGGCCATGTTCATAACCTTGTATTTTCAACATATTCCGTTGCCATGGTGAGTCTATTGATTGGAGCAGGGATCTGTTGCTGAATGCTAAGAGGTGTCATTTAAGCCAATAATGTGAAGGACTGTCAGTCTGCAATAACAAAGAGGTAGTGTTTGCTATTGTCTATACAAGGCTAAGCTTCAGCTCTGGTGCAGATCCTTTTCCATCTGTAAGAAAAAGTTGAATGGATCCTCAACCTCATTGGTTGTCATCAAGCTCGTTCTGAGCAGCATTATTAATACACAGTGTTTTTCTGTACCACGGAGCCACTATAATACTAGGCACATACAATACATTTTAATCGACCTCTCTACATTTCCTTAAAAAAAATCTAATCAATATCATGACTACAAAGTTGAAGCAAGCAAAACAAGAAAACCTTTTCATGGCAGAACAGAAAACCTGTATAGAGGCATATCCTGGTTTGAGTCCAAAGATATTTCAAAGTTCTGACAATTTGTTTTGAGTTCAAATGAATCTCAGGGGAAAATAAATGTTACAAAATGTAACAAAATTATTTTGAGGCCGGCTTTGAATTTTCTTCTAAATATCATCTAGACCATTAGAGATGTCTTAGTTCTTCCCCGCAGACCAAAGAAATGGCATACGCTTCAGTGAACGCTAAGGCCTGAACCCTGCAGAGCTGTAGGGAGGAACTTCTCTAATTCATTCAACTCCATCTTATTTATCCTGGTACTGCTACGGCGGAGCGCAAAGTTATCTCTCCATTTATTTCCATTAAAGTGCTTTGATAGATGAGATGCATGTTCAGAGGGTAAATGTGCTTACAAAATAAGAAATTTGCGCAGTTCAATTCCACAAGTGCAGTTTTAGGACCATGGTACAGATGCTTGAGGATAAAAGTTCAAAATTCTGAATTGAATTGAACTTCCTACTTATTATTAATGCTTTTGCTAGTTTTACTATGCAACCATGCATAGCTAATTAGAATATAAATCCTTGAACTAGGCCAGCACAGATCTCATTATGAGCGAAGGTTTCATTGCTTGTCTTTATTTATTCCATTGTATGAAGTGCTGATTACATTAATGTCATCTACACTACAGTATGACTGATTTAGATTTATTACCAGCATATTTTCATAATGAAGAAAATAGACATCTCTGAAGACAGAGGTGAAGACAACCATAACAATATTTTTGAGTAATAGGGCCACCGCATCAGCCTGCTTATGAAGCCTTGGTTATGTCAAGGATTATGAAAGCGTTTAGTACAGATGGCAAATATAAACCCAGAGGAAGCCATTTCCTCATTTTCACATGTATTTGTTTTTGTGTAATGTATGGCACACGCCCAAATAAACCAGACTGGGGAATGTTTAAAGAGAAAGCTGAGAGAAATTATGTTTAATTTATTAGCCCAATGTTTTAATAAAGATCTACTTTTAAAAAACTGTTACATGCAGTCATATTCAGCATCAAAAGAGATTTAAGCAATTTAAGACTTAATGGAAATTAACTTTTCATGTTAATTTTCCTCAATGCACTTCTTAATTTGGAGTATCCAATTAATTCCATAAAAGCTAGAGTTAGACAAGTTAAAAGAAGAAGAGTAGGGTTTAGACCAGCAGTTTTTTGGTTGCGACAGAGTGTGAGAATGCGGATGAGTTCTTAAATTAAATTAAAAATGAAAAACTTTGTTGGTAGACAACCTGTATTTACCATTTATATTTCTCACATTTCACACCACAAGTTTGTACACCACAGTAGGGATGGTGTTCTTGGGATGGTACTCATCATTCTTCTTCCTCCAAACACGTTTAGTGGAATTATGACCAAAAAGTTCTATTTTGGTCTCATCTGACCACATGACTTTCTCCCATGACTCCTCTGGTCATCCAAATGGTCATTGGCAAACTTAAGACGGGCCTTGACATGTGCTGGTTTAAGCAGGGGAACCTTCCGTGCCATGCATGATTTCAAACCATGACGTCTTAGTGTATTACCAACAGTAACCTTGTAAACGGTGGTCCCAGCTCTTTTCAGGTCATTGACCAGCTCCTCCCGTGTAGTTCTGGGCTGATTTCTCACCTTTCTTAGGATCATTGAGACCCCACGAGGTGAGATCTTGCATGGAGCCCCAGTCCGAGGGAGATTGACAGTCATGTTTAGCTTCTTCCATTTTCTAATGATTGCTCCAACAGTGGACCTTTTTTCACCAAGCTGCTTGGCGATATCCCCGTAGCCCTTTCCAGCCTTGTGGAGGTGTACAATTTTGTCTCTAGTGTCTTTGGATAGCTCTTTGGTCTTGGCCATGTTAGTAGTTGGATTCTTACTGATTGTATGGGGTGGACAGGTGTCTTTATGCAGCTAACGACCTCAAACAGGTGCATGTGGAGGTGGACATTTTAAAGGCAGACTAACAGGTCTTTGAGGGTCAGAATTCTAGCTGATAGACAGGTGTTCAAATACTTATTTGCAGCTGTATCATACAAATTAATAGTAAAAAAATCATATATTGTGATTTCTGGATTTTTTTTTTTTTTGATTATGTCTCTCACAGTGGACATGCACCTACGATGACAATTTCAGACCCCTCCATGATTTCCAAGTGGGAGAACTTGCAAAATAGCAGGGTGTTCAAATACTTATTTTCCTCACTGTATAAACAAAATACATTAAAAAGTTAGGGGACCACTAGTCTAAATCAACATTTTTCTTTAAGTTTCTGTTCCATTACAAAATACGTTGTCTAAACAATATTTAAAACTTGCATTAATTTTGTAAAGAACAAAAATTCCTAGACCTGCTGTGTTCATTTTTGATGGACAGTTGGTCATTTATACTTCAAAAGGCAATTTGCTGTGAAAATAACTTGAGGCAATTTCAGCTGAACCCAGACAGAAATTTAATCTGCGCTGTCATTGTTCTCTAATAAATCAATGAAAAGTGAAAAGCATGTATAAATGAACTAAAGACTCATTAAACATTTGGAGGCATTTATGCCTATAAAGACTTTTCGGTCTTATTCCAAACCATCAGTAATTAAAGAATACTTTCTCTGTGAACCAATTAAGACATTCGCTTGCAAATATGTTCCTGTCAGTATGGATATGTGAGATGCTGAGAGTTGAACACTGGGGTTGTTTATTATCTGTAAACAACAAGCAATTATTCTGTTTCTGCTGTGAAGAAGTGACTTGGCCTTGCGTTGGCCTGTGTCACAAGACATCGAATACAAAGCAAATCCATTTCTGTTTGACGGCACACAGAAAACCAGATGTAGCGCCAATCCTGGACAGTCCTAGTGATTACCATGAAAAAAGCAATTAGTTGTGGATTAGAATGCTCCATTTTACAGTGCTGAAATTAATTAGCGACTGCACACCTCTGTTCATATGTAAGCACAAACAGCTGTGAGCTCATATTGGTAATGAGAATCTGAACTATAAAATACATAAACATCACTCCCTCTCCATCTATCTTTGTCTCTATACCGGTCTGTTGTTTTCTTTCCCCATCATTGTCAACAATAAGGCCACTGTCACCTTCAAAATCACTGTCAATGTCAGCTGCACTCATTATTGCATGTCTGTTTATTTTCAACACATTTTGTTTGCTAGTAGTCTATAAAAAAAAAGTGTTTACAAACAGGACCGTATTGCGAGACAGTTTCAGTATTTTCATGCTTAAACAACCACATACATATGCTTTGTCCACAATCCACATGCAGTATCAAGGACAGCTGCATGACTGCTTCACTTAGTTCTTTAGTTCGGTTTTCTCAGGTTTATGACGATAAATAAAAAAACACACAAATATAATTAAACAGCCTATAGTAGAAAGAGACAATTAACATTTAACAAAGAAATAGGCTTATATGGGCAAAGTAGGATTTACTGTAAATCCAAGTAAGTAATAATGGATCAGTTATTAGCTGCTGTTTTTTAATTTATCAGTATGTCAATTTTAAAGGGATGGTTGATTATGATTTCACTTTTCTAACTTTAGTTAGTGTGTAATGTTGCTGTTTGAGCATAAACAACATCTGCAAAATTACAATGCTCAAAGTTCAAAGCAAAGGGAGATATTCGCTTTTAAAGAAATTGCTTTTTAAGGACTACAACAAATGGCTGGTAGAGACTACACGAGCTTCCTCCTGGGTTAGTGACATCACCAACCCTAAAATGTACATAAACCCCGCCCCCTGAACACGATTTATAGATTATCAAGACAGAATATGCTAATCAATGACTTGAAGACAACTACACATAAGCTACATAAATTCATCAACTTACCATTCAGAAATGTTGTCTACATGTTGTCACTTCTTCTTGAGTCTCTCCATCTTTTTCTGACTCCGGTTTGAACATAAAAGGCTAAAAGTTTTTGAAAGTTTCAGTGAATGTGCTAAGAACAAGCTGTTGAAGCTCCGCCCTCTGTGCCGGGAGCAGCAGCTCATTTGCATTTAAAGGGACACACACAAAAACGGCGCGTTTTTGCTCACCCTAAAAAAGTGACAATTTTAACATGCTATATAAAATTATCTGGGGTATTTTGAGCTAAAACGTCACATACACACTCTGGGGACATCAGAGACTTATTTTACATCTTGTGACAAGGGCATTATACCACCCCTTTAAATATATATATATATATATATCAGCTGGATATTTAATTGTGCTTGCTCTTTCCTCTAGACCTTTTCTGTCATCCAACTCTTACTTCAAGTAAATCTTTTAGAAATACTCATATATTAAAAACACTGTTAAATGTAATCCTTAGCAAATCTCAACATTTAATTAGACTTTTTTCCTTTATTGTCAGAATAATTAATATCCATTTTCCATACTGTACATCACACGTTGTGATGCCTAAATTCACTTTAATTTTAGGTTTTAGTTTTAATGTTTTATTATAAATAGTATAGAATTGTAATATTGGCCATGACATGAAAATAATCGGCCAGAGTTTTATCCAATAAGTTTGCTTAGTTAAAATGATATGGTAAGATATTACCAGTTCAAACTCAGACAATCCTGCAAGCACCTGCCATTAATTTTGATCAACTTACTGTTAGCTGGCACCAAACATGAATATTTATATGTTGTCACAGTGCTGCGCAAGCCAGCAAGCAAGAAAATTTGCAACTAAATCATCACGGCCATTCACCCCATGAATATTTAAACATTATATAGCATCTGGTCATTAGTCATTTCCTCGTTTTAAACAACTTTAGACTTTGCTCATCTCTTTTTCATCTTGATGTGAATCTTGACTCAAAGCTCAGGAGAAAGGACAGGACGGAACAGAAAACTCCAGGAACTCCAGAGAATAATGACACTTATTAATAGCGGGTTGGAGAAGACTGATGACAATGTTTTGAAATGTGACACAGTTGAAAGTCACTCAGAGCTGTCTCTCTCTGAAGGTTTGTGTCAACTCCGAAGGCGCTTCCAAAGACGTATGCCATTGGCTCAAAACCATTCGCGCTTCCTGTTGTTTGTCTGTACCCAACCTGTATTAAGATTTCATAGTTTTGCAAGCCAAATAATGAATTATCTACTAAATTCCTCCATCATCCTTTACGGTAGACGGGTGAAAATATGTGAAAATCCCTTTTACTATATATATTTCGGGATGCAGGCAGATTATGAGAAAAACAAGCTCTGAATTGAAGGCAGTCTACTAGTCATTAGTAAGGTAATTTCCCATGAAACTGCGAAAATGTGTCCAAGACAGTGATAGCGTGATAGTATGACTAAAACACATTCTCTTCTGAACACAAATACAAAACAATAATATACATAGCTTATATGCTCTCTATGCTCCTCTGTCTCTTTCTCTCTCTCGATTCATAATTCAAAGAACCTTTATTAGCATAATAAACATTAATACACACCACACACATCCTATAGTACAACACACATAGGCTAGGCATCAGTCTCTCCCCCAGTTTGTCTCCCTACTGTCTCTTAAGAAAAAAGAGCTCTGGGATGTTTCTTGTCGAGGACTCTGGGTTCAGATACCTGTGATTCAGAGGGCAGGATAGTGCTGGTAGTGTGGGGGCGGGTCGAGAGAAGCTGTCAGCGGCTGGATGATACATCATTACAGAAATCTGTAAAATGTACATCAGGTATGGGTGTGTGGAGAACCTGTCATGATCCGTTCTGACAGAGTCAGCCGTCTATGATCTTCAGGCTAACAACAGCACAAATAAAACAACGAAACATACATCAGTGATTTACTGCTAATACTGCAGGGTTTTTATACTTTAATGAAGGGTTTTCAAACTTTTTGATGTCAAGGATGCCCAAATATGATTCCATTGCTAATGAAACACAAACCACTTTGTAATAAGCTTTTTAATTTGGGCAAAGTAGGACCTAAATCAATGCAAGTGACCTGTTAGACATCACAGACTTGTAGAAGCAGGCAAAAATGGCATGGTTGCTTCAGTAAATCCACCAGTTTTGTGTGTTTTATCTCACAATTGCATTTGTTACCTCTGTCAGTTAGGTTTAGGGTACATTATGTTCAAACGTAACAGCATAACACATTTAGCGCAACTCACTGGACATTTACATACTGCCAAGATGCGTACAGCAACCATCATCATCATTTTTTTATTATTTTTTTTTACCACATTCACAGTCTTCTATTTTGGGACAAAAATGTATTTGGTTTTAAAGACACTCACTGGACATTTCACTTTAAAAAAAGTGCCACGAAATGTGTAACAAGCAACGTAATTTTGCAGAAATGTCACCACAGACACATTTCGAGCCTTTGTTCGAGTAAACACTTGAGTTTGGTGTTGATGTGCCAAATTCTTTGAAAATTACCCCGTCAAGCTATTTTATCAACTAATTACTGTTAGCTGGCACCAGAATGTTAATGTTTACTTGTTGTTAAAGAGTTCTGCTATCTAGCTAGGAAGAAATTTCACAAATAAACTATGACAGCCATTCACTCCATGAACATTATTTATATGGTCATTACTCTTACATTGCTCATCTTAATCAACTTGATTCTTGGCTCAACTTGGCAGAAGTTTGACTCAAAAGCACCAAAGAACTCTAAATGACACTCACTAATTGTGGGTTGGTGAAGATGATGTGTCAAATGAATTGAAATGCAACACAGCTGAAAGTCACCCAGAAATGTCTGTGTGTGATTTTCAAGGAAGGATTGGTGAAAATATATTACTCTTATAATTTCATTGTACTACCACTACTATTTTTAAATAAATTTTATCTGGAATTGTTTTTGTATTAAGTTGACCATGTATAGCGCCCCCTTGTGGCCCCCGGGATGCATAGTTCAAAATTGCATTGATATCATAATTGCATTTTTATGAATGAAAAAACAAAAAAACATATTGATACAAAGATCAAATGTATCTATTATTAAGATGCATATATATGATTGCATCAGCACAGCTTGACTATATTTGAATTCTAATAGTATATAAGCATACGCAGCTATTGCAAAATACATAGAATTAAATACAGGCGTTGAGTTTTTTTATTCCAAACTCATAAAGGTAAGAAAATTCATTAGCATTCATTCAGGAATCATCAAATCACCCTGGAGAGCCACACTGGGTCTTGTTTCTTATCAGTAAAAAAAAAAAAAACTGTAGGCAATTTAGCACTTGCAGTCATCCGAACGTGACAGGTAGTTTGAATGAGATTAGTGGAGAAAAGAAGTATTTCTTGGCAGCATTTCTCTCTGGAACCGATTTCTATCGAAGTCGATTACAACTGCCCAGCCTATCCCAGTGTAGCATCAGTTTTCTTTGCTGTTCTTACTGACCCATGGTTCAGCTCCTCATGGAAAAGGGTCTAAGTCTTAGATGGCTTTGGCTTAAAGGTCCCGTATTATGCCCCTTTTCACAAGATGTAAAATAAGTCTCTGATGTCCCCAGAGTGTGTCTGTGAAGTTTCAGCTCAAAATACCCAACAGATCATTTTTTACAGCATGTTTAAATTGTCATTTTTTGGGGCTCAGAAAAACGCGCTGTTTTAGTGTGTGCCCTTTAAATGCAAATAAGCTGCTGCTGGACGACCCAGGGGGCGGAGCTTCATGAGCTGGCGCTCAGTCTCTCAGGACAATTTCATCTCACGGAATGATGATAATATCAGAAACTCTCAGTAATGGTGTTCATTTCGAGTCGGACAATAATGCCTACAGAGTCAGAGTGCTGTATAGAGATGGAAAAGGTATAGTTTAGTAGTTTAATTACGGTTATTATAACGTATTTGTCATCTGCTTGTATGTATCCATTATTTATTAATAGCCTACAAGTCCGCTGTTTCGGACCAGGTCCGAATGATGATCAAACATATACTGATGAGTTTAATAAAGTTTATTGTACATCACACAAAAGATGAAGCGTCAGTTTTACTTCTGAGTAAACACAGTAAGTTATAAGAAGTGCGCAAGTACATAAATGAATTTCGGTAGAGTTGAGGGAGCATTCCTGTGGGCGGAGGTTAGTCAAAAAACTGTTCTAGTGACGTCATTAAAGAAGGAAGTAGAGGGATGTAGTCCAAACGGGCCGTTCGCTGTAGGCGACTTCTGTTAAATAAAATATCTCGCTTGGCATTGAACTTTGAGCTTTATAATTTTACAGATATTATTTATACTCTAACAACAACATTACACACTAACTAAAGTTTGAAACATGGGATCACGAAGAACGGGACCTTTAAAGGAAGCCGATCCTCAGTATCACAGGACGTAGACACACTGATTTGATCGCCTAAATCTCTTCACTGTCCCCACATTTTTTAATGTAAGAGAAAGAATGAGTGAAAGAAATAGTAAGGAAGCGACAAACAAAACCAACATGCAACCAGTTACCCTGCTGGTCAGTGCAATGCAAACATACTCTAGTGAGAAACTCCATTACTGATAATGGTGTGTGTTTGTCAGGGTTCGTACACTTTTTCCAAGGTCAAATTCAAGCACTTTTCAAGCACTTTCCAGGTCCATTTTAAAGCTTTTTCCAGCACCTTACACTACCGTTATCACATCAAAAGAGATAAACAGCCAAATGTTTCATAATAGCAGAGGGCTGCACGATATAGAAGAAAAATGAGATATGCGATAACTCATTAAATAATGCGATATTCAATATGCGATACGATAATGCTTAAAGTGTGTCAAATTAACTTAAATTATCTTTAAAATATCTTTAAAATGATATAACCTACACATACGTGTTTCACATTCTTTTTGTGATAAGAAAATATCCCTACAACTTCAAGACATTGAACATCAGTGTTCTGTAGCATAAGAAGTGTTATTTTAACATCACTGGGGTTTAGGGGTTCAGGTTATCCTACATTAGGTTTATTTAACAACAGAAACTGATTAATCAAATGTAAAAATAAACACTGCTTAGTTTTCACTGAATGAATTAAATATACTGATTCTTATTAAAGCTACAAAAGTTATTCAGCCAAAAGCAGTGAGTGATTTTCTTTGTCTTTTGTTCATGACCCCAGTTATTGCAAGCCGTTGCGATAATATATACATTTGCAATATTTCGATATATTGTGCAGCCCTAATATTTAAGCCAATCAAAAGTTTTATTCTTCAAAATGTATCACTAAGTATATGAATAATATACTTTTCATTATATTAATGTCCAAATATTGCTTACCAGATAATGTGATTTATAGGCTGTAAAACTGAATTAATTTCAAATATGAAGACTTAGAAATATTTGACAGGCCTTCCCGTTTTGGGACACATTCTTTATATAGACAAGGTTTGAACAATATCTGAGTGCACAGGCACCTGCCTGATAAATGTATTTCATTGCCAAGATGTCTTGGGCCAAGACATAACGTTAGCTAATACATTTACTGGAATAGAGCAGTGTAAATATTGCATAGGGCCATCCTAAACCTTACAGTAACAGTATACTTCTTATGACACTGACTGATTTCAGTTCAGCAATCAACGACTGTTGTTATGCACTGGGCTAACGTTTGCAGGTTAATTTGCACGTTACAGTTCTGTAATTTTGGCAATGTTCACTGCATATTCCACAAATGAACATAACGGACATGCAATACTTACATTACATTATCACACCAAGTACTCTCAGTCACTAATGGCCCTTTCAGATAGGACGCGGACCGCGCTGCGCTATGAAATGAAACGTACTCGGTTACTAACGTAACCTCGGTTCTCTCTAGAAGAGGGAACGAGTACTGCGTTGAAAACGCTAGGGGAAAAACTCTTTTTCACGAAATACTGAAGCAAAAAATTATCCTTTAATTTTTGAAATAATGTAAAGCGCATTGCAGCAGCACGCAGCCATGGGCGAGACGGCTCGCTCGCTCATTGGCTGCTCTGCGGCAACTGCATAAGCCTATCGAGCGAGGCCTGTGGTGACGTCAGGCCAATGAGGGCGCTTCGCGCCCTCCTTGCCACTTCCCGCCGAAACGGGCGTGGCTTAGTCCTATAAAAGGAGCTCGAAAAGGCTGATTCACTGATTTTATTCATCGCCGAAGCGAACCAGAGTGAACCGTACGCACGGCCAGAAAACGCAGTACTCGTTCCCTCTTCTAGAGAGAACCGAGGTTACGTTAGCAACCGAGTACGTTCTCTTACGAGAGGTCTCTCGTACTGCGTTGAAAATGCTAGGGGAACCAGTGCAAAACGCCGTGCGTACTGTGATTAATCACCCATAAACCTGGAAACCCAGGATTTATCAAGCATAAATCACTAGAGGGACTCACAGAGAGTCCTGGAACAGGAAGGGAACCCTTCTGCCCCTATATGGTGACGTCCACTGACGCGGTAACATGACATCACATAGACAAGGCGGGGAGCCTGAACTAATGTGGGAATTTGTGGGTCTTACGCAATACTGCCCATATGATAGCCGGCAGCGCACTGCGCTCGCGGCCTCAGAGTCCTAATCAGACCACTGATTTGATTATACCGACAATAGCTTAGCCTGTAGAGCGGGAACCTCTAGGTTATAAAACCTAATAAATGTAGACGGCGAGGCCCAGCCTGCCGCCATACATATGTCTTGTAAGGAAATCCCACTAGACCAAGCCCACGATGAGGCAACGCCTCTCGTGGAATGCGCTCTGACACCCAACGGGCACTGAAGACCCTTGGCAGTGTAAGCTAGCGCTATAGCATCGACTATCCATCTGGACAGGCTTTGTTTCGAAACAGCCATTCCCTTGGAACGTCCACTGAACGAGACAAATAGCTGCTCAGTCTGTCTAAAGACAGAAGAGCGAGACACATAAGCTCTCAGGGTCCTTACAGGGCAGAGAAAACTTGAGTCCCCTTCCTCGTCTGACACCGGCAGGGCAGACAGGGAGATAACCTGAGCCCGAAACGGTGTGTTGAGGGATTTTGGCACATAACCATGCCTAGGTTTGAGTATGACTCTCGAGTCACCTGGCCCAAACTCTAAGCACGCAGCGCTCACCGAGAGCGCGTGCAGGTCACCTACGCGCTTAACTGAAGCGAGAGCCAACAGAAACACTGTTTTGAATGACAGATGTTTGAGGCTAGTCGTTTGGATGGGCTCGAAAGGGGGACCTTTCATGGCCTCCAAAACTGTAGAGAGGTCCCACATAGGGACTGAAGGAGGTCTGGGAGGATTCAGCCTCCTAGCTCCCCTGAGGAAGCGGATGACTAGATCGTTCCTCCCTAATGACTGACCGAGCGTTGTTTCAGAAAACGCTGTGATAGCCGCCACATAGACTTTGAGCGTGGAAGGGGCTCTGCCCTTATCCAACAGCTCCTGTAGGAAGGAGAGAACCTCCGTCACCTCACAATCGAGGGGTGAAAGACCCCGAGCCGTGCACCAGCTGGAGAATACTGACCACTTTGAGGCGTAAAGCCGTCTAGTTGACGGTGCTCTAGCCTGAGTGATAGTGTTCAGCACCCCCACTGAGAGATCAGCGGGTACCCGTTGAGCGCCCACACGTGGAGGGACCACAATTCCGGGTGAGGATGCCAAATCGAACCCCTGGCCTGCGAGAGGAGGTCCCTCCTCAATGGCACTGGCCACGGGGCAGTGTCTGCTAGCTGCATCAGGACTGGGAACCATGGCTGGTTCATCCAGAGCGGCGCTACGAGCAGCACTGAGCATTTTGTTTCCCTGATCCATTCTAACACCTGAGGCAGGAGGGAGACGGGGGGAAAAGCGTAGAGCAGACAGCGCGGCCACGTTCGGGACAGCGCGCTCTCGCTCTTGGAAAAGAACGCGGGGCAGTGAGCGTTTTCGTGGGACGCGAACAGGTCCACCTCCGCTCTGCCGAATCTCTCCCACAACAGCTGGACTGTTTGCGGGTGTAGAGACCATTCGCTCGTAGGAACGTTGTTCCTGGACAGTCTGTCTGGACCCAGATTCTGGATCCCTGGCACATGCACTGCTCTCAGCGAGCGCAAGTTGCGCTGAGCCCATAACAGGAGGCGTTCCGCCAGCCTGTACAGGTTTAAGGATGTGAGACCGCCCTGGCGATTTATATAGGACACCACAGACATGTTGTCCGAACGGACTAAGACGTGTTGGTCCTTGATTTGGGGACGAAAACGCGTCAGCGCGTTGTCCACTGCCATCATTTCCAGGCAGTTGATATGTTGGAGCTTTTCGCGTTCTGACCACAGGCCGAAAAACGCTCTGCCCTCGAGCAGCGCTCCCCATCCCGATGTGGAGGCGTCTGTCGACACCACTATCACTCTCGAGGAAGTCCCCAGGCTTACACCTGATTGGTACCAGTCGCTCGTCTTCCAAGGTTTTAGAGCTTCCACACAGCTCTGATTGACCCTGAGACGCAGCCAACCGGATGCCCACGCTCTGCGCGGTACTCGCTCTTTCAACCAGAACTGCAGAGGGCGCATGCGGAGCAAGCCCAGCTGGAGAACTGATGATGCTGAGGCCATAAGACCTAGCATCCTCTGAAATTTCCTGAGCGTGACGGTCGCGCCGCAGCGAAAAAGTTTCGCCGTGCGCTGAATGTCTAGCACGCGCTGTGGTGACAGCCACGCTATCATAGACTGTGAGTCCAGAACTGTGCCCAGAAACGAAGTCGTTTGACTGGGGTTCAGCGAACTCTTCGTCCAGTTGACTCTGAGACCAAGATTCTCGAGGTGATCGAGTAAAATGGCCCTGTGCTCCACGAGCTCTGATCGCGATTGAGCTAGAATCAGCCAGTCGTCCAAATAGTTCAGCACTCACATGCCTCTGAGCCTGAGAGGTGCGAGCGCTGCGTCCATGCACTTCGTAAATGTACGAGGTGCCAGGGATAAGCCGAACGGCAGGACTGTATACTGGTATGCCTGGCCCTCGAAGGCGAATCTCAAGTATCGCCTGTGACGTGACGCTATCTGTATTTGAAAATACGCGTCCTTCAGATCTATCGACATGAACCAGTCTCCTCTGCGAATTTGCGCGAGGATTTTCCTGGTCGTGAGCATTCTGAAACTGCGTTTCATTAATGCTTTGTTCAGCTGTCTTAGATCCAGTATGGGTCTGAAACCCCCGTCTTTCTTGGGAACCAGAAAATATCTGCTGTACAGCCCCTCTTCGCTTTGAGCTTGAGACACAGGCTCTATAGCCCCTTTGCTCATCAGTTTTGATATTTCGGCGCGAAGTAGGTGTGCTACTTCTGAATTCACCGTAGTCTCGACGCGCGCTTTGGAGCGGCGAAGACGTCGATAAAACTGTAGCGAGTAGCCTCTCTTTATAATGCCTAGCACCCATCCCGAAACCCCTGGAAGCGCTGCCCATGCGTCCGCATGGATGGCTAAGGGTTGGATGCGAAGCGCGCTCTGTTCGTCGGGCGACAGAGGTGCTTCGGTGTGCTGCAACATAGGCGCAATGCCTGTGACATTCGAGGCGGGGGGCGCGCTGATCACAGCGGGCAGAACGCTCGTCCTCAACCCGACTACGGTGCTTAACCGAGTGAGGGAGGGCTGAGCGGGTCCCAAAGGACTCATGGTGTCTGTGAGTAAGTGTGAGCGCGGGGAAGCGGGCACATTTACTGCTTTGGACGCGCTGTCTGCCTGGGCAGAGCGAGCGCGCACAGGTTTCGTTTTTACAGAAACCCTGTGACATGTGTGACATAGTGTTTGTGGGCACTGGGAAGTGGGCACGTTTACTATGTTGTTTGCGCGATCTACCTGAGTCGATTTTATGGCCACTTTTAAGGGCTGTGCTTGTGTGTAGGGATGGGCACTGGGCAGTGGGCATCAGCACTACATTTATTGCACCATCGGCCGTGGCCGGGATACCAGAAAATACACTCTTTACAGGATTTATCTGGGTAGCCGTAAAAATGGCTTTTGTGTGCAGGCAAGCGGGCAACTGTACGGGCTTGCGCGTTGCAGAAGACGCTGAGACAGTCGCAATTCCTGGAACTGAAACAGCGGCGCGCTTGGGTGAGAGTTCGGCCGCAGCGGGACTCACACACCGGCGCTTTCCTAGGCATGCTAGGATGTCTTCGGGGCTTCCGGTTTCACCGCAATCCTCGGCCGTGGCCCACGCGGAGTGGGGCGACGGTTGGCAGAGCGAGAGCGGGGCCTCGAGCTGCGTTGCTGTCGGTGTTGCGATGAAGGGGGGCCGGTTTAGCACGACTCGCTGAAGAGCTAGAGCGCTTCAGAAGGAAGTGCTTAAAGGCTTGAGACGCTTTCTGGACCTCGGCGAATCTCTCTATGAACTCGTTGACAGAGGATCCGAAGAGGCCAGCAGAAGACAGTGGGGCGTCGAGGAACGCGGTGCGCTCAGACTCAGCCATATCCGAGAGCGTTAACCACAGGTGTCTCTCAGCTACAGTGGCGGAAGCCATACACCGTCCCATGGCCTGTGCAGCGGACTTAGTAGCGCGGAGAGAGAGATCCGAAGCGCTTCTTAAGTCCGAGAGACAGATCGCATCAGGTCCCATCTCGTCCAGCTTGCGGAGGAGATCTCCCTGGAAGATCTGCAGTGTAGCCATGGTGTGTAGCGCAGACGCAGCCTGCCCAGCGGCGGAAAAGATTCGCGCGAGCAGCGTCGACGTCATGCGGCAGGCTTTGGATGGCAACACCGGTTTCGTCCGCCGTCCAGCAGAGGGCGGGCAAAGATGGGTCGCTATCGCCTGTTCCACCGGCGGAAGCGAATGGTAGCCTCTGTTTTTAGCATCGTCTAGAGTAGCGAATGCTGGTGAAACAGACGAACGTGTTCGGGCTCAGGAAGAAAGGGGGCGGGCTTGGATTCCGGAGAAGTGCGCTCACCAGGGAGAAAGCTACCATCCAGTCGAGTCCGAGAAGGGGGCTCCGGAGCGGACCACTCAAGGCCGAGGCTCGCCGCGGCCAGCGAGAGTACGCGCATCAGCTCCCTCTCGATGTTAGCTCTTCTGTTAGGTGTACGAGCAGGAAGCGCGAGATCCGCAGAGCTCGCCCAGTCTTCGCTGCCCGAGGCTAACAGAGAGCACGAGTCATCATCCCCCGACGCGGCTTTAGAATCAACTTCCTCTGCTGAGGCGGCGGCAGACAGCGGTCGCTGAGCATCAGGAAGTGATCCAGGCGAAACCGGTGAAGCAGGCGGGCGAACCGGCGAGCTTAGTCGGGCTGGAGAAGGCTCCGGGACCCGCTGAGAGCGGCGCTTCTTACGGCGCAGCAGTGCAGCGGGAGATGCAGGCTCGGAGAATACTGCCAGGCGAGTCCTCAGAGTCACCATAGGCATAAGCTCGCAGTGAGGGCAGCCGCCGTCAGCGAGCGCGAGCGCTGCATGGTCTTCACCCAGGCAGGAGACACAGATGACATGACGGTCTCCCTCGCTGAGTGGGGCTCGGCACGAGCCGCATTTTGAAGGCATCTTGAAAAAGACGCGAGCTCTTTTACGAGTGTGTTGCAGGGCGAACACACACACACACAGAGAATATAACAGAAAAGGATATGGGCGCCGGAAAGCGCAGCAGGAACGGCAGTCGAAGGCGGCGTGGGCCAGCAGCTTCCGTAAGTGACTCGTCCCGCTGAAGTGCTTCTCAGACGACGCGTTGCTTCTTCTCGTGATCCAACGATGCGTGAGCTTCGCTGAAGAGATGAAAAATCAGTGAATCAGCCTTTTCGAGCTCCTTTTATAGGACTAAGCCACGCCCGTTTCGGCGGGAAGTGGCAAGGAGGGTGCGAAGCGCCCTCATTGGCCTGACGTCACCACAGGCCTCGCTCGATAGGCTTATGCAGTTGCCGCAGAGCAGCCAATGAGCGAGCGAGCCGTCTCGCCCATGGCTGCGTGCTGCTGCAATGCGCTTTACATTATTTCAAAAATTAAAGGATAATTTTTTGCTTCAGTATTTCGTGAAAAAGAGTTTTTCCCTTAGTGTTTTCAACGCAGTACGAGAGACCTCTCGTAAGAGAATCGATATATTTCAATGGCTTGCGCCGCGCGACTCGATCCAAAGCGGAGCTCAGCGAGCTCGCGCGCACGCCGCGGTCAAAGTTAAAAATAGTTCAACTGTTGCCGCTGCGTGGCCAATAAAAACGGTGCATCCAAACAACTGCGGAAATCAAAATGAAAACTCCGCCTACTTTTGCTCTGGCCAGCGTTAACGCAAATCAATCTGTATCTGATTCTGAAGGGCTACATTTTTTTTCTCCATTTAATAAAGAACTATTTCGTCAGAAAGATATTTCTTGTGAAAGAAATACAGTTACAAATTCAAGCATTTTCAAGCATTTTATCCAAAATTCAAGCACTTTTCAAACCTTGAAAACACAACATCAAAATTCAAGCACTTTCAAGGATTTCAAGCACCCGTACGAACCCTGGTTTGTGCCGGCTGTTGAAGAATCAGCATGGCTAATTGACCTTGCTGAGTCTCAGCAGGCTGTGGGCTCCGTGTCAGCAGAGCAGGGAAGGACATTATCTGATTTCACATAGTTTGATGCGCTCAATGACACGCAGAATGATTGTTGCTCCTGTGAAATCATACAACAAATATTCAGAGAATGAGGGCAAGAGAAATATATCCGAGAAAGTGAAATGGTGTTTCAGATTAATAATGGATATGCTGTATAGCATAGCTTTCAAACGTACAGGACATCTCCAGGATTGTGCAATGGCTGTATATCAAGAATTCAATAAATCTATATTTTATTTCCCAGTACTTTTAATCCTACTACACATAGGACTTCTGGAAGCGCTTATTACTCCCGGTACGCTGTGCTTTGCCTTGAAAGGTGTAAATTGATCTGTTGCCTTCAGGATTTAAGGTGAGAATGATTGAAAGTACTGCAGATGAGTCCCTTTCCAGATATAGCCGAGCAGACTGGTCTTTGAATCTTTCTCAGATGGAAAGATGATGACATTCTGAGACAAACAACATTTAGATAGAACCAAAATGCTGTGTCCATCCATTTTCTTAAGATCAGGTGAAATAAGGTGATTAACTTTGTGATTGGCTCGGCACACTACTTTATAGACTGTCAGTATTTCAACACATTCACTTTGAGGAAAGACAGTTTTGCATTCCCTAATGTATAGAATTGAGTAAGAGAAAAAAATGCACATCAATGCAACGAGGATCAACAAAAGACATTTACAATATAGCAAACTAATTAAGTACAGAAGAAAACTGGATGTGAACTGAATTAATAGAATATAGCTCACTTTATTTGCTAGTGTTGTTTATTATTGTAAACTAGAGTGTAAAATTTAAAAGGGAATGAATTTCCTTAATGGAATCGGTCATGCTTGACATGATGTTGCAACTCAATTCAGCCAATTTAGTTGCAAGAAAACACTTTTTTTTTTTTTTTTTGATGAACTCTCATATATTCAGCTCCCACAGATGGTGGATAACTGATGCTACACTGGGATAGGCTGGGCAGTTGTTATCGACTTCGATAGAAATCGGTTCCAGAGAGAAATGCTGCCAAGAAATACTTCTTTTCTCCACTAATCTCATTCAAACTACCTGTCACGTTCGGATGACTGCAAGTGCTAAATTGCCTACAGTTTTTTTTTTTTTACTGATAAGAAACATGTGTGATAAAAAAAAGACCCAGTGTGGCTCTCCAGGGTGATTTGATGATTCCTGAATAAATGCTAATGAATTTTCTTAACTATGAGTTTGGAATAAAAAAATCTACGCCTATATTTAATGCTATGTATTTTGCAATAGCTGCTTATGCTTATATACTATTAGAATTAAAATATACTCAAGCTGCTGATGCAATCATATATATGCATCTTAATAATAGATACATTTGATCTGTGTATCAATATGTTTTTTTTGTTTTTTCATTCATAAAAATGCAATTATATCATCAATGCAATTTTGAACTATGCATCCCGGGGGCCACAAGGGGGCGCTATACATGGTCAACTTAATACAATTTTGTTTTTTTAAATGTATTTAAAAATAGTAGTGGTAGTACAATGAAATTATAAGAGTAAAATATTTTCACCAATCCTTCCTTGAGAATCACACACAGACATTTCTGGGTGACTTTCAGCTGTGTTGCATTTCAATTCATTTGACACATCATCATCATCACTCTTCACCAACCCACAATTAGTGAGTGTCATTTAGAGTTCTTTGGTGCTTTTGAGTCAAACTTCTGCCAAGTTGAGCCAAGAATCAAGTTGATTAAGATGAGCAATGTAAGAGTAATGACCATATAAATAATGTTCATGGAGTGAATGGCTGTCATAGTTTATTTGTGAAATTTCTTCCTAGTTAGATAGCAGAACTCTTTAACAACAAGTAAACATTAACATTCTGGTGCCAGCTAACAGTAATTAGTTGATAAAATAGCTTGACGGGGTAATTTTCAAAGAATTTGGCACATCAACACCAAACTCAAGTGTTTACTCGAACAAAGGCTTGAAATGTGTCTGTGGTGACATTTCTGCAAAATTACGTTGCTTGTTACACATTTCATGGCACTTTTTTTTTTAAAGTGAAATGTCCAGTGAGTGTCTTTAAAACCAAATACATTTTTGTCCCAAAATAGAAGACCGTGAATGTGGTAAAAAGAAAAAAAAAAAAAAATGCTGTACGCATCTTGGCAGTATGGAAATGTCCAGTGAGTTGCGCAAAATTTGTTATGCTCTGTTACGTTTGAACATAATGTACCCTAAACCTAACTGATAAAACACACAAAACTTTTTTTGTGAAAAAATAAATAAATAATGGATTTACTGAAGCAACCATGCCATTTTTGCCTGCTTCTACAAGTCTGTGATGTCTAACAGGTCACTTGCATTGATTTAGGTCCTACTTTGCCCAAATTAAAAAGCTTATTACAAAGTGGTTTGTGTTTCATTAGCAATGGAATCATATTTGGGCGTCCTTGACATCAAAAAGTTTGAAAACCCTTCATTAAAGTATAAAAACCCTGCAGTATTAGCAGTAAATCACTGATGTATGTTTCGTTGTTTTATTTGTGCTGTTGTTAGCCTGAAGATCATACACGGCTGACTCTTTCAGAACGGATCATGACAGGTTCTCCACACACCCATACCTGATGTACATTTTACAGATTTCTGTAATGATGTATCATCCAGCCGCTGACAGCTTCTCTCGACCCGCCCCCACACTACCAGCACTATCCTGCCCTCTGAATCACAGGTATCTGAACCCAGAGTCCTCGACAAGAATGGATTTTCCTATTCCAATTTTATTTACTTTTTTCAATTAAATTATTTTTTCCCAATGAAAACTTAATGGTGGTATTACCTTGCACTGTTTTCACTAGCTAGTGAAAACAGTGCAAGGTAATACCAATGTTGCAGAGAATAAGGAGCAAGATTTTTATACCCTAGTTTTATACCCTCTGCAACATTTTATTTGCAGAGTGGAGACTCTGTGCCTTGCAAGGTCACTAAGTCTATTGGCCTATAAAAAAAACATAACATTGAGAATGTTTGGGAGAAAAACTTCCTAAAACTAAATTGTAGAAAATAGGCACTAGCATCCAGTCAGCTATCTTTTTGACTGATATCAATTTTGCTATTATTAACAACATTACATGAGTTGGCTGGTACAGTAAATTAAAGTGATAATTTAATTCAGGAGTGATGCTGTTAAATTTCGATTCTAAAGTGTTAAAAAAGTAACATTATTTCCTTTTTGGACCATCATTTTTCACTTTAAATATAGCAGTTGGTCAAAATGATCATTTAATTTTAGTTGAAGAAATAATACACATCGTTTCAAAGCAGCTTTACAGAAAATCATGATGTTATTGTTTTTTTCATACCTTCCTTATGGTCACATTTAGCAGATTTGAGCTGTTTACATTTTGCAAAGATATAAACAATCAAGCAGCTAAGATTTGCTATGTATAGTAAATATTGCTTTATGTAATGGGCAAAGTTGGATATACTAATATATCCAATTTCATATAGAGCTGTGCGATAATATAGTTCACATTTTCACAATCAACATTTAGTTTCCCAGTAAGGATCACTTTTTAAAGTGTAAGATATAGGGTCAATTATTATTCATCTCATTCTTCTATTGATTCACAATACTGTATAAAGGAAGGTTTCTGATTGCAGTGAGATATTGACGATTGTTTTCATAGGTTAACATTGTTCAAGCATTCATTGGTAGTTGCTTGCTGGTTTGGCAAACATCTCATGATTACGAATGCACACAGAAAGACCCGAGGTCAAAAAATTTGCATTAACAAAAAATATTGTGATGCTTCAAGAAATGAGACTGCAAATTTATTTCTCATAATTCTCCATGTTTGCAATTTGTTAACTGATTTATTGGAAAATATGCCATTTTTTATACTTAGCTCCAGCTATAATTGTAAAACTCATCTACTATCTTGCTAATCTTTAATAATAAAACTAATTTATCTATCACAGCCATAAAAATCAAAAGCAGCATTTCACACTATACTGGGTCTCTTCTTCCCTCTGGCCTAAATTAACCGTTATCAAGATGGTGGGGTTTTTTCTCATCAGCCTTGAGAGGAAGCAAGACCATCTGTGGGAGCTGAATATATGAGAGTTCATCAAAAAAAAAAAATTGTTTTCTTGCAACTAAATTGGCTGAATTGAGTTGCAACATCATGTCAAGCATGACCGATTCCATTAAGGAAATTCATTCCCTTTTAAATTTTACACTCTAGTTTACAATAATAAACAACACTAGCAAATAAAGTGAGCTATATTCTATTAATTCAGTTCACATCCAGTTTTCTTCTGTAATTAATTAGTTTGCTATATTGTAAATGTCTTTTGTTGATCCTCGTTGCATTGATGTGCATTTTTTTCTCTTACTCAATTCTATACATTAGGGAATGCAAAACTGTCTTTCCTCAAAGTGAATGTGTTGATAAAGTATGCGTCTATAAAGTAGTGTGCCGAGCCAATCACAAAGTTAATCACCTTATTTCACCTGATCTTAAGAAAATGGATGGACACAGCATTTTGGTTCTATCTAAATGTTGTTTGTCTCAGAATGTCATCATCTTTCCATCTGAGAAAGATTCAAAGACCAGTCTGCTCGGCTATATCTGGAAAGTGACTCATCTGCAGTACTTTCAATCATTCTCACCTTAAATCCTGAAGGCAACAGATCAATTTACACCTTTCAAGGCAAAGCACAGAGTACTGGGAGTAATAAGCGCTTCCAGAAGTCCTATGTGTAGTAGGATTAAAAGTACTGGGAAATAAAATATAGATTTATTGAATTCTTGATATACAGCCATTGCACAATCCTGGAGATGTCCTGTACGTTTGAAAGCTATGCTATACAGCATATCCATTATTAATCTGAAACACCATTTCGCTTTCTCGGATATATTTCTCTTGCCCTCATTCTCTGAATATTTGTTGTATGATTTCACAGGAGCAACAATCATTCTGCGTGTCATTGAGCGCATCAAACTATGTGAAATCAGATAATGTCCTTCCCTGCTCTGCTGACACGGAGCCCACAGCCTGCTGAGACTCAGCAAGGTCAATTAGCCATGCTGATTCTTCAACAGCCGGCACAAACACACACCATTATCAGTAATGGAGTTTCTCACCAGAGTATGTTTGCATTGCACTGACCAGCTGGTTGCATGTTGGTTTTGTTTGTCGCTTCCTTACTATTTCTTTCACTCATTCTTTCTCTTACATTAAAAAATGTGGGGACAGTGAAGAGATTTAGATGATCAAATCAGTGTGTCTACGTCCTGTGATACTGAGGATCGGCTTCCTTTAAGCCAAAGCCATCTAAGACTAAGACCCTTTTCCATGAGGAGCTGAACCATGTGTCAGTAAGAAGAGCAAACAAAACCACAAGTCTTGCTTCCTCTCAAGGCTGATGAGAAAAAAACCCACCGTCTTGATAACGGTTAATTTAGGCCAGAGGGAAGAAGAGACCCAGTATAGTGTGAAATGCTGCTTTTGATTTTTATGGCTGTGATAAATAAATGAGTTTTATTATTAAAGATTAGCAAGATAGTAGATGAGTTTTACAATTATAGCTGGAGCTATATGAAAAATGGCATATTTTCCAATAAATCAGTTAACAAATTTCATACATGGAGAATTATGAGAAATACATTTGCAGTCTCATTTCTCGAAGCATCACAATATTTTTTGTTAATGCAAATTTTTTGACCTCGGGTCTTTCTGTGTGCATTCGTAAGCATGAGATGTTTGCCAAACCAGCAAGCAACTACCAATGAATGCTTGAACAATGTTAACCTATGAAAACAATCATCAATATCTCACTGCAATCAGAAACCTTCCTTTATACAGTAATTGTGAATCAATAATAATTGACCCTATATTTTACTCTTTAAAATGTGATCCTTACTGGGAAACTAATGTAAATGTTGATTGTGAAAAAACTATATCAATCGCACAGCTCTCTCTCTCTATATACCCATATATATACACAATTACATAAAGCAATATTTACTATACATGTACATAGCAAATCTTAGCTGCTTGATTGTTTATATCTTTGCAAAATGTAAACAGCTCAAATCTGCTAAATGTGACTATAAGGCCTAATGAAGGTATGAAAAAAACCAATAACATCATGATTTTCTGTAAAGCTGCTTTGAAACGATGTGTATTATTTCTTCAACTAAAATTAAATTATCATTTTGACCAACTGCTATATTTAAAGTGAAAAATGATGGTTTTCAAAAAATGACTGTACCAGCCAACTCATGTAATGTTAATAATAGCAAAATTGGTATCAGTCAAAAAGATAGCTGATTGGATGTGAGTGCCTATTTTCTACAATATAGTTTTTCTCACAAACATTAGCAATGTTATGTTTTTTTTTTTAATAGGCCAATAGACTTAGTGACCTTGCAAGGCACAGAGTCTCCACTCTGCAAATAAAATGTTGCAGAGGGTATAAAACTAGGGTATAAAAATCTTGCTCCTTATTCTCTGCAACATTGGTATTACCTTACACTGGTAATACCTTACCTTACACCTCGCACTAAAATCTCCCTGTGTTTGTCAGTGAGTGAAAAAGAGAGAAAAATATACCAAATTGGCTAATGCATTTATTTTTTCCAGCCAAAATTAAACACACATAATGACTTCCGGAGTGCAAACCTCCAAGGAGGACTTGTGAAAGGCCGTTTCACAGTTTTAAAGTTGAGTTCACAACTCATTTTTTACCCACTTTGCTCACGTACAAACAGAGGACGTAGCAAACACTTTGCAAAACATTTTGTGGGCCTGGTAAAAGGAGGACATTCTATAAACTGGCTGAGAGAAAATAAGTGGAAGAAAGTTAAGAGATAACATTAGAGCAATGTCATACGAAGGAGGCGAGAGCAGCGCCTGAAATGAATATTCATGCTTCTCAGGCTTCAATGGGACTTCAACATCATAGACTTCCCATTCCTGCTTCCTTTAGCTCTTTCGAGCTGATAAGCGTCTCACAACTCTAGCCGGTCCCCACGGTTGCCACGGAGATTCCCAGCCTCTCCTGAGCACTAATCCGCTGCTTCCAGAGGATGCTGGGGGGCCTGAGCCCCCACTCTCACTCCAAGCTTCTTGATCCAAGCTCTAATTCCGCGTGTAATTTCATTAAAGTGAAGCGCATCTGCTTACCCCAGGAGAGACTGTTCTGGAAATGATTTGGGGCTCTTACATGTCTCCTGTGATATGCACACACAAACTGAATTATATTGTCATGCAAAACACCTGGCCTACTTGGTATACAATCTACATGTTTTGTGTTAAACAAAAGCCATTCTTGCTTTTGTTGCAAAAATTGCGTAGGTAAAAATAGCACTGAGCAGGTTTGACGCCCTCTTCACACTGCAGTGCTCGATTTGGATTGACTTTTGACTCCGACTGAGCTTCTCCTGCTTCAGTAATCATGAACATTGAGGTGAGAGGGCTACAGACCCAATGTTGAGCTTCCACATCTGATTGCTACAGACCCAATGTTGAGCTTCCACATCTGATTGCTTCACAGGAAGCAATGTCTGAACCCACACAACAAAACTACCAGCAAGGTCTCCTACACTTACTCAGTCTGTAACCATGACGACTGCCTGCACCATCATTGTGTAAATCTATTTTTTTCTTAAGAGCTTTTGATTTTCAAACTGCACATCATGAAAATGAGAGCTGATGAGGAGAGGATGTGCTCTTGTGCTCTATCATTGAGGCTAAGTGTATACTTGCCTTGTGCTAAACAGTGTGAAGCCTACCGAGGCAGCATTATATGGGACCATGTACTTCAGGAAGAATGTAATCCCAGAATTCATTATGACTAAAAAATAAAAAATAAAAATCCAACATTCAATCAGGCTGATGGCCGATTGAAGCCGGTGGCGTGATTGACGGTGAGCGACACCTGCGCGGCGCACAGGTCTCGTATCTCTCACGAAAGCATAAAAGGAGGAGAAACGATCGTGAAAGATGAGAGAGGACCAGGTCTGGACTATTTTATTTGATGTTTTGTTTTATGTTTTATTATGTGTGGCGGAAGTCGACCGTGAGGGGCTGCCGTCTTTACTTTCATTTTGTATTTATTTATTAAAATCTTTAAATGTTCGCCGGTTCCCGCCTCCTCCTTCCTACAACATCTAACCTCGTCATTCTCTAAAGGGCACAGCTGATTGGTTCCCGCTGTATCAACAGCCAATGAGCTCGCTGCTCATCATTCAAATACCTGCCTATCGTTTGCTGTAGCAGTTATAGCACGCTTTCAGAAACCCTCCATCTTCCCCAGCTCCACCTGTATAGATCTTCTACAGGGTGATTCATGTATGCTTGCACAGAAGCAGCACGTCTTATTTGCTCACAGCAGCATGTCTTGTATGTATTGGCAGTGGCAAGTTCCTTACTTGCTCTGCAGCAGCAGCAATAACCAACAGCAGCAGCAGCAAAGCAGATCTATTCCTCCAAGACAAAACACATTAGCCCCTTTCACACAGCAGTCCCTGTAAATTACCGTAAACTTACCAGAATGACTTAATGACCGGTAAATACACAAATATGCTGTTCACACAAGCAACTTCCCTTATTGGTAAATTGCCAGAACCAATTTTTGAACAGGTATTTTTGAAAGGGTCCTGTTCACACATGATCTCTTACCGGTAATTTACCAGTAAAGACTATGTATGAAAGGGGCTATTAACATAATCATATTCATTCATTACCATGCCATACTCTCAGAGAGTTGTCATGACAGAACTATATTTTACTGCTGATGTCCCTGCCATTTTGACTGTTTATGTATTAGCATTCAGGTGGTATAAGTGGGAGTTCCCAGAAAATTCTGAGTTCACAAGTTGTAATTATGAGTTCTGTGAAGATGTAAAAGCTTTTTACAAGTCAGAATCTTGTCATTACAATGATTCTGACATGGTGTAAATGCAGCGCACAGTTAGCATAGCTAAATTCCATGCTAACAATTTAAATTAATTGTCAGTTGAGTCTTCTTTGTGGAATGCTATTTGTGTGGCATTTAAACTTGCTGCCTATGTAGAGTGTTCCAAGTCTGTCACTTACTGTTAAACGTATACAGGCAGAGGCAGCTTACTAGATTAGCTACTCCAGCAAGTTTCTGAGAAGATATGCTTAAGTCATAATCATACGAGTAATTAAAAAGGGTTCCTTTTGAAACCAGACTAGTTCAAAGAAAAATCACACCTTTTATCATTCTTGACATTTCCTCAAGACACACTGTTAACAGCAAACATTTTGTTCCATTGATGCTAAAGTAGATAAATGATAGATATCTCAGAGGACCAGAAAGCTGCAACAGTCTAAAGTATCTATCAAGGCTACATAACTGAAGTCAGTGCTTGCAGGCGGAGTTCATTAATTTATTTTCTCTTAGGGAATGGACTCTCTGTGTACTTCCTCTCAGGGGGCTTTTACAGAAGACTCCATTCAACACATTACCATCTCTAGTACTAATGGTGGTTTATTGCCTCAATCTTGAAAGTGAGACAACTAAAATCATAAAATGGGACTGACTTGACGCTGTTAACATGCTTGATAGGTCTTGTCTAATCTAGTCATTGATGATATAAATAATACCTCATTGAATGTGCCGCATGGTGATTTAGTGTGTAGCGAAAGTCTACTTCAGAGAAACTTTCACTCTAGAGACACTTCATTGTGTGCTTTATATAGAGCTTAAATACCCCATCAAATGTGCTGACGCAGTGTGTAGCAAAAGACTCTAGAGACTCTGAAGTGTATATAGCTGAAATTCAGGATAGCTCCCATTAGGCCTGAGTTCAAATGCCCCCGCATAGAGTAAAACGTCATGCTGAGGTAAATGTGCAATTTGCCTGTACAAAATACAGCAGTCTAATAATTCTACCAGCAGTGCAACAGCTGGTTTTGTCATGCTTCACAGCTGCATGGTTTTCTTTCGACTGAGCTTAAGCTACCCACCTAAACTCCATTCCCACGGGTTTTTGCTGTCTATGTTAAGGAAAGCATTTCCAGCAACATGAATTTATATGTATATGGTTTACATGACATGACTGACACATAGCCTAGATCTGTCCTTGACTGAATAATAATGAGATGCTTCAAATACATTTATAACTGGCAGGTAGTTGGAAGCTCAAAGGGTTTGAAAATAAACTGCTTGTACTGTAGTTCCACTGGTTCCTGCACTGCGGTAATTTGTTATCTGAAACAAGGTTACTTTCAAATCCCCCAATAATTATGTTGAAAGTACTGTCAGTCAAATCCTTCCCTGTAGAGATGCATAAGAGTCTGCCTGTGCTGGTTAATTTGACACTTTTTACTTTCAGAAAAGTTTTTCTTTTTCTTCTGTTTTGTACTATGTAGAAGTAAAAGTTATTTACTGCCACAGTAACAATACATATTTTTCAAATATGACATCTGAATTTTACTCTAACATTTTATAAAAAACAAATCCTTTCTCATGATTTCAAACAGAAGAAACAGAGAAGCACTCTGAGAGACTAAATTCCTTGGCTAATCATTATTTTTAGTCAATTTTTCTCTGTGAATCTGTTGAACTTGTTAATGATTTTATTCATTTTCAAATCGGGTGCTTCCGATTGCAGCTGTTCTAGAATCAGCAACATGATTCAAATGATTCTAGAGAACAACTAAGTGAACTGGTCATGTATGATCTGAGTTGTCCTTATTATCCTTTGAGCCCGAATGTGCAGAAGATTAGACTGACAGCACAAAATGTAAATTACAAATGTCAAATTTTAGTATTGTTCATAGTAATTGAAAATCATATTTAGGTTACACATCACTGCATGTAGTAATTTTATGGAAATGCTTGAATATGGACATTCACATTTGTGTATCACCATGGGGTCAGGCTACTTTAGGTAGGCTAATAAGTAAGGCATCTGAGTTTTGTTTTATAAAGACTAAGGGACTCAGCAGTTATTTGGAAAATTGTTTGAGATGGTGACTGAGTTTTACTCTGCCCTGAGGGTATACATATCTCTTTTTTGGAAAAACAAAGCATTAAATTATGGATTAGATTAGATGCAGCATACACTTTGATCAATAGATTCAATCAACCTCAAACTAAATCCCATAAAGTGTGAAATACCATTTGCATATTTAACATGGTTTCAAATAATTTCTCAAATCCAAACATATTTTCTTGCCAGAAGTGTGATATTTATTGCAGATTGCATGTGGATTCAGAAATGTCTAGTTGTGGAAACTTGTCGAGGTTTTTACGGTCTACTGGAATGAATTAAGAAAAACAGAAGAAAATAAGTTAAGAAAAACAATTGAAAGAAATAGGACGAGGGATAATGACTAATGATGTTATATAGACACTGGTTGCTTTGAGTATTTAATAGTTTGCCTGCTTCTGCAACCCTCGGATGACCTCGCCTTACTTTGCTATGTGGTGATTGTCAAAAACACTAATTAGTTACAAAATGACTTCCTCTTATCAGTGTGATCACACCAAATGTCTCTCCGTGACTGAAGCCTCAGCCTGTGGTCTGCAGCAGTCTATGACAGCCTTGGCAGATAACAGTGTTTTCTTTACGGTTTCCTTCAAACAGTAGTGTGCCATGATTTAACCAACTAGCTGTGTCTCAGCAGACTTAGGAAAGATAAGATCATTCAGTGTTTAAATAGTTCTAAAAATGGTCAGAGAAAGACAGTTTTAGGAATCCACAATGCTTTCTTCATTGGCTCTCTGAAGATCTAATCTAGTGTGTTAAATGACAGTGTAGAGATTCTGTTCTAACCACCAAACACTGAGAGAAAACTGCTGAATTTGGAACTGCAAACTACTCTTACTACTTTTCCCATATCTTTCTATGGAAGAAATAGTAAGAGTAGTATGCAGTTCAGATATCAGCAAATGTGTTCCATATTACACACATATTACATCTCTTCAATCAGAGATACCAACATATCTACATAAGATATCTACTTATGTGGGTGTACTTTAACTATGGACGCTTTTGACCTTGTGGACTTTCAGAAAATAAACATCCTTAAAACACACAATCAAAATTACAATTAGTCTAATTTCTCTGTTTTTGTCATTTTTCTGAACAAACAAATGTCATTACCACCACATCTCAAATTATGGACTGTGTTGATAGCATCCTTTGGTGGATTTTTTTTTTTTTTTGTAATAAATTACTTCTTACTCTTGCTATGGCTAATTTCATAACTATCACTTTATGTACCCTAAATACACACAAATAAAAACAGATTTACATAAATCTATTATTAGACATGCCCCATCCATCTTTGCTTTTAAATCCTATCTTAAAACATTTATTCTCCCTGACTTTTATCATTCCCTAACTATGTTATTTTGGGTTTCTTTTACATATAGATGATTGTCTATTTTTTCCTACCATGTCTTTTTTAATTCATTGTGATACTTTTATTCACTGTACAGCACTTTGGTCAACCTCAGTTGTTTTTAAATGTGCTCTTTAAATAACTATTGATTGATTGATTGATACATAAATTAACATGATTTAAAAATTACAGCTTGGTTGGAAATGACAATCATTAAAATTGTCTTGAATACTTAGATTTTAATTTTTTGGGGGTCTCATTTCAAGTCAAGCATGCTTTTCCCAACAGTTATTTCAATTTGGTAAATTACTTTTGCGGGGAAAAAAGTATAAGCTGCCAGACAGGAGCAAAATAGTTTGTAAAAAAAAAAACCACATTTTAAAAACACATTAAATATTGGTTTATGATGGTTTCATTTTTAAATCAGTTTCAAATAATTTATAAATATTCATATTTCTATGATGGATTTTCATATTTTAAGACTTGAAGCCTGGGCCTGGGACAAAGATAAAGCAAATGAAATCAAAAATAAAAGTATAGCATATAAATGAAAACGGAAAAGTTTCAATTTTGGAAAAAAAACTTTTTTAAATAAAAATCAACCACTGGGATATAAAAGAGCTTGTAGCTGAAGAAACACATTTATGAGGTCACATTTATGAGCACCCCTCAAAATAAAAAGACAGTGGTGTTCACTGCCTCTGAATAATACGTCACATCATTGCTCAATTGCAAATACTGCCAGTCTGAATACAAGTACGTTATCACTTATTACTTCAAAGCACAAAGAATATTAAAAACGACAATTCACTATTTCCCCAGAGAGTTATTGATATCCTATAACAAGCATCTTTTGCTCTTTATTGATCCAAATAACTCAAAAAGTCTTTCATGTGGCGACACTGATTATTCATAATTTAGGGAACTAATCTGCGTCATTTATTTTTGTTAAAATCCAATCACCAGGTGCCATTATTTCCATTGGCAAGAGACAATTTATAGCAATCCTCATGAATAGAAAAGCTATGCAAGCAGCCCATGCATTTCCTTTATGTGTTGTGTTTTACATTTAAATAGACTTTTCAGCGCTAAATGACCTTGTTAAGTCACCCTGCGGAGCATGAAAGGACAGCTTCATACTGTACCTCAGCGGTCGATGTCTTAAATCATGACGGAAGGTGATAAAGAGGGGAAGAGGGTGAAACCAAGACAGGATTATGAGTATCTGAAGTTCTCACTGTGCTCGCTGACCAAACCACTGGAGTATGTTACAATTTCAAATCACGTTAGAGCACTTTGATCCTTTCCAGGCCACATGACCAAGACAGATTTTTGAAAACACTCAATCTTTGAGAGCTCTAGAAGAGCAACTGTAATACTTTAATTCTATATTTTAGAAGAAAGGCACAAACCAATGATTTGAATATCTCCAGGCACCAGTACAGGACATGATAGATACTCTCAAGAAGAAAGGTATCCCTCACATTTGAAATTGAATTACTGGGAATTTCACACTCCATGCACTGCTCATGGGAGTTTTTTATTTTATTTCCACCCCACAGGCAATAAGCTCAGAGAGTTAGAAAATTATACAGACACACATGGGCTGCACACAAGCGGCAGATGGACTTTTAGTGTCACTTCAAGCCTGTGGCTGTTTTTGGCAGCATAGCAAATTCCTGATCAATCGGATTCCTTTTTTTTTCCTTCACTAATTAGGCACTGTACTTTAGCAATACACTGCGATCCAACAATATGCTTGAGGGACAATCCAAGGAGATATATGATATGATACCTGAAGAGAGTGCCATTAACATTCACATTACTCTCAATAGCAGTTTCTCAGCTGGCACAGAACCCTCAGGAAATATGCGACGTGAAATCTGCCATCTTTGCTCATGGGCGTTCAGATCTGCTGCCAGTTTATTTCTGAGCCATACATGTCATTCATGTTTTTATAGTTGATGAAACCACATATGATGCATAATTAGTCGTGAAAAACTATACATGTCTATTTCATTAAAGAGATAGTTGATCCAAAAATGTAAATGTTTTGGAGAACTATCCCTTTGAGTCAATTCAGGGTGAACGAGTGCTTGTTGTAGTTTCTGCTGACGTGTTCAAACACTTAGGTGCCTGCAATGAAATACACAGCTTAAACATACAATCTCTTAGGTTCTACAGTATGTGTATTATAAATTGAAGCATATTATCAAACAATAGCTCATGGGCAAGAAAATGAAAAGATAAAAAGATTTTAAAATGAATGCATTTAATCTATATGTTAATGCAGACTATACGTGGATAATAATAAAAAAAAAAAAATCCTACAATCTAAACATCTGCCTGAACGACTTTCAAGAGCAATAGTGCTGACAATGCAGCACAGTATTCCAGTCATTTTGGACCCCAGAACAGCCAATAAGCAATTTAGGCCTAATGCTGCATGGGAGTGTTTCCCCCCCCATCTGTATATTGACAACTGTGAAGGCTGAATAGATAGGAAATTAAAATACCGTGGAAAAATGCTATTTTTCTTGAGTACATTTTTGGTTTTAAAGGGTTAGTTCACCCAAAAATGAAAATTCTGTCAGTAATTACTCACCCTCATGTTGTTCTAACCCCTTAAGACTTTTATTCATCTTCGGAACACAAATGAAGATATTTTTGATGAAATCTGAGAGCTGATCACTCCTCCATAGGCTGCTAGGTAATCTATATCTGCCATCCCAGAAAAGTTAGTAAAGACATCATTAAAATAGACCAAGCGACTACAGTGTCTCAACCTTAAGTTTATCAAGCGACAAGAATACTTTTTGTGCGCAAAAACAAACAAAAATAATGACTTTATTCATTTTCTTCTGTGTGGGCCTCTGAGTGAGTTCACGTAGTGTAACAGCGCAGCGCTTCTGGGTTGTACGTCAGAACGTAGGCTCACTATTGGCCGACGCTGGTCATGTGTGTGATGCGTGTGATGCTGGCCAATAGTGAGCCTACGTTCTGACGTTGCGCTGCGCTGTTACACTTCATGAACTCACTCAGAGGCCAACACAGAAGAAAATGAATAGTTGAATAAAGTCGTTATTTTGGGGTTTTTTTGCACACAAAAAGTATTCTCACCGCTTAATAAACTTTAGGTTAAGCCACTTTAGTCACTTGGACTATTTTAACAATGTCTTTACTAACTTTTCTGGGATGGCAGATATCGATTACTTAGCAGCCTATGAAGGAGTGAGCCAGCTCTCAGATTTCATCAAAAATATTTTACTTTGTGTTCCGAAGATGAACGAAAGTCTTACGGGGTTGGAACAACATGAGGGAGAGTAATTACTGACAGAATTTTCATTTTTGGGTGAACTAACCCTTTAAGTGAACAACCCAGGCTCCCCCGAAACCATCTTTATAGCGTTAGTCACACCTGTCTGCTCTGGGACGAGGACTCTTTTACATTCAATTGGCCTTCCTGAGCTCATTTGAAGAGTCTCCCCTCCTGAGAAGCTCTCAGAGCAGTTTTTAATTATACCCTGTCATTCAGTGTGATGAGACTTGCACAGGTACAGCCCCACAGGTGGTACCGAAGCATAGAACGGTCACACCTGCCTGTTATAACACATCCAAACTCTAGAAAACCACAGCATGACTGCAAAATGCATCTACATGCCACTAACACTCAGCAGATGTTGGGTGTTAATGCACTATTCAGGGGGTAACGGGATACAACACCTCATGAACGAACACTTGTTTACTCATGATTTGCTGAGAACTTTTTGTTGCAGATGAAAAAAAAAAAAAAAGACCTCTCATCTTACTGAGAATACTTTTCTCTATTGAGAAGTAGAAGTGACTGTTAAATGGTTAAAGCAATTATCCCCTCTTAAATCAAATAATTACCTTTCAAATGGACAAATTACATTTTAAATGCAACATTTGCTTATTTGTATATATATATATTTTTTACAGTATTTACAAATTGATTTTAAAATTCAGTTGAAAGTTCTTTGGCTGTTCCCACATGAGAATGGTCCAATTTTAACTCAGTTGACAAATGGATAAAGTAAAGCATTTGGCAAAAAAAGAAAGAAAAAAAAAGGCAGATAGACAAACAGATTAAGGAAATCAACTGGTAAATGTTTTTGCTAAAGCAATTGGTTATAGTTACATTTAATTGTATTTTAAGCATATATTAAAATAATCATGTCAATTGGAAAAGTAACTTATTAATTTATATTTAACTACATTTGTAAATGTGAATTAAATAATCAGTTTATTTATCCATTTGAAGTTATTTATTTATTTATTTATAATCACTAAATTGACTTTTACGTCCCAGTGCACCTTTATCCATGGTTGATTTGAACTGTTACCTCCTTTAGAAAAAAACACAGAAATAAACTAGAATACCTCCAGTCTATTTTCAGAAAACTTGTCAAATGTCTTGAAAAACTCAAATGGAGCAATTCAGTGAAGTGTGAATATACTTTGGCAAATAGGTCAGAAACTACTTGTGTGACTGTCAGTTGTTCAATGCATCTCTCTAAAAAAGGTGGAATGCCATTATGATGTTAATATCCACTGTGTCATGAGCATCCTCTTTAACGCCACATGGCTTATCTCAGGAGCAGTTCCCAAGATGCACTTGACTCTATTTAATCTCTCACAGACAGAAGTAGGACACCTCATCTCTGGCATACATTAACCCTTAAACACACATCCTCGGGTCTATAGCGACCCGGAACCTCAATCACTACCCTCCACCTCATTCATTTTTACATCGATCTTCTTAGTATTCAATCTATACATTATAAACAATATAACAAGAGAATATATATATATATATTATACATTATACATAAAAAAAGAATGTCTGTTTTCTAATACATTTTTTGTAAAAAGCGTATAGGGTCGTTAGCGACCTGAGGAATGCAATGTACATATTTTTTTTCTGCGCAACAACAATTCAATCTGAGATGCAATTCAAGGTCGCAATGATACACAATCATGATGTGATGTTTCACTCATAATTACCGCAGGCATAAAACAAATCATCAAATATGATCGCAAATATGAGCCTATAATAATATTAACTATTAGTATACTATCTAGTACAGTGCATTTTGGATCCATTTAAGTTTGGATAGTGCATTTTCATGTCTATTCTCAAAAAGGGGGGTAACATTTAAGGGGTTAAACCACTGGGTGTCATTCACTCATTTGCTTAAAAAATTGCAAAAACAGAAACGTTTTCCACACAGAAATCATGATTCATCAAAAAGACTGTCCAAAAAATTAAGGTTACACTTTATTTCGATAGTCCACTTTAGACATTCTACTAAACTAACTTTCCAACTACAATACAACTCTCATTGGAGTATTAGTAAACTGTTAGGTTCGGGTTACGTAGTTGCAAAGACACTTATGGCCAGTAGAATGTCTGTTGGGGGAGCATCAAAATAAAGTGTTAGCATTAAGCAGACAGTTTACTAATACTTTAATGACTATTAGTTGACATGTACTTGCAAAGTTACTAATAGTTAGTAGAATGTCTAAAGTGGACTATCGAAATAACGTGTTATCAAAATTAATTGCAAAAGCCACATATCACATTACCACATTCTCTACAAATCATGGGTAATTAAGTGTCATGCACTAATATATATACAGTATATTAACAAATTCTGTTGTGAATGTAGTGAAAATCATTAAGAAAATGATTAGTGAATAACAATAAATGTTTTGCTTTAAAAAAAAAAAAACTACATATGTGCGCAAATCAAATAAGCTTCTAAAACGTAAGAGCCATTACACCCGACTGCTCAATTTTAGCACTCTTTGCAACATTTTTGTATGATGATATTTTGATGATGAGAGAATATTTTAAAAACAGAAGTGGGATGCTTCGCAAAACCTGCTGAAATTAACATACCATTGTTGCTAATGTCAGAGTACTCAATCAGCGTAAGTACTGTTGCACATGTAACGGGCGCCGAATGCTTTTGGTGCTGTTAATTATTCTGTTTATAAGCTATAATAAAGCATCATTTTGTTTTGTGCAGGTGCGGCAGCCCTTAAAACTAGCCCAAAATGTCTTTGCCATTACAAGCATATCTATTTTGTCTCATCAGAAGAGATATGGTGTCTGATGCGATTACAAACACATAATTAGATATCCTAACATGATGGATTTCACAGCTTGCATTGAGACCCGTGCTGACTAATGTGAGCAGACACAGACAATTCCTCTTCATTAATTTTTTTCCTTCGTCCTTTACAACCATAACCCCGGAGAGGGATTTGAATGCCATTGTGACCTCTTCCTGCTATTTGTATCCTCCTCATTACACTATAACGTCTTCATCTGGTTCTGATGGCACAGCACCGATTCAGTGCTTTAGTGCTGCCAGGACGAGGGTGGAGAACGTCCCTGAAGCAGGTGGAGCATTGGCAGCTACACCTTCTCTGAGCATATAAGCAATTAGTTGTGTGAAACAGTCAGGACTCACCAAGTACTCAAGTGCTAAACAACACTAAGCACTTGTCCAGAGCCAGATTTCCCAGTTTGCCTTTGGGAATTGAAGGGAAACGTGTAGTCCAAACTAGAGTTGTATTCATTCTGTAAGAAAAATCTCTGTAGCTCACACAGTCAAAGTTAAGGTCATAGGTTCAATTCCCATGGGGAATGTATGAACAGATACATTTAAAACTGAAGAATTGGCTCACTTTCAATTCATGTGTGAATCTGAATTGATTTGGACCACCTTGCAGGAAGTTGAATAAACGTGATGCACTAAATACAAAATCTATAGGTATATGAGTTTCTCAGTTGAATAGAAAGCCAGGAATTTACAAGGCATTCTCAATTATAATAAAAAAACCTAAATGTATATATTTTTACTTTCAATTAAATCTAACATTTTAATTGAATTTAAGGTAAACTGAGTGTTTAGTCATACATTCCTAGCATTACTGTAATTCCAGTAATATCAAAAAGAACCAGTATAAGGGATCAGTCATGAATAATCAACCATAAAACAGAGACATGGGCATTATAAACGAGCTATTGTCTACTACTGTTCTCTTTCCTGCACATTGAGATGAATTCAGACAGACCCAAATTGGATTCCTTAAAGTTTTCGTGTTGTGGCCAGAAGAAAACGTTTGCTATTTTTGTTCCTGAGATGGCCACAATCCAGATTTTTTGTGCTGGGAAAAACTATTTACATATTGATTACTTTTTAAATCTAAGCAACTGCCACAAGTAGTGCAGACCATCCCTCCACTGTCTTGTCTCTGCTCACAAATATTTATTTGCGGTTTCACTCTGCCAGATGGTTACCTGTCTCTTTTCCCTTTTCTTTTCACTAACACTGTGGGAATGTAGACAAAGAAACATGCTCTTTTTTTTTTGGTCGGTTGTTTTTTAAATTGTTTACTTTCTCACAATATACACTTGGTTAAAGGGATAGTTCGCCCAAAAATGATATTTAAGCCATGATTTACTCACCCTCAAGCCGTTCGAGATGCATATTTCAATCTTTTTTCAGACGAACACATTTTCAGTTATTTTAGAAAATGTCTTAGATCTTTCAGTGGTTATAATGTGAAGCAATGGGGTCCAGCAGATTCAAGTCGCAAAATGTGCATGCATCCTTCACAAAAATAATCCATCCGGCTCCAGGGGGATAAACGAAGGCCTTCTGAGGGTAATCCGTGCGGTTTTGTCGTAAAAATATACATATTTAAAACTTTATAAACGAAAATAACTGGCTTCCGGTGGCGGTCGGCGCGCGTTCATGGAGATGAATGACGTTGTGACGTAGAGCGAACGTAGAGTTTTGTTTTGCTCTGCTCTCTGGCTGCGCTGTCACGCTCGTTCTACGTCACGACGCTTCCTGCGTTACGTCCTACGTCATATGCCAGCAACCATCTCCATGAACGCGCACCGACCGCCACCGGAAGCCAGTTATTTTCGTTTATAAAGTTTTAAATATGTATATTTTTACGACAAAACTGCACGGATTACCCTCAGAAGGCCTTCGTTTATCCCCCTGGAGCCGGATGGATTATTTTTGTGAAGGATGCATGCACATTTTGCGACTTGAATCTGCTGGACCCCATTGCTTCACATTATAACCACTGAAAGATCTAAGACATTTTCTAAAATAACTGAAAATGTGTCTGAAAAAAGATTGACATATGCATCTCGAACGGCTTGAGGGTGAGTAAATCATGGCTTAAATATCATTTTTGGGTGAACTATCCCTTTAGGTCAGTGTTTCTATAATAAAACTTGAAAGATTTACAACCGGCTAGTAGTGGCTATCCTAAGCCTGATCCTTTATTTTACGTCAGCTGCTTAAAGGTTGGGTAGGTAATTTTCAGAGAGGCTAGCAATAGAAAGCTAGCTTTGAAAGCATGAGATACCACCCTCCCTTCAGAGCGTTCTACAAAGCCACACCTCCTTCAAAACACATGAACGAGTACAGCAAGGAGCAAACAAGTACAGCCAGGAGCAAACGAGACGGCGTTAAAGCACATAACATTACTATAATAATGAACGTAACATAAAGGTCACTTACCTGTACCACCTGACTGCTTCAGATTCAATGAATAGATTCATAGTGTTGCCATTGAAAAGGATAAATCACGAGTATAACGTCACAGGTTTCCATCTCTTCCAAATTACAGTAGATATGGTGTGAACGCAGCATGCGCTTGTTGTTTTGGTTCAGGAAGAACTATGGCTGCTGTTTCGGTGCTCGGACACAATGCAATGATTGGACGGACATTTTATGGTCCTACGCCTTCCACAGACGAGATATATGAATACATATATACATTTAGACCACTTAACTTAGTGATTGCTATCAGGATGTGAAGAGACTTTCAACCAGCATAAAAAAAAAATGTTTCTGGAACAAACCACCTACCCTGCCTTTATAAGAGCTTGTGCACGAAATAAGTAGTAAGTGTGCAATACTGTCCCAGGTCTTAAAAATGGCAAAGCTCAGTGCCCTTAAAGCACACTAAACCCACACTATCCAAAGCGGTATTCAAGGCTAAGCGTATCCCATAATGCATCATGTTCAGGAACTTGTGTGCCCCGAAATAGCGAGATGTCGAGAAAAACATTCCACTGTAAGTTAAATGAATTAGATATTACATATATTTTGTACAACTGTTACATAAGGACTATACAACAGACATTTAGTATCTGTCAGTTTCGACAGAGACTTAATATTCAATGACTCGGATCGGATTGGGGGCACAAAAAATCATCCCCATAGGAAATAAATTGGATCCGATCCGGGGCACAAAAAATCATCCCTAATGGACACAAATAAATAAAAACTAAAACAGAATTGAAACTGAAATAAAAATGATTTAAACAGTGATATTAAAAGAAGTAAATACATTTGACAAAACCATGACAAAATCACTAAAAATTCAACTAAAATGAAAACTGAAAATCGAAAAAAACAATAATAAATAAAAAACCATAATCATATATAAATAATACTAACATTACACCGATCCTGGTTTAAACACAACAAAAATAATAGCTATAGTTAATGGTGCATTTACCTCTGTTTGTGTAGATGTTACTGCACTGCTGTGCAGCTTACAGACACTGAAGAACACTTTTCCCCCTTCTTTCTCAGGCCCATAATGTGGCTTTAGAAGTGCCCAGAGGGTCATCAGCACTCATTCATCTGACTTATGGCTGTTTCCTCACAGGAGAAAGCTACAAGAACGCCGTTAAAGTGGGCCATTTGTATGTGCCAGACAGCGAGTTCATGCAGCCTAGTTCTTTTCACTGCGCTCAGTGGTCTGTAGCAGAGCCCTCTGGGAGCTATGTGTGGCTGCGGTGAGGAGCTGACACCAGCTGAAACGCCTGATAAACTGAGTGTGGAATCAAACCCAAACCTGAGGTATTACATGGGGTTGATGAATACAGGTGCAGGGCACAGTCTCTCACCCTTTGTGCTATCAAAAGATCTTCTGTGATTTTTCAAGTTGGCAAAGGCTTTGAACTTCTAATGTGTTTTCTCTGAATGGGGTCTGCTACAACGTGGGAGTGTAAAGCTGGTTGTCTATCCGCAGACCAACTATTGACATCTGTCAATCTGCCATTCTGCTAGGAAGAGTCATAGTACTACTTTTATGAAGTGAGATACTAAATAGTATGTTAATAGTCCCTTTCACAAAAGAATATTGCTTGTTTGGTATATAAATCACTCATGCATACCCTAGTGAAAAAAATACACTAAAATTTATTTGAAATACATTTATGTGTGGTAAGTATACAACAAATACATTTACATATTTATGTACTTAATAAAAATACCCTGCAAATCTATTTAAGAATAATACTTGCAAAGAAGCTGTCTTGGACTGTTGACAGCAACGTGAACAATGCATGCTGGGAATCTCATAAAAATGTAAAAGATTGGTAACCACATTTTAAGACAAATTTGTCATAATGCTTCACCTTGTGACACAACATGAACTACAACACAAAATAGAGGGGCATTCTCTGATACAAACGCAAAGGTCATCTAGAGACAGTGAATAATGCCATAGACACGAATAAAGATGATAAAAAAGTACAGTTTTTTTTTTTTTTGCTACATAATAAATACAGTAAACAAAGTAAAGTAATCTGATGTTTACAGATACTTCCGTGCTTGCCATTCACTTTAAAAATAGACAAGATAGTACACGAGTCTCCACTCCCAGAACCCCTTTTCTGTCCGACCTTGGTTGCAGTAAGCTGCTATAAAAAGGGACTACGTATCTCTTGGCATATAAGAAACTAAACAAACATTCAGCGGTTCAGCTTTTGTGTGAGATTGATTGCTCAGGACCTTGAGTCAGCATGACATCACACAAACGGTAGAATCAGACAGTGGAACATGTTTCACTGATGGAGAGTTTGCATAGTCCATGACCTGCTTCAGCCTTAACCACATCACCACATCAATTCCCACAGGATCAGTACAGAGCAAAGCAAACCTTGAAAGAACTTTTGAAAGAGAGCACAGTAGGAAATCTTCGACCTAATAAGGAGGACGCGCTTGCTCAGCTACGAAATCAAGCCGTTGTAGGGAAATTTTCAACAGTGCTGAGATACAGCATCGAGCTCATTTCAAGATGTTCCTGGCTCGGAATGCATCTGTTAGTTTCAAGTGAATTCCAGTGATGGAAACAGTGCTTTATTAATGATGCTTTATGAAAAATGAAAAATGAAATGAAAAAAATGAAAATGATCCCATAATTTACTCACCCTTAAGCCATCCTAGGTGTACATGACTTTCTTCTTTCAGCCAAACACAATCAGAGTTATATGAAAATAATATATAATATAATATAATAGGAGTAAGTTCTATAATAGGAGTAAGTAGCGCCTGAGATTTTAAAGTCCAAATAAGCGCATCCATCCCTGCAGGGGGTTAATAAAGGCCCTCTGAAGTGAAGAGATGCGTTTTTGTAAGAAAAATATCCATATTTATAACTTTATGAACTATAATCAATAGCTTCCGGGAATGGCCGTATACGAGTCTAGTTCCAGTGGAAGAGTGACCTCTGAAAGGTACAAAGGTAAAGATATTAGTATAGGTTGGTGGTATATTAACATTATATCAGTTAATGAAATAAATTTTTTTCTCTGTAAATTTAAGTTAAATCTGTAAAAGCCAAAATGTTGCTACCGTCTTTTTACGGTAAATTTCTGGCAACCACAGCTGCTTTTTTTTTTTACCGTAAATGTTTATTTATTTAAAGTGTACATCTTTGGCTTTTCTGTAAACTGAAATGGCATCAGGTATTTTGTACTGAATAATGCCAGATCAATCAGTATATGAATGAGGCAAATGATACACACAGTGATCAGTGTTCATCTGCATGTGAAGGAATGAGTGCAGACACAATTCCAGGCTAATAGCAGAAAAACACAAACATTGCCCAGTAATGAGCCATGCCACCAGTTTCTGTTCATGCCAGGTAATCAAAAGACTTTTCTTTTTTTTTATTGTCCCTGTGAACATGGGAAACGTAGGCTACTGTACTTCCACACCTGATAGGTCTAACTCTCATCTCGTCTTGTACGCACATTGAGGCTTGCCAACACTCACCACTGACAACGGTACTGCTTGTTTGGACACACAACAAAGCCATGGTGGGTTTCACTGCCAAATCTGCTGCTGAAAGGGTAGAAACACCAGGCTTACGATGCGCCCAGCCAAATAAGCGATATGCTTACATAGACATGAAACAATACAGCTGCTTTATTTGCGTGCATTTCAGAACACATGCATTATGCATTAGAAAACATGCATAATTTAGGGTAACAAGCAGAGGATATGTCTGGTGCTCAGCCAAATCTGCTACCTCCTTATGGAGTGACACAAAACAAATTCCATCTTGTGGAGGCAGATGGTGGACAAGGTGACAGGGTGCCTCTTATCCAAATTGCAAGCACTTGAGTGAATGTTGTCATGGGAACCTGGGCGAAAGACCATTTTCTGATATCCCTTGAGCTCGTTCCTGGCAAAGAGGACATAGGTGACCTAGTGGTGAGGATATGGAGGTGCGCAGAGGTTGACAAGTGGAAAATCTTCTGCCATGATTTTGTTTCTTTGATTGGTTGAGCGTATGATTATGAAAACTGACTTTTCACTATGTGACGATCAATGATCTGCCGCTATTTTAATAATATTCTACAGCAGATTAATGAGATGAGTTTCTTTATCAGCTTTGTCTGTTCTTTGTAAAGTTGTTTTTGTTTTGTTTGATTGATGATAATACATGTAAAACCATTTAGACTTATAACTCTGATGGGTTTTAGCCACTCTAGACCTTAATCTTTTGCATAAAAGAGAATGCTTGGAGCTATTTTGTTGAAGTCTCTTGGAACTCTGAAAAGCTAAAACTCTGTTCACTGTCTTAAGTGTATATTTGTTCAAAAACATGTCAAATGTAACCCACTTGTCATTTGGAATTTCCTCAAATGCATCATTTAAATTTTTCATCAAAGCATTCAGCCATTTGAATGCAGCTCAGCTGCTCAGATTTAAAGTGCCCCTATTATGGATTTTTGAAAATGACCTTTCATGTAGTGTGTAACATAGCTCTAAGTGAATGAAAACACCCTGCAACATTTTAAATCTGAAAGTGCACCGTATATAAAGTTATTGTCTCTCAAAAGTAAGAGTCTACTCTGAGTCAATTAAATGAATCGTTTTTCAAACAAATCCTAAACCGTTTCGTTGTGACGTCAAGATTAAACATTAGCATATGGCCCGCCCACTTATTGCGTGCACACACCAGGGAAAACTTGAACCTCAAACACTGCAGCTGATTCCTGTGGATACCAGATAGCATCATGTTGAGAAGATGCTGTGCTCTACAAAGTGAAGGTAAAGCCTTTTTTTTTTTTCACTGCCCAAGGACAGTGGTAAAAGTTAAACTTTACCATGATACCACAGCAGTATAATCCTAGACTTTTGCTGTGTTCCCTTTATCTTACTGTCGACTGCTTCTCAAATCTCGGAGTTCAATGCAGATAAGATAGGTCAAAGATAGGTCAGTACCCAGTTAATTTGGACTAACTTGCTCCTCAGAATCACAACCTGTAAGTTTGACTAATTACTGATGTATATATTTTCTACTGGTGTTCAAAATACTTAGTTTTGAGTTTTATATTGTGTAGGTCTCCTGCTGGCTAAACAGTTTTCTAAAGCTTCGGGGCTACATTTAAACCTAAACAAAAGTGTAATGTTAACATTACATGAGTTCCCTTTCAAGAGCGGTAACTCTACATTGTGTAGCAACGTTTATGGGCTAACGCTAGCTTGGAACAGCTGGCCAATTGTCGCAAAGTATGCAAATACTGACAGGCTCGTGGGCAGTATAAAATACACAGACGCGCCAATTGCGTCAGAATCTCTTTCTTCACGCTGCCATTGTGGAAGCTGCACCAGGATGACTACTAATCTTTTTCTCTAAGCATCCGATGGCTTTAACTTGCCAGATTTGTGCGGGCCCCATCGACCCGCCCGACGAACATGAGTTCTGCGTCGCCTGTCTGGGCCTCGCCCACGCAGAGGCGGCCTTCACGGACTCCACTTCAGAGAACCGAGGTTACAATAGTAACCGGAGATGTTACCTTTACAGTCATTATCTAATATACAAATTAAAAGGGAAGTTAAATATTTGGGGATTATTATTTCTAAAGATAAAGATGTTATGGAGAATAAAAATGTGTTGAAAAACATAGATAAATGTAAGTCCATACTAAATAGATGGCTGCAGACGGATCTTAACATTTTTCCCCGCCCACTTTCCAAGATGGCAGCCTATCCTTTGTTCTGTTTAGTGTTTGTTTGTTTTAACTTGTATTTTAAATGGATTTTAACATCCTCTCTAACAAAATGATTTAGCCTTAAAGTTTGGTGCAACCCAATTGAAAAGTTGTGGTTTACCCCACAACATATGAACAATTTTTACCAGAGTTGGAGAACTATTCCTTGTGCTGTGCCTAATCAGTCTGGCCCTTTAACTACAAACCATCTGCTGCTGTGGGAAGTGTGGCGTTTGCCTGGATCTCTGTGTTCACCTACATTCGGTTAAACCTGCATCACTCTAACTGCACCAGTTACAGCCTGGGTCTACACTAACTACAGCCAGGCCTCCTGTTCCAGCTAAAGTCTGGGTCTCCAGCAGCTACAGCCTGGGTCTCCACTAGCTAAAACCTGGTTTTATCTACTGCCTGGCCTCCATTCCACCAGCTACCAGCTACAGCCTGGGTCTCCACTATATCAGCTATAACCTTGGGTCTCTACAAACTACACTCCGGATCTCCTGCTCTGTGGTGTGAATGGATGAATTCCATCATGGCGAGTATGATTCTTGGCTTTCTGTCTTTGCTCTGTCTGCCTAAAATCTCAGAGTATGAAGTGCACCGGGAGGTCCTAGTGAGTAACTATAATGTTTCCTTAAATGCACTTTATATGTTATCACGATCAAAGGTGACTGGCTATGCACAGGATCTGGTCGGCAGTCAGGGGAGCTGGATGTATGGCATGAGCCTGGTTTCACAACATGGAAACTTGAAACATCTTTCAAGCCTGCTCCTTTTAAGTGACTCTTTAAAACTCTTTGAGTGAGCCCAAAATCACAATGAGTGGGGACTCAAAAAGTTGCAAAAAGCACTGTCTTAATACACGCAAGTTGAAATGTATAATTACACGTATGTTGCTGATGTCAGGAAATGTGCAACCTAACCTAGGTCCTGTGACCGATATGATATCGCTGCAAACTCCTGCTGATTTTTTTAAAGAGGTCAGGTATTGGTTTCGTGCACATAAATGTGAGAAGTCTATTACCAAAAATTTATATGGTCAAAATTTGGGCCAAATCGACAAATGTTGATATTATGGTGTTATCTGAGACTTGGTTGGGTAGATCCACTCCTGATAGTTATATTTATATGGAGGGGTGTAATTTATTTCATACTGATTCTGCATCTGATCAAATTAAAGGTTTTTGTGACTCAGCGAATCTGACCCAAATTATAGACTCGCCTACTAGGCCAAATCCTAAACATCCTGAAAAGTCTATGCTCCTTGATTTGTTTTTAACAAATGTGCCGTTATTGCTGGTGTGAGAGAAACCAGGATATCTAAATGTAAACCGCGTATTATAATATAAAATATGAAGACGGTGGCGTGAATGCAATCGATTTTGACATTATGAATGGTGTTTTGAAATTTAAATGGTTAAAATCCTTCATTCAAAATAGCCACTCCTTTTGGTTTATTGTCCCCAATGCTATCTTTAACAAACTGGGGGGATGTCCTTGCGATGGAGGTTCTGGTTGAATAACTAGTTATTCCAGTGTTTCATCATCAGACTCGCGCTCGGATTGATATGGTAAAATCTACGTCATTGTTCGTTACTGTCTTTAGTTTACGGTGTACAACCGCTGAGCTGTAGGAAGCCTCATGACACAGCTGGCAATGGGCGTTTTTGTTTTTGACACGCGCTGTACGCGGTAGACCAATCACAACAGACTGAGCAGATTTATGGTTATAAATCAAGAATAAAGCATTTATACCTTATTAACACTTGTTAATGTCTATTAATGCTTTATAAATGATTAATTAACTGTTTACTAATGCTTAACTAATGATTAATAGCGTGCAGTTATTATAAAGTGTTACCCATATTTTTCATATTTTATGCAGTGGTCAGTTCACAGCAGTGACAGACATTTTAATTTGTATTAAGGGGCAATATTTGCCACCTTAAATTGATTTCCAGGGGCATTTTCACCTATATATGGAGATTTTTTCTAAACTTATTTAGAGGTATGCATAACCTTTTATGTCAAATTCTAACATTCAAATTAAATTATATTAGAATAATAACACAGTACCACTGTTACCAGTCAAATTAAATCATTAAATCAAAATCCATCTTTGCAGTGCAGAGGTGAGACAGAAGCGGCAATCATTAAAACAATGATTGCAATATCATCATAGACAATACATATCGCACACCCCATAGCACATAAAGAATGAACTTACAATTTAACTGACACTTACCAACTTTCTTCTCCTTCTCTCATTCTTTCGCATGCAGGAGACAGACGTAATATGCTGCCGCGAATGACGTGAATTGTCACGTGAACAAGCAAATCCACAAGGATAGATTAATAAAAAATAATATACGCTAATTAGATAGTTTTAACTGGGAAAGCATTTAGATACGTCTAAGTGTCATCTAAAATTTAAGACCTTTCATAAGTTAAAATTTGATTTTTTATGGCCTTAAATTTTAAGAATCTTATTTAAGACTTTTAAAGGATCCGCGGGAACCCTGATTAAGACAATACATTTCACAATAAATATTGTTCTGGTGCATATTTACAGAGAATATTGCCTTACAACCCCTCAATGCACAATGTAGCTCCCAAGATACAACACAAATACAAAGTGTTATTGAAGGTTCTCTTTCTGACCAGTCTTTAGGAAGCTATACAAAATAAACTAGAACTATAAAATAATTTGTAGCCTATTCGTAAAACTTTGCAAAAGCACTTTAATGTCTGCTGGGGTTTTTTTTCTTTTTCGTCTGCTGTTTTTTTTGTTGTTGTAATTTTCAAAGCAGTGATTTTCCAGCACTCTTTTGATAGTCAAAGCAAAAGCACTTTAGATGGTGCTAAGAGCTTCTCTACATTAGTGTAAGCATGTGTGGAGCAGATGAGTGGTGACACTGGGCCACAGTGCCTTAGGGACACCCTGACTCACTGCAGCTGTCAATATTTAATAAAAACAAAAACAGATTACACCCAAAACAAAGCAGCAAATGGCGGAACATTCTGAAAATCTATAGATGTTGATTCAGTACGAACTTAGAAGTTAATTTAAAAGGCTAAAACCATGACCTGACAACTGGAAGAGCCTGACATGAATTATCCAAGCATGCCTCATTTTGCACTATAAGGGTGTTTTTCCCCTTAATGTTTCACCATACAGAATCAGTCATGTGACTAATGTTGCCTTGAAGTTGGAAACATAACATAGAAGTAACCTAAACAACAAAAATGAATCAAATTGTGAAATAATCTCTCTCTACAAGAAATATACAGAGCTACCGCTAAAACGGAGTTATCCACTGTCATTAATTTGCTTGGAACTCATAATTATACATACAGTATCTCACTTGAAGGACACAGGAGTTAAAACAGAAAAGAGCTTCTCTGACTTTGACGGTCAAGAATGTGTTTTTTGTTTGGTAATATTGCAATCATGTACTTTCCTTCATGAGGTGTGCTATTAATAAATTGATAATGAGCAAATTACCATCCCTAATGCAATAATTGGTTTTAAACACATAGATGGCCTAGCATTTTTCATATTGTTACATCTGAAATGAGCCATAATGGCTGGTTTGCCCTTATCCAACTTTTAAAAAAAAAATTAGGTGCAGTGCAGCATCATGAACATTTGCCAGAAATTGACTGAATTAATATCGTCTCCCCATTACAATTGAAAATAGTCCAATCTGAAAGCCCCTGATAATATGCAGCTGTGCTTGGCATTAGTGTAAAAGAGCTCCGTTTGTCAGTTTCCTAGCAACCAAAAGCACTATATTTTCACTGCATGTTTTTCCTCTTTCCCTATGATGTATTTACATGATATTTATAGTGTTGGCCAACATATCTGCAAACCATGCTGTTGTCAGACCCTTATACAAAAAGCCTTTCACTGCAAACAGCCTACATACTGTATACAAACAGGTTTTTTCTTGTTTTCATCAAATATAATAAGACAAAATATACATGCTGTGAACAAAAACTCACAATAGATATAACAAATAAAAGTGGGAGTTTGTCAAAAATCCCTTTTTGTGGACTGTTCATTCTATAGTTTGAAAACGATAGGACCTCACAGATTTCCGCATGACCTTTTGTCTATATTACTCAAGCAATCAGTTCCTTTAATTTCAAAGGCTCTTGAATAAGCCTTTGTCAGTTTTATTAGAGGTTTGCTGATGAGCCTCCATTTATCATACAATACCTTCATAATGACTGAGGTCACAGATGAAGCACATTCAAACTGTTGCGAATGAATTAAACCAAACTATAAACTATTGTTAGGATATGTATAAATGTGCATTTATTATGTTATGCAAATGTATTATGATCTCTATGCTGATTATGTGGTGGTTCAAACTCATCTGATCTGATTCATCTTGAGATTGATGGATCCCCATGCAGTCACATTCGTCATGATGGCAGTAATGGAGGCAAGGGTCAGTCAACCAGTCTCAGGCAAGTCTGTCATCATCTTCATAATGTGGCTGTCCCCTACATCTCTTTACAGCCACCAGGCAGCATTGCTGTACTTCACCAAATGCTTCCGTTTAGCACATCATCATGGTTCACACCCCCATCATGTAGCAAACCCGCTGGCTATTTCTGCTCCATCTGCCTTCTTCCGCCAACAGAACAGCTGACTCTTCAGCAACTCTATGACAGTGGCGCATTTCAAAATGTCAGATTTGTGTTTGGGTCTAGTATGCTAGTTTGACACATGTGTGGAACAAAGACACTAAAACTGTCACCCTGCAGCCAGTAGCTAGTGATCACATTTATAGCATTGGCCTGATTATTTACTCAGCTCTAGCTTAGGGGGAGGGCATTGTGCGGAGGATAAATTTGACTTCTCCAGCAGGTGCTTGAGGTGAACTGACCTAAATCTGCTCCGTGAAGAGGCATTGCCTTACAATGAAATCACAACAAGCCCCCTTCAACTACCTCTTTGACTAAATCATCCTCAGCAATGTCAAGGGCTACACTGTGAATATGCAGAAGTATGACAGCATCATGCAAATGAGCCTCCACATAGAGCGGATAACAGCCTGGAGGCTGAAGTTTTGCTGAGTTGGTGCAACACCAAATATCTTACAGTAGAAATGGCTACAATGGTAGAAATATTGAGAATTGGCTATTGGGGAATAACTAAAAGATAACTTAGATACGTGACAGTAGTTCAGCTGTTTTCAAAATAGTGTAGCATCTCCAGTAAAACCTATACAATGACAAAAAAAAAAAAAAAAAAAAGGTTATTCAATAAAAGCTATTCATATCGGTGTTTCCCCTAGGATTTTTTTTTTCTTTCTGGTAATCAAATGAAGACATAAAAACAACAATGTTTGTTTTGTCAAACAACGTGCTGCACAATGAGCTTTACTGTTAAAATTAAACCATGGAAGAAAAATAGATTATTCCTTAAAAAATAATAATTTTTGATCATAATTTATTTGTATTAGTGTTAGTATTATTATTACATTGAGACGTATCTAAATTCTACTGTACAACAGTAATAAACTTTTATTTTGACGGGTTGCCATGAAGACCTTGGAGTTTCTGCGTTTATGACATGATAGTTTTTCTCAAATGAAGCGGTTATATGCTCACGATTCACAAAGTAACTTTCAGAGCGGATCTAGAGTCTGGAGTCTGGATCTATTTTTTACTAAAACTGTAATTTATTTTTCAAGATTTTTTTGATGAATAGAAAGTTTTTAAAGAACAGCATTTATTTGAAATAGATTTTAATGAGAAACATTATAAAAATGTCTTTACTGTCATTTTTAATCTATTTTATTTGTCCTAAATTGCTAAAATTCTTTTGTTAACTTTTAAATGTCTTCATGTACTTGTTTACTTATTTATTTATACCAATTATTTATCTGAACTTCTGCATTATTATTCACCTCCTCGCTCTCTCCGGTCATCTGACTTATAACTGCTTCCTGTACTTCGTTTTCGTCTATCAACAATGGGTGGTAGATCATTCAGTGCTGTGGCTCCGAAGCTCTGGAATTCTCTTCCTCTAACTCTTCGTGACACTTCTACTATATCCTCATTCAAATCTCAACTAAAAACCAACCCTTCTGCATTTGTATATGTATGTACTATGTGATGCATAATGCTTGATGCTGTGTTTTTATCTTCTTGTACAGCGACCTTGAGCTTGGAAAAGGCGCTTTATAAATAAAACGTATTATTATTAATATAAATGTCTTAAAAATAAAATCTTACTGACCCCCAACATTTGAACGATTGAATGATATAATTAAATATATTTTCTACTGAATTAGCTTGAGTCTCTTTTTGACAGTAGTTGATCTTGTTAAATTGTCAGTAGCTTGTAGATTTACAGTACAAGCTACAGCTTCCCTAACAATCTGTTGTGCTGGAACAGCATTGCGGGGGAAATTAGGTGTGTAAAGCGTTCCAGTCCATGTGTTAGGGACGCAAAGGGTGCCAGGGGGTTAATTAAAACCACTAACCCACTGAGGAGGAAGAGGTAAGGGGCTCTTGGCATCAGGACTGACCTGTGCAAATGACGCTCCGCCTGCCATGTTCAGAGGCAATTTACATTCCTTTCGAAACTATGCAGCTGTCATGAAACATCCCAGAGGCCCCTGCTGTCGCTTCAATTATCACAACCTATAAGGTGCAGAGAAGCGTCCTCCCATTCCTATCCCATCTGGACTGCTCCGGAGTAAGACATTGTACTGATGAACTCTGTCAGCAGAAGGAGAAAGACAGGAGAACGTCAGAGAGACGGGAGAGGATTCAGAGGAAAACAGACAGTATGTGGGCACAAATGTGACCACGGGGAAAAACGCTGCTCCAAATGATCAGTCAACACCAACACCATATATATATAGCCACAGGAAAATTGCAAATATCATTTTGAAACCTCCTGTTGTTTATAATTAAAGCAAAATCACACAAACAAGAATGTTGTGGTATTGAATGAGAGATACATAAAAAAAAAAAAAAAAAAAATGTAATTAACCATTAAACCATTTCATTTCATTTTTTTCTTTTTCTTTAAACAACTACAGGATAAGTTCAAATACCATCTGGTACCATTTGGTATCATAATTAAGGCAAAATCATGCAAACAAAAAGTCATTATAATAAATAAATACAAAAAATTATATAAAAAGCAGGGTAAATTAACTTTTTAAACCTTTTTGGAGTTATTAAAACTTTAAACTATGTAATTTTGGTTGCAGATTATTCTATAACTAATGATAATATTGAGATTGTAAAGTATTTAAAGGGATTTCAATATATCAAGCGAAAAGAGGAGATCATAATGTGAGTGGCCACCTCATCGGCAGGGGTCAAGGATGGATTTGATTGCAATCACAACTCATCTAGTTTTTCCTCATGCTTAGATATTTGTATTGCCATTCTAACTTCAAATGAAGTAACACACTCTGACATGTGTTAAGGAGAGTCCTTGTGGGTTGTGCTGGTAAACATGCATATGGTTTTGTGGAGAGGAGGGACATAAGGGTTGAGCAGAAACCTTCTGAAGGGGCGGCAGTGGGTCAAGATGTACTTCACGAGTCTCCTCAAAATGAGTGTCAAATAAGTGATACGGTCTCATTCAAAAAGAGAAAGTCGAGCAGAGAGAAGCACAGAGAATGAGAGATTTACAGCTTTTCATTTATCTGACATGGTTCATTTGAGATCTTATGATGGATCATTTGCACCTTCTGTTTTCGCCCCTGGGGCAGCGATTGAAGTGCGCAGTGAGATTTGCTGTATGTGTCTGAATCAATACGCTTTGACATATCGTGATTCGACATTGAAGAGTCAATCTCTGGTTGGATCTGCCACTTTGAAGCACAGACTCAATATGAGGAATCCACAATCCATCAATATATGATATGCGCTTGATTTATCTGATTCTTTACATTACACATTAGCTGTTGAGGGTATTGATCAAAATGCAAAGTGTGGTAAACAAATAGTATCTGTGGATATGTCTGCGGAACAAAAGAGAGCTAATCAAAGCTCTGGCAGACCAGCTGATGCCCTTCATTTATCATGCTGCAGTTGACCAGCTAAAAGGATAGATGCTTTGTAAAAGGAACAAACAGGATCTCTATCTCCAACACCATAGAAGAAACACAATAAGATGGGGGGAAAAACAGGGCTTGTTCTAATGAGTTCATAGGATAAAGACTAATAAAGGAGAGATTATGCAGAGACAAACATCCTAAGAAGAGGAGAGGCTGATGAATGTTTTTCAGTTTTTAGTTATTTTTACAAAAAAAGGTTTACAGCTACAATTAGAACTTGAATACAACATTTACCTCTATTTATCACCTCTAGTGTGTGGTGGTAAAGTGTTTTTTTTTTTCTTTTCTTTTTTTCAATAGCAGCCCACCTTTGAGGAAAAACAAACACTTGATTTTATACAGTACCTCAGTGGAAGCACTTCATGTTCTCATTTCCATGACAATAGGATGCCTACTTTGTCTCTTCTGTGTTATCAGAGGATTACAACGACTGGAGATTAAATGTGCCTGTTTTTCAATTTTAGATAGTGCTTGTTATACACGTCTTAAAGTATTAATTTAATATAGATAATTAGAGTTATACGAAACTTTAAAAGCTTCTTAAAATACACAAATCCTTGGATTTCTCAACAACATGTTTTTGAACACTGAATATTGTTTGGCATTTTATATGACCAAACAGTGTCAATTTCTGTTACGCATTTCTCCTCACATTTAAACATTCAAGGTACTGCTTACATTCTGCAGAGATGTTTTCAAGGGTATTGTGAAAGATAAAAACTATTTTTTACAGATTTATATTGCATTTCAGTATGATATTCATATAATGCTCTGAAAGTGTAGATCAAATGAGACTTGTTGATGCCACACAGTTGTGCAGACAGAATATACTGTAATTCAAAAGTGTTTCATGCACTGGTGGGAGATCAAAGGCTTGCAGGCAATGTATTTATACTGTAGTAACAGAGTTCCTGCCCACTCACAGTACAGTCTGAGCTGCTGTAGAATCCATTAGCACATTACACTGCGATGTGCAGAAGACGACCAGAAAAACCCATCTCACCAACTCCCATCTTTTCTGCCCTAATACAACAATAATAAAGAATTCTGCTCAGATCAAGCCAATGTGAGGAGAGAGAGTGGAGAATACGGTGAAGAAGAGATCATTTTCCCTTGTAATGTGTCGACTACATGATTTACAGTAAGGCTTATACTAGACGCTTAATACAAGGAAGAAAAGTGAGAGTGCTGCATCGTCTAAAGGGGGAATAACTGACCTATCCGCAACACATATGTAGATGATGGTGGAGTTTAGATGAAGGTCAGGGTCTTTAAATCATTCATCAACAATTATCAAACTATAGATATCTTCTCTCTTATGTATCTGTGTATTTATAGATGTATTGTGTTAAATTGTGTCTATAGAAAAAAAAAAAAAAGATGAACTTATTATGCATAAGCTCTTATTAAGCAGGCAGTGTCTACATTCATGCAATACATCATGAAGAGAACCAAGATGAAAGGTCATCCCTGATTATTAATGACCCCGTTTCTGAGCTATTAGGCATTGGTGAATGATGACATCAGAGCATGTAGGCGTTTCATCTCCCAGTGGAGACTATGCTTAACTTCTTCCCCTGTAAATGAGTGGCCCTCCCTCTCCGCACCTGAAGATGAATGTGCCTTAGCCTACGTTTAGAATTAATAACAAGCTGCAAAGCACCGCAAAGACCCATTGTGCATGATGAAGACTTCAAAATGACTTTTAAATGAATCCCTTATCCATCATTGTGAGATCTCCCAAATACAGGATGTTTTCGGTGTCTTTCTTATTCTCTCACCCTTTCACGGATGGTTTGTGCTCTTATTTGCTCCAAATTTGCAGAAGAGTGCTTTGCATGGCTATGAGGAAGGTTTATGCGCTTGAAGCACCAAAGTAGGGTAATAAAATGGTGGAAAATGTTCCACTCCAATGGGTGCCTTATACTTGAATTTCAAATATTTCATGCCTGAATGATGACTCCTGAATGATGATCCAATTTCATATATATATATATAGTATGTATTATGATATTGGTACTGCATCAAGTATTATTGTATTGTATTGTTGTCGTATTTTAATAATTAATAATAACAATATTGATAATAATAGAAAATGAATAGTCAGGTACAGTAATTTTTTTAAATAATTTTACAGAAAAAACCCTGTAAACCGTTACCTTACAAAATACAATGAAAAATTGTAAAATAGTTAAACGTTTCATTATACTTTATAGAATTTTACGGTCCAATCTCGTTTTTTTAAAGTAAAAGGCAAAGCTATGTATTACCATATCATGGTGAAAACAATAAAATGACATTCCCAGAACTCCCTCATTTTACTTGAGCAGATCAATTCAAATTCTGACAATTAAACAACTTAGTCAAATGCTGCACGTTCATACTGTAACGTTTGTGTTCAGTTTTGGTTTCGTTTTCACTGTGTTCTGTTCCTGTTTGTCTGTGTTCCCTTTGCTAGTTTGTCTCCATGGTTTTTGATTGAGTTCATATGTGTTCCTGGTAAATGTTAACTATTCCTGTATGTATTTAAGTCCTGATTTTTCCCATTTCATTTGTCTTTGTTCTACATGGTTGTGTTTATATTATCTGTTGTGTTTTCCTGTATCTTGAAGAGAGTTATTATTAAAGACTGTTGTTAGATTATCTCCTTCATCGTGCCCAGCATTACAGGTACCCAATCGTGACAGAATACTGGACCTCGAGTAGATTTCTTTGCTGTGTTTTTCTTTCGGTTTTCCCTCTCCCCCCTCACAATGGCGTCCAACTGCTCTGCCTGGAGCAGAAGGACTGTTCACTTGATGACCATACAAGGGACTTTTTAGATCTGGCGTGTCATTATCTGGACCGCTCGCTCTGCATCCAAGGCATGCCTTCCAGTGAACGGATTTTGCCGCGTTTGTGGAGTGGATGCTGGTGAACAATGGATCGGCTTTCACTATCTGCCCTGCGGAGAACATCACCAGCCCCACTCTGGACCTAGACCGATTTGGTTTATCGCGATTTTGAAATCGCAAAGGCTGCGATTGTTTTTTATGCGCAGCTTGTCATTGATGTACGGTTCTGTAAACACTGCTCCATCTGTAAGCACTGTGAGTTTGAGTCACTTATAACGTGCATTTGAAAAAGCAACACGCATCAAACATCTTTTTTTAAACATGAGAAAAATTTATGAAACTCTTGTCCAAATAAAAGACAACATTTAATAACATGCTTTTTCTCCAAACTCACTTCATAATGACAGTTGAGCATCCTTCTGAGAGATGATGTGGCTTCTTACACAGAAAAAGGCATTTGTGTGTTTATTAGTCATGTTTAATCAAATCAAAGCGTTTAAATCTTCTGTTTATTCAGCTACAGCGATGATGCCTGATAGGGATTTTCTGGAATGATGCGCGTTATCGTACTTCTGCGGCGGGGCATATTTGGCATGTCTGCGTGAGAGCGCCCTCTGGCGTTCAGAAGGAGCAGCATTTACTACCGATCAGCCGCACTGCACTGACAAGCTGTGCATAGAATAATCGCAGCCTTTGCCAAATCACGTGCGGTTTCTTTGTGATTAATTGTGCAGCCCTAATCCCCATTGGTCCCGTCCAGCATGAAGTCTCCTGTCTCCCCGCTGGTTCTGCCCAGCTTGAAGTCTCCCACATCCTCGGCCCTACCTCCACTAGTTTCCATCAGCCCCTCGACTCCTCTTATACCACTCGATTGTGTAGATTGTCTCCAGCTCCGCCTAGTAAAGAGGATCCCTTGGCTCCACCTCCATCCGTTGATCCCATTACTCCACCTCGGCCCATCAACCTGTCGGCTCAGCTTTGGCTTATTGCTCCCTCATCCCTCTGGCTCCGCCTTGGTCAGATGTCACCTTGCCTGTGCCACAGAGTTACAGGCCTTCAGCTACGTCCCTCCACCCCTTCGGCTGCGTCGGGCTCTGCCTTGCCTCCGGCACCATCTTGGTCCTCAGTCCCACCGGCTCCTCCTCAGTCATCTGGCACCCTGGTTCCACCTTGGACGTTCATCACTGCGGATCTGCTTTGGCCTCCAGGACCATCAGTGGTGCCGGTCTTGCTGGCTCTCCGTCTGCACCCTGGTTTCCTCTTGCATCGGCTCAATCTTCATTAGTCGTCCCCCTGGTGTCATCAGTCAAGTCTCCACCACGGCTCCTCCCTCCATTGACTCTGCCGTGGGCCTTCGTCCAGGCTGTGGTCTGGGTCCCCACCGTGTTCCTCCTGCTCCTGGCTCCTCCCACCATCATCGTTAGTCTTGTTTTCTCCCACCACCATCTCTTCTTATTTTCTGCTCTTCGTCAGCCCCTCATCCTCCTCCAGAGGCCCCATCCCCCCTACTCAATTGGACTGTTTATGGCGTGAGGACACACCTTCCCTGGGGTGTGGGGGGGCATAAATCAACATGTGTTTTTGGTTTCGTTTTCACCGTTACAGGCACCCAAATGTGGCACTTCCTAGGAGACGGTTTCTCTTAAAGACTATTTCTTTGTGACCAAAAATAGGTTGTAGCACAAAGCACAGAAGCAGCACAGCTCTATTTTATCCCCTTTCATCTCTTGCAAGTAACTGAGGCTGAAAGCAGGATAGTCTTTTGTAAGAGGAGCGGTGGGATTCATTAAAAATGATTTGTGGTTGAAGTCAAATTTCAAATTTCGCTCTGGCAGCATATAGGACATTGGGGATGTTGCAGCCAAACTGAAGATGGTGCTGATGTACTGAATGAGAATGGCTGTGATACAGAAAGGTAAAGGGGGTCCCAAAGTATATATGCTTTATCCTTGATGGGATCTTGTTTGAGGTAGATCCCTTAAAATAAACCAGAGGCATATACTGCAAAATGATGTTTATATGTGCGTGAGCAGCTTTGCCATGCTTAAGTGTTTTCGCCAATCTTGTTAATATAATGTTCTTTATATAATTTTTTTGTAAAAAATGCTTTCCTTTGGAAGGAATATTCTGGGTTTAGTACAAGTTAAGGTTTATTGTGAGCATTTATGGTATAATGTTGATTACCACAAATATGAATTTCCATTTTATTTAAGAAGAACCAAATCTGAGTTATAATGAGGCACTTACAATGGAAGTGAATGGGGCCAATTCCTAAACGATACCATATTAATAGTAAAGCACCACATAAACAATGTTAACACGACTTTAAGGTAAAAACAAATGCTTACAAATAATTTCTGTGTAAAATTATATCCAAATTAACTTTGTTGACACTACAACATATTGACTAAGCCCTAATACAACAGCTTAAAAACAGCTCAAATTAATTTATAAGCCTCACATTTCTGCTAACATTGTCACAATTGCTGCTGGATGAACTAGAACTTGCACTGAACTGAAATGAAATGAAGACTATTCCTTTAAGTAACCTCAATGGAACTTGCTAAGTTCTTGTTCCAAAATTGTAAAGCTGGACTCAGATGGAAGTCATAAGAATAGCACGTTTGAAAATTATTAAACTAATACAGTTTCTGAACAAGATTTACAATGTATTCAGCTCTTCAAGGACAAATCTTTACAAACACATGGTGGAAGTAGTAAAATAGCCTACATACTTGACGTCACTCAAGTGCCACACAAAAAAAACTGCTTGAATTGGACAGACAAATTTACACACCTCCTAAAATGTCTATTAATGGCACTTCAGCTTACAGGGCCTCAAATTCACAACCCAAAAAGACAACTTGAATTTTCAAACCATGCAAAATTGTTTAAGTAACCTCACAAATAACCCCAGCTGTGGCATCTGAAGTGTTTACCAAATGATGGCATGTCACCTTTCTAAAACACCCTGTCTTCAAACATCAACAGCAGTTAGAACAATCTCAATTGGCCCTCAGTAACTTCAGACATGGTTCTGACTGATTTGAGCTTTAGTGTCGGGGTGTTACTGTGCCCTGGCTTCTCGAGGCAGGTCACTCACATCCATCTGTCTGAATGATGGTTAAGGACTCTGTTCCTGCCACCGGCCCTTCATTTTCTCATCTCCTCTCAACCTCTAAAACTAACAGTGGAGTGGAACAGCAGACACTTTATTTGAGCTGACATTTAAGGTCCCAAATTTAGCAGCTGAGCTTCGGGTTTCTCCTACACGCGGTGCAGAGCAACACAACCTGAGCTTTGTGCCTGAAGTACCTGTCTGAGTGAATCAATGGATTTCAATTGATTGGTTTGAAATTTGTGGTCACCATGAGCAGAAGGTGAGAATGAGAGCTTCTTTGTCTCTCTCCAGGTCAGGTTTCAGGTTTTTGGGTGAGCTGGAAACAAGCTAAAGCCTGTTGCTCACAACACAATCTGCAGATACAATGAGTAAAACAAATGTGTTTCGAATAGGGGATTGGGGTGGTTGCAATATGGGTTAAGTTGTAACAACATCGGTTTAACCACTTAAGTAAAATCACTATATATGACCAGCATCCTCAAAGGTGACTGTAGAAGTTATAATAATAATAATAATAATACTGTTTCTTGAGCAGCAAATCAGCATATTAGAATGATTTCTGAAGGATCATGTGACACTGAAGACTGGACTAATGATGCTGAAAATTCAGCTTTGCCATCACAGGAATAAATTACATTTTTAAATGTATTCAAATAGAAAACAATTATTTTAAATTGTAATAATATTTCACAATATTTTTCTGTATTTTTGATTAAATAAATTTAGCGCTGGTGCGTATAAGATACCTTTTTAAAAACATTAATACATTTGAATGTTTTCAAACTTTTGACAGGTACTGTAAATAAATAAATAAACCTTCAATTTGTATAAATGTGGGGACATTATATCTGTTCACCCAAAAATTAAAATTCTGTCATTTACCCACCCTCGTGTTTTTCCAAAACTTTCTTTCTTCTGCAAAATATATTTAATGAACTATCCTTTTAAGATAAACAGCATTAAAAAATGAGTTAGAGTTAGAGATGTTAAAGCAAAAATTGTTACAACCAACCAACCAATCTCCCATACTCAAAGTAGAGGGGATGAAAAAGTAGAAACATTAAATGAAGTAGTACATTCTGAAATGGGCTTTGAGTTTTTGCAGTCTCATTTAGGGAAATGATCCCTTATATTAGATGAATCTCCATTTTCATCCAAATGTACTGTGCTTCCATGGCTCTGATGACAAATTCCCTCATGAAAATATTCTCCCTTTAGCATGGAATACAAGATGACAGAGTTTATGAGCTATGTGTTCTTTATTTCTTTCATTTGCATTATTCACTGAATGTATGATATCGAATAAACGAGTGCTCCACTGATTTAATAATCTCAACAGGTGGTTGTTGTTGCTTCCAGAATGCACAGTGATCCCATTTATAAATCTTTGTATATCATATAAACTATGGCCCTGCATATTGCAACTGATAGCGTTATTATTTATTTAGGATTTAGTTGGTCAGAAAAAAGTGACAGTGTATTCGCTCGTTTCTTTTCGGCCTTACGGAAATAGATGCAGTGTATATCCCTCAACACTCTGTAGCTGTGCGCTGTGGTCATAGCCTTAATCTCCTTGTGTTTGCTTCTTCTCAAAATGGATTAAAGGAGCGGATCAATACAGAGCTGTTAACAGACTGAGAGGAGAAGAGAAAAACAGCACTAACAGCTTAGAAGTAAATATGCAGGATCACTGTGACCACCATGACAACTGGAATTGGGAGAAAGAATTGACCATCTTACTCTAAGCCACACACATTTCAGTCAGTCCTCGATTTTCTCTGATTAATAATAATAATAATTTGTTACATTTATATAGCACTTTTCTCAGTACTCAAATCGCTTTACAAATGGAAGGGGGGGAATCTCCTCCAACACCACCAATGTGCAGCATCCACCTGGATGCCGTGATGGCAGCCATATTGCGCCAGAACGCCCACCACACACCAGCTTACTGGTGGAGAAGAGACAGGGTGATTGAGCCAATCAGTATATATGGGGATGATTAGGAGGCCATGATTATGGACAGAGACCAATGGGCAAATTTGGCCAGGATGCCAGGGTTAAACCTCTATTTTTTTTATTTTTCACTAAACCATCTTTTTTCGATGGACATCCTTGGATTTTTTATGACCACAGTCAGGACTTAGATTTAACGTCTCATCTGAAAGACAGTGCTTTTTGACAGTAAAGTGTCCCAATCACTATACTGGGGCGTTAAGACCGACACAGACCACAGGGTGAGCACCCCTACTGGCCTCACTAACACCTCTTCCAGTAGCAAGCTAGTTTTCCCAGGAAGTCTCCCATCCAGATACTGATCAGGCTCAACCCTGCTTAGCTTCAGTGGGCAACCAGTCTTTAGCTACAGGGTAATAGCTTATGATTTGATCAAATATTTGGGACTATTAAGGGAGGTTATTTATATGTTCTCTAAATGCCACATTGAATTGCTTGCTGATCACCAAAATAAAATGAAAAAATTATGGAGAACTGAAGGATATTTACTTTGATAATTTTTTGTCATTCTTAGCATGCGCTTTTAGATAAAAGTACACAAAAGATACAGAAGATCATCGTCTGAAAAGGTCATACAATAGAGAAGAAACCAATGTGAATTAATCTATTTCTTCTTATTTTATTTTACAAGGAACAAATAGCTATTTTTGGTGAGGAGTGAGGACGGACAGCCCTTTTGTTTTGTTCTTTGGTCTCATAGTTTGAATATATAACTTTTTCCATTCTACTTGAATTCCCAGCACAAAGTCATATGTATCATTTGCAGATTTATAGGGGCAGCCTGCAAAGCAAATAAGCAGGACACTTCCCGAGTGAAAAAGAGAGGACTGGACCGCTTTCTATCGTGCTTTTGTCACAACTTACTAGGGAAACAACCTCTGCGTACAATTAAATGAGAAATTTGAAGATAATATTCTGCTTCAAATGTCCCTACCAGAACCTCTTCACATATCCTTTTGATTAAAACAGGTAAATGGTAAGGTTATTTTTAACCTTTGCATTTAAAGGTGCAGTAAGCAATTTCTGGTAAACACTGTTGATATTTGAAATTACCAAAACCTATTTTGATGCCTCCATCCCCACATTCACGCACACGCTATGCAACACAGGCAACGACTATGGCGGAATCTCATCATCAATAAGTGAAAGCAATTTGTGTTACTATGATAATTCAGGTCGAATATCCAATTATCATTTAGCTCCTCTACTCCTTCGATGGCAAAGTCATCCCTTCCATCCCAAAAAATAAACAGTTTGCATGATGAACAGCTCCCTACATAAGACAGTCCAAGTAACTAATATAAGTGAAAAGATTAAGGGGTAGCTTAAAGAACCAAAAGAAAAAACATATATTAGGAGTATGTTATCTCATGTTTCGGACACTATCGGAGCTGATGGTTGAAACGGGCGGTGGAGGAGGTTTAGACGTTCCAGGCTTATAATAATAATAATAATAATAATAATAATAATAAACAAACAAGTTAAGATGACATGAGTATATTCAAGCAAAAGACAGAATATCTTAGTTCTGTAAAACACAGCAAAACCAAAGTTACTCATGTATCGAGAAGAAATAAAGCAACCTCTGCATCCGTTTTCAGGCCTTCCTGCCTCTCCAGCGCTGGAAAGCCTCTCTTGCCTCTTGCCTGATCGTAACCCTTCTTTTAAAGTTATATTCCAATGGCATTTTCCTAATTTTCCTCTTATATATTTTCTCTGCCATCTCTCTCTTTCTATAGTTGTTCTGCTAATGTCTGTCTTGTGCACTGAGCTCTCTCTCTCTCTCCTCCCCATCATGAGTGTATACGCACCTTCATGCCGATTGGCTACAAGTGTGTTTTGGTGCTCAGTCCGAACCATTTTTCAACAGTGTTTTTCAAAAATCGCTTACTGCTCCTTTATGGATTACAGGCTCTCTGAAATATAACAATAAAGAGAAGGAAGTGATCGAGGGAAGACGAAGGGACAAGTGAAACTTGATAGAAAGCACTCAGATATCAAAGCTGACAGTCATTCTCTTTTTGCACTTCAGTAAATTCTTTAACAGTCACATCTATTGGTGATAAAAAATAAACTGAATTGGGCTCCATAGAAACTAGGTGGAACACCTGAATCTGAGTTCTCATGAGTCTAGGTCCACAAAAACCTTCAAGAGATCAAGACGTTGAACCATAAAGTGTTTTCTATTTAAAGCTGATACTTCCATTCAAATCACATACAGCCTTCCAGGTTAGAAAATTATTATAAAAGTTAGAATTATTAGAGAGGATTTGTGGTATAGCATTGATTAACAAAAAACTCATCCCTTGTTAAAAAAAAAGAAAAAAAAAAAGTTGTTGAAGTTGTTAATATTATTAAAAAATGTGGGTTTTATTTGAGCTTTAACGTTGTTCCCAACTTGTACAGTCGTTTTACGATTTACAGGTGTTTCACAACAATGTTGTAAAATTAGATATAACTTAGGTTAGTAAAGTTAGTGGTAAGTTTAGTTAGTAAGTAGTAGTAAGTGATTTTTTTCACACTAAAATCATGTTAATCAAAGACTTTAGATATACCAAGATGATCCGCTCATTACTATGAATGGGAGAAAGTGCAACACGAAATATTGCGGAATAAGTCCCACCTTCTAAAAAAAAAAGAGCCAACCGCCAATTGGAAAAGTCATTAATAATCTTTGGCCCTGTTTAACTAAAACGCCGTTTTAAAATGAAAACGATCCTCGTCTATACTGGCATTTCCACTGCATTTCAGAAACGCTCTCCGTCCACACTACACTACACTACCGAAAACGCATGTCACATGACTGCTCATGCACACATTGTGCGTACAAGTGTAAACAGTTGCCTCTTGTGTATGTAGGCAGTTGCATTATTATAAAATGCAGAGTTTAACTGCACAATGGCTGCTTAAAAGGACCACAAAGTCAGCAAAGCTTGCCGTTCCGTCTCCATGTTATTGTTTACACGGTTGTCGAGGCTGGTATTTACAGAGCCGTTAAGAGAGACGGCTCTGATCTGTATTTCCCAAAATTAATGATTGCAGAACAATAGCCACCAACGGTCTCTACGATCAGCTTATGCTTATGATGTTTTCTGGGAAACGCACTGCTTGGTCTATTATTGTTGTGTTCCGGTAGCGTAATGTGGGTAGCCATGCCTTCGTTTTCAAAAGTCTCCGTTTGGTCTGAAACACAACCTCAGAGTTTTCAAACTAAAACGGGGTCTGAAGCGAGGTTCGAGGTTTGAACATGCCGGAGTAGTGCAAGGCGACAGGTATAACCGCAGCAAAAGTTATGCATTTTAAAACGAAAACGCACTAGTGTAAACGGAGCCTTAGAGTTTGGAGAGCAGGTGTCTAAGAAGTACGTTTCACCATCATGTCACATCAGCATTTGCTCCTGGCATGAGCTGGGTTGCAAGAAGTCTCAGGGAAACAGATTACCCAGTGTATTTATTTTTTTAGAAACGGAGCTGAGAAAGCTATGAGCAAACATTACTCTTTGACAGCTGTAATGAGGCAACAACCAAACTCATCAATGCTGGATGAATCCATGGGGCAGAAATCCATAACTCCCAGCTACTGTGAGTTATTTGAATCCCAAAGAGAAGATTGTGTAATATGAAGGAAATGACTATTGATTCGGCTCGGCTAGTGTGCATACCACTCCCTTCTGCAACACACACTTATTTATTGTGATGTTTTAGAAGTATAATAATACAGGACAGGACATTGCCTCCTCTTGTATTTTAGACTTTAACGGTATAGTGAGACCTCAGGCTATTCCATCAATGTCTGGCCCATTAAATTCTTCTTGAATTGATTGAAAAAATAAAATAATAATAATAACTATATGATCCTAACCCTTTGGAGTACAGTGAGTCTTTGGCCTATAATGGTTAGCAGGCAACTAGAAAGTCGCCTACTTCAAATTACATTAAGACACTCTGAAACACTAGACTCAAGTACCTTGAAATGTGTGGACATGCAACATCAAACCTGAGTCTTTGAATTTGCTAAACTTCCAGAGGCCAGATGCATGAGGTAAAATAAAGAAATTAAAGAAGAGATTGTCAGTCTTATGTCAGCTCAGATCTGTTCTAAAAAGCTTGCAAGTGTTTTTTGCCCTTGTGTGTTATTGAGAGAAACCTTGATGATATCTTTTGAACTCAAACAGGTCTCCAATAAAATACCTCCTATCTTAAAACAACACAGACATCTTTACAGGAAAACCTACTCACATTTTGCTTTTAATCACAATAGATGTCACTTTTTCACATTGTGATATAACCACTCAAATGGAACTGTATCTCAAAAGTAATTTCAAAGTTCAAAGGGTCTAAAACAAGTACATAATCAAGCGATTCAGTCAAGTGCAACTCAATAACTAGATTTTTTTTTACATTTAATTTGACTTTGCTCAGGCAGAAATCTTAGTTTTTACACTGAGATACTATCATTAAAGATCAAGAAATTAAGAACAAGAAAGATAATAATATACAGGCAATGATATACAGGTATTGCTATTGATCAACGTATAGGCTATAATCAAGCATTCAAGCGAGCTGTGTAATAAATACAAGGTCTACAAAAATATATAAATGTATGATACCATGATTATTTAAAATATACTGTCTGAAATATAATAAAATATAAAATATACTGTGTACCTTACAACATTCACAAAACAACAATACTCATAATGTAAAGCAAGCCTGAAGTCATCTCCCTTTGTATGTCGGTGGAACATTGGAGAAGTAAAATCCTTTATGATGGCCTTGACAAAGACTTTGGCAGTAACCCAAACTCAATGTCCTGACAACCACCGTGAGTTTATACACTCCCAGGTCATTGCTTCTGGCCTTGATTTCTCGTTTCTCTTTGAAAAAAAAAAAACATACAGACAGACCCTTATTTAATATTCAGCAGCATCCGAACATCAGAGTTCAACTTAACTTTGAGAGAATATGATTAAGGTCAGTCCAATAACAATTGTTCAAAAAGATGCCACAGAAAAAAGAAGAGTTAAGGGGGTGCAGCCAACAAATATGCAACAACTGCATAATGCTATCATGTCAATATGGACAAAATCTCTGAGGAATATTTCCAACACCTTGTTGAATCTATGCCATGAAGAATTAAGGCAGCTCTGAAGGCAAAAGCGAGTCCAACCCAGTACTAGCAAGGTGTACCTAATAAAGTGGCCCGGACTGTATACAGTACGTATACATAATCAACTGAATATTTAAAATAGTATTAATTGTAATAATAAGCCAATAACACAAATTACAGAAATGTGGTCTGCACAAACCATGCATATCTTCATTGCAAGTAAACAAGCATTTAAAGCAGTCTGGGTTATAATCGTTTCATGGTTTTCAAGGATGAGTAAGGCTAGTTTGGCTTATTGAACTTATTGATGGATTTACACTAAAATACAGAGTCTGATTGGATGCACTGCTTTTGATGTTAACAACAAAAGATGGGAATCATTTTCTGCTTCCTATTGATAAACTTGATTTACCAGACAGAAATAAATAAAGCTGAACAAGACAGCAGGTCTGAGCAGGTCAAACCACATAACACCACCAGTATGTCTAGTGCTGTCAAAGCTAAAATATTGATTTAGACCTTCATGTGTGACACTGAACTTATCTCCATTCACAAGGATTTTTTTCCATGCAATATTACAAGGCTGTAAGACATTACAAGATTACTTTATTAGTAATCTTACTGTGATTCAGTGGCTTGAAGCTCTGATCATCACAAAACGAAGACTGACAACAGAGAGATGTTAATTGACTTCTGTAATTTCAATATCTCTGTAAAGTTCACTTTTTAAAAGGTCGATAAAAGCAAAGAGACTTCATTTGTGTTTTGGCTTTATAAAGCTCAGTGGGTGTGTGAATTGGCTTTCAAGTCTAATTCCTGCTTAGAGTTAATGCTGCAGTCAAAGCATTAACTTTGAAAAAGACAGGCATTTAAAAGGCCATTCATTATAATAAAACACTTTGTTCTACACATTCGCTCTCTGCATTAAACATTTGTATTTTTTTTTTCTAATTAAAAAAACTTGGACTTTAAGTACACAGACATGTTAAGCTGGATGATTCCGTTATGTCTAACTTCTTGTTTTGTAACTTGACGAATATGGTGGTCTTTGTACTGTAGTCCTTTCATGTTTCTCTTTTCCATTCTTTCCTTGTGCTTATCTCTATGTTTTTTGGCCAACCTCAATTCCAATTGTTCTATTGTCACTGTAGATATAGAAACAATTTAGGTATACTGATGACAATCCTCCCTATCGGCAATATGCACTTTGTAATAATCATGTTCCTTTCATTTTAGATTGAGTTTATGAATTATTAAAGCAACCATTTCTACAGCTTATAATTATTATTATTTTTTATCTAGTTTCCATCTCTACTCAGATCTAAACTATTCTAATTCTAACTTCAATTTTATTTTTATTTTACTGAAATGGAAAAGTCTTAACCACCCACCCTTGTCAGAAAGATTTCTGCAATTGGAAAATTTAATTGCTCACTGATTATCTTAACAGCTACTTTTTCATCAGGAGCTCTCTATTTCCTTTGGTAATTCACTGACAGGATAATTTACAACAAAAAACTATTTAATTATTAATTAAAGTGCCTCTATTTAGTTTTTTTTTATATTCCCTTTCATGCAGTGTGTAATATAGCTGTTGTAAATGTAAACGTTCTGCAAAGTTGTAAAGTCAAAAGTGCATGATAAATAAAGTTATTGTCTCCCAAAAGAAAACGCCTTTACGAGTCGTTTGTAATCCCACGAATAATCGAATCCCACTGTGCGACGGTTCTACATCACTAGAAAATACATTTGCATATGCCTATGTTGTCCGCCTGCAAACAACTTGGCCCACCCTCAAACATCATTTTACTGAAGACTGCTTCTCAAATCTCGACGTTCAACACGGGATTCGCAAAACGCTTGTATATAGTTATTTTGATCGGTATGACTCTTGACTGTTCAAACCTTTGTGACAAGACATTTAGCATTATTAATCAGCATGTTAAGAGTATTCCATAATTAACAATGCTATAATTGATCAAATTATTTGTAGTGCAAGGAAATACAACTTAAACTTGAAGCTACTACTGTAGGTATACATTCCACAATATTTAAGATACTAATTAGAAAATTGTGCACAAAAAGGGGGAACTGCACACATAAGTCTGTTGTGCTAGAGCTGTACCTCAAAATGATCTGGGCTGGGTTTCCCGATAACGTTGTCTCTTAGCGCGCTACGAAGACTCTTAAGGTATAACTTAACTGAAGGTATACCATTTCTAGGCGTGTTCCCCGAACCATACCTTAGGAAGCCGCTTAAGATATACCTTCTTACGTGCGACGTTACCCGGTGCTGTCCGTGACGATGCTGCTGAATTGGTTGATATTGATGGCTCGAGAATCAATTATTCTCTTGTGCAGGGGCTATTTATGTGAGAAAGCGGTGTTCTTTATAAAAGAAGCACTTCAGAAATAGTTGAAGTTGCATTTATTAGGACTCATGGGATATTATAAAAAAAATAATCCAAACTATAATAGCCTAGCCTACATATTTAAAATTGTATCATATATTGCTGCCACAATAACCATTTCAAATTTTTACCTGCTTTCTTCTCTTTCCCATTTTTGTTCACTGAGGTGGAACTGCGCTTGGAAATACTTTCCAGCATTTCAGTAATAAAAGTGTACGTACGGTGCTCCGCAGTGATCAAAAAGGATTTAAACAGTGGATTTTGAATCTCTTCTTGTAAAGTCAGAGATGTGGATTCAGACGGCAATTAAAATACCACATGACCTGTTTGTCAAAAAAACAGTAGGTAGCCTACTAATTTGGCCAGGGATTTTTACGCGGGTTGGGTGAGAAAAAACACTGATATTATGGATTCGGACGGCACTAAAATCACCGACTTACCCCTGTAAATGTTTAAAATACCGTACGAGCCCATGAGAAACAATATTAGTGTCCGAATAGGACTTAACTGACAGTAGCCTATGCTTTCACTGGCCTTTAAAAGCGCCTTTTAATTAAATTAATAATATTGTATAATAATATAATTAAAAATCTAACAACAATCAGTGTAATGACAATTTTATCCTTTGCATGAAAACACTTGAATTAGCCTAATTGAATACTGTCTGGGTGTATTAAAACTTCAGAATTTTATTCGTATAGACCTGCAACAGTGATAAGTTAAAGCTAAGAGTGGTCCAGACCAACCTTCCGAACGCATGACTTACAGAAGGTATACTTAACTAAGAACGTTTCGGGAAACACGTATTAACGATAAGGTACAGCTAAAGGTGTAACTTAAGAACGACGTAGCGTTAAGAAGGTTTCAGGAAACCCAACCCAGGGCCTTTAAGTTTCACTTTTATTGCTAGAACAGTATATGTATTTATTTCAGTGTACTAGGACCGTTGATACCATTGGGAGATATCATTAGGAAGCATGGTGTTAGTTTTCACTGTTATGCTCATGATACTCATCTCTATTTTTCTTTGTGCCCTGAAGAAACATACCAATTCACAAAATTAACAGAATGCATAGTTGATATAAAAAAATTGGATGACTACTAGTAATTTCTTAAAACTTAATTCTGAAAAAAAAAAAAACCAGAGATTCTAATTATTGGACCAAAAGCCTCTGTACGTAATAACCTAGAACACTGTCTAACATTTGATGGCTGCTCTGTCAAGTCTTCGTAGTCAGTTATGAACATGGGTGTGCTCTTTGATACAAATCTTTAATTTGAAAGCCACATTTCTAGCATCTGTAAAACCACATTTTTTCATCTTAAAAATATATCTAAATTACGACATATGCGCTCAATGACAAACGCATAAAAGTTAGTTTATGCATTCATGACCTCAAGGCTAGATTATTGTAATGCTATTATTGGTGGTTGCCCTGAACGCTTAATAAACAAACTCCAGCTGGTCCAAAAGGCAGCGGTTCTTACTAAAACCAGGAAGTATTAGCCCGGTTCTGTCAACACTGCATTGGCTCCCTATTAAACATCACACACATTTTAAAATCTTGCTAATTACTTACAAAGTACTAAATGGTTTAGCTCCTCAGTACTTGAACAAGCTCTTGTGGTGCTTTTCCACTGCATGGTACGGTACGGCTCGGTTTGGTACGGCATGCTTTGGCGCTTTTCCACTGCATGGTACGGTACGGCTCACTTATGGTGCATATATACTTCAAAAGTATAAACTTCAAAAAAGAAATGGCTGAATCGTGGTCAGTGGATGAGGTGCAGACGTTCTTCTCGTTGGTTGCCGAGGAGTGGATGGGGAAACACGGAATGAAAAATTCGCATTTAATATGATGATGTCATGGCAGTAGAGACGGCAACTATAACGATCAGTCCCACCCACTTTGAAGCGGTACTAACTGCAGTGGAAAAGCAACCGAGCTAAAGCGAACCGAACCGTGCCGTACCGAGTCGAGTCGTACCACGCAGTGGAAAAGCGAAGCGAGCCGAACCGTTCCGCGCCGAGTCGAACCGTACCGAGCCGTACCATGCAGTGGAAAAGCACCATTAATGCATTATAGTCCATAATTACATCATGTTCGTTCGTTGGCCAGAGGAGAACTGGCCCTCTGACTGAGCCCAAGGTTTTTCTTTTCTTTTTTTTTTTTTTCTTTTTTTTCATTCTGTCAACTGATGGAGTTTGGGTTCCTTCCCACTGTCACATCTGGCTTGCTTAGATGGGCACACTTAATATTCAAAAATATTAATGGTCTGACTGTACTGACGCTGTTGTATGAGAACCAAACTGAGCTGGATGATGACATGTTTTGCAGAACTGCTTTATAGATTAAATGAACTAATTTAATAATTGTTGCTTACAACACATCTGAGTCAGCACTGAACTAACTACAGTTGAACAACAGCCAAAATGCATCATTTTCCTGTTATCACTGAAAACTTGCTTTGAAACTAGGGGTGGCACGATCCGCCTTTTTTGCCTCCGATACTGATTCCGAAACCTGGGATTCAGTATTGGCCGATATCGAGTAGCCTACCGATCGATACTAAAATTATATATATATATATATATATATATATATATATATATATATATATATATATATATATATATATATATATATATATATAAAAACTGTGCTGAATTACCTAATAAACTGTATCTGTATGCCTCACAGTGGGGAAGAGACTGATTATTCTTTTGTGAAAGGCATCAGGCTTGACTTAAACATTATTTCCCATTTTTTATTAAATAACTGTGCACCAGTGCAGCAACTGTAAATAAACCAATAGCTTCACTAGCTTGGTAGAAATTCAAAATAAACAGGAGTCAGGCTGACTCCAAGACAAAACCATAGAATTATCTACAGATCTACAGTATAATAATGGGAACATTGAATCATCTTAGAGAGAGTTTCATCATGTTGACTGTCATAACCGAGCACTGTTTGAATGCTGAATGACTGACAGCAGCAGCGGAGGGAAGCACTTACGTGAACTTGTGAACAACTTAAATATTCATCTGTAGGCCTACCTCACATTAAGCTATAGAATAGCTTCAGAAAACTTGGAATATAGTGCACGAAAACATTATGGTGCTTTATAATGTTTTTGTGCCTTTTGTGTGGTATAACAATAACATGCATGTATGCACAATATCGGATTTGGATCGGTCTCTCTGGCCAATATTTCCGGCAAAAAATTGGCAGTATAGGAGCAATAGCGATACTGAGTATCAATACTATCTGTATTGTATAAAGCGCTATATAAATAAAGGTGACTTGACTTGACAATGCAGTATCATAGTTTCAAAGCCAGTATTTAAGTGCATTTGAGGTGCTTGGACTCTTGTTAAAGCAGCAACACAATGGAAGCACAGGGCTCTCTTTCCCATGTGGCGCACTCAAATGCATCCAGCAGAAACTTGCCTTTGAGCCGGTACTGTCCATCACCTCATCCACAGAGAACAACCTCTAATCTGCCTCACCAACACATCTGTTTAGAAGAAAAGTTCCTACTATGCCTGAAAGCCCTCACCACTGTGGGTTCACCTGTAGGGTGACCCGTGTCAAATTCCACCTCATACCACCTCTTCTGCTGGGAGCCTCCATGGAGCAGGGGGCAGGGTGAGCGGCAGAGATGCTACATGTATTTTTAGCCACGCTATGAATATGAAAGATTTTAGGGAGCAAACGAGGAACAGGAGTTGGTGATAACACCTAGTAATCTGATGTGAACTGTCATATTTCACACAAGATCTCAGAGAGGCCTACTGTCTCTTCATTTTATACAAAATCAAAGTTGTAAAACAATTAATTTAATCTGCTTATGTTGTATATATAGCACATCCTCCCAAGTGCATGTGAATGAGAAGTGAATAATTGAATGTTTTTCCAAGACTTTTCATACAAATAGGTATCAGGATAAAAATCTAAACACAGCAATATGAGGGCAGACTAAGTTGCTGTTTATCAAAAGGGAAACAAATAATTTATCATCACAGGTAAAAATTACTTTCTATTCTTTTAAATATCTGAATATTTCCATGGGCTTGAAAACAAAGTATTACTGGATTAGTTTGTTGATCTTAAAGGGATATTTCACCCCCAAAAAGAAAAAGCGTCATAATTTATTGACCCTACTTTCTCCTTTTTCTAATGATTTTCTTTATTCTGTGGAACATGAAAGAAAAAAAATTGTCCATACAATGAAAGTCAGTGAGGTCCAGTGTTGTTCTGGACCCTATTGACTTTTATCGACAATTTTTTTTCTTTCATGTTCCACAGAATAAAGAAAATCATACAGGTTTGGAGCGAATCAGCAAATGATGACATCATTTTCATTTTACCCTTTTAAATTTCATTTTAAACAACATGAAAATAATGAACATGTTATGGGCTTGTAAAATGGCAAAAGTGCCTGTTTTTCTGCACCACATGTCTACCACTGAACCAGAAACAGTTTGGTCACAGCTGGGAATTGGAGATATGCAGGAAAACACTTTCTGGTGTGACAGCTTCAAACCACTCTTACTTAAACCATGAGGTCTTTTTATCCTTTAGCACATGCACATGTTTGCCACCATCAAATAGGGATTCTAGGACAGAAGTCCAAGGTATTTGTTGACTTTCAGTTCCTTGGTATGTTTCTTTTGATTAAATTCTTTGAGGTTTATCTTTAGAATGTTTCATTTAGGGAGTAAAATATCCTGTTGTATCCTTAATTTCACAGGAAACGAAGGATGCATTTGAAGGAGCCTCAGAATTGGGACAGGTTTCGTCGTGCCGGGGTGAAGCAATCGGCCTTCAAATGCGGCCTTCGAAGGATGCAGACTATGAATTGGGACGCAGCTGTGTCCACAAGTTCCTGTTGAGGCACAACTGACCATAGCTGTACATTTTTCTCAAAGATTCTTTATCTGCCTGATAGCCGTCTCCAGATGGACCCCGAAGAAGTGTACCCCAAGGATATTCATTTGCAGCTCTAATGTTCTGTGGCAAAAGGACTGAAGTAATTTCATCTGAAATAAATTGAATCTCAAAGCTCATCGGAACCTTAAGTTAAGCCCGCAGGTACAACAGCCTTCCTCTTTACGAGCAAAATGGACAAAAAGAGAAGGTCTGAAATCACATATAAATGATAACGTAAACCGTGGCAGAAGGGAAAAGTGAAATGAGGCTTTGCCTCACTCTGTGCAAGTCGAATGTGCTGTGGGAGACGTTGTGATGGATTTCGGTTTAGAGTGTGTGGAGCAGCTGTTTGCTCTGAGCCTGTTTTTGAAGAGAAAAGCAAAGTGTGGACACATGCCACCACAAAAGGGAGCAGTCTATTAAATGGCATGTTTTCACCCAGAGCTTATTGCTTCTAACCACTGAATCAGAAAAGTCATGTTTTATAATGCACATTGACATATTCTCCTTTGCACTTTTAATTACTGTCCTCTCTGCAATCTATTTTCCCCTTGTTCTTGTTTTCTCCAGAAATGATTTACTGAGCTATGACATCAACTAGCTGTTCAGCCGGTATCTCCATGTCACCCCTTTTTTGCCCTCCCCCTTTTACAGATCCGACAGAGCACATGAAAGGGGATTTTGAGGCACATCAATTCTGCACTCAGACACGGACACATCGGAGCATTTCCCTCCATGCTGTATACCCATCTGACTCTTACTTTTTATAGAAACGCCACCTCCTCCTATTTTCTATTGCATTATATACATTATATAGACAGTTGAGAATAGACCAGAAACTCTTTTAGAATTCTAGGAATAAAAAGCAGTTTCAAAATCTTGAATTGATCCTTTTTAGTGAGATTACAAGAGCACTGGTAGTCTTCAGCCTTATCTTACACAATGGGTCATTCCAAGAAATGGGTGTCGTATCAGTTTTTAAAAGGTGATTTTTAAAGCAAATTTCTTTATAATGATAAACATTCAATCAGATGAAGAATGTTAGTAAATTGCATTTTGCCATCTTAAGCGAAATTAAAAAATAGTCAGAAATTTGCTAAACGCAATTATAGGTTAATCATTTAGGGTTGCAAACCTAACAAAATATAGGCTATGATGAAAAATATAATAAAGTCAAAAAAGAGATAACATCTTGAAAGAATGGTGTCATCATCATTAAAATGTGAAGTAAAACATGTTTATCTATGTATCTCTCTATAATATATACTTTTAAGGAGGCTTCTCATTGTTGAAGTCGTTGTTTACACATGTCCATGAGGGACAGAAGGCTCCTTTTTCACAGAATGACCCAATCATGTCCCTTTTTGTTCCTCTACACTTATTTTTCATGCACACTCCAACTAGTGAAATAAATAGGCTACATAAATAGATAGATAAATACTTTGCTGTACATTTTATCGTCAATATCACCAGCAGAGATTCCCTCACAAGATGTGAAATCAATACGCTTTATAGCTCTAAGATCCTCGTCCCACGCAAACCTGCCGTATTTTGTTTTTATTTCGGCTAGAGGAGAGTCGACGGAAACGCATCGACGCACACAAGACTAATGGTACATATTTCGTGTCCTTTTTGGAGAGACGCACAACGGAAAGTCCGTTCACTCTGCCACTGACAGCATTCTTACCTTGTTCTCTCAGAACGAAACATATTGTCTTCTATTGAACGGGAAATTACAGCTTCACACAGCAATAATCTAAGGTGACTTTATAAATTCATACAGTAAAATCAAAGGGACAGCGAAAGATTTTGTAGCAGATATTGTGTCTTAAAAGCTGCGCGCGGAGATTCAGACAAGAAAGTTCGCGCGGTCCTGAACAGCTCATGATTTAACTGAAAGATGCGCGCGGACTCGTACTACTATGAGGTGCGGTGTACAGTAAGACTGTTTTAAAGCGGTACTGTGTTACTGTCAGTCTTTTCACCGGCTTTTATCAGATATATTCTGCATTAGTCAAGTTGGATATCTGTTGCTCGAAAAATGACTCACGTTTAAGCAGGTTCATTGTTTCGTTGCTCGTGTTCATCCTTAGAAATCAGAGGTATTGTTGTTCGCATCACGGGCTTCTGGAATGGAGACAAGGATTCAAACCGTTTGACATTTCTGTGGAAAGCCAGTCGAATGCCAAATTGTCACTGAATCAAATCGAATGAGCCGGACACCTGGATTAGGCTACTGAGTCGCAAGGTAAGACATGGTCATTTCCGAATATGAGGCTGAAATTTGTCATAAATATAGGTGCTTACATATAAACTGAATCCTGGTATAAACAGATCAGATTCAGAACAGATTCTGATTTGTAGGCTACACTAAATACCTAGGTTAATTGCTACTATGAGTTATACTGTAGCCTACAAATGTCTTAATTACTAGAGCGTATTACAGTTTGAAAACCTTTAAACATAAAAGTGCATTTTATGTTTTTGTCTGAGCCCTTATGTGAAAAGTACACTGTACTGATATGCCATACGCATTTACTTATTTAATGTTGCAATAATGGGGCTAATTATTGTTGTTGACATCATGGATATGACAAATTTGTTTTACGCACGTTACTTAGTGTATAGTACCTAATCTGTGCAGTATACACTACACTGTCCAGTAGTTTACAAGCATACAGATGTATTATGCAATCAAAGCAGTGTATATATATATATATATATATATATATATATATATATATATATATATATATATATATATATATATTATATATATATATATATATATATATATATATATATATATATATATATACACACACACACACACACACACACACATATAGGCTATATATACTGCTCTGATTGCATAATACATCTGTATGCTTGTAAACTACTGGACAGTGTAGTGTATAAAGAGAATGAGAGCTGAATATATATATATATATATATATATATATATATATATATATATATATATATATATATATATATATATATTCAGCTCTCATTCTCTTTTTGCTGATCTGTACCCTTCATCCACAAGGGTGCATGAGTCACAACCAGATTGACTATGAGTGAACAACATCAACAGATAATTAAACATGCAAATCAAATGAATACTAGAGTGCAAATAGCCTCTTTGTATATTACATGTCCACATTACTTCGTTCCTCTGTCCCTCTCTTGTAACAGCATTGTGCACAGGGAGATTAAAGTGCATACATGAGTAGCAAAAGTTTCCATTATCCATTTTACCCAACACATTAACACTGCTAAAGTGTTTTCAGCCTCTATCCTATTAGAATTCAGAAGGGCCGAGACTCATAAGGCTTAATTGACTAAGACACTGGCAGGGGGATTTGACTGCACCTTAGCACAAGGAGAAAGGTGCTATAATCAATGAGGAATGGAAGCATGTTGCACCTCTCTCTGTTTTGGTTGCCTTGCTGTTATTGAAATGGAGGAGAATTGGTATTCACAAATTGTTAAGGACTGAAAATTTACTAATGTAAAGCTGCTTTGAAATAATTTTGCTGCAATGGACAGATCGATTCAAGTATAACACAAAAAGTCTATGAAATGGTTCTTCATTTGTTCTAAAATCACTGTCAGTCTGAGTCACTGCACCCATATGCATTAGTTATATTTGTCTTGCATGAAAGATAATTATTTGCATATTCATACTAATAACTAAGGAAAACGGTGCTGTGACCCTCCTCATCAGCGACTTTTAAAATCATGTTGAACCCTGTTAAATATGGGAGACCTAAGAAATCTGCTTTATTGTGTATTTATTTACCAGTTATATGCTTGCCTATATGGATAAAAGGTCTGTGTTTCTGTATGTTGGTCTGATGCATATTTTATTTAACCACAGTCATTTCAGTTTTGCTTGTTCTTAGAAGGTAAACAGCCTTTACATAAAAAATAAATAAAATAAAAATAATAATCATAGTTTATCTCTGCCTACGGTATATGAATGCTATTTAGACTCATTTAGACCTGACATTGACAAAGGATATTTGAACACTTAACAGGTGTTTCTACAGATGTAAATGCACAACTGTACACACCATAGTCATAATGAATAGCTAAACAGTGTTTGCTGTGATCACCATTTTAAAACGATGTTTCCAGTTTGAATTTCTTCTGGAAGGGGCTTTAATATTAATATTTCCAACTTCTTGTGATAAGGTTCCACATAAAACACATTAAATGATCTAAAAAAGAAGATAGAAGAGAAATGCACAGGTGTAAAAGCTTAAGTAGTTTATTGTGAATGTATGATTTGATGGACTGACAGTTGAGCAGACAGTTATTTGTCATTTAGAAGACACTTTTTATCCTAAGCTGAATTGCTTCCGCCTAAATGATGAAATGAATCATGAGCAATTCTACTGTTCAATTGTTTCAACATAGCAATTCTGACTAATTATATCTCTGATAGCTCTCTCAAATGAATGGACATAACTATCACATCGTCTACAATAATATTGTCATGTGAAATTATGTAAAGATAAACTAAACTAAAATGCTAAATGTCATCTACAGTACCATTAAAAACAGAATCTGTTATTTTATTTCATCTTTGCTCTGCAAAGTGTAATAGTTTATTGCTGTGTCAGTTGCATTACAAGCAGTCCTTTCAATTCATTGTAAAATTCAGCAAAAAACAAGTGAACACTCTTAACTAGGGATGTGCGTAACGACTAATTTCATAAATGTTTGAATGGAAATTTTGCAACTGACTAGTTTGCTTGCTTGCTTTGCATTATGATCATTGTATATTAAACTTAAGCGTTCACTTAAGCAACATTAGTTATTATAGATATATTTATTCAAATCAACTGAATCAAGACCAATAAGTTCAAACCTAATAGCCTAAGGTATTGCTGTTAGTTACCATGGCAACCACTTGCGTGTCCGTGTATTCTCGTGTATGAAAAGTATCTGTACACATGACGGATGGCAAAATCACAAGAAAACCTTCAAGTGTATTGACAACTACATTATTTAAGCATATTCTCTTCGTTAGGATGTTGATATAGCAACTGTTCAAGTGTCAAGTAAGTTTCATTCATAAAGTTTCTCCTTTACTTTGCCCCTCCCAACCAGTAGTATAACAAGCCTATAAGCAAGCTTTACTGTTATATACTAGTTGACATGACGGGAGAAAATGAAGTTTTGTGTAGGCTTTCAAAATACTCCCTCACCTTACTCATCTTCCAAGTGGACGTTTCTCTGAACCCACCGGGAGTGCCACAGAGAAAACCAACACATGCACAGGAATGGAATGAAAATTTAAATTCCACAATGATTTTCCACCAATAAAAGAGTCCTATCTGTAAACACAGTTTCTGACCTCTCAGCTACAAACAACATATGCTTGCATGTTTCACAGGCCAAGGCCTTTCTCTTTTTGACAAGAAAGGCTTTGAGGCCATGTGAAATTTCACATTTCCAAGATCCCAATGGCAGTTAGAACCTGGGGGATTTTTTCTTTTCTGTTTTCAATTGCCAGGGTGGTGCAGCCTACAAGCATAGAGTAGCAGAAATGGAAATTAGGTCTGCTGTGACATCCTACTGGCACTTGGAGTTTAGGCAATTTTAGCATGGCCTCATTTTAATTATGAAAAAACACACTAATTAATGCTTTCAGATGATTGATGACAAAAAAAATTAAAAAAACAAAAAAAAACATTGTATTTTAATTAGAAAACAGACACCATAAATAATAAAAACATTGATTTTTAAATACATTTTATTTAAAGATTATTTAATATATTTCAAAATGAAATAATATGAACATATACTGTATATACGTAAAAATAAATAAAAGCCGTAGCTGTTTTTTGTCGTTCTTTTTGACATTATACAACTTAATTGCTATAGTTAGGACCAGCCTTACATAAGCCACTAATGCACACACTCTTCATCCGCTACCACTAGTCTCTTTCATCACAAATAGACCCTTGTTTTAAATAGGCGGGTTGAAAAATGATGATAGGAGAGGAAGCTAATGTGAGGAATGGATCTGCAGCAGACACGTTGTTGAAGATGCAGGTCGAAACGGTCCACGAATCAATGCAGCGAGAGAGAAAGAGAGAGAGATTGATTGACATTCAAACTGGGAAGGCTCCTAGAATAACTAATTATCAATCTATTCCCTAATTCATAATTTGATCTCGACAGCATCTTTTCATTAGTTAGCTCTGATAGTGTAGTATTATTGCACTGGGAGAATGCGCTCAGTAGATGCTGACTGTGTTGAAATGTGTATTGAGAATTGGGGGAGCTCAAACAATCTGTCAAGCATGAAGTCAGCATTCCTTGACGCATGATCCTGCATTTGACGATCCCCGGAGGCATCGGCACAACCAAATCAAAAGCTCTGAAATAATCTGCTTTCTATCTGATTGTGTTGCTATTTTAATCACAGATTAATGAGGAGAAGGTAGGAGAGGGCACACCCACCACTGTGGCCACATGTCATTTTCTCCAATCAAAAGAGAGTTTTGACAGGATTTAGATCTGAGTACAATTGATGTGCTCAGTTAAAGAGCATCAATAACCTGCTAGACTATTTAACTTCACATCAGTCGCACATTAAAGAAACTGATACATATTAGTCTCAGGCTCAGACAGCACACCTACAGACCACCCACTGATCGTCTGATGCACACTGCACACAAAATTGGAAAGCAGTTGCTAGATCTGGCAAGGGCTAATCTGATTGGCTGACTTTACACAGCTTCCTGGAGTAAGGACACGCAAGTATGTTTTAATCAGTTATTATTCCAAGTCATGATGCAATGAGCACTTTTGAGGAAAAACTAATCAATGATTAGTGACATCAAAACTTGAAAGAAACAGTTTAAACAAGATTTCGGTCAAACACTTGGGTTTGTAGTAAAGATATTTACGATTAATTGACGACTGATTAATTGTCACTAATAATTTATTGATTAAATTAATCTATTTAAGCACAAATGTGTTTAGTAATCAGGAACAGATGGTGAAAACACTGCCTTATCATAAATAAAGTCATTGGAAGCTAGAATCCAGCACAGCTTGCACGTTGCATGTCATGACACAAACGTCCACTAAAGAAACTAATAAAAACGTCTGTTTTGTGGTAATACTATTAACAATTGATTTATAGATAATTGACTATGCACACTGACTGCCTACATATTACCACAAAAATAATGTTTTAGTAGTTTCAGAAACTTATTTTAGTGTGAAGGTACTGGTAGATTGTATCAATATTGCTTTGTCCTGTCATATAACAGGCTAAATGTGGAAGCAATCATGCATAATTCAAAGTCCATTTAATTGCAATCGAATATATAATATAATAAAATTTGATAATGCTAGTTTTCTGAGACATGTCTGTGAAATAGTTTCGATTTATTAGTGTTTTCTGTACAACCACCGTCCCATTATTAGTTTTTCATGCCAATCTATTAAGTAAGGGATAATATAGAGGGATAAGGGATAATAGCGAATACAACCCCGACAGGCTGATCAGGACCCCGACGCGAAGCGGACGCAACCGCCTCGCTCTACATTATCCCGCTTATTACATGGCTACCTACCAAATAAATCAATAATTTGACACAAAATATTGATTTAAAAAGGAGTTTATTGATTTAAAAACGATTGTATTGTTTCCGCTAAAGAAAATAGTCCGTTCCGTCTCTACGGTTAGAATCCTGCGTCCATAGCAACGCTCTGTTTTTCATGGCAACGGTGTGTTATACTTAGCAGCGGTCTGTTATCAAGAAATAACAGACCGCATTCTACATTAGAATTCAACCAAGCCATGTAATAATGTGAAATAAATATTTTAAGACACAAAATGACATAAAAGAAAAGATAATGACAAAAGAAAAGAAAAACTACAGTGTGGTGGACCAGAATGCCATTTAGTCAAAGGTCTGCCTATGTAAGGCTAACTACATATTTCCCCTTCAATTCAATTCTGGATGGCCAGTTAGGCATTTAGGATGGGTCATTGGGCATGTTTTGCCTTTGTAACAAAGATGTCTACTTTACTTTCATGGGCATATGAACTATCAGGCATGCCCATTCGGCAAGGTTATCAGTGAGTGTCATGGGGCAGCAGAATAAAGTTAATTAAAATCTGTCTGATAACCACATTCTATCAGTTAGGTGGAGAGGAATGGGACATGATGACTTTTTAGTAATCAGAGAGAAAAAAGCTCTCTCTTAAGACTGACAATGTACAGTCACTCACTACTTAGTTGCAAAACTCTTCAATTTGTAATTTATAAGACATTGCCCCCAATAAGAGTCTTCACAGATCAACTGTAGCTTAAGCCACTCTTGGTGCCACAGACATCATTGTGTTATCTGCATGGATGCCTTTCCATTGGCCAGCACCTGTCCATCACGACAGTTCGGTCTTATTAAACTTTTCCTCTGCATGTGCTCAATAGTCCATGTCTTTTCCTCTCTCTCCCTCACTTCTCTCTCCTCTCACTCCTCCTACAGCTCACGGCCTATTGAACACATTAGCACCTGTCACATCAGTCCAGGCAAGGTCATCTCTCCTTCCCTTCATTCTCCATCCGGCTGTTAAACACAGAGTCCCGGCGCTCTGCTCTTCAACAATGGAGAGCCTAAGTGAGCTTCAGAACCCTCTTCTAGATAAAAACAGCAAGCATATGGTTATGGCCGACTATGGTTATGGTGGCGACTTCCACAGCAACCAGTATCAGGAGAACATTATAAACTACTTTGTGACTGGTGGAGGAGGTGGAGGAGGAGGTGGCGGCGGAGGTGGGGTTGCGGTCACAGGAGGAAACGGCAAGGCTAAAGCCCAGCTATTGGACGCCACCTCGCTTCACCTGGCAGTGGAGGCCTTTTATAAGCCTAACTTCATCCTTTACAAGGACGACGTAGGCAGCAAGGGCAAGGATTACAAAAACGAGTGCTGCGAGACCACCTTCATGGAGAAGAAAGACAAGGACGTAGCGGTGGAGACCCCTAGTACGGAGGACCCGCAGGCTAAACTGCTGGATGAAAACGAGGTGAAAATCCAGACTGTGTCTTATGAGGTGGAGGAAGAGGAATATGTTGAATATGAGGTAAGTTTGCATTTAAAAAAAAATTCTTTGAAGACGCTGAGCCGAACTCATGTGTTTTTTTATGGCTGGATTAATTCATCAGGTCCATTGACAGGTGGCCTTAAAACATCGCAGCTCAAGGGAACACCAGTTCCCTTCTCTCAGGGAACACCAGTTTCTAGTTATAGCCTACACTACAATATAAGACCCTTTTTGGCAAGGCTTCACATTTCAAAAAGCTGTCCTCCAAAGGTTTAATTTTCTATTTGGAGGTTGAAATTGCTGTAAAACATCACTTTATGCTCCAGCAACATCTGCTGGCTCTACTGGATCATGTGTGACAACTACCACTTCAATTTCTCAGCAGATAGGCAAGGGCTAATGAGAGGGGCTGGGCAATGATCAGTGCTGCTGATAGGATGTAATGGTGCTGGATGGGGGTCCGTCACCCTCGAAGCTCAGTGAGAGGAATACGTATTCTGGTCATGTCCAGGATTCTGAGCCTTTCAGCGTCTCACAATGGATGTAGCTTCATGCTGGGCAGCACCGGTACTCACTGCGGTTGTCTGATGATATTAAATACATTCTCTGCGTGTGGGGCTCTGGACCTCTGCGGCCCATATGGTGTGATCTGTCTTCATGATATGTTCTGTGGCTACATTAGAAAACCTACAAATTAATTAACTCCCAAAAATCTAAGCAACAGCCGCCTATATCTGCATATAATGTGAACAGAACCAAACTGAATGACTAAATAAATAAAAAAATACAATATTAAAAAACAAAAATCCATTGTTTTTAAATGCTACAAGTATAGACATCGCAACAATACAGAATGAAAAATGGATATACAATAAATGAGCATGCACACTTAAATATAAAGTATCGACTGATGCCAGTAAATTATCTGCAAAATTATACAGATTTTCCCTAAAAAAGCACAGACGTGAATGTAAATAAACAATCTGGGCCTGAGTTATGTCAAGTAAAAGTCATTACAGTGAGCATGTGTGAAATCAGAACGATTCATGTGAATGGCTAATGATTCATCCGGTTCACACAGTCTTTATATCTGATAATAGGATATTCATGAGCATCCTTTGAGAGATATTTCTACAGTGCATTAGTAACATCCCTGTGACATTGAGACTTGTGTTTCTCATTTGTATTCTATAGCTTTAAGATCCCTCTGTTCTTCCTCTGTGGCAATGATAAAGTGAACGCGGGAGCTTGCCTCTAGAGACACCCCTGTTGTTCCCATTCTTGTTCTTTATTCTGAGTGTTGTGAAATATATTTTGTGCGTAACAGAAAAGTGTGAACTGTGCCTTCCCACTCTTGGAGAGTGCACACATCTGTCAGAGCTTCTCGTTTGAAGGGGGATTGACGGCAGATCTTGGTTAGCCAACATCCTCTAGTAGAAAAGAGCCACTAATGGTCCTAGTGTTTTTGTTTGGAAGTCACAAGATATCATGAAAGCAGTATTTGATGGCTTTAAAGCCAATTTAGTTCCTTCTCAGATTGAATCGTCTGTTAGAAAGAATGCGCAAAGGATAAATTATCCAGAAAGGATTAAAAAAGAAATTGTTGGATCGCCTTTAATGGCAAAGTGCCTAAATGTCTTAATTGAGATTTTAAGAGATTCTCATCAGTGGATAATAACTTAAGAATCCTCAATGAGCCTCCTTTAAACGAAAAGATGATGACAATGATTATGTTGATGGAGATTGTCATGCTCATTATCCCTGTTGGTTTTTGATAAGCTGAACTTAAATGGTATAGGAATCTTTATCTAAATGTAATCTTTTAGAAATCTCAAAATGAATATCCATTTTTTAGATATTATACACATACATTTCATACATTTTCGCACAATGTGTTTTGAATATGTAATATTGGCCATAACATGAAAATAATTGTCAGCTTATCAGTGTTGGGCAGAATTTTAATATTGGTTTTTATATTGGCTTTAATTGCATACTAAGCCACATGCTGAGACCAATGGAATGCTGTGATGAAAAATGTCACTCACATATAATAGAAACACAGACACTCCAATATTAAACTTCTGTCTGTCTGATACTGGCCAATATTTATTTAAATTTAAAGGATGAACTGATAAATGACACTAAAACTCAAATTAAACAAGTGAATTTAGGCATCACAACATTATAATGTACAGTATGAAAATAATAGTATGATAAATAATAATAAATAATATTATAATAATGGATATTTATATTAGATATGCTAAAGAATACATTTAACAGTGTTCTTAACTTTAAGTGAGCATTAGATGACAGCAATCTAAATATAAAAATAGGGAAAATGAGCATGAACAATGAAATGTCCAATAAAAACAGCCATACCAATAATTTGAAAAAAACCTCAGCCAATAACTAATATTATACCAATATATTGTGCATCCCTAGTGAGGAAATACCTTATTTTAGAATTATTTGTACCATTAAAAGGTATGTGTATCTGTGGATTTATTTCCATCATTGGGTCTTTTTTATTCCAATTTAGTATATGTTTTCAATATGATCAATTGTAAATGGCCTAAAACTAGAGGGCTCTTGATGACTGGAAATCTGTACTGTTGAATTTTATAGTCAATAAGGTAATTTGTTTTCTTTCGCCACCCATTTGACAACATCTGTCATCACACACCATCTGTGTTACTGTGCTGTCAAATAGATAATTTTCTTCCAGCTGTTAGTGCATTATATATGGGCAAAGTTTTCAGAGAATGTCCATATGTCCAATTGATCAAACTTATAAAACATCCAATAAATAGTTTCTCTCTCAAATTCGGGAACATTTAATTTCCGAGAGCTGTTTACCACTAAGTGCCACAAGGACAAATTTCTGTCAGTTGTGGAGATGTTTAAATTGAATTTACTAGGCATAGAAAACTTTTACTTGGATGATTGACTGCAAAGAAAAAAAGAAAAAGCAGAAAAGGCACTGGGTTTTTTCTGTGTACAGTTGTATACAGTCAAACTGTCTTAATTTCTCTCTTTGTCCCTTGCTAACGAACTCTCACAGCTGAAATGTGGCTTCATAAATATGTCCTTTATGACAGAAAGAAAGACGAATAAGTTCTTCAACCACTAATCATATTCCGCTGAAGCTGTGATGCACCTGCACTTTCTTTCCAGCATGCCGGATGTCAGTCTTAAGATGAATTTCTCAGAGCCATGCCAAGACATCAGCCATCGTTTTATATAAAGCTCCTAAAAGACACACGATAAAGCACACTTCAGGGAGCAAAAAATTCCTCACTAAATTCATTTCAAAAACATAATGCAAATATAACTTTGTGATTTCGAGACTTAGCTGGGTATCAGCTAAAAAAATCTAAAATAATAATTATAAAATAAAATACTGCTCTCAGTTATTTTTATTCTACAAAACAATTCAAAGATCACAGCTGGATTATAAAGGCTGCATCTGACACAACATTTTTTAATTTACTGAAACCAACATGTTTCGCTATGTGGAAAAAAAATCTGATCATCATTAAAATCTGGTTGTACTGGTTCTAATGTTTACATTGAATGGTGTTTCTCTTATGCTGCTCTTTAGCCTAAATAAAAAGCTCTGGCACCAGGCAATTAATTAGTCTTTAAATTATTAAGACCCACAGAACTCTGTCAACACTAACCCATTCTTAATCTCATTACTGCTACATTGTGGGCGAGAGGGTGCGTCGAGTTCCCAGGTGATCAAAGGCTATTTACACAGATTGAAGATAAATGAGCTTGCTGTGTATTCCACAGAAAATCAATTTATCATAACTGCTGATGGATAGGTAAGCAAGAGTAAACATCGCAAAATGTATTACTGTACTCATGTATCTTTGTTAGGAGGTTGCAGATATCAATTACAAGAGTTTATCCCAAGCTTCAATAACAAATCGAGCCCAAGTACCCATAAATTACTAATACAGCCTCTATCAACAAGCATTTGCCACCAAACAGCAGGTAAAACAGCCGATTCTGGAAACAGAAAAGTAATGCATTTGAAAATACAGAATTATTATTCTTTTCACTAATATCATGCACACATGTCATCCTGATTATTTGCTCAGTGATTGAGAATCCCATTGTGGTCCTTGAACACGAGTCATGCCATACGCAAGTGTGGTCCTGGGGTCTATAAATCAGCCGGGCTTATTAACAGCTCAGTAAGTCAGTGTTTTTTATTTGTCTGGCGCGCGCTAGACGTTAATCAAACCCCCTGATGAATTATATCCTCATGGCAGGACACAACTTAACTTAACTACTCTCTGCCATGAGACTACCGCTTATAATCTCTGAACAGTCCCATTAAAAACGTATGCGGCTGTTTTTAGCAACGCCATGACACCTGCCGGGACAATGACATCTCTGATGCAGTTACTTGCCCCTTTGTAGGAATATAATTGCCTTGGAGTGCTTTTCACCTGACAGCTCTTTTATTCCATGACCCCCACCACCACCCTCCATCAGTTTACTGGTTGCTGTTTAGATCGCCTCATTCGCTTTCCATCCTCAACATCAAATTCCATTACAGACTGCTCAAAGTCAGAACGATGTGGAGGGAGACTGCGGCAAAGGAAGAATTCATAAATCCTATGTTTGTCCAAGTTGAAATGCATCTCGGAATAAAACCCCACAAGTTGCGTTTAGCTTCATGAAGGGACAAAAACAAAGCCTGCACTACTTTCAGTTTAGTCTTGCGGCGAAAAGTCAGGCAGTCTCGAGGGAAAGACTGCCTGAACTCAGAAAACAAAACTGAATACATTGCTTTGTTCATGGTTATCTAGTTTATTTGAAATGAAATGCCTCACACTAAATTATGATGCTACTAGTCTATACAACAAATACAACAGTTATTTATTCATCAAATGCACCCGTTATACAAACCCGCTACCTCCTTGTTTCCTAAATAATTAGCCAGCGCATAATAGCCACAAACAACAATTATCTAAATTCAAGGAGTTTAGAAAAATGGAGATAAGTAACTAAATTGTCAAATTTGAAAGAATGTAATTTTATAGACTGTAAAGACATTTATAATGACATTACCACCCGCCAACCTGCCAAATGCGGGTGGATTTCAGCAGTGGCATGTAACTCAGTCCCTCCTACTAGCCACTTTGGCTGAATTTGGTTGAATTTTATATATAATAAAAATAATTTTCTAAATGTAGTCTTTTAAAAAGGCATCTTAAATGTGCCATGTAGTGCGTCAAAAATATAGATTTTTCGATATATATCGTTTTCCGTTAAATAGATGCACGATACCAGCTGCGTTTTTTTGCTCTCTTATCTCTCAAACAGCGAGTTAACACACAAACCTGCCTCCCCTCACACACACTCGTTTCATTTGCGCATAATTTTACTCATTCCCACAGATTGCGTGCGGACATAAAGCGTGCACATAAAGCCGACTCTCAGTACCGAATTGAGTTCTTTTTCACTGTTTATTGCACGTAAACAGTCAAATACACACAACATAATGTCAAAATGCAGGTCTTGGCACGTCAACAGGCAGTTATGTTATAAGTGAACGTAAACTTGAGACTAAAGTTGAGAAATAATAGATCTGTGCATCAGGTCTTAAAGTGACAGCAGCCTAATACAGGTGTACAAATTCTGAGATAATATTGAAAATATCTATGGTAGTTCCCCATGGTATCGATGTCAAAATTGTGGCCAGTAACTTTGGAAAACCACTTGCCACCGTGGCTGGTGAGCAAAAAAGTTCATGCCAAGCCCTGTTTATAATATTTCTAAAGATTTCTGTTTGGAATATATGGTGTTCTTTTGTATTTTCTATTAATCAAAGAATCCTAAAAAAAATATGCATCACAGTTTCCACAAAAATATTCTCTTCTTTTAACATTGATAATAATTATAAATGTTTCTTAAGCACTAAATCAGCATACTAGAATGATTTCTGAAGAATCATGTGAAACATTTTTACTTTTAACATTAACAACATATATTAAAATAGAAAAGTTATTATAATTGTTAATATATTTCTAAATATTTTTTATTGCATTTTTTATCAAATAAATGCAGCCTTGGTGAACATAAGAGGCTTCTTTCAAAAACATTTGAACGATAGCGTATAATTATAAAATAATAGAAAAATCTGTCCAAATACAACAGGTTTCCTGCACCGTTCGGACCCGACCAGACTGAAATTGAGGACTTAAGTGCTTGAAAAACAGCGCTTGCCATTTTTGTTTGCATCAGATGTTCAGCGAACAGACTTTGGGAGGTCTGTGGGCATTGCCATCTGAGGCTAATTTCAGTTTGACATGAACATATTTTACTCCTGTTGCATTGTGATGAAATCATGTCGGATAGAGTAACTGGAATTTTGATAAATTTGATAAAGCAGCTAATCACAAATGTATATGGATTCAATTTCCTCTCCGCCAAAGGGGGGGCACTCATCCAGAGCCCTCACACATGACATACATAATAAGTTTGAAAGTGTTGACATCGATCACCTTGAAATCGAGATGAAGTTCTATTAGCTGAGCAATGGATCGCATAAGAACAGAAAAGACCGAAAGGGGAGAAGGAAGAAGGACAGGGCTCATCGTGCTCATGCTGGGGGAAGCATTTTGGTAACATAAATTACACGCTTTCCTTCCTGTGCCTCCTGCCACCCTGAAAGGATAAAACCATCCATTAATCTGTCATTACCTGTCAGGAAGCTGGCAGGCAGGCAGTGACAGCATCTGCCGTCGCCCCCCACCCCCCGCACACCCTCTTTCAGGAGAGGCACCTGAGAAGCAGAAGCAGGGGTGTAGGTGGGCTTATCGGGGGCCAAGCTGTGGGTCTCTGGCTCTGGGGCTTAACTATTTGACACTGCTGGCAGATTATTCACATACAGCTTAGATCAGTAATAACATAATGCAAAAATGTCATGCCTTTCAGCTAAATGTGGAGATGATGAGATTGTTTTTGGCTTATCTGTTTTTATTCCATTTTTGGACTGTTCAATGCATTAGGCATTTGAATCCATGCAGGATATTGGCGGAAAGATGTTTGTTTTTGGCTTATCTGTTTTATTCCATTTTTTGGACAGTTCATGCATTAGGCATTTGAATCCATGCAGGATATTGGCGGAAAGATGTTTGTACAATTTCTGTTGCATGACGCTTCTACGTCATTTTTAAATAAGTTGGGGAAAAAAAAAAAGTACAGTCATGTACCACTACTTCTGTACAATATTCAGGAATACAGATTCATTCATCAGTCATCAGATCCATCTGCCCTAAATTAGTTTTAGCTATACTAACTTTTTTTTATTGGTGACAAATTAGAAAGTCACTAACACTATTCACTAACTACCCCAATTCAGTTTAATTCGCAAAAACACCTAAATCTGATAAAACAGTGCTGCAACTTATTCAAATTTAGTCACTATTAAGGATGCAAAGATCAACAATAATTATTTTTATTTATTATGACCGGTACTCTCAAATTGTGCAATATCCAAATTCTTCAGTACTATTTTGTGTAAAATTTTTAATAAAAAACACAATAATAAAATCAATAGTTTTAATTGTTATAAGTTCATTATGATGACAAAGGGGGCATGCACAATTAAATATTCAATATCATCTAAAATATTTTTATAAATTACTACTTTTTTGGTTACACTTTATTTCGATAGTCCACTTTAGACACTTTACTAACTACAAGTATCTTTGCAACTACATGTCAACTAACACTCAGAGTAATCTGTAGTAGACTGTTAGTTTAGGGTTAGGGTTCGGGTTCGGGTTAGTATAAATAAGTTTACGTAGTTGCAAAGTTACTTTAGTCAGTACTAGGGGTGGGAATCTCGACGTATCTCACGATTTGATTCGGGGCACATGCCCCCTCAGGTTTTTGAGCGAAATGGATTTTGATTACAGATTCCAAAAGACCAAAAAAATAATACTATTTTTTACATTTGATAGGATCACACCGGTGATTAGAACATTAGTGCATCACATGATCAACTGCTAAATTCAAATATGTGTTCACGCTTTGGCTGGCGCTGAGTAAGAGATGGAAGTGCTCACTTGTCATGTATCAGAACTAGGGCTGTGAAACGATTAATCGCGATTAATCGCATCCAAAATAAAAGTTTGTGTTAACATAACGTGTGTGTGCTGTGTATAATTATTTTGTATGTATAAATACACACACATGCATATATATAAGAATTATTTGCATGTATATACTGTATAAATATTTATATATAATTAATATTATATATAAATGTAAATATTTTATATAAAAAATAACAAATGTTTCTTAAATATATACATGCATGTGTGTGTATTTATATATCCAAATAATTATACTCAGTACACACACACACATATATTATGTAAACACAAACTTTTATTTTGGATGCGATTAATCGCGATCAATCATTTCACAGCCCTAAGTGTTTTCAACCATAAAATGTTTACTTTATGTTTCTGACATTTAACCATAATGTTATGTTGTGGGTCAATTTGACCCATTTAGATTTTTGAGTTTGAGTTGGGCTTTTTTGTTGACATTTTGTGACTTTTTCTCATTTAGGGTCATGAACATGCATGCAAAGACAAGTTTCAACTTGCTGATGTGTTTTGACATGTACACGCATACTTTCTATTACGTTTGTGATGTTCGTGGGCTGATGTGTTGTGAATTTTGCATACAAACTTTTTATACAATCTTGATATTCATGGGTCAATTTGACCCATATAGGAAGCTATTCAAAGCTAACTGTACAGACCCAAAATAGAAACATTTATTTGTTGTATGTCAGGGCTCTTCAACTCTAGCACCAGTGTCTTGCTGAGTTTAGCAACTTTTTATTTTAAAAGTTTGTGAAAACAAAACTGATTAACTGTCAGTCCCACTTTTTGAGCATAGACCTGAAAAAGACATTTCCTAATTTAATTTGTTATAAATCTTGAACACTTTGGAGCACAGAGTTAAGTTTGGTGTCTTTTAAAAGGGGACACTTTGCAGATTATTATAGAAGTAAAAAAAAATTTATGAAGTGAAATTTAAGTTTATGAAAACTTAAAATATAAAAATATACTTTATGTAAAATATATATTTTACTAAACATTTTCAACTAAAAATACAAGAAAATCAAAACCAAACATCTGAACAAGTTATGTGCCAAATTTTAGGTTGATATCTAAAAAAATGTACTTTCAGTAAGATTTTTGTGTATGCAGTACCAAGCTTTTCCACTAGATGACATCCAGGCTCCACTGGTGACAATATAAGGACACACCCATTTCCAATGTTCTGTAGGCTATATGGTGAGCAATCTAAACCATATATTTCCATAATTTTCATAATATTTATGAAGTAGACGGTGGTTTGGGCAGTAATGTTAATATTTTATTTGAATTTAACCTCTGAAACCCAGACATACAGAAAAACAACAGGGCGTGCTTTATAGTTCGGCACTGCATAACAAATGGAGAATATTTTGCTATCCATCTATTGCTTTGTCGTTTCTTTTAAAAAATCAGTCACCAAATATGAAAACTAGAGTCTGAAAGCTTTCAAATGATATATAGTTCAAGCGTTCAGCTTTCAAACGTCCCACGTGTGGGGGAGGGGCCGTCTTAAAAATACTCGTTATATTTTTTTTATTAATCCTAAATTCAGATTTTTATTCTTTGCAATGTGTGAAAAGTATTGATATTGAAAGTTGATTGTTTGCACCTGATTCTCTTTTTTTTCTTCTTTTTTTTTTATCATAGTGTGATTTCTGGGAAATTGTACAGAATTGAATCCAAATGGGCTCCATTTGATTACTCCAACAAGACTGCATTTAGAATTCGAACATAACATGAGGGTTAAATTTACATCCATTGTACTAGAAAAAAAACAAAAACATGTATAGATTGTAAAATACACACTGATGTCTATGGAAGCAGTAATAATAATCCCTAAACTTGTATGTATATATATATGTATATATATATATATATATATATATATATATATATATATATATATATATATATATATATACAGCGGGGGAAATAAGTATTGAACACGTCATCATTTTTCTCAGTAAATATATTTCCAAAGGTGCTATTGACATGAAATTTTCACCAGATGTTGGTAACAACCCAAGTAAGCCATACATACAAAGAAACAAACAAAAATAAGTTCAGAAATTAAGTTATGTGTAATAATGTGAAATGACACAGGGAAAAAGTATTGAACACATGAAGAAAGGGAGGCGCAAAAAGGCATGGAAAGCCAAGACAACTGCTGAAAACTTACAGTAATTAAAAAGCAATCCAGCCCCCTGTCAGTGGAAATTACTAACAGCTGGTTCAGTCCCAAATGATGGCCTACAAAAAGGTCTCATTGCCAAGGTGTCACACAAGACACAAGACAGATCTCATGATGGGTAAAAGTGAAGAGCTGTCTCAAGACCTTCGCAACCTAATTGTTGCAAAACATAATGATGGCATTGGTTATAGGCGCCATTCTAAGCTTCTGAATGGTCCAGTGAGCACTTTTGGGGCCATAATACGGAAGTGGAAAGACAATAATTTCACCATAAATTTGCCTCGACCAGTGCTCCTCGCAAGATTTCTGATAGAGGAGTGAAAAGAATAATCAGAAGAGTTGTCCAAGAGCCAACACCAAGTTGTATGGTGTTTTTAGGGTAATGTGCACTGCCATTTCTCCTCCAAATACGGTGTGTATTATGGCATCCAAACAGTTCAATTTTGCTCTCATGTGACCACACTCTATTCTCCCAGTATTTCAGTGGCTTTTCCAAATGTTGTGCAGCAAACTTTAAATGAGCTTCAACATGCTTTTTTTTTAGTAATGGAGTCTTGCGTGGTGAGCGTGCATACAGGCCATGGCGGTGGAGTGCATTACTTACTGTTTTCTTTGAGACAACAGTACCTGCTATCTGCAGGTCTTTTTGAAGCTCTCCACAAGTGATCCTTGGCTCTTGGACAACTCTTCTGATTATTCTTTTCACTCCTCTATCAGAAATCTTGCGAGGAGCACTGGTCGAGGCAAATTTATGGTGAAATTATTGTCTTTCCACTTCCGTATTATGGCCCCAAAAGTGCTCACTGGACCATTCAGAAGCTTAGAATGGCGCCTATAACCAATGCCATCATTATGTTTTGCAACAATTAGGTTGCGAAGGTCTTGAGACAGCTCTTTGCTTTTACCCATCATGAGATGTGTCTTGTGTGACACCTTGGCAATGAGACCTTTTTGTAGGCCATCATTTGGGACTGAACCAGCTGTTAGTAATTTCCACTGACAGGGGGCTGGATTGCTTTTTAATTACTGTAAGTTTTCAGCAGTTGTCTTGGCTTTCCATGCCTTTTTGCACCTCCCTTTCTTCATGTGTTCAATACTTTTTCCCTGTGTCATTTCACATTATTACACATAACTTAATTTCTGAACTTATTTTTGTTTGTTTGTATGTATGGCTTACTTGGGTTGTTACCAACATCTGGTGAAAATTTCATGTCAATAGCACCTTTGGAAATATATTTACTGAGAAAAATGATGACGTGTTCAATACTTATTTCCCCCGCTGTATATATATATATATATATATATATATATATATATATATATATATATATATATATATATATATATATATATATATATATATATATCTCAGATACACATTGTGTAGTTAACTATACATTTTATTCTATTCTTTTCCAAGTTCACCGGCCACTTACTTCTTTCGGGAGAAATGGATGAATTTACATGTTATAAATCAGACAACTCTGATTCTCTGAATTGCAGTGGCACCCATCACCTGTTATAGATAAACATGATCATTATAAAGATATTTACCGACAAAATATATTTACTTGCACGTATTTGTGAATCAGATTACCAGAAAAAAATTAATAAATCCAATACATCAGTCATACAGCGTGGTTTGTCACGTGACAAGCATGACGCATTGTCATGGAAATAAAAATATGCCCCCTGAAAAATTGTGCATGACGCCCCTGAACAATATAACCAATATAAACACAATATTAATTAATACAGATGAAAAACAACAAATAATAGTCTCCAAAAATCAACCGATATAGTCATAATATATTGTGCATAGTCACTCATTTCATTTATTTAATGCTGCAGAGAGCGTATCCTCCAAAACCTATAGCACTCATTTGTGTCATCACTGATTTTGTGTGCGCATTTGCACAGTTACACAATAATGCCACTAGCCTTGCAAAGTGAATCGGGTGCGAAAACTATGCATACAAATGATGCCATCAACTGGCGCAGTTCATTTGTAAGTGTTTCAGTTTAAAGCACTAAACTGCTAGTCCACAGCACACAGCAGAATGGCTAACAAACACCCAATGAAATTATTTATATCCTCTTATGTAACGTCAAGTTGTTCAGATATAAGCAATGAGAAAGAGTGTAGGTGTGACGATTCATTATATGGACTGAAATTTGCCAGGTTTCTTTAGCATTAACGACAAGGTAAACTGTATTTTGGTTTTTGCCAAGAGATGTACTTCACCATACAGCAGAAACATGACAATATCCATGTGCACAAGCCACTTCACCCCCCTCCTTACAGAGAAATCCAATCTAACATCTCATGCTATTTTATAGAGAGGTAGGCCTATTATTTGCACAGATAAAATCCCGGTGACAGAACTATCCTTCACCACTGATGATTGCAGCTTATTGCCAGGAATCAGTACAGAAATATTTTCCTAACAGCTTTCCTCTTGGCACACTCTACAGGCAAAGTTATTTTTAGTAACTCAAGTGAATCACTGGAATCAAAGGAGAGAACTGACAAACAATGGAAAATTCACAAATTGTTGTAGAAATGCTGCACAGATTCAATAAAAGTTGTCATTATAAGCCCTATGAACAGTATGTGATGCTTAAATGTTAATTATCACAGAAAATCATTTTGACTTGGCCATCCCAAAAAAAAAAGAAAAAAAAGAAAGTAAACTGGACCAGTGTACTATGTGGGGTTTCAGATGTGTTCATAATAGATAAGTATATATTATATATAATGGATTATTACTTATGTATTTAGTTTTTCATAATTTTAATGTACACTACAATTCAAAGGTTTGGGGCCTGTTTTTCTTTTTTCTCCAGAAATTAATATTTTTATTCAGCAAGGACGCATTAAAGTGATTAAAATGGACAGTAAAGACTTTACATTCTTACAAAAACTATATTCAAATGAACGCTGTCTTTTGAACCTTCTTTTTATCAAAGAATCATGTGACATTGAAGACTGCAGTAATTTACATTTTAAAATATATTCAAATACTTATTTAAAATGATACTAATATTTCTCAATATTACTTAGTCTCTGTATTATAATTTACATGAATTTATTTTTTCTATTTAAATACATCACCTGTTAACAAACTGCAGTGATTTTAATCAATCTTCTCTCTCCCTATAGACAGATTGCTCCAGTGACAGTGAGAGCGAGGACAACTTTATCGTCATCCCTCCTCGTGATCACCTAGGCCTCGCTATCTTCTCCATGCTCTGTTGCTTCTGGCCTCTGGGCATTGCTGCTTTCTACTTTTCTCAGGGGGTAAGTGCAGAGCCCACCAACCAAATCCAGAGCCTAACCATTAAGCCTGCTAAAAATCTGCTATGACACGAGAAAGAAGAGATGAATGCTTCAACACTTTTTCATCCGTGCCCTCCAAACAAGCCTGTAGTCTCCTGAGAGAAAAGTGTTTGTGATCTCTATCAGCTCCCTCTAATAATACAGAACAGCTTCATTATAAAACCCATCATACGCGCAAACAGCTCTGCTTGCGTGACTGCAAAAATGACCAGGCACTCTTCTAATATAAATGGTGTAAACATGAATGCACTGATCAGATGGGGTGTGACCATGATGATGTGCCGTGATTTCAGCTCCAATTTCTCATCCAGCACAGAACACATCAATTTTTCTACCTCAGAATGAGGCTTTTTATTCTTATCTATAGTTTAGTTTGTGGCAGACACGGGCAGAGTGAATTATTTTGTCAGGAGCTAAGTGAATTCTCCCAGAGTAATTATGATGATGGTGGTGTTGTTCAGAAAAGGTTCTCCAGAATGCAACTTCAGTGTGTGTGTGTGTGTGTGTGTGTATGGAAATGAGATCTAGTGAAAATGCGAATGTTTTTGCCCTGTCTCCTGGCTGGGAATATTCCTCGGAGAACATCCTGAATGGATTTTCTCACCTTCCCCGCGGCATAGGGTTGAATGTTCATGAGAAGTGACGCCAACCATTTGCCTCAGACTCCTTCCTCTCAGCTTCCACCTCTGTCTTACTTATAACTAATTAAGCACTTTGGATTGTATGTTAAAATCAATATCAATATTAGTTCTACACAGGCCATGACACATACAGAGCCCATGGATATAGAGCTGGGCGATATAACAATATTTTTCAGCGGTATTATTTTTTTCGCTCCAAAATGACTGAAAGGGGATCCATCATTTTGCAGGTACTACTTTACAATCAAAGTACTTTACAATCTAGTTCAAATTAATCAGTTTTTCACATTTAATCATTTTAATTTAAAATCATCAATATAACAATAAAAGCAATATTTACATTCATACAGTATGTTGTCCAAGTGCATTTTTGAATGAGGAAACAAACATACCTGTATTAATCAATTAATTGAAACAGTTTGATTGCAACAAGTGAATTTAGGCATCACAACATTATAATTTACAGTATGAAAAATGGATATTAATTTTAGATGTGCTTACATTTAAGTGTTATTAAATTATTAGTTTAGGTAACTACATAATAGAGGTGTAAAGTGTACCTGAAAATCATATTTAAGTTTTTATTTTTAAGATACTTATTTAAGATACCTTACAGCGAAAATGACTAAGTAAATGTCTTATAGGATCTGATTTTAACAGTACTTAAGTATTTTACTCACACTAAATGTAGGCTCAAAGATGCACAAGTCCTCAACGCCTAAGAGACATGCCAGTGAAAAACAAGAAACAGTTGATTTGTTTCTTAATCATTTTCTTAAGTCGAAATAAAACAGCTCAATGCTGCAATCGACAGAACAACCTCTTTAACATCTACAGACACTCAAGTTTCAGTTAAGCTCAAGTGCTCAAAAATGATACAAGTAAACAAATATCCTTCAAAAAGGTCTAATGTTAACTATAATTAAAGCCTAAAAAGAACATTTCACGTGTGGTTTCGGTAACTTACAGCGACGGAGATATGAGCTGTGTGTCATCTGAAGGTTTTAGATCAGTCACTGTTCTCCACCGGAGCTTCTCCCGTCAGTTTTGTGTTCTACGTGCAACTCAAATGCTCAACTCTCCACCCAGATATAAAAGCTGCTGTCAATTTATAAAGATTTGACGAAGATTTGATGATTTTGAGTCCCGGCTCGATTGGACTATTGCCGTGTCAAAAGTGAAAAGACTTCTCTTTTATGGACGTCTCCATCTTCGATATTACTTTGGTCACTGTCGCTTTGGTTACTGGTAACTTAAAAGAATATGATCATTTTAATATACCGGCTTGACTCCCGTTGCACGTTTATACAGACAGTATTCGAGACGCTGCTGTAAGTTGCTGTTTGAACGGGACATTTCAAGACTCACACCTGGAAGTAAATGCGGTTGTCAATCCCAAATATCGACAGTATGAACGTAGCCTGTGTTTTCCAAAATGTCTTGAAATACTTAGAGGCATCTCTATCGTTTTGTTGCTGGAGTAATCCTGTGTTTGTGTCTGTCTCATATTTACTTCTACATTACATGCGCAAATCGGTGGGCGGGCTAAAGAGGCAATGTAGAAGTAGGCGTTGATCTTCTTCTGCAGAGGCTGTCTTTTATCACACTATTACGTAATCCGAAACGAGTTGTTTTTTGAGCTTGGTTCCAATAAAAGGTGTTTTTAGACTAACGAAGATGTTTTGAGTTCTGAAACTTACAGGATATTTTTATACAATGACCTCTTAAATGTCAAAAGATCAAGGAAAATGTAATTTCTCAATTCATGACCCCTTTAATATATCTCCCAGCCTTACAGGAAATGTTTGTATAAGATGATGCCTTTAAATAAAAAAAAATAAAAAAACATGTTAACATAGCAACTCAGCTGGTGCACGAGCACTGGTGTGTCCAAGGAACACATTATCGACTGTCACAAAGCGCTGGAGTGAAAATCAATAGTGTTTTCCCTGGACAACCGGGTTGGATGCAGTGACAAAGAGAGCAAGACACCTCCCACAGTGACAGCCATGTGTGACTGGCAACTCTTTCCACTTTCTCATGAGGATACTAAAATAGACACCAGATTCTGAGGAGTCAAAAAAAGCGATTGTTCAAAGTATGTTTGCTTGCTTACATATAGCGAACACCACGCTGTGGGGAAATAGAATGTTGTGCATAATTGTGTCGGTTTAGTTATATGCACGTTCTACAAAAATCCCCCCCCCCCCCCGTTAAATTCACCCAGCCCTTGAGCCATGTTCTTGGTAAATGAGCATCATAGTAGGACTTAATTATTCATTTGAACTAGGAAATGGATTGATTACACATGGGGCTCCATAGGGCTTGCTATTAAAGAAATTAAAGCAGTGTGATGTTCCCTTTTTCAGTCTAATAGCTCTCAGCACAGCGTACTTCCAGCATGGGGTTGTATGGAAAGTGAAACATTAGATAGGGCCATCCATTGCCATTTCAAGTCACATGTCATTTCTTTAAAATGCTCAGGGGGTAATAGTATAAGATTGGGTGTTTTACTCCATCAAGCAACCGTGCTGTGATTTGTTTGAGAGAATGTCGAGAGAACAACAGCTGAAAATGTATTTTCTTCTGATCTCTGCTTCACATTTGGCTCATCCCTCCTGACACGCCATTATAACAATAAAGAAACAATGCAAGAAGTTATTGCTGACAAACAGAACGCCTGTGCAATGCTAGCTTTCCCTCGTATCTCTGTTGCATCACTGATCGTGACTGAAACCTCAAATGTGTTTTTTAGGAAGGTTTACAAGGTAAATCCAATAGGGACAAAGCAAGTTACAATTATATACAGTATATAGATAACACTTTATAACTGACTGCTCACAATTCATGCATAAAAAATTTGATTTTTTTTTTATAAATTAGTATTATTTAAATGCTAATTTTTAAAAGATTTGATACACGATTTTGCAACAAAACAAAAATAGAGAAAAATGTATGAATGGCGATTAAGGCTAAACAATAAAGGTCTTTTTTAGCCTTCAGTGGTATTCTTAGATTAATTAAAAGGGTGATTATTTTTTCAGTGGCAGTTTGCATTTCAGCATGGCTGAAATTTAGACTATAAACGTCTTTACGCTAAAAAGGCAATACAGAATCTGAATCAGTGTACCGAGAAGTGGTGCATTTACACGGACAGCACAGTGTATCACATATTTAAACGCTGACAATTGACTTTCATGGACAAATATTAAAACAAAACCAACTAAAAGATTAAAAGGTGCTAATTCTTTCTTTCGTCAACAAAGACTAACCTAAAGATGGAACAACATAACCTTAAATGTCTTTATTCGTCCTTTGTTTCCTGTCAGATAAACTTATGTCCTTCGTTTTTTGTGAATTTTTTTCACAAATGTGAATTGAAGACATTTAAATTATTTTTTAAGGATCTACGGACACCCTGCCTCCTGAATGTGTCCAGAATTTTATTTTCTGTTCTAGATGCATTCAGCACATCAAATGTGGCCTTCCACATTTCTACCTAAAAGGAATTTTTGAATTTTTTATACATTTAAAAAGGTACCATTCTTTGTGACACTGCCCTGCAAAGTGGGTCAAATGGATTTTTAAAATGTCATGTGACTAAGCGTAAGATGTCTTGCCGATGTGCGTTAGAACACATCTAATGTTCCATTGAGCCCTCAGCATCATCAAGGAAGCACTATATAGTTCAAAGCAATTGATCCTTGAATGGAAAACAGGTCAGTGTGTCCTTTGATCTTGATCTTTCTCACCATTCCCTTTCTTTGTTCCAGACCAGCAAAGCTGTGACTAAGGGAGACTTCCCATTGGCAAGCATTGCATCTAGACGAGCCTTGTTCTTGGCCGCTCTCTCCATCACCATTGGGACGGGGGTCTACGTGGGCGTGGTGGTGGCCCTCATCGCGTATCTGTCCAAACCAGGCCACATTTAGCACGGTCAGGAGAGGACTACAGAACTCCACGATACTACAAAGCCACCTCTGAACGTCTTTTTTCTAAATGTCTCATTCGCATCCCTCCCCGTGGACCGCCTGTCCGCCCAAATCAGAGAAAGGGATGAACCAGAAAAGGATGAACCAGAAGAACTGGGGACTTTCTCACCTCAGTCATAATATATAAATGTAAGTTTCACCTCGTGTCACATCACACTGGATAAAACTTAACTAAGTCTGAGAGCAGTTCAGGTGAAGAATATAAACTACAGACAAATACGCAATCCAATTAACCGAACCCAAAGGGAAGCTATTCCAAAGGACACACGTAAGGATCAAAAGGACCAAGAGCCCTTGGATTTGTTTTTCCCTTTATAACTGTGCTTCGTTCGGAACCTGAAAGAGAAGTCAAGCTGCTGTCCGTTTCTCTCTCGTTACTTGCGTAGTCTGGTAAACCCTGTATGTGTGTGTGGCCCAATTAAACCAGCACTGCTGAATACACCAACTGCAGTCTGTGAGCTCTGTTAAAAAGGATAGAACGTTGTCCACCCTATTAAGGAAAAATAACACAGCTTTGTATGTTATAAGCAAATGTGGAGTTCATGAACCTAAATGCTTTTTATCACGATACAGAACTACAGGACAATAAATAGCTATCAAAGACATTTCACCTCTAAGAATTGAAATTAATCTGTGAAATTCAGCTTATACACAACCTCTATGTAGTTCCCACTTCTTTAGGGCTCTATGCTTTGTGTTGTAAATTTTCTCTTTTGTTTTGTCCAAAGTCTAAATCTTCATGCAAGGTTTATGTGGACGGAGAATATACAGTAAAACAAGCAAGCGTTCATTTTATATTGTTAATAATTTGCTTGACTTTAACAGATTGTCTTTAACACCAACATGTCTGGACTGAATATATATGAAACAACTGTACACGTGGATAATATGGTGGTCTGTCCTCGTATTCCCCAAATACATCACTTAAAGTCTCATATAGGGCTGTCACTTTTGTGAAAAAATCCTGTTCGATTTTTGAGACATAAGTGTTCATTGAATCGATTGTAAAATCGATTTTCCATGTCTAAAGACGTTTCCATTTTAAACGCAAAATATGGGCAAATCCACGGACAACGAACAGGCATTAGGACGAACGTAAAGAGGGCGCTTGAGACGCGCACAAGTCTGCAATATTTCTGATGATTTATTGGCGTGAAGTTTCGTACACAATGACAAACAGGAGTGCAACATTCTCGAAAAACAATAAGCAGAGTGAACTATAGCATAAATGAAAAACATTACCTCAGTCTTCAACATGGCTGTGTTTACGATTAGAAATGTCAAACAAATTTCGCCTACGTAGGCGATTGTAGCCCGAATTTGTATCTGAATGCATGAGACTGTCTGCATACCGGCAGAATTCACAGTTTTGTAGTAAAAAGAGACGCATTATGCAGAAGGATAATTTGCTGTTATGCGTGTTTGTCAGAGCCTGCAGTTGCTGTATGACGCGCGTTCGCTGCGGGCGTATCGTGACGAGCTGGACGCGCTCCGAGAAAAGACTGTTAAAATCGATTCCCTATTTTCGTTTTCGAAACTTGCGTTGGTTGGTCCAATCGACTGTGCAATCGATTTTCGAACGTAAAGTGACAGCCCTAGTCTCATATGATTGGAAAAATTCAGAGGTGGCAAAACTCAAGGCAGATGGTAAAAAAATTACAATATACTTTCCTCAAATCCTAAGACGGATGTTTGAACAAAAAGGCAGGCTTTGTTTTCAGGTGAAAGAGCCTCAGATTGAATCGATTAATAATGTATTGGATGTCTGTAAGCTCACAAGCATGAGAACGAACACAGGGGATGTTGAGTTAAAGGTCGACTGGTCCATTTCAACAACAATGGAGCCTGAATCTGATGTAGGGATAAATCGGAGTCAGTATTTTAACATTTCTGTTCATGCGTACCTTCTGTAAAATTGCAGTTCCGAAAACAATACAACTATATACCAAATAGCTTTATACTAGAGTAACCTCGTAACTCCAGTGGATCCTCACTGTCGGCAAAACCTCATACAGTATATATTATATATCTCCACCAGCCTCAATCGTGAGTGAAGTGCTGCATACATTTTGGAGACCGTCTCTGCTTGTTTCTGTTGAACACAAAAGAAAATATTTTGAAGAATGTTGGTAACCAAACAGTTGATGGACACTATTGACTTTTTTTTTTTTTTTTTTTATGCTATGGAAGTCAATGGGGTCCATCAACTGTTTGGTTACTAACATTCTTCAAAATATCTTCTTTTGTGTTCAGCACAAGAAAGAAATTCATACAGGTTTGGAACAACTTGGGTTGTAATAGGGTGAGTAATAATGACAATTTTCATTTTTGGGTGAATTATCCCTTTAGGATTGTTCATAGGACAAAACTTCTTTCATCGTAAATCATCATACGCATCTTTAAGTTAGGATAACCTTCAACCTCCATTAGACAAGGCAACCTCATGAACATGATACAATCAGACAACATTTTACTAATATGCTCGAGAAAATTCTTAAAGCATTCTAATAAACTTCTTTTTTCTTAAGTAGATTTCCATGAGTCCTGTCCCAAAACATAATAGCTGACATGATGGTACCTACAGGTTGCAGATGCTTTTTGAATTCTGGAGAAACTAATTCACAGGGACTTAAAGGTGTGTGGAGAACTGTTCATTGTGAAAAAAGCACAATGGTAAAGGTCATGCTTTATGTCTTTATGTTAAAGAGTGAGTACATATTGTGGAAGTACTGAGCTACATTAAGGAACAAGTTTGACTTGGAGTTCTGTTGTGAAGAAGCCTGGAGTTACGCATTAGTGTTATTGTTATTATACTGATGAATTATATGAATGTGTAAAAAGTGTTACCAGGCACAAATAATTGAAAATACATGATCTCAAATAAAAGTCAAGAAATTAGTTTTTTTTTAATTTCCAGGAGGATAAGTTTCTATTGGTTTGGTGCTTTTGTCAAGGTTAGCAGATTTACTCATTGCCAGCACTGTAATTGGAAAGACAACGTTTGTGAGAATGAATTCACTGAATCACCAAGCTTTTATTAGACAAGAATGAGCTCAAATGAAAAGCGAGGGTATGGATGAAGATTTTACAGTTAATTCACTGTTCATATCTGTGCCGTAAGAACTAATTACCCTTAATGTTTAGTATATGGCACCAAAATGAGATTTCACTCCGCAATTAAGCGCCTGATAATAAAAATGAATTTGCATACTTTATGTTTTTAGGTTTTTTATGCAAACACACCACCCTACATTCACATACTTGAAGTAGTATGTAGCAGAATGCACAACAGGGAAGAATGCTGCTTGGATGGCTAAACACAAACGTCTGCTGCTTTCTCAGAGCCTATGATGCACAGCACACACTCAAGACCCTGCTGGTTTTGTTGCGGTCTTCGGCAAATGCATTTTCACTGCAACCCCCAGAGCGTTGAAAGCCAACATGGGACACTTGCAGTCTCTCAGCGCAGGTCATGCATTAGTCATACCTGACATTTACGGTTCACAATTAGCTTCCCATAATGGCTTTTTCTGAGGAAGTGTCTAGTCTCCAGAGCATAGCTGGAAATAGCAAAACAGAATTGTTTTTACAAATAACACTCTATGCTACTTTGCAGCCACTGAAGCTTGACCAAGCAAACCTTTGCTATTTTGAAGTGAAAAAAAAAAGAGCAAAAACTAAAATTGGTTGTAATGCAAATGGATTTCACTTTCAGTCAAGGTCTCAAGCCGTTCACGTTGTTCCTCATGTGTTTGCGTCATTAATTTCTAAATGAACAGTGTCAGTGTCTGCCCTCCCTTGATTATGTATCAGCCTGGTCCCCCCCCCCCATATTTGCATTTCCATAGTGACTAGTCGTTTTCTAACATTCATTTTATGCCAGTGCTCGCAGTGTTTTGCTGTTAGTGTTTTGTTAATATTGTGATATTTGAGTTTTTCTCATTCATGATTAGAATGTGCTTGTAAGACAGTGACGATGTAAATACTGCAAATGAAAGACAAGAACAAGCTATATAAAATAAATAATTTGAGACAAAAATGATCTTGTATCTATCATTCAAATGCTGGATGTGTTTTTGCCTCTTGTGAAATTTTGATACACTGTGGTCATCATGTGTGAATCTTTCTTGTCAGGAACAAAACACTAGTCAGACTAAACAGATGGATGAGTCATATTTGAGCATAGCAGTGGAGGGTGTATGGAGGTGTAAGTATGGAGCTTCACCCTCCCACCACACCGCAATTTGGTTTGATATGAATTACTGTATTTGCTTAAATGCATTGGTAACGATTGTATAGAGACCAGGAAGCCAGTCTGACAAATACAAAAGGTTTGTTTTCTGAATCACTTGTGGTTTTGTAGGCAATACAGCAACATTCATTTACAAAGTTGGATGAATTGATTATTAAATGAATCGTCCGCCTCAAGAGATGTATCGTCTACAGACTACATGCAGAGACGCATTTCATTGTTTGATTACAAATGCAATCAGCCAAACAGGAGCTGTTATGACAAATGGGATTACTTTATAGCATTCTTGATCAAATGTGCTGGAGAAAAACATTTTTTGAAGAAAGTCTTTTTGACATTTTTAATGATGGAAGTGAAAGTGATGGTTCACCAAATCAGTGTCATTGATCTACATCATTAGTTCTCATACCTGGTACCGCAGCTCTCACAACACTACACCAGATGTATTTCGTATCCCATTTACACCTGGTATTAATATCTATCTGCAACAGAGCCTGGCACAACTGAGCTCACATGCACTCTCTATCTGTGACATCAAATGCATCTTCTGAAGAGGAACCAGAAATGAATTGCATTATTCTTGTTGTAGAAGAGTTTTATCACTACTGCGCATCTGCCTAAGTATGGGCATGTGTAACCATTGCGGCAATAAATATATATATATATATATATATATATATATATATATATATATATATATATATATATATATATATATATATATATTTTTTTTTTTTTTTTTTTTTTTTTTTAATGATTTATAGATTTATAATACATTTTAGGTGGTAGGTGGGATAGCATACTCATAGCTTGAGGTGAAAGCAGCAGCAGGTACTGTATATAAGTAGGGCAGCGCGATATGACGACGATATAAAAAGTCTATTGTTTCATATTATGCTCTATTGTTTATATCGTGGTGTCGCAAAAAAACATTGTTTACGACAAAACTTTTTCATCATTTGGATAACTCCAATCTTACACGCAAACCATGGGGATGCAGGCAGAAACGTGAATAACATGGCTAGTGAAGGGGAGACAGAACCAGGTGGCTCCGAGCAGGAGAACCAGCCAAGACAAACCGAGGAGCTCGTTCCTAAACAGGGGGCTACCTCTGTAGCATGGACATGGTTTGGTTAACTTTCTATATGTTTGGTTGACTATTTTATTTTGATAATGAACATGCTGCGATGTCAAGTTAGCAATGCTAGAACACGTGCGCGTGTGAGGCGTCGGCGCGATCACAGGAATTTTTGTCCTTCGGACTTCGGAGGGATCTGTTACTCCGTAATTTATGGTCATACGGATAGATGCAAAAAATGTATTCAAAACTGTAAAGCTTTTGTAAATTACAGAATACAAGCACGATGCTGTTTTCTGCCGTCTGTTTCCTTTCCGTGAACTTTGGACCCCGTCACATGAACCGAGGTCAGCAAAATATTTTCTTTCGTTTGGTTAATCTGTAATTATTTAAGGGAAATAGCCTATATTTTGCGTATAGGCTAGTTGTATATATTTAGTTTTATTCTGTTTCCTCCGTTCACAGAAGCGCTTTGCGCGTGATGTGATGTTGTGTGAATCAATGTTCTACACTATCCTGCAATTTTCGCTGGTTTCAAAAAACAAAAAGTTGCATATTACCTGCTATTCATTTTCACTGAAATGTAGGCCTAATTGTTTGACATTTGGTGACATATAGGCTACAGTAGCCTATATCCTTGGGAAAACTAATGCCAGCGCATTGCCATTCAACTTACCTATGATGACTTGACAGCTGAGCGCGGGCATTTAATAAGTTCATATTGGCTATGCGTCAATATCACATTTGCACAGTCTGTAGGCTACTATTTGAATTCGTGATTGGTTGACTGCCAAATTAAAATATTTAATAGAACGATAAAATAACGTTAATAACCGGTTAATGGCCATTTCAAATAAGTGTGTCTGTACAGAAACGGTACTCGTGATATATATCATTATCGGGATATGAGATGACTTATATCGTGATATGAAAAATGAAAATCCGTCCTGTCATTTCTGTAAAATTATTATAAAACAAACAAACAAACAAACAAACAAGTAATCTCTAACAAAAATGAGTGATTTTTCCATCAAGACAGTGACTATCTAAATTCTTTTATATGCTGCTTCAGTAGAGCTACGAAAAAGAAACTTATACTGCCGCATTAAAAAAAATAAACAGTTGCTTTATTTTTGTTCAATGCTTTTAGTTTCACTAGCAAACATATACTGCAACTTATTTCCGATTTCTCTAAAGAGAGTGCATGTGTTACAGTGAACGACATGATTTCACCAAGTACAACGTTCCTAGATCAACATCTTTGTGGATCTTGGAACAACATTCTAATCAACCTATCAGATTTGAGGGACAAGTTTACAGTTTGTCAAGTTAAGGCTTAGAACCAGGGTTAGGTGCTTCTACATACGTGTTATTCACCTATCATTTTCCCTCTGATTTTAGAGATAACTTATGGGTAGGGTTTGGTTTAGATGTAGGGATAGGGTTAGGACCACATTTTCAGAAAGGAATGTTGTTCCAGGATCAACAAAATATGTTGATCCAGGAACATGACTTGCTTGGCAAAATCACGGCGACCCAATGACTCAGATCATGTAAAAGCACACACACCTGAAGTTCAGTTAATACAAGTACTTGACTAAAATATGCATTCTTCTAAAAAATGTTTGTGTTGACATTAAAATAAGTATTAAAATAAGCAGCCACAAAAAACATTCACAACTGGTCACAGGAGATTGGCACTTGAGATGCATGTAAACACCAGGTGTAAATGGGTCCTAACACACTTTAATTTATACTTCAACAAAATAGTAGAATACATTTATGAACTGGGCAAGTTAAAGCTGAAGTGTTTCATTTCTAAATGTCACCAAACAGAATTGCTAAAATAAAGATAGTTTTCAGGTTTCCCCAACAATTCCCCATCTGCCAATGGTCAGACAAACAGATATTCCAGGTCCAGTAGTTAAATTCACATTTTAACTTTAAACAAGATAGACTTTTATAATCCACAGTGTCATGAGGCCTCCAGACTGAGACACGGCGGTCTATGAATAATGAACGGTGCATTCCACGATGCCTTCGGATATCAGGAAACTATTTAGTTTTCTGCCTTTGTACCGCCAGACTCTTACTTTTCTGCAGAGATTAGCATGCCGTCTAACATCTGTCTAATTATGTTCATATCTAAGTATCAATTTGCCTTTTCCCATTTTGCCAATTCGAGCTCGCTACAACAGGAGGCTGCATGACAGGAATAACCAATTGTGCCAAGAGAATATTGGGCAGGGGTAAAAGGCAGATGGGTTTCAAAGCAGATCCGCCTCTCAACACAGCATTTTCAGAGACACCTTCAGGGCTCCTCCTAGCAATCTCAAAGAGCAGCTGAAGTTGATGAGAAAATCTGAAACATGAGGAGTGTGGGTGCAGAAGAGTGTCTCTTCCACTCCCACTCAGGTCAATATGCAACACTGTAGTTCATATCTGCTCAATATGAAACTATGCAAATTGTTGTGCATATTTCCCTAAAGCACCAGTTTCACTGATTATGTGCATATATTGGGATTGTTTCTTTTCTTTGCACCAACATTTGTTTTTCAACTTCTATTGTGGGATAATAACTGCAAGTTTGGTTTTTCGCTTAAAGCGGGAAGTGTTTCTGTTATGAGGTACTGTATACATGCTATTCAGTCCTCATGAAATTATAATCAGAGATGGAGTATGGAAATCTCCATCTCCGCAGAGTGCTGTTTTCATGGATGAAGCATGAACTGGTCAGGTAAAACGATGCCAAACCTAGGGGAATATGAAGAGACCCAGAGTCACATACTGTAGGTGAGTGAATCCTCAGGGAGTGAGATGCTTGCTGCTGACAGCTCTGCCTGGATAGCTGTACTTCCATAGATTGTCCTTTAACCCTAATCCATTAGAGAGTTCCCATAGTGCTCTAATGATGAGAGTGGCCCCCCAGGCACTCGGCCTCTGGAGCAGCATGAACTCCCTTGAGGCGACAGATCCACTCAGTTGACATGCACTGCTCTTCAAAAGTCTGGAAACACCCCCTAGATTTCAGACAATCTCAAATGATAAATGCATTAAAATTACTAGCAATTATGATTGAAGAGGAGCGATAATGTTTTTTCAATACATATATACAGTTTCTTTTTTGAAGATTACTGGGTCCGCACACCTTAGATTATTACGCAACAGAACATGACTATACATAGTATACAGTTAGAGTCGGTTTATAATTACCTTTAGTACTTCCCAGCTAAGAAAATAATGCATCAACTAATCTAAGCTGGTTTAAGTTGATTGGAGATTGTCTTCCAGCCTGCCTAAACTGGTGTCTAAATGTGCTGCGTCCCAATTCGCCTACTTATACTACGCCCTAAAAGTATGTACTCTTTTTGTGAAGAAAAAGTACATACTTTTGAGTGTGTAGCAAAAGAGTAGGCAAGCTTTGGGACATAATACTTCGTCATCTTAACGGACAGATCTGTCGCGTGCATCCTATCACCGTAAACTGCCCTGTCAATCATCTTGTCACAGTTAAAATCCTCCATTCAATCTAATTTAATTTCCTACCGTTTCGGAGAAAAATGTAGTTGCACGTTCATCTGTCAGTCGTGGGTCTTTCATGCGGAGACTCATCATGTGTTTGCAATTTGAATATAATGATGCATTTAAAAGTTAATGGCTAAACGTATCTTTACAAAAGATCACAATGCTGCTAGACAACATTGAATAAATACATTTTTGTCAGGTTAGATACTGATAATTAATCACTCAAACCCCTTTATCTAAACCTCTCTACCACCGGACTCGGGCGTCCTCCATGTCTGTAGTTTTTTTTAACACTTTTCACTCGTGTTTGTAGTTCTAACCGAATCCTCGTCCAACGCGCGATGGGTTGTGGGCAATATTAGCCGTTAGAGCACGCATCGATCTGCACTTCGGATTCTGACCGGAAATAGTAGACCATCCGGGTACCTTTGGAACACTCATTTCAACATACTACGATTTGGGATGTAGTAATTCTATTTTCGAATACTATTTAGGACGGATAGTATGCGAATTGGGACGCACCGATGGTCTCAAACCAGCTTTATTTTCAGCAGGGTTTCCATGTTCTGAAATCAGTTTTATATTGTTTTATATTTGTTTTATTTGGGTTGCCACTCAATGTAATAAGCATTACAAAATGGTAAGAATTTAAGCTGATATTATCCAAAACCAGACTTTGCTAACAGTGTTTCCAAACTTTCAGAGGCACTGTCTCGTGAAAAAATGGTGAAAGCTGAAAAAATACTTCATTTACTGGTAGAACTACAAATTATCTTTTTGAAAAGATTGTAACATCCACAAAAATATGTTTGAGTTGCCCTTTACATTATATAGATTGTAATTGCAATGCACAGTAGTCATTTTGAACATGATTTCATAATTGCATCTTGATTACATCATTTAATTAACGACAACCTTCATTGTAGTAAATTAAACCTCCTATGTTGCATTTCATTAAAAAGGGAACATTTTTTAAAAAGCAACATATTTTTGATCTCTTCCTGACGTGAGTGGCTCTGAAAAGCCATCCTTGTCTCATTGTTTACACCGAAAGAGGCAAAAAAAAAAAAAATAACAACGAAGGATCACTAGAAGCTTTTGTTCTCACACCTTTTTTTCCTTCAGCCTTTTCTTCACTCTGGTATGCACATTTCCTGAGAGAGACAGCCATGAAAGAGTCAGATTTATATCTCCTAAAGCCTCTCATGTGGCCCTGCTATGTCTATGAGGATTTTGTATCGGCTTTAAATCGTATGAAAAGGGAAGAGCAAAACTGGAAGAAAGAGAAAGTTACACCATGTACCCAAGAACATTTACAAGCTGACTGGAATGCAAAATGGCACCTTCTGGAAAATGATACACTGCCTTTTTCAGCACATTCAGGTGACCAAATGGACAATCTTTCCATGTCAACAAAGCAGAAATCAGCTGAAACTAAATGCCTTAAACATCAATGATACCATTAGAATTATGTATTTTGAACAAAATGTAATAGCAATCAATCAATAACTATCAACGTATGTACACCCTTCTTAACATATACCCTGAGTGCACAATCTCAAGACTTAAACACAATGAGTCATCTGGCTCATATGGACCAGCAAAAGTTAAACAGACAGCCACTCAATCACAGATCAATCGAGTCTCAATAACAAAATCTTTCCTGTTTATATGGTTGGAATTTGTCTTTCAAATATGAATAACACTTCTGAAAATGAATAATCTGTCAAATCAACTAAATTCAACGGTATATACTAGGGGTGTAACGGTACGTGTATTCGTACCGGACCGTTTCGGTACAGGGCTTTCGGTTCGGTGCACGTGTGTACCGAATGACTGAATGCAATATTTTGTGTGCGGAACATAGGTACATTTTCGTGTTTCCACACGAACTTATTAAGTGGCGGAAGCCTTCGCGTTCAGCGCAAATTCCGCCCTGCAGCTGATTCTAAAGTTTTACCAGAGCCCGTCTGGTTTTAGTTTTACCCGTCGTCACTGTAACCTAAACCAATGAAATCGACTGCAGGGCGAAAAAAAGCTTTTCCGCTCCGCCTCCGTGTGCGCCGCCGCACTCTCCGTTCCGTGTGTGTGTGTGTGTGTGTGTGTGTGTGTGTGTGTCTGCGCGCTGCGCTCTCTTCTCAATGTTCGACTCCGTGTTTGCGCTGCGCGTTCTGCTCTGTCGTTAACGGCCCAAACACTCCAATCATGTACCGATCACGCACTGGAAAAGCAAAGTCCCCTCAAATAAGGTGAAATTTCTTAGTAGTAGTTTCTCAGTTTCTTCTGTTTGCTGAGCTGATATAGTCACGCTAGCAACAATGGTAAAATTACCTGCTCTGATCACATGCTCTGGTAATAATAGCTTTGTAGGAATATATTTTATTTTGATAATTAGTAAAAAAATGGGGAAAAAAATCTTAAATTGATTGTTGATTGATTATTGAAAAAGAATAATACATTGATATATATGTTTAATATTATTTTAATATAGGGCTATTTTCTGTTCCTTTTTTCCCTGGTGTTTCATTTAATTAGGTGATTCTAAGTTTAATTATTATATTAATTATGAGCAGGCCTACAAGCTGGGATTGGTAATGCTGCACTGTAATCATAGTTATTTATTTATATTTTTCATTAAATTTATTATGTGATATTGGTTTGAGACTGAGAGTATTTTATTAAGTGGAGAACTTTGCAGCAGTATTTTATTTCTTATTCTTTTTTTTATTTTATATATATTTTATTAAAAAGTGTTTAAAAAAAGTGTAAACAAATTGTTAAAAAAAAAGTTTATAGTAATAAACAACCTGCAGTTTAATGTTTGCATTTCTTTCCCTTACTGTACCGAAAATATACCGAACCGTGACTTTAAAACCGAGGTACGTACCGAACCGTGATTTTTGTGTACCGTTACACCCCTAGTATATACATGTAGAAAAAATAAAAGATGAGCAAGACGAAATCTAAAGACAATATCTTACCTAAGAAATGTCAGGCCTCGCTTTGGAACGATATAAAAACTCTGCATTGGTGAAGCATCTGCCACACTCTGTCAATATCCATGTCTACTGACAGAAATCAAAGCAAATGTTTGAGTATTTCCACAAGCTTCGGCACAGTGTAAGCACCAAAGATAAATAAGATTTCTCATTCACAGAAGCTTAATTTGAATGCCGATTCTTGGGTAACTGCCTAAAACAGAGCTTATGTAGTAATTTCAAAACATTTCTGAAACATACAACCCCTGTTGCCATGGTGCAAAATCAATTATAATAGTATAATTAAAATATATAAATTATATATAAATAATATAATTTAGAGAGAAAGAGAGCGAGAGAACTTGGGTCTCCATTTCACCGTTTTCTTTTTCTTTTCTTTTTTCTTTTTTAGTTAAACAGCACAACTAGCTGGTGGTGGGTTTTAATTTCATACTCTGGTTGTTGTTTCTATAAAGGCTGTTTTTGAAATAAAACAAAGCAAATACATGTATTTGCCAAAACAAATCATTAATACTTCCATGATTTAAGTTTGCAAATGGCAAGAAATCTAAAAAATTGATTAAAATGATCCCTGCACACAAATTCTTTCTGTTCTGATGAACATGAAATAAACACTAGTAGCTCACAAAGCTCGCTTTCCTCTCAGTCCTCAACCTAATAGCTTTCTACAGACCCAAAATATTGTCGACAGGTAACATCACAGACTCTGGTCATTAAAAGCAGCACTCTCACCTACGTCCTTTTCAGGGTCACAATTGCGAGCCAGCTTCCCAGACAGTCTAATGAGGCTGTGCCTCTCTTCCTCCCTTTCTCATGTAATGACATATCTATCTTTGGCCCTTTCAATCCGTCCGTTTCATTATTTCTGTTATAACAACACCAATGTTCCCTCCAATTCCAAATGTGAGGACAATATCTTTTTGCCAAAAAAAAAAAAAAAATCTATCATTTACTCACATGCATGCCTTTTCCAAACCTGTGTGACTTCTGAAAATAAAATAAAAAAATGTTGTCCATACAATGAGTCAGTGGGGTCCAATGTTTTTTTTGTTTTTTTTTTGACCCCCTTGACTTTAACTGTATTGACAAGAACAGTTTATACATCAAAATATCTTCTTTTGTGTTCCACACAAGAAGTCATACAAGTTTGGAACAACATCATGTCAGAATTGTTATTTTTGGGTAAACTGGTATTCCTATTGGTATTTGACTTCGTAAAGCTTTTACATAATGGGTTTGTTCATATTCTGTAAATCAATATAAATGTGACTCAGAGCATGAATTTAGGAGATGACTGGCACATGTAAGAAGTAATATGTTCTAACAGGATTAGCCATTCAATCTGGAACATTTCTTGATTAATGCAGGTGGCTAGAGCACCTCTCCATAATTCAGCAAGGTAATTAACTTTCGAGACATGTCTAAACCAAAGCAACGGTATTAATTCCAACTCAGAGAAAGAGATAGAGCAGTTGAGCTGTGACATTTTGCCACCAAAACCAACTGGAATAAAGTCTGAGAGGAACAGATCCTGGTTGACAATTGACAGTGAATTACCACCATGACAGCAAAGTCCAATGACGTGGTGAAGCTTTCCTGAAGCTTTCTTGACACCCCTGTAGAGGAGGTAGGTTTATGGCATGTCCACTAGCAACAAATTAATCTCACCTGTACCTTCTCTTTCAAAGAGCCCACTATAGGAAACTGGGAAAAAAATGATGAAAGAACAGAGACTGGAATCAAAGACAGACAATTTGGTGACGACAGATGGACAAGTCCATGATTGTGGAGTATTGATTCCACTCAAAGACTGAGGATAATCTAAAAGATAGAGGCTGTTTTTGGTGTGATGAATGATGAATTAACTCTGTATTTGTCACTATTTTTCTGATCTTTCTCAATCCTAGAAGCTCTGAATGTGACTGCAGAGATGGCTCAGGTGGGGATTCAAAAAGGACCTGTGAGGTATTCACAGCCTGATCAATTCTTAATTAGACAGCACCAGCCAGCTGTCAGGGTATTTATAGAAAAACACTTTCCATCAGGTCAGAAGGTGGTGGTGAAAACAAGAGTTGCAGCAGAAGCAAAACTGAGTTATATGCAAGCTTGATAGTGAGATGAGTGTTGTGGAGGTTTATTGTGTTTGAAGGCCAAAGAGTTCCGTCATACCTGGAGAAATCTATATGCTGGTATTCCCATTTAGTTAATGGTATGTGACTAAAGGTGCAGTCACATTAGTGAAATTTCATGGGCAAAGAAGTTCTAATGTCTATTGTCAGTAGTGTGTAGAGATGTGAATCACAGCTTAGAAGTTTAAGCAGAAAAATCCCCCATTTTTTAATGGGATGCAGAATTGTTCCTCTAGAGCCACAGGAAAATTAGCCTACATTATGGCAAAGGTGATTGGCTGATGGCACACATACAGAACAGTCCCAAACTCTGCACTAGCAACTATCCTGAGCCACATCCTGTTTTTGTATTAAATTTATGATAGCTGTGACCTTGATTCTTTGAAGAGGAAGAAATCCAGTGAATAAAATGGTATGAGTGATTATCGTGCTGGTTTTGTTTTTGACCAGTGCTATATGACAAGGGTATGATGTAAAACAACTTTACAAAGTAACTAAATCAACCTTCTCAGGCAGCAAAATGCATTAAGCCTTCTTCAACTTTGAGTCTTTGTGCGATGAGGGAGAGAGCTGTAATTGACTTTTATTTGTTCCTTCTCTTATCATTGTCTTGCTTTCATGGATAACTTCAAACTAATTAATCAGGCCATGAGAATGGTGGAAACGGTCATTGTACCCTCTTCCCTTGTCTTTTTCTCTGAACATCTCTTGCAGTGCTGACAAAGGCCTTTTGAAAGACAGTGTTATGAGAAGATAAACTGTAGGGGGGAAAATGTGAATATTCAATAAATATATCTTTAGTAAAGATATTTAGTGTGTTCATTTCCACAACCACAGTTACATTCATGTTGTCTTGCGCTGATTTTGTTTTTATATTATCTCATCCAGGTCTCAAGCTGTCTAATTTTAAAGCACATTTTCACATTGTTTGAATTCCTTATCACAAGATTAAAATAAATTAATAAATGTTTAATTCTGTGAATTTAATTTTCTCATATTGTGCAGTGCAAATGCAGGGAAACAAAACATTATGATTTGGCCTCTCTGACTCAAGAATAATAAATAAAAAAATCCTAGGCCTAATTTGATTGCAGAACATAAGAGTGATTAAAAACATGCAACCCAATTAAACCGCCTTTGCTCTCCTCAATCAGCCACTCTCTTAAGAAAACATCAATGTAATATGCATGTTTGACACAAATGTAATGCCAAGGGATTCACGTTCAGATGTTAAGTACCCTAAATGACCAAAAGTAAGTGGACACCCTCTAATAAACAGATTTGGCTATGCCAGTAAGTCCAGTGTACTGTAGTGAGTAAAGAACTTCAATGGCAAGAAGTGTCTTTCTATTGAGTCGTCCTCACTCGCTGCACAAAAACAAACATGCAACATGACCAGTATAGTACGATTTTCAAATGAATGTCTCTTATAAACCAATTATATTTAAAGAATATAAAACATACGGCAAAAACAGTATAGCTTTATTCCTGAAACAAATTACTCTTATGTGCTGATTCAGAGAGAGAATTTCTTTTAGGCTAGGTGTCCAAAATATATATTATGACTGAAATATACCTAACTGAATCAGGAAATCTGTATCGATATCCAAAAGGCATCCTCAATGCTTTCGGCCATAGTAGTGCTAGTGCATGTCATATTGGCGTAATGTCCCAATGTGTGAAATTCATTACACAACTAGACAAATTTTAATTTTCCAATTCTGTAGGATTTTATTTTGCATGATATGATACAGATATCTTGGTATACTATAAATGGCTTGTGCTGTAACCAACATAACATATGACATACACTTACGTCATAAACAATCAAACATTCAAAATTAAACAAATCACAGAGAAATCTTCCGAAAAATAATTCAAGGGTGCTTTTATACTAGCACTGTTGCTGCACCCAGGATTGACTGACGTCAGAGTTCAGTTCATTTGAACGGGCAACAAGCTACTGCCTTGATGATGTAAACGTACCACAGTTCGGACTCAAATAATATAATGCGAACAGAACACAGTCCAGGGGGCAGGGGGGAGCACTCAAACTCGGGTTCGGACCAGGCAATGGAATCAAGTGTGAAATAACCCTAAATGTCACCACAATTAAAAACTGTGAGGAACCTAAGTATTTTGCCCTGAAAAATATTATAAAAGACATTTCGATTTCTCTGATCTGAGTGTGTGGTGGTCTCTTAAATGAGGCCTGCTTGCTGTCAAACTCTTAAGTGGATCTACGTGGGCTAACTTCAATGATTTAAAAATCCCAGACAAAAGTTGTCATTATCACAGCATAAATCTCTCATTTGATGCAGTCGCAGCAGGCTTTGAGACATAATGACTGCTGCTGGATTTACAGGCACTGCATGCTGCCCCTGTAAAGTGGCTTAACTGCTGGCTGCTTTTATAGCCCCAGTGGTTTATTTTAGCAGGATATTAAGGTAGCAAGAAAGGCACACAGGTCTAAAGCAATAACTCTTAAGTTTATAGCAGTGGACCATGACCACATAACCTAACAAAAGCTAGGACAGGTCTTCCACAAATCCACTGAGGAAAGAAAAGGCCATTTCATTGTGCCTTCTACAGTATGTTATTGAGTTCTCCTATTCATTTTACAAATCAGGGATACTGACTAAAATAGAATAGCAAATATTCAAATGAAACTTTGATTTGAATAAAAAAACAAGAAGGGCAAAATCACAAGAATGGATGTAACAATCTCAGACAACTAAAGCAAGTCAGGTGTTCATCTGCAAAACAATCTCTACAAATTCTCTGAGAGAGCATCTGTGAGACCGAACCCATTTGTTATGCTGTCTGAAATAACCAGGAGGTAAGTGATAACCTGTAACAGACTGCATGTGAAAACAGCTTTCTCTGGTTTCCCCGAGCTAAAATTTAGGAAACATCAGAGTGACTAAACGAGCAGCTTTTTACAGAGCTTTGCTTTCTCAATGGGGCTAAGAGTAGCAATGCTTGCAAGACCTCAGCAAAATGTCTGGATTTCTTGCTAGAAATAGCAGTATTCGATTCCAGAGGGTATAGTGCAGCTCATGTGCCCACTGACAAATGGCAAAAAAAAAACAAAAAAACACATTACAGAAGAAAAGCGAATATGGAGGACTCCAAATATCATGTGCATGTTGTTTTTACAATAAATGAATATACTTAAAAATATGACATGAGGCAATAAGACTAACAGATGAACATTGCTTGTCATGTACTTTAACACACTAATGCAGAGTTTGCAGTGAAAATCATTTTTGATTACTTTAAGCCAGCTTTATTTTTACAAGCATGGCAAGGGTGCAAGTTTGCTTCACATGACTGCGTAGTTTTCATGCATACATGATTAATGAATGTTTTTTTCTGCTGAAGTTAATATTCAACAATCAAATAGGCTTAATCAATTAGTATTTAGGGATGGCAGTGGCTCAGTGGTTCATGTAGGTTGTCTACAAACTGGAAGGTTGGTGGTTCAATCCCCGGTTCCACCTGACCAAGTGTCGAGGTGTCCATGAGCAAGACACCTAACCCCAGCTGCTCCTGACGAGCTGGATGGCGCCTTGCACGGCTGACACCACCGTCGGTGTGTGAATGAATGGGTGAATGTGAGGCAATATGTAAAGCGCTTTGGTGGCCATGGGTCTGTTGAAAGCACTATATAAATGCAGTCCATTTACCATTTACCAGTATTTAGATCAGTATTTAGAGATGCACCAATATAAAATTTCTGGTCAATACCGATAAGCAAATTATTATTTCCATGTTATGGCTGAAATTAAAATTTTATATTTTTTCTGTAAATGAAAAATAAAACACTTAAAACTAAAATTGCTAGAAGTGAATTCAGGCATCATCATTCTAATGTACGTTATGAAAAATGGATATTCATTTTGAAATTTGCCAAAGATTAGAATTAACAGTGACATTGCATTATTAAAAACTATAAACAGTTTAATTGATTAAGCATTGATTGTTAAATAATAGACTTATTCAACACAAATGCATTCAATAATCATACATTTTAAAGGTTAATTTTGAGTGTGTTAGATAACCAAAAGGGAATCTAAATGTAAAAATAAAGAAAATGACCGTGCACAATTAAATATCAAATAGACAAATTAAAAAACAAAACAATTAATCAATCATTGATAAATAACACATTTCTGTAGTGCACAAATGGCTCCAAAACATTCATTACAGAAGTTAATCAAGAACGCCGCATATAAAACAGGGGCTTGTTCTGTGTAAATAAGCAATAAAATTATTCTCTGTGTGATCAGACAGGAGAACTAATCAAGAAGGCCTGTCTTGTTTAATCTTTTAACTACATTTCAAGTTCAGTGGTCTATAAAGCCTGTGTTTCCCCAAATAATAAAGCAAAAAGGAATAAGGAACAACAAACATGAAAGTGATTTCACACTTCTTATCGATATGTGCCCAGAATTGGTGATGCATCCTAAATTTTAACCTTTAGTTTACAGCAGGGATGGGGAACGTCAGTTCTGAAGGACCGCTGTCCTGCAGAGTATAGCTTCAACCCTGAAAAAAAAGCAAAAAAAAATTAATGATCCTGAAGACATTGATTAGCTTGTTCAGGTGTGTTTGAGTAGGGTTGGAACTAAACTCGGCAGGACAGTGGCCCTCCACAACTGACGTTCCCCATCCCTGGTCTACAGGATACAGTATCTAGTGTTAAACCAGAAACATATAACAAAACTCCATTTAGAGCACAAGCTTCCACTAAAAAATCTACAGGGAAATTATCCCAGGGGTCTCATTAGTTTGGGTTTGGTATCGAGAGCTGAATATATCTGGGAAGGTCTGTGCTTTAGCCCACTTATCACTGAGTCTCACAGAAATTGAGGTCGAAGCCTGTGAGATGCAAGAAAATGTGTTTTTATTATAGTAAAAGCTGTAACCGTTTACAACGGCAAATCCGCATATCATGAAATATGACTAAGCACGTGTGCATTTAGATGCTTTCAAAAAAACATTTCCCTCTCAGTTTACTCCCTTTTGTTCACCAGTGATTCCTGTGGCCAAACCTCAGGGGACAATTAGTGCTAGGCTAACATTAAAATGTAATTATCACGGCAATAAATTATGATTAACTGCAGGGCTGTCATATTCTCAATGGACCTGCTACCATCTCAGAGTGGTGCTGGAGGTACACAGTCGTCCCTCAGAGGCTGCAGTCAGCAGTGCAGAGCTGAGGGCACAAAAGCTTTGAACAGCATTCATCCAACATCAGCCAAGCACTTCCTGTGTGAAAAGGACTGCAAAGTTTTTCAGTTTATTTTCAATCCAGCTACTGATTCATAAAATCACAGAATCTATGTGATCTATGTCACTTTTGAATGTCACTTTTATGTCAATTGAATGTCCTTGCGGAATTTAAATTCTTCACAAAAATAAAATCTTACTGACCCAAATCTTTTTTTCTGAATTCAATACAATTTAAACTGGAATCGAATCAAATTGAGAGCTTGTGAATCAAATCAGGAAATCTGTATCAATACCCAGTCCTACTTTTCTTGCATTCAAACAATCAAACATACACAGATCTGGAACCATCCAGGAAATGGTGTCAATGTCAATGCAGCCTGTATCGTAATTGCATACTGGATTAAATCCAATATAGTTGACGTGTGATTTCCTCCCAAACCAGTTAAGTTTAAGGGTTAGTAGTATTTGTTGTAGCATTGTGTAGGCCATCAGCACTTTGATTGACATCAGTAATGAAATCTTTTAAAATCAGCTGCGGGGCAGAGATTGCACTGAACTGCTTTGAGGAAAAAATTACACTATGTATTGGATTTAACCCACTACGTCATCACACTACAGGCTGCAGCAACAACAGTCTCCTTTGCTCACGCAAATCAGCTTGTAATAAAAACAGTGGCTATTACAGTGAATGTAGTGAACTCCATTTCTGCATGTGAATTTAGCATGCAAAAATTCTACGTTTTCCCACCCACTTCAAGGGTCCCACCCACCCATAGTCTCACAAAATTCTATAGATACTCTCCCAGTCTAGCAAGTCCGCCTGATAACTACCCATGTCCACAATGGCCTTTCCTCAGACATGCAGTCCACCCCGACTTACTCCCAAAATAAATTACTCGTGCTAAAATGTGCCATTCGTCCACAAGAATCAGATGCTGTATCGCCTGCCAGTGCTGCCAGCCATTGAAACCCAACTGCACAGCTCCAAATGAAGATGTGAAAAGCCAATCTATGTTCCAGCAGGAGAGGGAAGTAATTTTCTCTTCCCGCCTCTCTATTGATCTCAGCATGGCTGATTCAGAGCCCTGCTGCTTTCTGGGCACAGGAAGTAGAGAGAAAAGGCATCACTGGGAGGAGAGGGCAAACAATTGAAGAAAGACATTTTTGTCTTATCTTCAACGCACATTTAAAATCACATAAAGGACAAACAAGCCACAATAGACACCAGATCATGAGGTATCCATTGTATTACATGCCTCCCCTCACTGAGAGACCACCTCAGTGGGCACCAGACTACAAGATGAATGGCTTAATGTCCTGATACTTCGAGCGAAATCAAAGAACAAACTTGATGTGACATAACTTCGTACAAAATCAGGTTCGTTTTGGGAGTTCGAAACAGCTTGCAAAAGTTAACTTTCCAGAAAGGTTCGCTACAGCTGGTAAAGATCTTTGTACTACCATTGATACGTGGCGATTACATAATAGATGTGGAACATTAGGGGTGCGCCAAAATATCGATATGGCGATATCTCGCGATATTTTCTCCCGCGATCGATTCTCGATGCGCTCTTGCCAAGTATCGATATTAAAAGCTGTTTGGGCGGGCGTACACGGTGCGATTTCGGACACTCGGGAGGTCGTGAGATCAGTTTAACTGATAATCGCGTCAAAGCAGCTGGTACAAGGCACGACTGTCCTGCATGAATTTTATCCCAAGCCGGCAGCAATCACGTGGGCTTTCGCGCTAAACCGTCATGTTGCGAATGGGAGAGAGAGAGAGAGAAAAGTGTGTGTGTGTGTGTGTGTGTGTGACAGTGACAGTGTATGCGCACGCTGTATGGTTGCTGCCACTGAGGTAAAGCCCCATCGACGTGGTTGTGTATGATTTGGCAATAGGGGACAGCTGGTGAAAAAACATGTTTAAAAATTATCGGGAGGTGCTTGTAACGTGCTCGGCTCGGCTTGTAATTCCTCTCACACACTACGAGCCGCGACCATGCGAGCATCACCGATTCCACTCGATTTCTCCCGAGTGAAAAAAATCATCTGCAGCAAAACAAAAATAGTGTCTGTGACTGTTTTGTTGCAACTGATAAGACACAAGTTGTTTTTGTTATTGTGTTTCATCCAAAAACGAAATGGAGATTCATTTTCCTAATTAAAAAAAAAACTTTTTATTTCTTAAAACATGATATATTGTGAGTTATTACTGATAATATATCGATTATCGCAGTATCGCCATATCGTGATATTATCGGTATCGTGAACAATGTATCGCGTATCGTATCGTATCGTGAAGTACCCAGTGATTCCCAGCCCTATGGAACATGATGCGTATGTGGAAATCTTTACCCGTTCTTTTCTACTGTTCAGTCCGTCGAGGTCAGACGTCCGCGAGTGAAAACATGAACACACTGGAGAGCTGCTTTATAGTAGAAAGTTGTACGTCTGATGAAACAAGACACTGACACAGTTGTTTCATGTTTAATACAGTAAAGCTGCTTGATTTTAAGAAATTTAATGTATAAAGTGCTATATAAAGTAATGTGACGTGACTTTACTAGAGTGCCGAATTGCAGAGATCAGATGCTTTTATGCTTTATTAAAAAAATGCTTGCTGTTTTCTAATTTTTGTTGTGCGTTTAATTTGTTATTGAGAGGGAAGCGCGCAGCACATATTTACATATTCATCTAAACGGCGATCTCAGCAGTGTGGGCGGCATCGGATCTTCACTAACAGTATATCGCTGGTCACGTATTTCGAACTTTAACCCCTAAACAAAGAACGAAAAGAACTTTGCCGCAAGTATATCGGGGCCTTTATTGTTTAAGAGAATATCCTTGGTTGCTTTCTTAGGCATGTACAAAAGCCTTTGCTGGTTCCACAAAGCATAATGCGTTTTTATACATACTTAAGGAAAGTCATTTCAACTGCTACAGTAATTTCTGACTTCTGTGCTGAACTCTTAATCACAATGCACACAATGCAAAAGAAAAAAACCCAAGGCTGGAGCAACAGGTATACACATTAAGTAGCACTTTTTTAAAGTTTCGAAAGTACTTACTAACTTTCCTCCCAGAGATGACTGGAAGCACACAAACAGTCTTCACGTATCAGTGTGTAGCAGTAAATCTTCAGCTCACTGCCTGGGGGAAACAGCACCTTACCTCAGTGACAGATGTGTTGAATAACTTTGGTAAAATGAAGCGTAAACAGCCAATGGGCTGGTGCCACATTAGAGACGAATTATCAAGGTGCCAAGCTGCAGGGAAGTTAGTCCCCGATGAGAAACTGTTGATCCAGTCATAAGGGGTCAGTCTACATGCTTGAAAATAAAATCTATAATCTTTAGTTATTGCCACACAACCAGGGCTATGCGAATTGGCTTCTGTTTATCACATGGACAGACACCCTGGAACAACAAAGGGTGAAGTGCTTTGCTCAAAGGCACACGGTTATTGACTCTATGGGGCATGAATCTATGGGGTTAGAATTGTTGCTCTATTCCAAATAAATAGATTAAGATCCACAAATAAATGTAAAGAGTTTTACAAAAAATGATAAAATTCACGAATAAATAAAATGAGATTTGCAAATAAAAAAAAAATATATTTACAAATGTGTTTTATGTCACAAACACAACTCTGCCTGGCATTTATTTGTGAACCACTTTCTGTGCATTTGTAAATCGCTGCACACATTTGTAAATCCCCTCACGCATCTATGGATTTTGAAACACTTCTAGCGTTGACGTAAAGACAAATCCATAAATAAGTGGACTCCACCCACCGTTTACTCAAGCCAATCAGATAACGGCCACACTGAGCTGACCAATCGTAGCACATTCTCGCTACAACCAATCTTGACAGGGGCTATAATCTATGGGCGTTCATTCAAATTGATTTTCAAATCAAATTTGAAAATCAAATTCGATTTGATTGAGCTGTTCAAATAAAAAAATTTTGATGAGTGCCCGATGGCCAAGAGTTGTCCCAATCAGGCCAGTGCTGCATCGTCATGAAAGTTTATTATTTGCATGTGTTTTTAAGCCTTGCCAATTTAAACATTTATGCACAAGAAGATGAGAAAGAGAACCCAATTCCGTACTCACTGTGTTTTGTGTGCACACACATTTAAAGCATGTGCCCAAAAAATCAGCAAACAGCATGCAAATACTGAATTGAGTTCTTATCTCTTACGTCTTGTGCTTGAAAACTAAAGATTTTAAATGTTACTGTTAAATGCAATCAAAGACCCCACGACCAGTTTTTTAGTGATGTACTGGATAAGGATTAAGGATAAGGATTATTACAACAACAAAAAAATCTAAATTTTCAACACAATAAAATATTTAGAGCTTGGCATTATAAGATTAGATTTATGTACATTATTTAATTCAGGTATAGACATCTTATCACAAAATGAGGCTACCTCATCCATTCTGTTTTTTTCTGGAAAGTGGGAACCCTGGTGAATTAAAATAAGAAATATCTTGATTTTTCTTGATATTAGACTTATTTTAATGCTTGTTTTGTATTATTTTAATAATTTTAAGTCAACACTGGAAGTGTGCTGAGACCCCCTAATGGGCCTTTAGCCCTCTGGTTGAAAACCACTGAAAAATGGTACTGATATTGTGCATACCCATTTTTTTTTTTACCATGGAATAACATGAGGACTAATTTTAGAAAAACATATTCTTAGCACAAGCAAACAGCTTCAATCAAGTACCAGATACTGAAGTACACATTTGACTCTGCGGTACTCTGCCATCCCACTCACTCTCTATAAGAATAAAAGTGTGTCGAAGAGGGCATTTGTATACATGATCCATTAAATTATACATGGTGCCCCCCATCGAGCCAGGCAAAGTTAAGGTTTGTGTATCACTGCCTGAGGGTCTCTAGGATACTGATGGAGGTGAGGAAAGGGGTTATTTTGGCACCTGGGGAACTGTGAGATAGACTGGACTCATTTGCACCAACCCTTCAACGAACACTGTCGACTGCATTCCAAGTGGAGCTGTGCATCGGATGTGTCAATGTGAGCTCCCATATGACGACAGGCCTCTCTCTGTCCTGCCTCACACATTCAGAAACTCTCCCAATCCACGCTAAAGGAGCAAGTGTCAAACAGTGAAGCATGACCAACTGTGAAATTGTAACAGCTCATATTGATCTGAGAGTTGAGAGTGACCCAAAGTTGTGCAGGGCTCAATGCTGACACCTAGTCTTTCATTCCGCTTTAATGGTGCCTTTGGGTTTCTTGTTGAACCTGCACTTTTAAGTTAAAATGTTCAGTGCTAACAAATACACCTGTACTGTGCTTGTCGATATATTAATTTAAACTTGAGTGTTCCCAAAGTGTAACCATCTCACTGTGAGAGGTTACCAACAAAAATATATCTTTTTGTCTCCTCTCCGTATCTTCGGCAGCGATAACAGATAGGGACAAAAATATGCATCATTAAATTGATAATTTAGGCTAATAGAAAACAAAATGAAGTAGAACAGTAAAACTAAACTTTTAGAAGTAGTAAAATGTAGAACATACAATATATATATATTCAATTTCAAATAAATGATGTTCTTTTAGACTTTCTATTCATCAAAGAAAACTAATCATATTTTATGATATTACAGTTTTTTTACTGTATTGATCAAATAAATGCAGCCCTGGGAAGCATAAAATAGCCAAATAGCAATAATTGAATTTCATTCAAAAACATAAATGAAGTATGAAAATGTACTGAACCTTTGAACAATATAAATATAATGTATTGCTGCATATAAAGAACATTTTCTTCAAAAGACAAAAATTATGACTAAACCAGAAAACCTGAAGATTGCATTTGTATTGTTACACAGATGGGGCTTAGCTTACAGCAACAATCTATCAGACTGCCCATAGTAATAATGTACCTTGTCATTAGCATAAACAAAACCACCAATAGGACACACTATAATGAAAATATTCCACAGTATAGGCATTACAGATTCAGCAAAAGGCTTTGATGCTTTAAGAAGCTAAAGGCTCATTTAGATATCGCCGTGACCATTTTGCTGCACTCAGTATTTTTAAAGATACAGTTATATATCCTCCCACATCCCCTGCTCCCTCAGGCTGGCAGCACATAGATAGAAGAGGTTGTAGAAGTTGATTAAAAAGGCATAACCCAGGGAGAGTAGTGTGACTGCACTGTGACCCCTAGAGCTCAAACATGGCAAATTGAAAGCTGATAAACTCCAGCAGAGCCCCTCCACAATAACCAGCAATGGAAAAAGAGGGTCAGCGGTTATGATGGTGCCTGAAGTGGAATTAACTCCAAGTCTGGGTGGGTGTATGTCGAGGCATACGCATGAGATGCCACAGTTCACCTTACTCACCAATGAAAATGGATTCTGTTAAACCCAGATCCCAGTGGACCATTGACTGCCAGTATTACAATCAGAGGGATGAGAACTGAAACATGAAAAATGCCAAAATACTATTTCCTGAAATGACTTACTAAGATAATGGGTGATAATTAACTTAAATTCAATTTAAATAACCTCAGTTGAATCAGTCAGTAGCTCAGTACAAAAATGTTGGATATAGTATAAAGCGAAGGAATTAAAAGCTTTAGAGAATTGCTTAGGTACCCTTCAACTGTAAAACAAAGTGAAAGTTCAAATAAAAAGTTACAAGATTTGAAGGAGACCATGTAATTCCCTAGACAGAAAGTACAAGCTCGACGAGTGCCAACTAGTTTGGCAACAAACTGATTTAACATGCGGCTATACACTATGAAAGATGACAGGTGGAAAGGGAAGTGACAAGGAAATAATTCACCAAAGACATGGGGCAAATCCTGTATACCTTGCACACTGTATAAACAGCCTGGTTCTGTCCTAGTTCACTACACTGCATACTACCCTGCATGCTAAAGGCACAATATGAGAGTATCAAATGCATAATGTGAGGCTAACAAACAACTGAGACTTAATTTACTCCTTTGATAACTGATATGCATTATAAAACAGTCTGGAGTTTGATGGGTCACAATGTCCGTAAATCTACTTTTGAGATCATTAACGTTTGAACAGCTTAAGAAATAAGTTAACTGATGTGAGTGAATAGAGGCGAAAGGTGACTAATGGACTTCAGTCACAGCTAATTCACCTGCTGTGGCCTTAATCATTATTACCATAGCTACCAGCTAAAAAACCTAATTTAACAGTCATTTGAAATCACCATGGGTGATTCCCAGTCATGTCTGGTGCAGAAATGCAGTAGCATGTCACACCTGAGCCCACGAAAACATACTGCATGTTATATCATGAAGTATTTAAAGCTACAAGCCTAACCAAATGTCACTTTAAAGGTGACATACAGTATTATGCCCCTTTTCACAAGATGTAATATAAATCTTAGGTGTCCCCAGAATGTGTCTGTGAAATTTCAGCTCAAAATACCCCCTAGATCATTTATTATAGCTTGTCAAAGTTGCCCCTTTTTGGGGGTGAGTAAAACACGCTGTTTTTGTGTGTGTCCCTTTAAATGCAAATGAGTTGCGGCTCCCGCCCCCATTCAGAAGACAGCCGATCCTTTACACGAGCTTCGGATACAATATATATATATATATACACACTTTAACAACTGTGTCATGTGTCAATAGTTTAATAAAAATGGATGTTAATCAGGAAGAGAAGCTTCTTGAATGTGTCAAAGCAATTTTAAAGGTTCCTAATGTTGTTTTGATGGTCTCCTACAAAAAAACAACACTTTTCAGTCAAAAAACACTTTAATTTTCTCATAATATACATTACACATCCGCACATTTTTCATTGATTCTCTAACGATTTGTCCGAAGATTCAGTCTCAGATACTCTGCTCTGATTGGCCAGACGGCCCAGTCTGTTGTGATTGGTCTACCGCTTACAGTGCGTGTCGGAATCGAAATGCCCATTATTACCATAACTTCATTTCAGCGTCCGGAGGCTTCCTAAAGATCAGCGATTGTAAAGGCAGTAACAACTTTGCAGACCGTTTACATTCAGACAACTATATTACACACTGCATGAAAGGTAATATTCGAAAAAGCAGAATAGTGACACTCTAAGAGAGTTTGTCATTTGAACACCTTTTTGTTTTATTATTTTATTATTTAATTAACTCCCTCCCTCCAGCCCCTCTCTTTAGGTGGGAAAACATAAAAGATAGACATTCAGCATAGAAGAACAGGCTATCGATCTTTTTCAGTGGTGAAAAATGATGGTAATATATCATTCATTTAAAATGGGATTATCCCGGTTTATGTAACATTTGGTTCACAGGTCAGTGAAGATGTGCCAACATAGAGAATTTATCCAATTTAATGAATTTCTGCTCCAAAAATGGATCATAAATTCCAGTGTTGTGGCAAACAGTCAGTTAATTATAAATCAAAACCAGCAGATGCTGACAGGAGTAGTGTCGAAAAGCTCCCACTAGTGCTAGTCTGTCTCAGTTACCTTCAGTTGAAAATGTTGCTCAAACCACAGAACAACTCTCTCAAAATTTACCCTGTACACTACAGGCCCAAGAAAATGACTACTGCCATACTGACCAGTGGGGAAAGATCAAGACTAAAACTTGCAGTACAATTTAACACTAGCAATGGAAAAAGAGAGAAATAAACCAGTTCATCTAAATACTCAGATACTCTTATCTTGACTCTATTATAAAAAATGGCTAAGGCCAATTCCAAATACAACAACGAAGGTGAATGCTACATTTCTTTTGCATTTGACTCCATAGATTCTCTACAATACAGTCTAGCTTGTGTAGAGAAATATGTGAATTAGCTGAAAAAGCAATGGACATTGAAGTGCACAGCAACATTCTTCCTTTCAAAAATAAAGTCCACATTCTGTCATTTTTGGGGGGGAAATACAATTTCTAATGAAGAGAAGTTTTATAGTTTTTTTAAAAATAATAAATTACATTTAAATTACGATTTTATTCACATTTAAATTTTAAAAATAATCATTTATGTATTATTTAATAATTATTTTCAAAATATTATTTTGAAGAATTCATCAAATTTGAGAAAATATAAAATCTCCAATATAGGTTAGTTAGTATAAAATCTAACAATATACCATTAATATAATACAGAAAAAAAACACACAAACACAGTAAAATAATGGCATAGCCTACATAGCAAAATGTTAGTACTGATTGGTTTGTAATGTTTAACAAACATTGTTTTTACTTATGCTACCAAGACTAAAAACCTCACATGTAAAGGCCCTTGCACACTGAGTCCGAAATTCGCGTCCGAAATTATCGCATGTTAAAAAATAAATACGACCTCACGTTATGTCAGTCACGCTTGCGCACTGCCTCCGAAACTTTCGTCCGTCAAAAAAAAGTCAAATCAGGTTTGATTTTCTGCGTTTTTCGCATTCGTAGCAAGCATTTTGAATGGTGTTTTGACAATTCAGAGCCACCGAATCACGAATGCGATAATTTCGGACTCGGTGTGCAAGGGCCTTAAGCCAGTCAGATCATAGATCATGAACCCTGCTCCTGAAGACCCACTAAGTTCACTTCCAACCTGCTTCAACACATCTGCCAGCAAGTTTCAAGTCATCTTTCTGAACACCTTGATTAGCTGGTTTGGGCCTGTTTGATTTTGGTGCTAAACCCAGGAGCAGATTGAAGACCTCTGAGTTAGATCATTTTATCTACTGACTAAAACATTTTACAAGCAGAATTTACAACTAAAAGACAGGCATGAAATTAATGAACATGGCATGATCACGGCATGATCACAAATACGTAAGATATAGCACTGGCTCAAGTCAATACAGCAAGAGACAGTTCCATCAGCTGGCCCAAAACACTCTCACTAATGGTCTCCTGGCTATCCTCATTCACGCCCACTAAAATGTATTTAAAATAACTATCCATTTGCAGTGCAGTTTTTCTTTACACCCTGTTATGGTTCTCTTGCTATTGCTTAAACAAAACCACAAAATTATCCTTTGTCCTTCTCTTTCACCTCTTCTACAGCAGACAAAAGGCGACATGGCTTGTGACTGAGGATGCCTGCCTCTTAATCACAGAGGAGAGAGGCCATTAGGGAGGCGCAGCGGTGAGCAGGATTCCACAATGGAAGTCATTTGGTCATTATCAGGGATGAGGTTAAATGAGAGAGTTGGGTTTACTAATGAGGTGGTCTTATTACAGGAGAGACACGAGGCATTAGCATCCCATGGATGGAACTAGGTTTGCCAATCTCCCTCTTTCTTTCTCATCCTCAATCTAAAATGTATCCTGCCAAGACAGCCCATGCAGCCCCAAAGCAATCTCAGAGGTGTGCTGTCATATTTGCTGTCTGATGGAAAAATCTGTTTAACGCCATAAAACATTACATTTATGATATTTACAACCTTGCACAGAAGGCAAACAATTATTGCATGCATGGTAACAGAAATTCAGCTCCAGTGCTGTCTGTTTAGGTTATTTCACTGTAAGTGCCTCTGAGTGGCATAAATGAAAGATGACAGCAAACTGACTATCAAACGAGTTAATTATACACCTTAGATATGAAAAATGAAGTGCAGGGATCAAACAAATTTGTGCAAAAAGTTTGTCAATGCTTCTGAAAATATCAGGGCATCTGTCAGGATTCTCACATATATGCACATCACATGTTGTGTGCAGTACAACAAATTACTCAAAATGAGCAGGAGCAGAGCGCCATGTCTAATCTAGCAAAAGTGTGTGCAATTAGTCAGAGCTGACTGATCACCTCACACAAATTAAACAATTGTTAACACATAGTTAATAAAATCCCCGGTCATTCTGTTTGAATGCAGTGACATGATATGATCAAATCATTTTGTCTTATATGATGATGCATAAAAGGGATATCCAAAAGAAAAGATTGTCTGGACTAGGATTATCAATGGTTCATGACCCGTCCACCCCCTTTCTCGTCTTTTACCACCGTTTTAATGGCCTTACTAACTTGCAATTCAGTGCAGTTTTGACTCTACATTTAGCTGAGGTCCCAACTGTAACTGATTTTTCAAAGGTAGGCTACAGTCATTATGTTTTTGCTTAATGACTAGTTGAAGCCAGTGGTTTTGGACGATTTTTTTTTTTTTTATTATTTTTTTTTTTTACTTTTATGTTTGTATATAGCCTCGAAAGCACTTTACTAATCCAACCATATACAACCATACCACGACTGTCAATTTAAAATTAAATAAACACTGTGAACGTAAAAAATATAGCCTAAATGATTATGCTTACAAATTATAAATGGCAAGTGTTTACTTTGACGCCATTATAAAGAGTTATTTGAATATGTTTAGGTCAGACAAAACATTGCATCTTTCACGAAAAACAGACAAACTAGGTAAACCGGAAAATATCGTGAAAATTTACCTTTACTAACATTTTGATCAATTTAAGTATCAAACGTCACTAAATTTCAAATCAAAATAAAATAGGTAGCCTACCTTACTTTCTTTTAAGTGAAGGCGTCTTTTTTCTGAACTTCAGGCTTCAGCATCATCCGATCCGCGCTCATTTTTGCACTGACGTAGCTACCTTGCAGGTAGCGGAATAAGCTGATGTCAAACTGAAAGTCCCACCAAATGCTAAAAAACAAACTAAAAATATGAACAAAACAAATTATGTCACTAAATCACATAATCAAAAAATAAAAGATTAATTGAAGTAATTGTTTTCATGAGGTGTAGTTCATATCGGAACGCTTATAGCGACCAAACAAACTTGTAATGCGATCTGGGAAAACGGATGGTAGGCCTACGTTTTCAGTAAGGTCTAAAAAATAGGTCGAATGTCAGTTTTGTTTTTTGTTTTTTTGTGTCAAAATTGAGTTTTAATTAAATTATTATTCTATAACATCTTGTCTATCATCTCTGAATATATCTTGGCAAAATTCACTAGTTAAGTGCAGCGATTTATAGTGGCAAGCTGAAAATACTGTGTCTTTCTCTTTAAGAACACGCACGGCGGAGGTGCAAAAAATATATAATAATTCGCCCATAGCTCTCTTTCTCTTAACACAAAGACAGTTCACCTATCAAAATACACCACATAACATCTAGAATAAAGGTAGCCTATATCAATGCACATTTCCCGCCAGTCCTGTGTAAACTACAACTGCATGCAAGTTGTTGTTTTTTTGTTTTTTTATCCAACGTTATCGTGAGTTGCGGAGCGGAGCACAAGAGTCTGAAGCTACTTGCTTAAAATATCTTTTTTTTTTTTTTTTCATTTGATCTTGAATTTCAAAACGGTTTTCACAGGATGAATTTTGAGTTCGTAAGCTTTCGAATGATACCTAATCTATGATGATTACTAAAATATGTGATATGAAAAAAGCAGGCAATAAAAAAAGACTGCTAGCACGTGACTATTATGTTAATTAAACCTGTTTTTCTCAAAATTCCGTTCCTGAAAATCATAGCGATCAGCCGACTTCAGATAACCATAACTTTTGTTACCGACAAACGATAAAATAAATAAAAACAGATTTGGAAAGGGCTTGAAACCAGATTTATCATCCCAGCTAGCAGGGAACGTTCTCAGAACTTTCGCTAACATTCCCTACAAGTTTGGTTAATGTTCTAAAGAAAACATTTGAATGTAATGTTTACCGAACATTTTAAGGATGTTTTCTCATTTAAAAAAATGTTCCTATAACGTTATATGAAAACTAAGATATAACATTTTAACTGCAACATTCAAAAGATGTTTTGGGAATGTTTCTGAAATAACAAGTTGTACTATGATCTCAAAATATCATTGTCCCTATGTTTCATTATAACGAAAGAAGAACGTTCTCTCTGTCACGTTAGGAAAACGTTTTGAGGATATCATTGAGAGATGAGATGTTGAATGTTCTTTATAAAACGTTATTTTAATGTGACGAGTTAACAAAATTATAACATTTTATTTGCAACATTTTGAGAATATTTTGGGAATGTTGTTAAAGTTAAAGTTTGTACAATGATCTCAATATAACATTGTCCCAATGTTTCATAAAAACAAAAGAAGAACATTCTCTCTGTCACATTTATAGAATATTTTGAGGATATCATTGAGAGATGAGATGTTGAATGTTCTTTATAAAACGTTCTTCTAATGTGACGAGTTAACACAATTAGAACATTTTACTTGCAACATTTTGAGCATATTTTGGGAATGTTGTTAAAGTTAAAGTTTGTACAATGATCTCAAAATAACGTTGTCTTAATGTTTTGTCATAACAAAAGAAGAACGTTCTCTCTGTCACGTTAGGAAAATGTTTTGAGGATATCATTGAGAGATGAGATGTTTATTGTTCTTTATAAAACGTTCTTCTAATGTGACGAGTTAACACAATTAGAACATTTTACCTGCAACATTTTGAGGATATTTTGGGAATGTTGTTAAAGTTAAAGTTTGTACAATGATCTCAATATAACATTGTCCCAATGTTTTGTCATAACAAAAGAAGAACATTCTCTCTGTCACGTTAGGAAAATGTTTTGAGGATATCATTGAGAGATGAGATGTTGAATGTCCTTTATAAAACGTTCTTCTAATGTGACGAGTTAACACAATTAGAACATTTTACCTGCAACATTTTGAGCATATTTTGGGAATGTTGCTAAAGTTAAAGTTGTACAATGATCTCAATATAACATTGTCCCAATGTTTCATGATAACAAAAGAAGAACATTCTCTCTGTCACGTTAGGGAAATGTTTTGAGGATATCATTGAGAGATGAGAGGTTGAATGTTCTTTATAAAACGTTATTTTAATGTGACGAGTTAACACTATTAGAACATTTTACTTGCAACATTTTGAGCATATTTTGGGAATGTTGTTAAAGTTAAAGTTTGTACAATGATCTCAATATAACATTGTCCCAATGTTTCATGATAACAAAAGAAGAGCATTCCACTTGCAACATTTTGAGCATATTTTGGGAATGTTGTTAAAGTTAAAGTTTGTACAATGATCTCAAAATAACATTGTCCCAATGTTTCATAAAAACAAAAGAGGAACATTCTCTCTGTCACGTTAGGAAAATGTTTTGAGGATATCATTGAGAGATGAGAGGTTGAATGTTCTTTATAAAACGTTATTTTAATGTGACGAGTTAACACTATTAGAACATTTTACTTGCAACATTTTGAGCATATTTTGGGAATGTTGTTAATGTTAAAGTTTGTACAATGATCTCAAAATAACGTTGTCTTAATGTTTTGTCATAACAAAAGAAGAACGTTCTCTCTGTCACGTTAGGAAAATGTTTTGAGGATATCATTGAGAGATGAGATGTTGAATGTTCTTCATAAAACGTTCTTCTAATGTGACGAGTTAACACAATTAGAGCATTCTACTTGCAACATTTTGAGCATATTTTGGGAATGTTATTAAAGTTAAAGTTTGTACAATGATCTCAATATAACATTGTCCCAATGTTTCATAAAACCAAAAGAAGAACAATTCTCTCTGTCACATTAGGAAAATGTTTTGAGGATACCATTGAGAGATGAGATGTTTATTGTTCTTTATAAAACGTTCTTTTAATGTGACGAGTTAACACTATTAGAACATTTTATTTGCAACATTTTGAGCATATTTGGGAATGTTGTTTAAGTTAAAGTTTGTACAATGATCTCAAAATAACGTTGTCTTAATGTTTTGTCATAACAAAAGAAGAACGTTCTCTCTGTCACATTTGTAGAATGTTTTGAGGATATCATTGAGAGATGAGATGTTTATTGTTCTTTATAAAATGTTCTTCTAATGTGACGAGTTAACACAATTAGAACATTTTACTTGCAACATTTTGAGCATATTTTGGGAATGTTGCTAAAGTTAAAGTTTGTACAATGATCTCAATATAACATTGTCCCAATGTTTCATGATAACAAAAGAAGAACATTCTACTAGCAACATTTTGAGGATATTTTGGGAATGTTGTTAAAGTTAAAGTTTGTACAATGATCTCAATATAACATTGTCCCAATGTTTTGTCATAACAAAAGAAGAACATTCTCTCTGTCACATTAGGAAAATGTTTTGAGGATATCATTGAGAGATGAGATGTTGAATGTTCTTTATAAAACGTTCTTGTAATGTTATGTGTTAACACAATTAGAACATTTTAATTGCAACATTTTAAGGATGTTTTGAGGATGTTGTTGAGATAACAGATTATATAATGTTCTCAGTAAAACATTGGCACAATGTTCCATAATAACAGAGGAGGAACATTATCAAATCAACGTTCGTAAAATGTTTTGAGTATATCACTGAGACCTGAGATGATGAGTGTTTTTAAAAAAAAATCTTGTAATGTGACGTGTTAACAAAACTAGAACATTTTAAATGTAACATTTAGCAATCAAACTACACAATTATTGTTAAATTGAGCTTGCTGGTCAGACAGCAGGCCAACAGGGTTCACGATGGAACATATGGTGCATTTAAGTCCTCCTGGGAAGTTTGTATTCATGAGGTTTTACAATTTTGTTTAATGTTTTAAATTAATGAAGCCACTGTAAACTTTATCATCACATATTATACTGTTACATATTAATGCTATCATATTTTGTGCAGGCATTAGCTTACTTCATTGTCACTGCTGAATACCTAAGTATAGTGGTATCCCACAATGTTTCCCACTGACACACCCCTAACTCTTCAAGATCGGGGTTAAAGAAAATCCTGAGCTTCCTACTCATATTCTCATCATTGTGGTGGCGTTCAACTTGTAAATACGATCTTTATGACATGACTTGAATGCACCAATAGCTCTAGCTTAATTAGGGACAATCCATACAAACACTCTTTGCTAAAATACATTACAGACTGTCACAGTAAGAAGTTATTCGTCCTGTATCAACGCTAAAGGCCTAACCACTGCAGTCAACACCTTGGAGTATCCATGCTGTTAAATAAAAGTCTGTAGACAAGGGTTAGGGTTAGGGTTAACCTCAACCCTTAATTTCTAACCCAGACCCGGTTTCACAGAGTTTAGATTAAGCCAGGATTAGGCCTTAGTGCATTTAATTAGCTTTTAAAAATGTGCCTTAGAAAAAAGAAAAAGAAACATTACTGGTGTGCATCTTGAGACAAAACAATGGCACTGACATATTTTAAGATTTGTCAGTGCAAGTTGCTTTCAGGTAAAACAGCTCAAACGTGCATTTTAGTCTGGGACTACAGGCTTAAACCTTGCCTGTGAAACCCGGGGTATATGTTGTAACTTGTATAGAATTATGCCAATGTTACCAAAGTGTTGTGTTGGACAGAGGATTTACCCTAAACCAACAGGTTGTGTAACTGTGCCACACAGGGTGAAAAGCAAGTTGACATTATTAGGCATAAGAGTGTTTCTAAAGGAAAGGTCAATATTTTGTTAAAGTGCAAAAGGATCATTATGGGTCACATGAATGTAACTCTAATGTTACCATGATACCAATCCATTAGTTTTTCATGTAGGTAGGTATACAGAATTGTATATGAATAGCCTACATATGCAATGTTTGCTCTGTTTAATATATAATATGTTTGCTCTTTTAAACTGCTGTTTGGCAGAGCAGTGGTAAATATATGTTGTTATACATGGTATATATTATTTGTGTAATTTATTATTATTATTTATATGTTATTGTAAGTTTATTTTTTTTTTATCATGCACTGCAATGAAGACACCATTTAACCAATTGATTAAATATAACAGCCAGCTTACAAATACAACTAAATAAATAGCCGTGCACATTTTTTTCATATTCTTTCTTTTAAAACATGTAATCTTTTCCTGTAATTGCAATGTTACCACATTATTGGCTGTCTCTTCGAGTTGTTTTGAGCATGATTGGCTATTCAGACTGTCATCCAGGAATCTGGCCAATGGCAGCTATGCGCGCCTTTTACTGGTCAAGTTTGAAGTTTGAATATTCGTCTGTTAGAGTCTGTGTGTGTGTGCGCGCTGCTGCTGCTCGGGAGGATCTTCAGTACTAGCCTCCTTCGGTTCTGTGGCTTTTACATTGTTTAAAACATGGATTATTTTGCATCGTACTGTTACATTTTTATTTTGAGCGAGTTGCGGGATGTAAATGGACAACGAATTTTAACAACGTAGCCTACGTGTAACGGACATATTGCAATCTGCGGAAGGTAAATAACTTTATTTTATATAAAAATACATTCTGCTACATCAAAATATAGTGTGTTAAATTGAGAAGCTAATTTTAAATGCGACTAGAGCAATATCGATATTATGTCAATGTTTCAGGCTGCATGTGTAACGTTAGGCTAAATATTGTCAGCTAAGTTAGTTTTTGATAAAAATAAATAAAAATAAACCTCAGCATAGTCTGAGCTTTACAATGAGTGAACTGAGAACATTGTGTCTTTATACAGAGAGGAACTCGAACCACACTATGAAAACTAGGCTTTTGAATGATCGCGGGATATCGGCCTAACGTTACCGTCAAAATGATGAGTCATCATCATAATATGTTTTTGAGCTGGTGAGTAAAAATTTGCAAGCTTTTTATGTCTCTTTTAGTAAGTAAATACAAATAGCTAATAATATTGCTGTATGTGTGTGTTTCCCATTATCCAGGAATTTTGGGAATAAATTATCCAGCCACATGATCTTCAGTTGCGGTGAGTATTGTCATAGTAAAATACACGTGAAATAGAGGCAGAACATGTAAACTCTGCTCAAAGGCACACTGGTCCAAACCCTCCAGTCAAAATTGTACCTGTCTTCTTGATATGAGTTTTTATGGGCCTAGCTGACCCAAACATAAATGTCCTTTCAAAATGAAATTATTTTCAAACCTGTATGACTTCTGTGAAACACAAGAATGTTGGGAATAAAACAACATTGGAACCCATTTTATGGAAACAAATGTTCCCAATGTTTCATGATAACAAAAGAAGAACATTCTACTTGCAACATTTTGAGCATATTTTGGGAATGTTGCTAAAGTTAAAGTTGTACAATGATCTCAATATAACATTGTCCCAATGTTTCATGATAACAAAAGAAGAACATTCTCTCTGTCACGTTAGGGAAATGTTTTGAGGATATCATTGAGAGATGAGATGTTGAATGTTCTTCATAAAACGTTCTTCTAATGTGACAAGTTAACACAATTAGAACATTTTACTTGCAACATTTTGAAAAAATAAAATAAAATAAACCTCAGCATAGGAGCTTTACAATGAGTGAACTGAGAACATTGTGTCTTTATACATAACATAAATGTCCTTTCAAAATGAAATTATTTTCAAACCTGTATGACTTACTTCTCTGAAATACAAGAATGTTGGGAATTAAACAACATTGGAACCCATTTTATGAAAAAAAAAACAAAAAACAGCGAAGTCATTTCTCAAGATATCTTAATTAAGGTTATACAAAATAAATTCATACAGTTTTGGAACAACATGGAGTACCGGTAAATAACGATAGAGAGTCTATTTTTTGGATGAGCTGTTCTTTTTAGGACATGTTCCCAGGGTCCTTTGCTAAATTAACCATGGTTTTTATTATAGTAAAGTGTAGAAACAATATTTTTATGGTGGATTGATTACAATAATTTATTACCATTTAGTTAGTGTTGCAAAACCATGGTTAATGTTAGTAAGGGTTCTCCAGATTTATATAGCCTAACACTTAAGGAAAACATAAAAAATGGTCCTATGTCACCCAGATCAATAGTCTGTTAACACACATTAACACACTTTTTACATTTTCTTAAGATCAAGCATTGGACCAATGTTTACGGAGCAGAACAGGCACCAACAGAGAAACAAGTCCATCACTAGTAAGTATCCACTGCATTTTATAAAACCGTAGTCAATTTTAAACGCACAATGCACTCCAAAATAAAAATGATCTATTTTTTTCTCCCTCGTGCCAGATTTATATCTGACTTTCTTTCCACAGAGATTTTTAGAAAAATTATCATTAAAGAGAATCATATAAAGAGAAATGTGGGAGGAGCTTGAATTTATTGCCTAGCCCTGTTTGTTTGAACCGCGAGAGCCGTCAAAGCTTATGCTACTCCTATGTCATGCACCGACAAGAGCCTTTTATAGTCAACACGTCGGACGCAAGCAACTTGCACTTTTGCCCCCACCAACAACGCATAGTATTGCATACAACGGTGCGTCGCGTATCAAAAACTGGGACGACACATTTTTCTACTCATAGACGCATATGGCGGCCGAAGTGTAGCGATGCGTAGCCTTGCAGGCACATATGCGTATCGATGCGTTGACTAACTCTTTGGGCGTAATTTGACTTGCATATGGCTGTCTGCTGGAAGCTAGTTATTTAAGTCGATAAAATTATAAATATGGTAGGGCTGGGGGAATTAACACGTTAATCTTCGCGATTAATTTGAGATGCTTAACGAGTTTATAAAAAAAATGCAATTAACGCAGCACTTTTTTTGCCTCATTTTAATGACTTCCTGTTGCGGAAAAGGCTGCAAAATATGCCGTCCCGCCCCTCCGTGTTTGGCGATCAGGTTTTATTCTCGCGCAGCTTTCATGAGCGGGTCTTTTCCGCTCCGCGCTCTCCATTCCGTGTGTGTGTGTCGGCGCACTGACACACACACACAACACTGAGCAAACATTGAGCTCTTTGCTCAATGTTCTGCTCTGTCGTTAACGGCCCAAACGCTCCAATCATGTACCGATCACGCACTGGAAAAGCAAAGTCAAATAACGTGAAATTTCTCAGTAGTAGACTTCTGTGAAATAGCCCTACTGAGCTGGTATAGTCATGCTGACAACAATGGTAAAATTACCTGCTCTGATCACATGCTCTTGTAATAATAGCTTTGTAGGACTATGTTTTATTTTGATAATTAGAAAAAAAAATTTATAATAATAAATTGTTAAATTTATTATGTTGATTGATTATTGAAAATAATAATATATTGATATATTGATGTTTAATATTATTTTAATACAGGGCTATTTTCTGTTCCTTTTTTTCCTTTTTGTTGTTTAATTAGGTTATTCTAAGTTTAAATATTGATGATTACAAGCTTGGGGGAAATGCAATTAATTGCATTTAATTACAGCAAATTGTGTAAATAATCAGTTACTTTTTTTAATCGATTCCCAGCCCTAAAATATAAAATATGGATATGTTTCTTACACAAACGCATCACTTCGCTTCACCTTTCGCCTTTATTAACCTGCCAGAGCCGTGTGGAGTACTTTTATCATGGATGGATGCATTTTTATGGACTTGTCAAAAAAATCCCACAGGGAGCTACAGAATAAGAAATCTTTGAAGTCCACTGTTTTACTGTCTGTTTCAATCAGTAAAATTACAGTTGTTTTTTTTCTCTCAGAATTGTGAGGCAAGAACACACAATTGCAAGAAAATATCAGAATTGTGAGCTGTCTTTTTTACTCCCCTCAGAATTCACCCTTCGAGGGAGTTTGATTGACAGGTATTTTTTACATTTTTATTTTACCAAAAATATTTTTTTCTAAAAAAATTACACAAATTAAACGTTGAGACTTTGTTTCAACTTTCATATCAAAAGTAACCTGCTCTGTCTTGTCTCTGCGTTTAAACGTTTCAGCGTTTTTTCTGTGATCCGCAATGTATTTTTCATTGCGTGACAACATGATGTGTGGCGTGAGAGCGCCATGGCTTGTTGGACATAGCAACAGTAACTAAAGGGGGCGGGTCTTTGCAAATTGCATTAACCATGGCTGCCTGTTAATTATCACTGGACTACTTCGCTCTCGCATCTCCCAAAAGTAAATTTTTTTTTGTTTTCTTGATTCCATTTGAATGGTTTAATTAAATTGCTATAACCAATTATTTAAAATGTAATGATTTAAGCAAAACGTTCTTCAAAGGTTAAACCAAACTTTTATTTGACGGATTGCCGTGTAGACCTTTGAGTTTCTCTGTGTTTTATGATATGATGATAGTTTTTCTCAAATGAAGCTAAAATGCTGCTGAAGTGACTCTCAGAGCAGCTGTATTGATGAAGTGCATTAATGTTCTCATATAGAAACGACAGCAAAAAAAAAATAAGCCAGAATTGCTTTTTTTTCTCAGGTTTTACTAATTTATCCTGTGATTCTGACTTTCAAATGGCCAATTGCGAGTTTATATCTCGCACTTCTGAGAAAAAAAAGTTTGAATTGTGATTCGCAATTACCTTTTTTAAAAATTGTATTCCATGGCGGAAACAAGCTTTCATATGCACAGACAGTAGCTCACATTTAACATGCAGATTGTGCGCACACAGAAACCTACTGGAGCACAAAAAGTTAGTGTCAACACTGTCCTGTGATTTCTCAATAAGAAACAGAAGTTATAGCATATTTTTCTTTCTGCTTTTGAAGTAACTAAAACTTACAGCTTAGCTAATAGCAAAGAGACGATTCACAGGTATGATTAAATCACACTAGAAATTGTTCTATCTCAAATGCAGTACTACTTTATCTGTATCTGATTTAAAACAAGCAGAAATCTGTAAGAAATGTAACAATCCATAGACAATATAACTGATGAAAATGAGCTGTTACATCAGAGCAAAAGCATCGTGGGCAGTGCTGTGACATGCTGCAGCTGTGCTCAAGGCTACCTGAGTTCGAGGTTCACACTTCTCAAGCCAAGTTTGTAGTTTGTTAAAATAATTTAGCCTCTAGTTGTGTTATTAAAGGGATACTCCACTTTTTTTGGAAATAGGCTCATTTTACAACTCCCCCAGAGTTAAACAGTTGAGTTTTACCGTTTTCGAATCCATTCAGCCGAGTTTCTGATATTTGGAAGAATATCAGTAACCAGACAGTTTCTGGTCTCATTGACTTCCATAGTAGGAAAAAATATATACTATGGAAGTCAATGAGACCAGAAACTGTCTGGTTACTGACATTCTTCTAAATATCAGAAACTCGGCTGAATGGATTCGAAAACGGTAAAACTCAACTGTTTAACTCTGGGGGAGTTATAAAATGAGCCTATTTCCAAAAAAAGTGGAGTATCCCTTTAACATGTATATAATGGATTAAGTATATGTTTTAAATTACAGAAACAAAATAGATACTCATAAGGTATCATATTTATACTTTTAAATAAACTAATCTAATTAATTTCTGATTAATAATTAGGCTGGCTAATTTTGAAAGTTTTCAAAGTCAATATTGCTTGTGATCTTAATATGTAATATGTATTTGTATTATTTTTGTTTACACTGTTGCATGATCTTCTTTTATAGGCTATGAGGAAAAACTCTACCATGCACACAGAGAATGGAGCTCAATTCTGCTAACTGGGATAGCAGCTGAAAAAGAAGAAGAGAAGAACAGTAGAACACCTATTAATGCAGATGACTTTATTCTTTTTCTGCAAGAACCAAGACAACCAAAGACTGATGATGAGCGCTCTGAGCAAACAGCAGTCAAGACGTGTGATTGCACATTGGACTTTACTGAGTTCTTCATTTAATGTTGGGCATCTACTGTACGCAGAACTTCTAATAATTTATGTGAATGCCATTCATAAACCTGTTAGATTTTTGTTTTATTTTAGAGATTAATAAAATTGTATGTTTTAACAATGTTATAGCTAAGCATTTTTTATGTTTAAGAGAACATTTTGGGAACAAAAATAAAACTTCCCACTAAAAAATTTATAAGAATGTTAAGTAGTATTTTTAAGAGTATTTTTAGAGAATGTTATCCTAACTTTTAGAAGAACGTTCTAAGAATAAAAATAAAACTTCCTGCTAAAAACTTTATAAGAATAAAGGGATAATGTTCTAAAAATGTTATGATTAAACATTTATAGAAGGTCATCATCACAAAACATTTTTAGAGTGTTCTTAGAGAATGTTATCCTACCTTTTAGGAGAAATAATGTTCTAACAATATTATTATTAAACATTTTTATAATGTTGTAAAAAAAAATGTTATCTGAACTTTTAAAAGAACATTCTGGGAACAAAAATAAAAACACCCCCTGAAAACTTTCTAAGAACGTTAGAGAATAATGTTGTAAGAATGGTACACCTAAACATTTTAATAATGTTTTTAAATAATGTTATCCGAACATTTAAAAGAACATTCTGGGAACAAAAATAAAACTATCCGCTTACAACATTATAAGAACGTTAGAGAATAATGTTATAAGAATGTTATTACTAAACATTTTAATAATGTTTTTAGAAAATGTTCTCTAAACATTTAAAAAAACATTCTGGGAACAAAAATAAAACTACCCGCTGAAAACGTTCTATGAACATTAGAGAATAATGTTATAAGAACGTTATTACTAAACATTTTAATAATGTTTTTAAAAAAATGTTATCCGAACATTTATAAGAACATTCTGGGAACAAAAATAAAACTACACGCTAAAAACATTATAAGAACGTCAGAGAATAATGTTATAAAAATGTTACTACTAAACATTTTAATAATGTTTTTAGAAAATGTTCTCTAAACATTTAAAAAAACATTCTTGGAACACAAATAAAACTACCCGCTGAAAACGTTCTGAGAAAATTAGAGAATAATGTTAAAAGAATGTTACTACTAAACATTTTAATAATGTTTTTAAAGAATGTTCTCCAAACTTTTAAAAGAACATTCTGGGAACAAAACTAAAACTAGCCACTGAAAACTTTCTAAGAACGTTAGAGAATAATGTTAAAAGAATGTTACTACTAAACATTTTAATAATGTTTTTAAAGAATGTTCTCCAAACTTTTAAAAGAACATTCTGGGAACAAAACTAAAACTAGCCGCTGAAAACTTTCTAAGAACGTTAGAGAATAATGTTAAAAGAATGTTACTACTAAACATTTTAATAATGTTTTTAAAGAATGTTCTCCAAACTTTTAAAAGAACATTCTGAGAACAAAACTAAAACTAGCCGCTGAAAACATTTATAGAACAATACATGATAATGTTCTTAGAACATTTTTAGAACAAAAAATTTCTAGCTGGGATGATATCAAAACCTGTAATAGGTCAAATTTCACCATGTGATGGGTTTTCCCAGATCGGATCACAATTAATAATTTAATGTAATAATTTAAGAATCTATTGGGAAAAACAAACAAACATTTAGCCATGTAAACCACTACACTGAATACTAACACTGAATACAATTATAAATACTAACCTCTATTGATTTCGTATCTAAAAACTGTAGGCCTATGTGGCATTAAAAATGTGCATTTTGAATTGGAAGTAATAATATTCATTTATAACAAGTAATATGGGGAATTCCAGTAAGAGGTTGCAGAAAGGAGAACTCTGTAGCTCTAAAAAATAATAATGCTGCTCCTAAAAAAGCCCTCCACTGCCATCTAGTGCATCTGTACATAAAGGCATTCTCTTCTTCTGGATTTTATGCATGACGTGCAAAAACTGAAAAGAGGTTCACTGATTCAATCATATAAGTAAAAATGAAACCAGAAACAGGAAGAAAAGGTTATGCTCTAACTCTTATGAATTTTCTATCGTTTTCAATCGTTTTGGGGATGCTTATGAAGATCTGTTGTTCTTTTGATCTATCCATTAAAAAGGTGCAAATTCAAAACTGACTCACAGAGACGTGTTTATTTCTGCAGATTTCTGGCATCCATAAAGAAAAACACTCCTTAATTCTGATGCTCATCCCTGAATGCTTGGCCTGTCAATTATTTTCATGCTACTGTGAGGTAACACAGAAACACAAGACAAGACAGATATCACAATGTTGATGAATCACACATCACACCAGCAAGCTCTCTCACTCTCATTTGCCATTTTTTAAACCAATTACACATTGAGAAAAATGTCAAGCTGATAATTTAAACATGCAGGTGCAACTTTTACTGGGCCAATTTAAACAACAGTTTCTTCTCAAAGGCTGTTGGACTAAATTATCTGCCTAATCTGAAGTCAACATATTTATTTTCAGAATCAACCCCAGAGCATCTTTGTTCTCAACTCTAACAGAGATCTTTATTAACAAATTAACTCAACACTAGGTGGTAAAGTTTCTAATACTTTATAAACATTCACCTACAGAGAGAACAGTGGGCATAAACCATATTTTATTGCACAGAGCAATTGGTCTCATACATGAGATGCTCAACATGATTAAATGAACAAAATTCACAGCATTGTGCTCATCCAATTCAGCAAAATGATCCAAGGAGCACATTGTGAACTTGTGTAATTTTTTAGACAAGTTAACCCGAAAGTTATAGAACACCATAAACGTGAAGCTGAAAATAAAATAAAAAAATCAGCTAGGTAGTTGAAGAACACAATCTTCAGCAAACACTTCAATAGTATCAAGTCAGATTGTCAAATATTTACACCTTTAGCAGCAAGAAAACAAAAAAATACATGTGTGAACTGAATCATGGTCAAAAACAACGTGCAAAACCGCAACAATTCTATAACATTCAATTGTGAGAAATCCATTTTAAATTGGCCACAAAGTTTTCCCGAGCAGAGATCACATTCAATTGTCAGTATAAAAATATATATGTATAAAAGAAGAAATAAAGAACACTCCAATGTAAGAATTAAAATAATATACATTTTTGTTTAAGAAAATCCTCAACTGACTTTTTCAAATGGAAAATTATAGAATAAAACAAGTATAAAACAAAATAATAAAAATGAAAAAGACCCAAAAACAATTAAAAAGAAATAGACAAGAAAATAAAATGAACCTAATCAGACCTTAGAACTAATTTAAATTGTAAATACTTGGGGGTGGGGGTCAGAAGAGAGCCTGATAGTGTCTTTGAACTGCCTTTTGCCTGGGGGCCATCAGCACTTACTGTAGGTGGACACAAAGACTGTCTGATTTCACACACACGCAAATGTCCTTGAGCTAGAACCAAGTGGTCAAATAAAGGAAAAGGGCAAATAATTAAGATGCATGAACTGCAATTATGCGGGTGACTAAAAAAACAAAAAAACAAACAGTCAGTCTCAAAGAAACATTGCATTGTGAACTAAAAAAAAAATAGTGTCAGTTTTGGATGTAATTACTGGACTTTACAGTGGTGAAGAAAACAACAGCATTCAGCCATGAATTAATGGCACCCCGTGATGCAGAGCCCTTTTCCACATGTAGTAGGTGGAACGAGGAGTAAGAGGAAAGTAGGACCGGAACTCTTTGAATGTGGGAAAGGACTTCTCTTCAAAGCGTTGTTGCAAAAACAGCTTTGCTTGGGCCTTGAAATTAGCCAGTGCCACGACATCCATTACAAACATATGTTCATTATTGGACTGGTCAGGCAAAGTGTATTCAGGCAGTGTGAATTCAGAGGGACGAACTGTCTGTCCATTCAGGCAATCGATGTTCCCATCAAAAGTAAACATTCCTGGGGTTTTTATCTTTTCGAAGACCTCTGGTGAGACAGCCAAGCTCTGGGATTCCTCCGTCTCAGACATCATGACGGGCCTCTTGGTTTTCCCTTTCAAAGGATCTCTCCAGAGCCAGTAGAAAGAGGAGGAAACTGAAGGGAACTTGAGTTTGAATTTAATGAAGGACATCTTTGACCTCCGGATGTGCATTTTGGCTTCTTCCCTTAACATTTTCCTCTGGTGGTATGCCAGCCTCAGGTTCCTTTGTTTGCGTCTGGAGATCTTCACTCTTGGTGACAGTTTTTGTCTGTCTAACTTAGCAATGGACACTTGACTTCTGGGACTCTGGGTTTTATCAGCGTCTGAGCTTTCCTCGCTGCTACCTGAGAGCTCTTTGAAAGGTGTGAACAGCATGGCTTCCCTCCTCCAGTTGTAGTATGTGGATCTGGAGATGCCTGGAAACCTTCTTTTGAAAATTCTGTAGGGGAAGGAGGCGTTCGCAATGATACAGTTCTGCAAGCTCTTCTTCGCCTCCTGCATCAAGGCCACATTTTGGGCCCGTTCTCCTTCCAGTTTCTCGCACTTGAACGCCAACATGCTAGCAAAGCTCCCTTGGTTGGGTTTCTTCTTGACTTCCGGTGAGGACCAGTAGTCCTGTTCAGTGCTGTCTCCAGGACTCAGTTCCCCTGTGGAACCGCCCGAGATGCTGCAAGTAGACACAAGCTCTTGCTTCCACGCGTAATACGTGGATCTTGGAATTTCTGGGAAAAGCCCCTTAAAGTGGCTGAGGGGAATCAGCTTCCCTTGCTTGTAGGATGTCAGGAAAAAGTGTTTGGCCTCATACCTGGCCACCGATTTCTTGTGGTACTCGATGCTTTGCCTCTTCCAGCGGTAAAAGGTGCTCTTGGTGATATTGAACTTGTCTTTGAGGTTGGAGTACGACAGCTGGGCATCCTGATTCAGAAGCTCCAGGGACTTTACCGAGGGCATTCGCTGCTCGCTGTTGGGACTCCCAATTTTGAGGTCGCTAGCATGAATCAAAGCTACAAAGTTGAGGGGTTTGAAAACAGAGCCTGCCTCCAGGTCGCCCGACCACATGATGTGAAGGGTCAAGGGCTCAGAGTCTTTCAACCATGTCCTTGGGCGAATGAGTCGATTAAAATAGGGCCGAATCTTTAAATTGAACATGGGATAAACCGAATAAATGTTGCACTGCAGGACAGACGCCAGCGCATACACGTGCCACATGTTTGCAAACGAGCCAGGGAAGCAGGAGGCCTTGACATCTGCGTCGAAGATGGCCTCCAGCACCTGAATCGGCAGATTGAGCATGTCCTGAGACTCCTCGGTGCAGAGGGAAAACCTTACAGCCTGCAGCATCACCTTAGAGTCGATCATACCACACAGGTAGTATCTCTTCCAGAGAAGCATCTCCACCACTGTCCTGACCTGCAGCTCCAGACTCAGGCACGTAGAGCCCACTAGAAGCATGCTAGCTGCCTCAAACAGCATGTTTCCTTCTCCTTTGCAGACCAGAGGGAGCAAACCCGCCGGGGCGTCTGCCGGATACAGTCTGTGAGCTAGTGCGTCGATGCCAAGCCATGAGGAGATCTCAGAGCAGAGTGCTGAAGGAAGACAGAAAGAGGCCAGGGCCTGTTCCACCTCCACAGCAACTTTAGTGAGGGCATCAAGACCCATGCACTCTGTGGCCTCCTGCAGCTCCCCCAAGACTGAGAGCACCACCTCCATCCTCTGAATCATGCCTACACAGAAAACACATGAAGAAATAACAACAAGATTAACATTAGCAGATCTATATTTTGAGGGGTTGCAAAATGTGCATATGTTTTTTTATAGACAGATGTAAAATATCTATGAAGAGAGATGTCTACTTCAGCACTGTGATGAGAAAAAAAAATCTAAAACATTTGTATGAAATGAAATTTGTTTTTTGCATAATACAAATAGTAGTGATAATAACAGGAGGACCTATGAATCATAATAATATACGATTCAATTTGATCAAATGACTAGTCATTGCATCGTCATTTTAAAATATAATGCTGAGTAATGCGTAAAATGACGATGCGATGACTTGTAATTTGACAAAATTTAATCGTTAACCCATTTCTGTGACTTTTCGGTTTGAACTGTCTAAAATAATTACTAATAATTATTTCACACAGCATTGACAACTAATACTGTCTTGATTTCATGTGCACATTTTACATCATTGTTTAGTTCCAGTTTGCCCCTCTTAAAATTGCTGAAGCTCTAGAAAAAGTAGAAGCCTATTGCATATAACACTTATAGGGTGTATCTGTCTCATAGAAATAATGATACATGTACTCATGTCAGTAGTCACAGAGCCCCGTTTTGAATAAGAAACTGATTGATTCACATCATAAAATGGCATATTTATGTCTTGTTATGTTAACTGAAAAAGTAAATATGCATTTATTCTCGGTTTATCAATCCATTTTTCCACAGCTGTGTGGAAAATTAAATATTTAATTGTTAGTTTATTTGCAACTTTCCATTAAGTTTGATTTTTTTTTACTGTAGATTCCCATCCATACTTTCCCTGACTTATATGAAACCCTTGTTTTAAACAGAAATTTGTATGGAGGCCATCAAAAGAGTAGGCTAAAATAGATAGGTGAATATGTATTAAATGGAAACAAGAAACGGCAAGCCATTACACAGAGATTAGTAACAGATACACTTAACTAATAATACAGTGAAGCCTAAACTCAACAGAGACGAGCCTACGTTGACAAGGCGAAAAAACACAATTCAGTGCAAAACTTAGCACTTTCGTTACTTTTTAGCATGCACGGTAATGCATTAACTACATTTTGTCAATTTCCTTTGAAAACGACAATTAAGTTGGCCTAACTCAATTAAGTAAATGAGAAAATGAGATAAAATAGGCCTACACTTGAGAAAACAAAAGTGGATTAACTGAATTATTCCGAACAATTACAAACAATTTCGTTCAGAGTAAACTATTCAAACGGACAAAATTATCGCGCAAATAGGCTACCTTACCTAGCTTTTTACTGTTTCCTCCCTTGAGGTTTAAATCCGTTCGTAAAGCAGTCAGGAATTGCAAAACTGCGACCGTCTCACAACTCCAAGTTTAATCCATTGTGTGAGGTGGACAACGTGCTCATCATAGGTGACAACGAGCGCAATCTGAACCCACGCAGTGGAAATTTCACATGATAAGGGAGGGACCTCCCTCCAGGAAATTGTCAATCACTGAGTTGCGTTGTACACACACACACACACACACACACACATAATATAATGAGGACTTCTCTCTGACACAATGGTTTTTATACTAATGTTTATTATAGGCTACCCTATAAACTTCACAAAACGGTTAATAGCAGATTTAAAGTGAAACACAATTTGACTCATTTAGTGGCCTTACAAATAGTGAATTCCACACATTTCGCCACTTCGCTATATCTGTGAGGATGTTTTCCAAATAATGCTCTTACTGACATAGACAAACCTGTCCAAACACACAGGCCCCTGGAAGATCATTTTCAATGTGAAGTGTAAACAAAAGCCAACTTTTTTTTATATGGCTATCAGTACCACCAAAATTATGTAAAAGTGCTGCATTTTAAATTACATAATTTATTGAGTTTAATTATATATATATATAAAAAAGTATTGATCATTTATGGTAAAGCTGCATTGTTTGCAAATGTTGTCACGTTTTAATTGTATTCATTGTTACTTTAATCTGTTAAGTAATGTTACTTTAGAAAAGGCCTATACTAAAAATGAACAGTCTCTCTACACAAAGTTTGAATGAAAAGTTTGTTGCAAAGTTCAGCCATATATGTTTGCATTTTTATATTAGCAATAACACTTCAAAAATGAAAAGATTTTAAATGGACAACAAAGTTTGAATAGGGTCTATTGCTTCCTTAGTAATTAAAGTTAAGCTTCACTGCACTTTTGGAGTTAGCCAATTATCATTGAGGAATGCTGGAAATTTCCATTTCCATAGCTCAAAGTGAACTCCCTCAGACAATGGCTTTGAAGTATTTTCTTTCCATGCCAAAAGCCTGGGGTCCAGTTTCAATCAGATAGATTTTTCTGTATACCCGGGGATGTGTTTAGTTTAGTGTTCTCTTTTAATGGATTAGAAAGACCTTGTTTTCCATTTGAACCCCCTGAACACATTCTCAGGATTCCATAAATTCAGCAGGTATGCAATTTTCTAAAACCATTTCCCTTTTAGTCATAGTGCTGCTCCAGTTATCTCACTAAAAGACAAGTCAGACCAGCAGGAAACACAAGGTCAAGCTCACAAATTTGTTGATTGGAGTTGTGCTAGAGCAGACAGTATGTGCAAATGGCAGAGAGAGAGAGAGAGAGAGAGAGAGAGATCTGGGAAGGTGTATATCTGCCTCATGTTTCTTCAGGGTATCACTTTTAACACTTCTGCCTGTCCACCTTTTGCACCCTTTCACAGAACCTTTTGTTTCTACTCCTTCAGCCACACACCCCCTCCACATCAGCCTGACCTCATCTACCCCTACATCTCTCCCCCTGAATTTATCCTCTCCAGTCCAGTTTTTTGAGGGGAGAGAGCTTGGTGTCAGGCTTAAAACAATGCGGAAGATCCCTCTAGCGTGTATTTATTTATTATTATGCCGATTATTGGTTCAGTTGTCTTAAACGGCCAGTCCGAAAGTTGCAAGTCAAACAAACTTGAACTCTAAGTCAAGCATCATGCTGTTATGGTATATATGGGTGAATCGTGCCTGGAGTTGTAATGTAAAAACTCACTGAAATGCTGAAATGTTGATGAGCCGTTGTGTGCTACAACACCTCAAGTGTTCTCTTTCCATCCTGTGCTTAAAATGCAAATGGAGCAACATTGGGTCGGCTCCGGTAGTCTGCCTCATGCTGAGGTTGTATGTATGTGCTGGGGTATGGGCCGTGCTTGTATATGTTGGGGGGTTGAGGGGGGTCGTCAAAGATCTGTGGGACACAGACAAGGAGAGTCTTGCAACCCTTTGTTCTTGAGCTTGGCCGTGTGGACTCAGGCACAGTCAAGAGCAGGCCCTTGACACCTATTGGGGCATCTCAACATGGGTTCTGCTTTCGTGAAAGCACATGAAGTCAGTCAGAGTTTGCTTCTAAACAGCGTTTCACCTCATTAACTGACAAATACAAACTAAAGGTGCGTAGAGATAAAGGAAACACATTTTTAGATGCCATTGTTCCTTATTTTCTAAAATTCTGGTTAAGAACTTAAGTTTGCTCTGGCAATATTAAAATGTATTTATTTATTTGCATTTCAATGTGATTTTTTTTTTTCAAGGAAATAAACTATTAAGATTTTTTTTTCTTTTATGAAAATGTATCTGCACTTTCTTTACTTTTTTTTAGCAAGTAAAAAACGACAATTAAAGGGATAGTTCACCCAAAAATGAAAATTCTTTCATCATTGACTCACCCTCAAGTTATTCTAAACCTGTATGAGTTTCTTTCTTCTGTTGAACACAAAAGAAGATATTTTGAAGAATAATGGTAACCAAACAGATGATGGACCCCATTGGAAGAAAAAATACTATGGAAATAAATGATGACAGAATTTTCATTTTTGGGTGAACTATCCCTTTAAGTGACTTAATATCAATTGAGTTATTTGATAAAATAAGAGAAAACACACTAAAGAAAAGAAATGTACCCTTGTGCTAATAATGAATATAGTGCAAAGTAAACTATTCAAACAAACAAACAAGCTTAATTAAAATATCAATTGTTTTAAATTAATTTGCCGTTACTGTTTTATTTGTTGTCATCAGATTTACTCTTACATGTATAGGATGTTGGTCTAGTGTCTTTAACCCACACACAATGTCTTCACAGAGGTCATTATTTCCTGTAATGGGGGTTTGTTTTCACGCATATAAAGTACAAACAAAATAAAAACGTGTTTTAAGCCATAGAAATGAAGAACACCTTTTTGTGCAATTAAACCGTTTGTGAAGATTTTTTTGCATGTAGTATCACAACTTCACCCTGACCAAGACAGAAAGGCACACTTGCTAAATAAGGAATACCAAGGTGAGTTCATGCTCGAGGAATTGTAACTGCTTTAGTCCTTATTTAGCAACTTGCTAACAACTTACATTTAAAAAATAACAGCTTCAAAATCCCCAAGGAAGGAACCCAAATTTTTGCTCTTTTGGGTTAGCCTGCAATTTGACATCATGACTGGATGGCTCTAATGGGAAGTATGACACACTGCTGTTGTGAAAAGTTTAATGGTTGTGGTTACAAGGGTGTAGCTTCTAGCAAACTGAAAAATGGGTAATGTGACATAATTCTCCGTCTTCAGATTTTATCCCACACTTAGTGGCTTGCAACTAAGCATTTACATTTACTCAGCCGAGTCCACGTTACGGAGGTTATAGTCCTGAATACTTGTATAACACTAACTCGAAAAAATAGTCTGTTATTGTCCTGCATTGCTAAAAGTCAAGCCATCTAGTGGCAACACTTGTCCTCAGTTTTTCTCTATTGTCTGGTTACTGGAGAAAAAAAGAGAAAGAAAATCTCCTGTGTGAAAAACATGTTGAGAGGTGTCAAACGGACAGTAAGTAAAAATGACAAGCTTGCTTTGGGAGTACACAGAATGAGACGCATCAAATCTATCTTCTCTCCAAACATCTTATATTCAGACAATCAGATATATTGTATCATCACAATAACCAACAGCAATTATGGTGTACCTTGTTTGACCAATAAATTAAATATTGACTTGTAATATGCTGAACAAAAAGAAAAAAAAATCAGTAATAGTGCAGTGTAGCTGTTTGCCCAGCTGGTGGCATCAGTTCATTGATTAATATCCATGAATAATGTGCCAAAACAAAGGCACTCAGTACAACAAAAGCAGTATTTGACAGAAGTCATAAACCATTCTGTATCTGAAATGGCCAAAAAGTGTTTGTCCTTTAGACAGATCCGGTAAAACCTTTGACTAGTTTCTAAAAAAAAAAACCTCCAAATTAAACTATTCAATATAATAGCCTATATTTTTAAATATAGCCAATATGAAAACATCTGTCCTGCCCCAGGGTTTCTAAAACAGGATAGAAAACTATTAATCGAATCAAGACCGGTGACAAAGAACTGAAATTTGTAAAAATGTCTATTTGTTTACAGTTGTTGGTTTATAAAGTTGCTAGAAATGTGTGGTTGACGCTAAGTTTCAAGCAGAGACAGTGTCCTGCAAAAAACAGAATTGCCCTACCTATTATATAATTATTTATAAGCGAATTGATAAATGCAATACTGTTCAAATGTATTTGTGGTCCCTTTAAATGTAACTATGTCCTACTTGTCAGCTACCCAAACACAGTCAGGGGGATTCTGACAGGATGACGTTTAGCTGTGGGCAGCAACTTGTTAGTGCGCACTAGTAAGACCCACCTCCGTTCATTTTAGCTGTAGCATAAGGTCCCTTCAGTGCACAAACACAGAGGCTGTCTGGATGTCAGTTCTCATGTCATTTAGCAGATGAATCCCATCTCTGCTCTGGTTTAGACATAGTTAGATTGGTTTAGTTTACCGGTCATCTCTGCATGGAATAACGACCACACGCTACTGTCATGCTGGAAACATCTCGCTATTGGATCGGATTTGCAAGATTGGAGGAATGATGAATGAATAAAAAACAGCGACGTGGATAATCGACAAGCGCTGTGTTTTAAACCGTCAGCAGTTCTCTTGAATTAGTCGTCAATAACAAGCGTTCAAGACGGACGGCGTACTGGAGCACAGAGGGAGAATCCGCACGAACATGAGGGAACGGGACTTTATGCCCAACATGGAACGGGGCAAACCGGCTACATACACGGGAGATAAAAAAGCTAAAATGGCTGCTAAAACCAATAAAAAGTGGGTGAGACTGGCTACTGTATTCGCATATGTTTTGTCAGTGTCTTTAGCTGCTATAATACTGGCAATTTATTACAGTTTGATATGGAAACCGACGTCTGCCTCTGTGTCTGTACGGTCAGATGTGTTGGTGACGGCCGCAATGATGCCCATAAACACAAGTAATATCACAACAAGTGATGTACCAACAATTAACAAGATGAATAATACACCACCGGTGAGCTTGAGATCAACACAGACTCCCACCTATGCCCACTCCACTTCTCCACAGGGACAACTGCACTTGGTTGACAACAAAGGTCATGAAGGCCTTCCGAATATCCCCACAACAAAAACAGAGAAAACTGACCAAATAGGAACATTTGACCCAGTACACATTCACGAAAAACCATTTAGTTTCAGTACAGCAGAAGTTAGCGATGAGTCGAAGACTAGTATTCTAGTAGCAGGTGCATCAATTGAACCTCCTTCGGCGCATGGAGCCACATCTTCGACTAAACAAAACGTCTATGGCAGTTCTAGGCTCGGCACCCCTGTGAATCAGCCAAATATTTGGGATTCAGCCTCTCCCACAACTGACCACGCGTCTCGGACAAGCTACAGTACAAGACCTGACGTCTCGTCTTTGACAGAACATGGTCTAGAATTAATGGAGGGTTCGTCGCCGTTGCAAGAGGAGTTGGTTACCAAGGACACAGAGAATGCAGCTATTGGAGAGTGACACCAGATTATTTGTGTGGCATCACTGGCATGTAATTATATGACATTATCGGCGATGACTGTGCAGTGAGAGAAATAACAACTGTGAATGTCATACAGTTTCTATTCATTTTGTTTCTTTTTCAAGGACAGAAACTGTGTTGACCTACCTGTTCTATACCCGGAAAGCTCTTATAAAGGTTGTCACAATTATAGAGTGCAACAGTCAGGTTCCAGAAGTAAAAATCTTATTTATTTTCTCCAAAGGGGAATTCATTTTGAATTGAAACTAATAAACATATAAAGACAGACTGTGAGCTACGAGGTTGTTAATTAATGGTATGTGTTTTTATTTAAGCTACCAGCCCGCATTATTTATGATCACACATTATATATATTTTTAAATAATAGTGTTTAACAGCAGAATTCCTGTTGAAAAAACAACATTACTTTGGCAGATTCTGCTGTGTTTCATGAGATTGTATAGTTCTAAAAGCCATTAAGTACACAGTCATGTACCTTGATCTTTTTTTCTGATTTTCACATCATATTTAGCTTCAAATCAAAGTTTGTAATGTGATTATCTCATACCTGGTTTGGTTCATGGCTTACAACTCTTTAATGGAGTATATATATAATTTTTTAAATCCTATGCGAAAAATACATCCAGAACCATCCAAGCCGTTGAAAAAGTGGCCGGGCACTGCTGCACTCTATAATTCGTTTGCAGGTAATCACAGCCACGCTGATATTCAGAACAACAGAAGGATTATATTGCTTTTATACAACAGTTCTATAAACATGGAAATGAATATCCAGTAACTTACATGTTAGACAAAAATGTACCAGTTAGTTTGTATATTTCTTTCCAATGAAAATAGTTCCGAGAATAGTTCCAATAGTTTTTAGCATCCTTGTTAGTGCACCCGCCTCCCACGCCGGAGACCTCGGTTCGAATCCCGCTCAGAGCGGGTTGAGTAAGACCAGTTACATTTGGTGCCGTGACCCGGATGGAAGGGAGGTTTAGGGGGATGAGTGTAATGGACGTAGGTCAGTAAGAGTTGTGCATGTAAACCTCACTCCCCTGACTCCCCTCAAGAGATTGCGGTCTTTAGCGTCCTTGTTAGCACGCCTCCCAAACCTGAGACCCCGGTTCGAATTCCACTTGCAGCGGGTCGAGTAGGACCGGTAACACATGTCATGAAGCAGCACAGATTAAGCGCCGGTCTGGAGCAGCATACACAGATTTCCTAGCCCCGCTCCACATTCACTTCAGGTTTTCCAAACATAGACAAATTAAGTTAAATCATTTGAGAACAAGAACTAACTGTTTTATAGTGGATTATAAATCATAATAACAGCCTTTACATACAAAGAGCGACAGGATTATGGTTCCTTTGGAACAACATGATGATGTCCTTTGGAACAACAGGAAAATGAGCCATTCATATCACCAACATTGGACACACATCCTTCAGTAGCATCTATTTCATCGTGTAGTAATTGTGAGCAACACTGTTTAAAGCAAGTTAAAACACTTCGCCAATAGAGTTCAGGAATGCTCAGGAATGAAATATCTATCTGAATGCAAAATACCTGGCTAGTAGGAAGAATACACTGTGCAAACTCACCCATGTTGAAAGGGGTGTTTTATAAATCAGCGTGGGTTGAACAAGATAAGATGCAAAATATGATGTATGAATAAACAAATATTTTCCTTCAGTCCAATGTTTTTCAACTTGATTATAATGTGTCCACCTTATGAACTATAAAGTGATTAATTATCTTATAAACAAAATAGTCCTGCTTAAACACCAGATAACATTTATATATCAGTTACACTGTTTAAATATAAACCAATTTAAAAAAAAAAAAAAATTTTTTATGAGGTCTTTGTTTTAAACTGGCACATATTTGGGAATTAAGATCTTCCTGTAATTTTATTATTTTTTATTTAATAACATGATTAAATAAATAAAAATGTGCAGTCATCCTTATTGAATAAAAGACATTAAATTTAAATCTAGTTGTAGTACTAGTATTAAATGACTTTTTGGTCCATATTTTATACCAATATTTTTATATTTATATTTTATATAAACAATAAGACCAACTTGTCAGGTTTTATTTCTCTTAACTAGACTCTTAGCATAGAATTATTTTATAATTATTTAGTTTATATGTATTTAATCATTTTGGCTATAGATTTAACCCAGATAACTCTAACTTTGAAATATGTCAGACTCATCAAAAATGTCAGATTTATGTTTAGAACCATTCCGTTTAAAGCACTTGAAGATAGCAGCAGGACAGTAACCAGATGTCTGCACAAGTGTCCAATGCTCACAACTGAAGCTTATTGCCATCTCTGAATCATCAATCTCTCTGAGAATGCATGAAATGTAAACCAAACCCCACAGAGGAGTCTCAGATAACTATATATGCTTAGTCTGTACAAATACAAATAAGTTCATAGTAAGATGTCATATTGTATATGGGGAATTCAGTTCGTTTGTTACAGGAAATGAATGGATCAAGGGATAGTGCATTAGGGACATGATGCATTTAATCAGTGCAGTTCTGTCAAAAGGGAATGGTTTGCCTAATTAACACAGACTTTAACATCATACTCTTTCAACTATCTGGCATCAAACCAAAGTAGTCCAATAAACAAAAATCTAGAAACAGTTCTAGAAACAAATTCTTGAACTCCTGTTAGACAAGCCATTTGTTGCTGCTGGTTTTAAAGTGACCTGAAGTATCTCTCGCCTCCAGCCATCAGTTCTCCATGGGGACTTCTTCATCACATTAAGCCTCCAGTCGACCAAACTGCCTCTGAGCAGATTCCCATTAGCTTTAGATGAGCAAAGAGTGTTTACGCCATAGCAATATCAACTTAAAATGGGACCTCACTATTTTTTTTCCCACCTTTTGACCCATTTAAAACGCAAGGAACTGTATATTCCCTGCATTTAGATCCTGTGGGTAAACTTAATAAATAGAAACATACACTGAAACCATTAATGGAACACTTTTATGTAAAGGTTTATGGTGGATTTTGACAGTCTTTATCAAAAATATAAGTGGAGGAAATCTAGCACTATTTATAAAATCTAAATAGCAAATGGTCTTTTAAAATAGACTTAACAACTGAACAAAGATCATCTAACTACCTGGCAGTGGTTAAAACTGACACAGAAGTATAAATTGGGCTTCAGGCAGATCCATAGACCACAATGCAACATGACTGTGGTGACAGCAGATGGTGCTTAATTTACCCAGACCCCACACAATCTAGTGTATTATATTAGAGTTATTTTGACATTTAACCACATAATACTTGTAGCTACCTTAAGCTGACTGTTAAAGGCCTGCGCCCGGTTGCATAAAGCACCTTAAGTTTTTCCCTTAAGTATGATACTTAAGGGGCGATTTCCCCTTACCTAAGAGAATAACTTAAGGGTGTTGCAAATAATCTCTTAAACGGTTCTCCCTATCCCTAAAAATTATTCTTGGCACAATGATCTTCAGCTGGTTCCATAAATTCAGCCATGTCGTCTTATTTTTGTCCGCGTTACTCTTAAGGTTACGATTTCCAAACCTTAAGTTATACTTAGGGAAATGACCGTTAAGGGGTTTTATGCAACACTTGACGCTTTTTAAGGGATTACTTAAGTGAAAAAACAGCGTTTAAGGGAAATTCTAAGTGTTTATGACGTTTCACTTAAAGAAACCCTTAAGTAACACTTAAGGGTTTTTTCTGCAACACCCTTAGGTTTAAGGGAAACATAAGGGAGAACTTAAGGGAAAATTACACTTAAGGTGCTTTATGCAACCGGGCTATTGCAGGCCTATTTTTATCATTTTCGTTTGTGTATTTTTTTTTATTTTGTCCAACAGCCCAAGCATACATACAGTTCTATAGAATGGTGTAAAACAAATTCATATTTAAAAAACTAAAAAGAAACTATAAATAATAAATCAGCTTCATTGCGGATTTCAAGTCATCAAGGGTTTGGGGCGTTCCATTTAAAAACATTGCAAGGGATCCGCCTGTAGTGGGCACTCGTGCAACGTAAGCAATGACGCACATCCAAGTAAGCAAGATGAAGGGAAGTTAGTGAGGGAAGGGCCTCAAAAATTGGACTTAAACAAGGCCACTGATGAGCCAAAACATTCTGACCAGTCTAAGGTGAAGTGAATATCGTTGATAATCTCCTAACAAGGCCACATAAGGTCTGGGTATTTTAGATGCTAATCAAACAATCAGTTCTTGTAATCAAAGTGTAGAGTGCAGGAGAAATGGGCAGGAATAAAGTTCTGATTGACTTTAACAAGGGCCAGATTGTTATGGCAAGGCACTGGTCTGAGCCAACAGAAGGTCACACACAATTTTAATGATGGTTATGGGAGGAATGTGTCACAACACAGTGCATTGCACTTTGTATGGGGCTGTGTAGCCGTAGACCAATCAGAGTGTCTATGATGACCCCTGTCCACTGCTGAAAGTGTCGGAACTGGACCTTGGAGCAGTGGAAGAAGTTCGCCTGGTCCGATGAGTCCTGTTTTCTTTTACATCACATGGACGGTGTATGTGTGCCCTGTTTACCTGCAGAAGTGATAGTACCAGGATGCACTGTGGGACGAAGGCAACCTGGTGGAGGAAGTGTGTGATGTTCTGGGCAATGATCTGCTGGGAAACCCTGGGTCCGGCAATTCATGTGGATGAAAAGTTTTCCAAGTGCCACCTACCTAAACATTGCTGCAGACCAAGTACACCCCTTCATGACAATGGTGTGGAAGTGGCTTCTTTCAGCAGGATAATGCACACTGCACACATTGTTCAGGAATGGTTTGAGGAAAATGATAAAGAGTTCAAGGTGTTGATCTGGCCTCCAAATTCCCCAAATCTTAATCCAATTGAGCATCTGTGGGATGTCCTGGACCTATACAAGTTTGATCCATGGCGGCTCCACCTCACACCCTACAGAACTTGAAGGATCTGCTGCTAACGTCTTGGTGCCAGATACCACAGGACACCTTCAGGGGTCAGCTTCATGCCTCAGATGAGTCGGCAGCACGCAGAGGACCAACAGCATATTAGGCAGGTGGTCATAATGTTTTGGCTCATCAGTGTATATTTAAAAGTGTAAAGTGTAACCACTAGGGGCAGTAAACATGATATTGTACTTTAGATTACAATCTACACTGAAACTTCAGTCTTAATAGGCAATCAGATTGTTTTTGCTAAGAAAAAATAACATGCCACACAGATATACAGTAATGTACAGAAGATGCACATTGTTGACCATTCAAATGTTTGGGGTCTGTAATATATATATATTTATTTTTAAAGGATGCATTAAATTGATCAAACGTGACAGTAAAGACATTTATAATGCTACAGAAGATTTCTATTTCAAATAAATGCTATTCTTTTAAACTTTCTGGAGGATCACGTGATACTGAAGACTGGAGTAATGGGTGCTGAAAACTCAGCTTTGTCATTACAGGAATAAATTACATTTTAAAATATATTAAAATAGAAACTGTTATTTTAAATGGAAATAATATACATTTTACCGTTTTACTGGATTTACAATCAAATAAACGAAGCCTTGTGAGCATACGAGACTTATTTCAAAAACATTACAAAATAATACCAACTCCAAAATTTTGAACTGTCATGAAATTGATTGTCCAATTTAATTTATACTCCTATAAGGCATGTATAGTGTATCAGGGTGACATTGTGTATGAAATCTCTGTGGCATCAATCATGTTGATCAATGTCACTGTGTGTAATTTCACCTGCAGCAACATTCTGTCCATCCTCTTCAAAGATTAAAGTCTTTTTAATCTCAAAGATTAAAATGATTTGTTCTTTGAGTCATAATTCTATTATGGTATATGTTCCAAGAGTTTGGACTGTGAAAGTATTAGTTCACCTTGATTGGCCTCTTTTATCTTTTGTGGATTAACTGAAGTTCCTGAGGATTCGTTGTCTCTGGTTTCTATCTGACATTTCACAGGGGTCCTCACAGGACAAACCACACAAATACCGTGGGTGTTTGAAACACTAGGGGAGCAAGACAGGTGCCCTCAAACGAAAGCATTTGTATATCACCCATAGGGCTAGAATAACTGACATATGTCACCTCAACATAATTAATATTAATTATTATTATTTGAATAACAGAAAAGGAAATGAGGGCGAAAGGTAGCAGAGAACCCATTTTGCGGTTGGCTTCATCTCTGCATGTATATCTTTCAAAACAAATACATCCACCTTACCCTTCAAAGGTTTTGTAACACTTGGAAACTAGTGTCCCAATCTGACCTTAAATCATACAGAGATTGAGAAATATAGAGACAGAACTGTGCACGTCACATAACCAGGATTTGCAGGATCCAACCTGCATTTGGTGATCAAAAGTAATTGTGTTAACAATTTTTAGTCAAGGTTATTCACAAAGGGGAGGAATTGATTTGGTGACGCACACATTTAATCTTATCAAATACCATCAAGAGCCAACCTTGATTAATATCTACACTCGTTAAGCAGGCCAAAATACAGTTTTAACACTTTTTCCTCTGCCAAAAACTGATACAGTGGATGACTGTGAAGATGTCATTAAATAAACACACAGCCAACATGTGCTGTCTCTTTCCCTACATCATTACGGAATAAATTTATAGCCCACGTTTTTTTTCATCATGTATATTGTTTCCCCAGCAGCTGAGGTTCTTGGCAAATAATGTCAGCCACATTTTTAACCAGCATGCAGATTTAAGGGACCTATGGGTCAGTTGTCATTTTGAAATATTTCAAGTCCTTTTACGGCATGAGGCTCTAAAAGCTATATCTCACATATACAGAAGCACAGAAGCTATCTGTAAACATTCACGGCCAAAAAGTGTGTCAAGAAAAAAAAAAAAGACAAGTTAACTCGACATACAGTAGGCTATATTTTTATTTTATTTTATCTAAAGGCCATTGAGTACATGACTCAGCTACATGAGTCCAGTCACAGCTTTTCACTCTAAGTATTTTCAACTGCCTCTTGTGTGAAAGGACAGACGGTGGGAGTAACAGATAAGGAGAAAGTGGAAAAAGCCAAATAAAAAGTGAACCTATTTGGGGGTTTTCTAGCATCACATGCAATTGGTGTAAATAAATAAATAAAAAGTTGTGTTTTTCCTTAGTCATTTGACATGATGACCTGGGTGCCTGTCTTAAATATATCCACACATGACACATTAGAGCGTGGGTGGACTGGAATAAGGAATCAGCAAGAAAACTAAAGATTTTATAAGGTCAGCCCAGATCGAACGAACAAACCATAGTCGATGAACTCATCAAAGTTCAATCTTAAGTCACTCTGGACAGAGGCATCTGTTGAATGCCTAACAAAATGGCTAACTAGAAGTGTCCTGTGGTTTATCTGAGCCTATAATACTCATGAAAGATTAATTCGGTAAAGAGGAGTGACAGCCAATGTCTGTGCTAAATGACAAGTAATGAAGCAACTACAAAAGGACCAGGTGGCTGTAAAGTGCACCTTCAAGAGGACCATGCCTGTAAACATATGACTGGAGTGGGTGGATGATGTGTTATGGAAACTCTCCATTACTGAAGTCGGCATGACCAGCTCCCATGAGGACCAGACACCCACAGTCGTGACAAACAGACCTGCCTTAAAAGGACATCATGAAAACCAGACTAAATCAGAGGGGCACGAAATGAGACGGGCTCTCTGGGTCCGTGATCCAAGGCAGAACTCTGCTGTTTTGGAACATATAATTAGGGATAATGGAGAAGAAATTCAATTAGCTGGGTGTAACGGAAACAGACTGCGGCGTCAAAGATAAGAAAAAATCATTATGTAGTTTAAGTCATTTCTGGTTTTAAGCAATTCTAAAGAAAGTTTTCTGAAGAAAGTCTTCATGTTATAAGGGTTGAAATATACTTTACGCAAGAATAAAAACCAGTAATCATTTATTTGTCATTCTGTCATTAATCTGGATGTATTTTCTTAGTTAAGTTGCAATAAACATACGGTTCCTACTGACTTTCTCAGCAAGGTTCTCTTCAACCTGTTGCTCTGCCATGTTTACCTGATACTAGAGAAACTCAGAGGCGGCGTCCGAAATCACATACTTCCCTATAAAATAGTAGACGAAAACTTGAAAAAATAAGTATGTCCGAATTCACAGTAGGCTACTCATAAAAAAGTGGGCAAAAAACTACCCGGATGACCTAATTCTTCCGGCGAGATTCTGAAGTGTGCATACGAAGGACACTTTACTATCCCATGAGGCCACGGGAGGGGATTTATTAATGGCAGTGAAGTGACGCAACTGACGCTGGGATGCAGGGTTGGGGGTTACTCATTACAAGTAACTTGAGTTACGTAATCAGATTACTTTTTCAAGTAACTAAAGTAACGCATTACTTTTTCAATTTACAACAAAATATCTAAATTACTTTTTCAAATAAGTAACGCTAGTTACTTTTACACATTTATTGACTGACAGCTCTCCTGTCATCCCCATGTTGAGAGAAATAGTGAGGAGGTGTTGTGTGCGCTGTGTAAACATGATGGTTATTTTAGTTCTAAACTAATTGTGAACATTCATTTACTCATCTCACTTGCACGAAAACATTCAGTATTCCTCAAAATGAATAAAACCAGTAACATGCAATCTCAGAATTGTACGCAAAACTTTTATAATTAACTATATTAAAGCTGCATTCCGTAACTTTTTTGGGTTAAACATTATCCAAAATAAATTTTTGAGCAAGTACTTAACCAGCCAGTCTTCAAAACGATCTGTTTGCCTTAGCTTGATTCAAAACGGTAAGCTTGTAATAATGTTTTTAATTCCAGTGGTACTGGTGGATTTCCGCAGGAAATTCGAGCATGTCTTTGCGTCATTACGTCACATCTGTACACATAAGAAGGTGTCCCGGCTAGTATGCTGTATTGTGTGTGAGGATGTTGGAGGTGGAGGTGGACATAGCCTTTTCTCACAGCACTTGATATAATTAAACTTCGGATCCAGAAAGGTTCAAACGACAATCACCAGTGACAACTGGAGATTCACCCGTTGTAAAATGCAAAAGACTTCGTTCAGACTTCGGAGTGGCTACAGAAAAAAAGAGACTGCAACCGGGCCCATGCGAAAACAAGGTTAATATCGGCATTAGGGCATATAAGGGCATTAAATTTAGTCAGGCAATGCTAATGTTGTTAACATTGACAGTTTGAGAACAAGTAGAATTTGCACGGTTTGACTTGATATGATAAGCGATCGTTAGATTTAATCAGCGCGATTTACTGCAATGCTTTTTTTCCCTTAGTTGGTCAGAACAGAAATGGATGTTACTTACTTGTTCAGATGACATTTTCCGGTGAAAATTCTTATGATGGTCATACTTCCAAAAAGTAGAATCTGTGATTCCGATTGACCAAGTGTCCACACCGGCACGGTGACTGACAGCCGCACATTCTCCTCAAAACATTGGATTCATCCGTGCTGTGCCATGCCGAGGCACAACCGACAAAGTTGATTATACTGCGAATAACTGTAATTGCAGATTTCGAACAGAGATGGCGACAAAGAGGAAAAACTACAGACTGCAGCTTTAAATTACACAAATATACTTTATGTATTTAATCTCACTTTATTAACCAATGTCTTTGCTGCTGACCTTCAATGATCTAATTCAACCATAGTAATAACGAAAAATTACTAGTTCTTTAATCCAGAATGGCAGCACAGCTGAAATGTTTGTTTGAGCTGCGCCCTCTACTCTTCAGGCATAAATATGCATTTCCTTCAGCCTGAGGCTTATTCATTTCACTTTTGGTGTGAAAGGGCCTCAACAATTGCCAAAAATAGAACTAGTTTTTTTTTGTTATTATTAAAAAGCAAACAAGCAAGCCCAGCCCAGGTGAGAAAAAGTAACACAAAAGTAATGTAACACACAGAATAGTACAGTATACTAATGTAGAATAGTATAGTATACTAATGTAACACATTACTTTTCATAAAAAGTAACTAGGCCCTGTTTACACGAGAACGCTTGCGGGTGAAAACGTAAAAATATTTTATCAGATGTGCCTTTCGTTTAGACGGCGACGGCATTTTTGGGGCTTAAAAACGCAAAAAAGTGAAACCACCCTCCAGAGTGGAAATCTTAAAAACGCTCTACTGTCGCATTCCCGTCTAAAGGGTAAAAACGCAAAAGTCTGCTAGACAGTGAAGGCACCGATCTGCTCACAATCTGCTTCACATTGCCACCTAGCCGCCTGGAGTGCATACTACATCGAATTTCACACACTTTTGCGTCACCATTTGCACGCAGATTTTGCGTTTTCTCTTCAGATCGTTTCCGTGTAAACATAGCCTAAGTAACGCATTTAGCTACTTTTTAGGGGAGTAATGCAATATTGTAATGCATTAGCCTACTTTTAAAAGTAACTTTCCCCAACACAGCTGGTAGGTCACATGATAATGACGAATGTAGTATGTCCAAATTATATTCATACTATATAGAACGTACTCTTTTAGCGGTCGTGAAATAATGGTTAATTAATTCATTAAATAACTTTAAGTATTGTGGTATACCGCCATGTTTCTTCCCACTCGTATTTACGACATTGTGGTGGCGTTCATGTGCATTACTCGTAAATACGATACGAGATGACTTGAACGCACCATATTTACTTATTAAAATATGTACCTACTCAAGAGAGTATGCGATTTGGGACGCAGCCGCTGTAAAAGAAAACAGTCACTCTATAGCGCCCCTTGCGGCAATGCTAAGAAAGCATAGCTCATTTAAATGCGTCTGTGTTTACGTTTGTTCACGTAACAGTGAATACCGCTGTTACCCGGTTAAATATTACAGATAATGTTTTGTCTGCCAATAAAGAGATTATAGTAAACTGACCTGAAAATCGTTTATAGATTTAAATAGAAAAATAATATTCCAGCAATCATGTCATGATTATTTGATTTCTAGTTCAGAATCAAAATTAGATTCATTCAGACAGTTCACTCACGCACTGAATCGTTTGCAGCGGCACTCCGAAATAATAACGGGTTTCTTTGACAGAAAACAAAAATAACATTGAACGAGGTGAATCCATGTAGGAAACAAAAATGTTTGTCAACGATGAAGCAGCTCTTAATTGCGCATGCAGCTTGTGAACGACTCTGAATTTCAGCAGTTCTATGACAGTATAAAAAAAAGAATGTCAAATATTGAAATTTTGTTTTGTTTTTTGATGGAGGGCTTGTGCCCTTGACTGTAGCCTACTGTTGAAAGGCTAGAAATGGAGGCTTTAAGCTAGAGGCTTTTAACTCACTCACAATATATAATGTAATCTGAATACACACAGCCAAGACTTGTAATATATTACTTATTTAGTAGACTGAATTGTGTCAGCCAAGCAGACACAATAAGCTGCTTAAATGCACTCATTGGGCATGAGTACATAACCTGTTCATAATGTGGTATAAAAGTTACAAACGCATTGATAAGAATAAACAGTGCCACCAAGTGGATAATAAAAGAATAACATGAAAACACATAAACAAAAGCAGACAGCGTGTGCTTTGTGCTTCCACTAAACAAACATACTGAGGAAATACAAGCTAAGCTACATGATGACAGGGACAAAAGACATTAGGTTCACTTGCCACTTGCCAAAAATGTCTCTTAATTAAGAATTTGAAGGTAAGCCTATAATACAAAGAGTAGAGTTAATAGAAAAGTAGCACATTACATTAATTTACATTAAATACAAAAGGCAATATACTTTGAATCCTTCACATTTGTTTGGTCTGAAATATAGAAGAATTCCACATCTCTAATCAAGGGTCTTTTTATTAAACACATTCTGCCATCTTAGGTATTTCCCCAAAGAGAACCAAAAGTTCCTTTCCATGCTACACTAATTTGGTTGGACAAATACAGAGTTTGTATGCGTCACAGTGAGCACCGCAAGGCATCTAGAGATGGTTTCCAAAACCACAAGCTCATTGGCTGTAAAGGCAGTCAAAAGCTGTTGGGGGAACATGTAGGCATTAAAAGGCTTTTAACCAGACATAAACTCATTTGAAAGCCTGAGATAGGGCCTGTTTTTATGCAGATAATTATAGCAAAATACAGGCTATGTATGCGAGGGATGGTTTTGTGCTTATCTAGAATTTGGGATAGAAGTGGCCTAATAACATTTAGGATTACAACCCAAAAGGAGATGTCTAAGATGATTTTAAAAGATAATTTAAAAGCCTTTTAATTCCTCCATGTTGTAACAGCTTGACTGCCTGTGCAGCCAATGAGCTTGTGGTTTTGGAAACCATCACTAGACTGCCAAAAAAGATTGTAATTCAGCTGTATAAAATCCCTAAGATCATCTCCCCTAAACCTAACCTGTAGATTGTGGTAGGCTATATGTATAAAAAGCACCTCTAGAACGTCAGGCCGAATATTATGACAGAAATGTCACCATCTAGAGGTTAGTGATGGCACTACCCTCCTGGAAACAAACAAACACTGTAAATGCTCGTTCAATTTGACCCGTGTGTTTGATTAGTTCAATATGTTTTTACTTTACATACCTACACAGATCACTCCTTGTTTCAACTTTGCACCTTAATTTCAAAATAAGAGTCGTGACTTTCTACTTTTCTTTTGGACACACTTTTAGATGACACGGGTAGGGTGATTGGTATCAATGCTAATGCACATGAGCTAATGGTGCGTTCAAGTCATCTCGTGAGTTGTGGGCGTATCACTGAGAAACATGGCACATGCAACATGTAAGGATTTGGCAATGGCTTCATAAATTAATTGAAAACATAAAAAACAAAGTAGGCCTACACCTGATGCACATTTATTTGTTCTTCATTTTCTAGAACAAGAGTTCAAGAACCTTACTGTATATTTGTGTAATTAATTAAGAGAATGTACTCTTACTCATCTTACTCCGACGAAAGTGACTTGACCTGCCGTCGTAAACACGACTTCCTTCCCACCTCGTAAGTACGAACTTCCCAGGAGGACTTGAACGCACCATAATACACGACTTATAATGATATATTCCATTGTCACTGCAGACAATGTAGCCAAAAGAAATCAGCAAAGCAAGCCATTGACATACACAATCCAGAAAAGTGATATGTAATCTAAAATGCATGTTGTTGATCTCGTATGTTAAATTTAACAAATGAAGCTTGCAGTTGTAAACAAAGTTACATAAATCTCACAGCAAATAATGCACCAAATTATAATTCGACCCTTTTAAAACAATTTTGTGGATTTATCTTTGCAAGTTATTGTGTTTGATATGGTTGGTTAAATAAAGGGATAAAATATCCCAGATGGGTTTGGAGTGATAATTTGCATGGCAAATATTACACTGCCATTGTTCAACAGTCAGACGGCTATAATAATTCAGCAGTCAGCCTGTATCTGTCTACAGTAAATACTTAATATGATAAATGAATCATTGTCAAATAAAACAGTAAATACATCCTATACAAATATGTTTTGCATTCCTGTTTGCTATAATTTCATGTCAATTACATCAAACAAATCACCAATTTTTAAACTTTTATTTAAATCCATCCTTTTTAATCCAAGAAAGTATGAAACACTGAAGGGAAATTTTAAAATATTAACAAAAACCAGTATTTGCATATATTCCTTTTAATATTTCTACCACATTTTCTCACCATAAGCTTAGATCACAACACAACTCAAATACACAGCTGAAAAGCCTGTGCAAATGTTTGAGCTGTTTGTCTGTACATGTATATTACTTGCTTGCTTTGGTCCTTATACTCTATTTGTTTGATAACCCTTCACAAACGTGACTACTGATGAAGAATAGATGTGATCTGCATAAACCCCACTGTAACACAGTCTTGATATACTTTTACAAAATCAATACATCACGTCATTAATTTACCTTAGCCTGAAGAATAGGCCAGTTGACTTGAATGTGGCAACTTATTTCAAACAGAAGCATGGAGCACCAACTGTCCAAAATTATCCAGACTACCTGCTCTTAATCCAATCATTTACTGCTCCTAGATTAATCTGTATAATCTCATGGCCACGTTGATGGTTCTCATTGATCGCAGCTCCAAAAATCTGCACTGTGGCCTGTATGAACGCCATGTAATTCAACTTTTAAAAACACAAAAACAAACCAACCTGGTTATTTCATAGGACATTTCAGACAAGATAACGATTGCAGAAGTGCTTGTTTATTAATACAAACATGTAATAATTTACCCTACACCCTTGTGCAAGCATTATATTGCATTTTCACATACTTCACATCAAGCCACAATAACTCTACAAGGTGTGAAATATTTGAAATGTTAAGACCTCTTATAAGCCGAGTTAAGCTTTATCTGGACCCTAAACAAAACCACATAGCTCAATTGCTCTGAACAATAGTCACATAGTCCTTATTAGAAACAGATACTGTAGTTTGCGTAAAAACTGAGAGACTTTATAAATCTGTTTATATGAATATTACATGAATATCTTTGGGATACTGAAATAACTACACACAATAAATGTTGATTTAATCCATTAAACTCTGTTCACATCAACTCTGTGAATGCACAATAAATTAGGGTTGAACTTACAATAGTTTGCATAGATTCCTGGGTTTTGTATGAGTGACGATTAAGCATGGACAGCTAGCTGAAAGGCATCAACAAGAGTGTTTTTCTTTGCTTTTTTATAGTATTTTTAGTGTTCTGGTGCAAGGAAGGAAAAGTGCCCGCATACTATTAGCAATCTATTCTCCTTATTAAATCTGTGCTTTAAAGGGATAGTTAGCCAAAAATTTAAATTCTGTGATCATTTACTCACCCTTGAGTTGTTCAAAACCTGTGTGACTTTTTTTCTTTTGCAGAACACAGAAGATATTCTTAACAATGTTTTCATCCACACAATGAAAGTCAATGGGGTCCAAAACAAGATTAGACCCTGTTGACAAAAGCCGTCTGTAAAAAGCAGACATTTTTCAAGCTAAACTATCTTTTTAAGGGCAATTGTATATGGAGCATTATGACAGGTAATGGCACCAGAGCTATTTGAAATAATGATGAAATGGTAGCAGTATGTGCTTGAATCTATGCATTCACAAAAAAATAAAGAGCACCACCAATAACATAAAAAAAAACAAATGACCCCTTTGACAAAAGTTATCAAATACTAAAGTTAAAATGTTGGTAAACTTTAAACTTTAACAAGCCAATGTGCACCATCATTAAAGCTTTATGAACAGATATTATTAATTGGATGTAAAACTAATAGCCATGGGTTTCCTAAGTACAAACCTATATAGCATTTTCAACTGAAACACCACTGATAGTGTGATTTAGTCGATATCTAGACTTAACTAGTGTCTGGATATCCATCCTTAAGTATAAGAAAAGGAAAACAAAAGCTTGAGGCACTATATCCCACCAAAAACATTGAGCAAGACATCCAGAATTTGCATACACATAGAAAGTGCAGTTGTAAAGGTTACAATTGGTGTCTAAGTGCATAGATTTGTTCTCACATTTACAGTATGGCTTATTTCAAAGATTCAATGGTTGCAGAGAGAGGCCTCTCATTGTCTCTTGGTGTGCTTGGAGTTGTAGTGGCTCCGCATGTCTTTCCGGAGGCGGAACTTCTCTCCGCAAACGCCACAGATGTACAGATGCACATCCATGTGCTTCTCCAAATGCTCGGCGCTGGGGAAAATCTGGAAACACACCTGGCAGATAGTCTCTCCGGCAGATAGGTGAGAGATCATGTGTCGCACATGATCATGTTTAAGGAACGTACCTTGATCGCACACAGGGCAGACGTACCGCGCCATTCCCTTGTGCATGTCAGTGTGCAACCGAAGCTGTCGTTCGCGCAGGAACTGTTTCCCGCAGGTCTGACAGGTGAACTGCTTTTCCTTGGTGTGCACGGTGTAGTGCTCTCGTAGGTGACACCTTTGGTAAAAGCCTTTGCCACAAATTGCACAGAAATGCTTGCGCCGATGGTCTGGCTCGCCGCTGTCTTCCAACAGAACGGGCCGGAAGGGCTCCTGTTCCGGACAAGACAACGTATGCTCCACTGCAAGACTTTCACTTTCAAATATCAACCCACAGAGCGGACACCGAAAGCCCAGGTCGGCTCCTTCCAGCAAGCTTTCATCCATAGCCTCGGCATCTTCAAGTAGAAGTGAATCCTCACCTGGGGAGTCCGTCTCGGCTCCTTGGGGTTCACCACAGCGCTCTGCGTGCTCCTGCAGCTGCCTGCCTTTAATGAGCACTTGGCCGCACCTTCCACAGGCACAGATATGTCCCATGTGGCTGGAGATGTAATGAGCAGACTGATTCTCCTCCGTCAACAGGGTTCCGCACAACTCGCATGGAATGGACGCACCATCTTGCTTTTCCTCTTTGATCCGCTGCACCTTTGGATCCGTCTCTAACCCTGTGCTTTGGCCCTCCAAAGCATCCATGGCGGATACTCCAGCCTCTTCCTCGCTGTCAAACTTGATCTGGTCTGCAAGATTGTCTTTGTATGCCCTGGTACGAAATTTGCAGCTCCCTACGTTATGGTTCCCTACCTTCACGACTTTTATAGTTTCCAAATCGCTCTCGGAGTCATTGTCTCGTTCCACTTTAATGGTTATATTCCTGGAGAAGGCAGCTTCACTGTCCATGCCAGTGGCGACAGACCTAATCACGGTCTCTGCATCCAGCTTGTGGTCTGTCCAGTCCTCTTCGCCCTTGCAAACTGCTCGGTGTTCATCCGTACCCTCGGAGTTCGAACTCTCGGCTTTGCCAGCATCACCGTTACCATCTTTGCCGACTTTGGGCGTCTGGAAAGCTTTGCGATTGGTGCATGTGAGGATGTGTTCGATGAGCAGCTTTTCACAGCTGAACACAAAGCCGCAATCGTCGCATGTGTATGTGCGTCCAAACCGAGGACGTTCTTTCATGGCAGAGCTTCGGCCTGAAGTTCTCTTCCTCAAGTCACACGGCTGGTCTACAACAGTCTCTGAGTGTGGCTGAGGGTGTGGAATTGCCACATCTTCAGAAGGCCTGACAGTTGAGATGTTAATGGTTTGACGAGCAGTTGTGGTTAAGGCTTTTGCTGTGCGTTCATTCTCAGAAGGGCTTGGTCGCTGCTGCTCAAACATTCGAACGCCAAACATCATCTTGCCTCCAACCACACTGGATGAGGACGAGGAACTGGACGATGAAGAGGACGACGCAGATGACGAGGGAGTCAAATTGGACGTTCGGATGTCTCGGAGGTCCTCGAGAGAGTCTGGGATGTAGTACATTTGTAGGTAGGTCATAGATGATTTCAGCTCCTCAAACTCATAGTGATCCACAACGATTCGGCCAAGGTACATGAGCTGCAGGATGAGATCGAAGCACTCTGCGCTGATATGCATGTTGCTGAGATCAAACCGCGCAGTCCCCTGCTGATCCCGGATGAACATCATTCTGAAGTAAGAGCTGCAGGCTGCCAGCACGGCCTTGTGGGCCCTGAAATAAATGTCCCCTATGGCAATGCAGCAGTCACAGAGGAAGCCCCATTCCCTTTGGTTGTTGAGCTGCTGCAGGACATGCTCACTGTGGCTTGGCCTTGCCATTACCCTGTGAACAATCATAAAGAAACACATAGTAATTAGTAAGACCCAAGTTTGAGGAATCTTCTTTTTCACAGGTGCCCTTTGGCCATGACCATCATGATAATGTATTGATTTGCAAACTAATTGTGGATGTTCAAAACAGAGAATGAAACATGGAGTTCAGGTGTCTCTAGATACGTTTTTAAAAGTTGAACTATTTTTAACTTGAAATGTCATGCTGTCAAAAAATTATAACACTCATCATGACAAGACACCCAAAAACATACAAAGACAAGTGAATGCGTATGCCTGCTTAAAAACAGGAAGAAAAATAGAAAACAACTTCTATGAGAGGGTTTTATTATGCATATTTTCAGCTGAAGAACAGCACACTAATTCAAGCACCGACACTAAAAAAAGCTTTTTAATGGTTTTGAAATGTATTTGATCAAAAACAGAGTAAAACATTTTAAATTATGAATAATTATTGCAATTTAAGATAACTGTTTTGATTTTAATATATTTTAAAATGTAATTTATTCCTGTGATGGCAAAGCTGAATTATCAGCATCATTACTCTTTAGTGTCACATGATCCTTTAGAAATTATTCTAATATGCTGATTTGGTACTGACCCCTAACTTTTGAACAGTAGTGAATATAAGAAAAATATAGATAAAATAGTCAAACTCACTAATCAACTAGATACATAGTCAGTATCGAACACCTAGTCGACATTAGTCACTCACACCTAGATGTAAAACTAAAGTAATGGCCATTTGGCAACATTAAACAAATATTTGCACTATATTGTAACCAAATGGACAACTCACCAGGTAAAAATTCCCTAAAAGGAGCAAACTTGGTCAATAAACTCAATTGACCTGGCTATAATAATTAATGGAATCTACAGTATAATTAATTAGCTTCAAATTTAGCTCGTTTCCGTCGTTCAGCTCCATCATAAAGCCAACAGAGAGGTTTACATCCCGCCCCCGCGTTCTCATTGGCCCATTTTAGAGACAGAATCATGCGGGCGTTGTGGCTGTCAATCATACACCGCACTTAAAAGTAAAATCAAACTACTTGGACAACACATAAAAGATCTGACCATACGATTGCCCATAGTGTCAACATTAAGTTTTAAAAGGATCTGTTACTACAGAGACAGCAGAACAGAATATATCTGACCGTTGTCGTAGGGAGATCTCTCACGCAAGCATGCAGTGCCACCCCCGCGCAGCTTCCCGCACATACGCTATGAGCTTCACATTACTGCAGCTCGTGTTTACACGCAAAACACACGGAAAATACTCACCGACGGTAATGGGCGCTAACTTGTAGCGAACGACAGAATTCAAGTTAAAACACAGAGCGAAGAAGTTCCACCTCTTCTGCCTTCGTCCAAGCGAAAACTTGGGACGAGAATAGCTAATCTCGAGGGCGAAGCCCCTTCTGTGCAGCGCGGATGAAAGAACTTCCGCACAGCCGCTCTGCGAGCTCTATCACCGCACTGAGATCCGGCCCCGCTCACGCAAATCCAGCCCGCCCCAGCACGCGCAGCACAGTGAAAATGCAACCAAACCATGTATGAAAATATGCTCTTCAGGACGAATGCGTTAACACTTGTGTTGAAACCGAAAACGAAATAATGATGTAATATATCTTACATTTTGCAATTTTTTTAGCAAGAACTAGCCTACTTATTTGGTAGTAGTTTTATATAATGCAATTTTTATATAAACAATAAAAATCGCTACCACCATGCCAAGCATTTTGGGGAACTGAATTTCTTCAGAATAAGTTTTTATTTGATTATAATTGAAATGAGAAATATAACTATTTTTGTAAGCCTACATTCATTTAACATCACATAGCTTTTTAGGTTATTTATAAACATGTTGTTTACATTTTTACATTTGATATAATTAAAATTCTCAAAAATTTAAAAATATAGGCAAATAAAATATTTGTATTCTAGCTATTGTGTTGTTAAGTCTGTGTGCTACGTTTTTACACAGATGAGTTTAAAGATGTAGGCTATGATTTTTCAAGTAGGCTATTTAAGTTGTTAGAAGTGTCCCTATGTATGTGTGTTAAACTAAAACAATTTCATGAGCGCCTTATGAGCGCTGTCACTTTTTTGCTAACCTGCATTTGCTCTCTCGTCCATGCAGGGATTCAAATGTTTATTCTTTACGCATTTTCGTTTAGCGAGCTCACCACACTAGACTAGCATTGTCTATAGTTATACCTGGCCTGAGTGATCTTTCGACATAAAAGAACAAAAATGTAACGAACGAGCATTTAAATACAAGCATATAGCGTCTGCTTTATGTTTTCACTATGCGTGCGTCTGGATCAGTTAATGTACAGTACGGTCACGTGACGGATAACAAGCTAAGCCGTCAATCGCATGAAGAACCGCGAGACCATAAGATAATTTTCCTGCTGCAACAAACACGAAATTATTATCCGTTTCTCTCTTATAGTTGGTAAGATTGCATTTTTTGACCGCGTGAATGCATTTTGTCTGTGCTTTGGTTAATGCATGTTTTGTTGGCCAAGGTGCATGAAAACGGACACCTTTTCTTCGACAACACTTGATCGGTGTAGACTAGACGTGTAAAAAAACCCATGATTCTATCGCGGGCAAATCTGCTGGGAGTCAGACCATGCATGTTACAGAAGCATGAACTAAATAGCTCCTACACGATATTTTGTGTTATATCCATTCGTTGACATTTTCCTATGCGACGTTTGCTGTTTGAAAACGTCCTTTTGTGCAATGAAATAGGCTATAATAATCACTGTCAGGTATTGTCTGGTCAGGTCTGCATGCAAAGATTTTAAAATGTTGCACTAGTCTGTAACCGTTAAATACAATCCAGTCGTTGCTGCTTATCCTTAGGAATTACGTAGGCTATAATTGATACAATGATTCAAGATGTCATTCTTCGATTAAGTTATAGCTTATATTAAGAAGAACGTGCCGCTTCAGAAGAAAATTCTTCCTATAAAATCCCCAAATAGTAGCCTACCTATAAATTATGTAAGAATGTAATTTACACATGCGTTTCAATGTAAAAAACAAAAAAGCCAAACCTCTCCAGATGTAAACATCTGGTATGTCTCAAAATTTGTTAAAATAATATGGCCATTTTGATCGATAGAGGTCGCCAGTTACTCAGTAAACTCAGGCTAAGAGACTCTTCATTGCTTGTTTCTGGCACTGGTCTATCATGTATAACTATGCATCTGCGGGACAAGGAAAAAATTGAAAAAGAAATATAGTTTAAAAGTATGTGCTGAGTCCTTTCACATGTAATCTTTGTATTTCTGTTGGAGTCGTGCATTTTGAAAATATTTTTCATGCATTTTTTTATTTTTTTTTACATTTTTCAAATATTTTGTATGATATTCGTTAATATAAAAAAGTTTTCTTAAGGTTGCTGTATTTGACATGACAACCCCCCCCCCCCCCCCCCAGCTTTTCATAAAAAATCAAAATAAGTGATAAAAAAAAAATTGACTTAAAAATTGACTTGACTTTTTTATATTTGTAAAGACATGAGACAGAAAATAGATGTAAAATATTACTCAGTAAATACAAAAGATACAACATTTATGTTGCTAGAAATGTTGACTAAATACACTATATTAATATAGGTAAAAGCCATTATTACTGATCCCATCATAACAGTAGGCTATTCAAGTTATGCATAGGGATTTATTTGGTTGAAATCTGTCTTCTACATATGTCTGTTCTATGTAACAGGTTGAGATGGACGTGTCTGGTCATAGTCTGTTCCTCCTGCAGCAGCTGAACGTCCAAAGGGAGTTTGGCTTTCTGTGTGATTGCACTGTTGCCATTGGCAATGTATACTTCAAGGCTCATCGTGCAGTCCTCGCTGCCTTCTCAAACTACTTCAAAATGATCTTTATCCACCAGTCCAGGTTAACTAAAGCTCTAAAACTACCACTTTTTGAAACTACCACCTGTTGACTTTATCTTGAACTGTACCAACATAACAGTACTGAATTGAAGGGTCACCCATCATGCTTAATAGTCTGATAATCAAATAAGAATGTGGAGGAAGTCAAGATAACTTGATTGATAAACAATAAAAGTTGTTGCATGTTAATAATAATATTAAATATAGACCAAATGACAATTATTAAACAATTAGTAGAAAATGAATACATTGCTTATTGTGTTTTTAATTGACTGTCTTGCTTTTTTCAGTGAGTGCATCAAGATCCAGCCCACAGATATCCAACCAGATGTCTTCAGCTACCTGTTACACATCATGTACACAGGCATGGGTCCAAAACAACCTGTAGACCAGGGCAGACTTCAGGAAGGCATCAAGTTCCTCCATGCATACCAGCTCTGCCGTAAAACAGGCGAGGGTGGCCCCGATGCATCCTCTGACCCCATCCGTATGTCCAATCTGTATGGCATCCAAATCTCTTCGCAGCTAGCCAGTAAAGAGAACTCAGGCCTGAAGGCTGGTGGTTCACGGGACCCTGAGGACAGCTGCTCCAGCACTAGGGCTGATCGCACACATGGCCGTTTAGCTCTCGCTGTAGGGCTGGAGGGCATCGCATCTGAGCGACAGCCTCAAAGCTTCCGTGCCGCGTCCTCGGTGGCCTCGGGGGATGAATCTGACATTTCGGCACGGATCAAACAGGAACGGGTAGAGGAGGAAGAACAACAGGACGGCGACAAGGAGCTTTGCTCTCTCTCCCCAGCCCAGGTGAGCCCCTGTCAAGCCAGTCTATTCAAAGATGGCCCTCTAGCGCTTTTGTGCCCCCGGTGTGGTGAACGATGTCTGTCACCCGAAGGCCTACAAGAGCACCTTTTTACCCATACAGCCTGTGCCCTCGAGACTAGCGGTCTGATGGAAGGCCCTTCAGAGGACAAAACTGGGGAGCACACGTCCCTGGAGGAGAGGCGGCTTCATAAGGAGCGCATAGACTCTGGCAGTCTGGAGGAGGCCCTACGGCAGAGCCAGGCCCTGGCAGATGAGCTGGCTGTGGAACTCAGGCGAGGCGGCGGGACCGGACGGAGCGGAAGCCCATTGGGAGCCTTCACGCGAAAGCGCAAGATGGCCTGTGCCGTCTGCAATCTTCGTTTCTCGCAGAAGAGCCAGCTGCAGGAGCACATGTTCTCCCACGTGGGCAAGCCACTGCGATACCATCGCTACAGCCGCTTCTGCGGGCAGCTGCTCCATGGCTGCGAGGGCCAGCCTGATATTACCGCAGCCACGGGAGAGGACGCAGCCAAAGACACTCAGGATAATGGCAGCTCCTGCTACTCACTGGACTCTGAGGTCTCTCAGGAGAGCGTGGACGCAGTGACTGTGGAATGACGTCGTGTTTGACATGTATTCATGTGAACACACAATGTAAGGTAAAGGAACGTTCTGGGTTCAGGACGTTAAGCTCGATCGACAGCTTTTGTGTTATAATTTTGATGACCACAAAAATACATTTCCACCTGTCTCTCCTTTACTCAAAAACAAAAGAGCAAAAATCTGGGTTAGAGTGAGACACTTTGGAAGTGAATTGGGTAAATCGCTAAAATGTTTAAATGAGCACTGTTTCAATAGTACAGCCACAAGACGTAAAATCTTTAGTTTGAAAACAAAATCACTTACTATCCTTTTCTGTGTAAAGTTATACTATATCCAGGCCATTTGTTTTAAAGTCGACAACAACAGGCGCACATGTTGACGAGCGCTTGTGTGGGGTTAAGAAATACCTGCAACCCAAATTAATTTTTTTTTACCAGTCATAACTTCTGGAAAGAAATAGCGCAGACACTGGAGGGATAACATTTTCTAGTATCCTTAGAAAGGCTGTGTTCAGCTTTATATATACTCTAGTGAAAAAAACAATACCAAAATGTATTTAAAATACATTTATTTCACACTTAGTACAAACCATTAACATATTTACTGACATATCACTTGATACTTGCTGATATAAATATTATAATTAAACTTTATTTGGAGTACTTCTTTATTGCACAATGCACATTTCTTAATACTAAGCCTAAAAAATGTGTTTTAATATCACTATTAGTAAGGATAGTATGATCTCTGTATAATAACAGTCTTTAAATGCAAGATATAAAGTGTACTTAAAGTATACTTGCAATGATTCCACTTTAGTACAATCAAATATACTTAAGAATATCTAAAGTTGGACCTGTTTCCAGATAACTGAAGTGTATTAAGTACAAAATTAGTTGTTCCAATTTAGCAGACCATAAGTATATCAATTTAGTAGACCAACAGTACAATTGCAGGGTATTTATATTAAGTATGTGATGTATTTGTAGTATACTTAGCAAAAATACAGTTTGGTATATTTAGTTTTCACTAGGCTATACTTTGTGCTTAATGCTGTAAACCCTAAAACTTTCAAACAACTTTCAAGTTTCATTCCAAGTGCCTTACCATAATGTAGATTTTTGCTTTTTTAAACATGGACAAGTCGGAATTATGGCTTGTGCAAAATGCCATAAATGCTGTCGATTGAGTTTAACTTGTATTGAACACAGAATATTCTCAGACTCAGCACTTCTGTCCTGTCCCAAAAGTGTCTGTCAGTGTTAAAACATAAAATAATTTTGTTTAAAACTTAAGTGTTGATGATTGTAGTGTTGATATATAATGATGTTGCTGACTCTTGGATGACTGAACACTGTTGGATCAATTATATAGTCAAAGAAAGTATTAAATCGACAAGCACATACGCAGGAAATTCAAATATCATTATAAAGTGGCACATCTGACAAATGACCGTAATCGTAATATTTGTTTTTAGAGGCCAGTTTAAGCTAATATAATATGTTATTATTTCTTGTTTATTTTTGGGTTGGGTGGCCTAATGAGTGAAACTGACTGTGCAAAGAGTCTAAATGATTTCTTCCCTAAATCGAATTTCCTACAAAACGGGTTCAGTGCCTTAGAATATATTTTGCCAAACATCTCTGTAAAGAAAAGCACTTAAACTATTGCTCAGCCTGTTGAACCAAATCCAGTTGTTTTTCATTTTCAAGTTAACAGTGAACAGTGCCTATTTGTGCAAAGTTGTCCAAGACTTCTACACAATCAGAATAATCTATCAAATGAATGTGAGCAACTGGTGCTTTTCTAAAAGCTTTTTGATGCTGAAGGACTTTCATGATTATATTGTGTATGAAACAGAGTATAATCCAAGTTTGCTAACAATCTTACTACATAAACTGGGGCAGTGCATAACTAAGATGGGACAATGCCACTGTAAATGTCTAACATAACAATTCTGGACAAAAACAGCAATGGCACATAGTTTCCAGTCACGTTTCAAACACCGAGACATGACAAAACGTTTTATTTAGAATGATTGATCAACTTTAAGACATCACTGATGGTAGACATGGTTTCTTTGTGCTGTATTTGAGCTGTCAAAATCACCACTTTTTGCAGTTATATTAATTGAATACTCAAATTGAGGCTGGTGTACTGTGATGAGTATTTTAAATCAGCAAAACTTGCATTTGTGTTATTTGTGTGACTTGTGTAGTGCATTTAAACAGGCCATTTAGTTTTATTCATCATCAGCACTCAGTGCCATTGTGTGATAATGTGTTTGGTTATTTATTTATTTTTTTTTTTAAATAAATGGCACATTGAATAAACTGTGATTTATAATGCATCTGCTTTGTCATTGGTTTTAATGGTTCACCTCTAAAATGAAGATTCTATCATCACTTACTCATCCTCAAACCCTATTATAATAAACCTCCTGCATGACTTTATTCTATTACTTTTAACACAAAAGCCGCGTTTCCAATGAAATTACCCGGAACAATTCGTCCAGGAACTTTTCCCCCCAGACCTGTTGCTGTCTGCGTGTCAGTACCGTTAATATTAGGCAAATTAGTCCGGCGACGAAGTAGGACTACAGGCGACTTTCCAGTTCCTGCTGGATTCAGCGCCCAAGTCCCACCCCCGAAAGTTCCTGAAATTTGAAAAAGCTACTACCTTTCGAGCAGGGACTTTCTGAGGGGGACATTTTTATCCAGAACTTCATTTAGACCCTGGTCCCTGCGGTCGAAACACCCCGAATACCACCCCAAAGTCCCTATAGTTCCCATGGGGAAAGTTCCTGCGGTGGAAATGCGGCTAAACATTTTGGACCCCATTGACTTTCATTGCATGGACAAAACAATTGAAACATTGTTCAAAATATTTTCTCTTTTGTTTCGCTGATGAAAGAAAGTCATACAGGTGTGCAACAACATGAGGGTGAGTAAATGATGACTGAACTATCCTGAAACTGACCATCTTGTAGTAGCATCTTAGTGCCACAAGAGAGTAGCATGTAGTCACAAAAGCAAACATCTTCCCTGCTGCCAAGCTTGTCATGTATACAGTCACTTATAACATCTAACAACTTCAGTGTAGGCTTCAGTCAGGGCTTCATTTAAATATGAATTGAGCAACCGATACACACACCTGGGTTCTTAGACCAATTATTATCATAAAAACCTTTCCTTTACTTTTACACAACATAAACATATGGCTCAGTGCCTTCTTGGAATCATGTGTGAGATATTCATTGCTATAGAAACTAGACTGCAGTAACATCGGAAATAATATTGCAGTATAAAAAATATGAACAATAAAAGGCAACATTAAATACAAAGTGTAAATAATCATAAAAAGAGGTTAATCATGCAAACAAAATTACAGCATTTAAATCACACAGTGAATACAAACTTTTCCACAATCTGATATCAATCACATTTTCAATGTGTTTATACATGCGTCATCTTACATTTAATGAAATTCCTCTCCTCTTTTATGCAGCTTGTTTATACCATCTCAGAGAAATATTCACTCGCTAAATAAAGAATGTGAATATGTGTGGTTACACATGGTCCAAACTTATCTGATTGTGCTGCTGCTCGACTGTGAGCTGTTCCACAGCGCCACGGATGGCTGCTCGCACCATTGAAATTGCCGTCTGAATCAGTAAGGTCTCATTACATTGGCCATGGTCGTGTTCAGTAGATACATTTAGGTCAGAAGGATGTAGTGTGTTTGTTATTTTTAAATGTTGCCAGGACCCATTCATTGTAAGACCATCAAACTGTGGTGCCTCATACATGTTCTCTTCCTCTGATAAGTATGCATGCTCTATAGTAATCACTGGCCTGCATTTTGTATCATTCTCTATAGTCTCCTTATTTAAGACTAGCAGATCTGATGTTGTGGCCTGAAACTCAGAGTCGAAACTACAGCCACTGCAACATGACAGAGGAACCGCAGAATCCAAAATACCACTAGTTTGTAACACCTGATGATCTTCATTCATACTCGCATCTTGGTCAGGACACATTTCCTGCTCTTCATCCATGTCAGACTCCATATTTATGTTAATGCTCACATCTGCACTGAATGTAAATGTCTCTGGAATGCTTTCTGCTTGTATTTCTTGTTCTTCCTTTTGGTTCTCTTCTTTCTTGATACCGGGAATGTCCATAACAGCTGCAGGGGATTGATTCAGTTGATCAGCTAGGCCTACTTCTTTTTGTGTGGGATTGTGAGCACTACACTCAAACTGATCAATAGGAGGTGCTTTCTTCCTTCTTGGAAAGATGCGATAGATCTTTTTAAATGTCAAATCTTTTGGTGCCGTTATCTCCTGAAGAACCATGCCACCGCCTTGCTCTTTACATCCCCTTCCTAGACTGACATTGGATGTGGCTGATCTCTTAGAAATGGGCCACACTGTGAAGAAAACTCTCTTTTTACTTTTTCCATTAGGAACTTCCTTATTGTTTGCATTACTCAGTTTATTCTCACACACAGAGTTGCACATGTTGTGTTGAGAGTTGTTTTTGTCTGATTCCTTCCTCTTGCCACACCTGAGGAGTGAGGAAAATGTCCTTTTAATGGATGTTTTTGAAGTGCTTCTGGTCATGTCCATTTTACTTTCCATATTTTCATCTTTGCTTTCACTCTCCTCCAGTGTTACACGAATTCCTGAGGTATCTCCTGGAGCATCTGGCTGGGGTACCCTCTCCTCTGAGGCTTTTTGAGGGCTGTGGTGGGTAATAAGTGAGGATTCATGGTCTTTGCCATCACTGTTCTCTTGATCATTATTCTCCACTGTGCCATCACAACATTTTGCTTGTCTTTGCCTCCTCTGTGATTTACCTTCCAATCTCTCCTTTGATTTTGACTTCCCCAGCAAAAGCCTGGGTGGACCCGTGAGTTTTCTCTTTAAGCCCCCCTTCTCCTGACAGTCTGGTAATTCAGTCTCTTGTGTGGACATGGTTAATCAAACAGTAGCCTACAACAGTCAATAATAGTTCTCACTGGCAATATTGGATCAATTACATGAACGGGTGGTTTCTCCACTTAAATATCTGTCTGCTTAAAGATGTGGAAATGCTGCAAACCAACACAAAAACATTGTATTACTGAAGTTAAAGGCTGTATTTCACTTGTTGGTTGAATCATATTCAGTGACTCATTTGTCTTTTTATATATCACGCATTTAAAATGTGTATTAAATGCGTTCAGAGACGACACGGTGCAATGTTTACAGCACAAACAACAAACTCGCATACTGGGTGTGACACCAATGCGAAGTCTCTTTATATGAAAACATCTTAAATAATTCAGGCTAGGCGTTTTGCTAACCGGTTCTAACAGTAAAAGTTAACTATAAAAATATCATTAATGGCAAATAACAACTTTATTTATTCATGTCGCATATAATTTAAAGAGATAAAGATATCTCAGTATAATGTCACAACTCGACGACTAACGTTACTCCGATTAAAAAAGTATTTTTGTTTGTGACAAATGTAAACGGTCATTACTTTTGCATCTTAATCTTTATGATGACAGATATAACTCATGCGAAGAAAAACATGTGCTAACTTAGATTTAAAAAGTGGTACAACAACGTACTCATTATTAATGTTAAATTAAAACACCTACCTCAGGCTACCTGCAAAGTGAAGAGCACGACTTAAACTTGTCACTGTTGTGGCGTTTATAAATCCACTCGCAGAGTCTGTTGATCTGCCGCGCGCAGAGACTTGCGCTGACACTCAGCACAGCAGGTTACACGCCTATCGGTTTCCATAACGACCAGCTGATTGACGCTTTATGTGCGCGTGCCCCTCATCCATCCAATCAACACGGCGGAGGCTCGGCTAATGTGAAGATTGATATCCATCATTCCGACCACATACACAATTTCCTGAAACAATTACTATTTTGCCATTTTTGTCCACACTTAAACGTCGAAAATACACTAAACTGTTTATTTATTCAACTATTTTTGGCCCTTGAAACACTACTTTTAATTGATCTACTAACAATGTCAATGATAGTAGACATTATTTTAACACTTTTTGAATATCTGATAAAATTACAACTTCATTGGAAACGATAAATTAAATATTTTATTCATGTGATAAGTTGATAAGTTGTTTTTCACACATCCAATGTCTTTATTTCATCTGATCAATTTTGTCTCCTTGGTAACCAAGTACCAAGATTTGATTACTTATTTTATGGGCAATGGTCTTGATTAGATGAGATGATTGTAAAACTGAGGGACAGTTTTAATCTCTCTCTCTCTCTCTCTCTCTCTCTCTCTCTCTCTCTCTCTCTCTCTCTCTCTCTCTCTCTCTCTTTTAAATTCAATTAGGTTAATAATGACATTGGCTCACCTTGGACTATATACTGTTAAAAATAGGCAATATTCACTTTATCAGTTCAGTGACCCTCAAATGATCACAAACAAAAATCTTTAATCTGGCATTTAAATGAAACGTGCAGATGGCAGATGAGCAGATGGCACACAGAAATTAATTCTCATTTGGAAGCTCGCTTGATGTTTGCAAAAGACATGTGCAAATATGACCACCGGTTATCTCATTTTCCCAGGGTCTTCTTTATAATTATGTCTGTAGCAGACATTTCCATTTTTTTTTTTAATCATTCAGGCATGTTTTAAACTTTGTTCAGAAGAGGGATTGCCTCTTTTATTCAGGATATATGACATAAATCTTGATATCTCATTCATGAAATGTTATTTCAGACTCAAAGCCACCAATGCTAATACACAGTGACTTGAGGTCCTAGAGGTCTGAGGAAAATACGCCCTTGGAAGCCTGTGTATGCATGTCGGTTTTCCATGAAACCTATAACATTTTAAAACATGAAAACAAGAAGGCAACAATTTGTTAAAATAAGCCCATAAAACTTTGGGTTTAGCTTTAGATTATCTCATTTATTCAACAGTTTCAACAAAACAATTAATGGAACCGTTTTTTTGGCTGTTAATGGGCAGATACAATGCATGGAATGTATATAAATATGTACTGTGTACACACACACCAGCATACACACACAGTGCTGGGTAGTAACTGATTACATATAATCTGGATTAAGTAATCAGATCCCTTTGTATTTTAATATTGATATTGTCCAATACTATCCTAATTCAATTAAATATGTTAAATATTTAAAAAAAATAATCAAAAAGTCAGATTATATTACCTAAAAATGTGTAATGTAATGGATTACATTACTAACTACATTTTTTGTCATGTAATTTGGAATCAGTAACAAACAATTTGTAAGTAATCTACCCAGCACACTACCGTTCAAATGTTTGGGGGGTCAGTATGATATTTTTGGACAGAAATGAATACTTATTTTCAGAAAGGATGACTTAAATTAATCAAAAGTGACAGTAAAGCCATTGATAATGTTACAAAAGCTTTCTATTTCAAATAAATGCTTTTCTTTTGAACGTTTTATTTTTCAAAGAATCAAAATGTATCACAGTTTCCACAAAATATTAAGCAGCAGAACGGTTCTCAACATTGATAATTTCTTCATAATAATAAACTAAATAATAATAGTTTCTTGAGCCCCAAATCAGCATATTGGAATGATTTCTGAAGGATCATGTGACACTGAAGACTGGACTAATGAGCTTTACCATCTCAGGAATACATTACATTATAAAATAGATTAAAATAGATAGATATTTCATATTATTATAGTATTTTACTGTATTTTTTATCAAATAAATGCAGCCTTGGTGAGAATAAGAGACTTTAAAAAAATATATTTTAAAGTATCATACCGACCTCAAACTTTTGAACGGTATACAGTATAGTTTCATCTAATAAAAACTGAATGCTTTGCTAGCCACACAGAACCAGATAACTGGAGACATATGTGATCCTTGAATACTGGACAGCAGCAATGGCTGCTGGGTAACATGTATAAGTGGACTAACAAGCTGGACAAATATACAATATATATATAGTTTACAATCAGGCTGTCAGCTTAGTATATATAGCAACTGGAAACTTCATTAAAGGCCAAGCCAAGACTTTATTTAAGTCATATAAGATAACAATGTGTAGACATGGAAGCTATCTCATAAAATCAATGTGTCAACTATAAAATCAAATGGGACTTTCAATAATACTGGCAAACTGCAGCGTAAACGTGCTAAGAACAATACTGACAGACAATTGGTTATATGCTCAGTCATGGCTAAATATATCTTATGGTTCAAGGAGCCAAGTGTATTAACTGTGAAATCTGGAGTGAATTAAAATACTGTACACAGCAACATCATTTGTCAGTTTACAAGTAATATGCAATGATTTGACTGTCTTTGTAGGTTTTAAAAATAATTTAGCCATGTTAAAAAGAAAAGTGTCTCTTTCTTTGCAGTTATTAAAAGTTTGATTGACCATTAATTAAACCAATTTAACAAAACCAATTACTTGCTAAGGCTTTCCCACCTTAGCAAGTAACCACTGAGCTACTTGCTGTCATGGTAAAGGTTGTTGCCATGGAAACAGGGCCACATGGGATCATCCATTTCTGCATTTGTCTGTTGGAGAGTTCGAAGAAATTAGTCAATCTGGAAGGAGACTATCTTAATAACACACCCCATTATGTTTTGTTTTCCAGAAAAAAAAGGGAAAAAAAAGAAAAAAAAACCTAGCTCAAACAATGAACAGAAAAAATAAAAACTGTCCGACAAGCTAAAGAAAACCATCCTGAGCCAAGTTAACTAAAAATGGAGAGCAGTTCAACAAATTGACTTGCATTTGTAATCTGTAATGAACATAAACGTTGGATAAGGTCACTTGGACCACCAGTGGATTTTGTTGAACAGCTCATGTTCAGCACAGCATGCAGCCTAGCAACGTGTCTGGATAAAAATATCCACAACAAGTGTGACCAAATATTCTCTCTTTCTTTTCTGCAATGTAGACTCACCCGATGAGCGACTGACTAAAGGGGACAGAAATGAGTCAATGACATTATCTGACTAGAGGTTAACCACCCTAGTGTTCATGTAATCTCATCATTTAATCTTCCATTAGTATGTTCAGCCAGTTATCATAAACACGGTTGACGACAACACTTTCTGTCACAGACAATCACTTTACTGTTGTGTTTTTTCCTTCTTCAGGCATGGGAAGATAGTTTAATGTGACTGGGCTCATTTGATGTAGTGTTTTAATGTACACCACCAAGGTGTGAGAAATATAGCCTTTACATACATTACCATTCAAAAGTTGGGGGTTGTTAAGATTTTTTACACCAGTATGAACGTGATCCTTCGGAAATCATTCTAATATGCTGATTTGGTGCTCAAGAAACATTTCTTATGTTGAAAACATTTGTCCTACTTAATTACTACTACTTAAATTTTAGGTTTCTGATATATTTTTAAAGGAATCTTTGATGAATAGAAAGTTCAAAAATATATATTTTTTGTAACATTATAATGTATACATGTCTTTACTGTCACTTTTGAGCAATGTAATGCGTCCTTGCTGAATAAAAGTATTAATTTCTTTAAAAAAAACAAAAAAAAACCTTGCTGACCCCAACATTTTGAACGGTAGTGTGTATATATAATATTGCTGCAGATAGATAAAGTACTATAACGCTCACCGAGTTAGTCAGACAAGAGAGGAAACCTGCTCCAGCATTGGCCTTGATATCAATTATGGGAAGCGTGAAGTTGGTGGGTTCTTCCTTCATCATGGGGTCATTACTCAAGGACAGGTGTGTTTTGGCTATGCAAACAGGCAAATTCCCAAAGCCCTTTAAGAGAGATTAAAGAGATAAGTCGAATAAGAGAGAATGTTACACTCCCTCAGGCAGACAGGGATACATACATTAAATACTGTAATGCAAGTTTAGAGCTTCTGGAAGTAGAATGAGTATGTGTTAAAGAACACATTGAAATTTCCCAAAAGTCCAATAATTCCCCAAAATAACAAGAACCCCCTTCTTTTTATACACACAAAATACAACACACACAAATTCACAACAGTCCAACCTATCTCTTCAACAATCTGGTACACAACATTTTCCACTTAAAGTATCCACAATATGTCATACCATATGTTTTTAAACCTCTCATTAACTTTCAACAGCTGCTTCCACTAATTATAACCAACCCACATTAATTAACCAACAGTATTAGTATATATTGCATTTGATGGAGAACTTCTCATTAATCCAGTTCGTTCTATAACTAAGCAAATATCTTAGAAATGTATGTGAATCACTGCATGTATATGTAATTAAACACCCTTTTTTGCTCTGAAAAATGTGAGATCAAGGCAATGAAATTGGGGAAAACACGCAAGGTCTCGAGACAAGTTTTTTTTAAAGTTGAACTGATTTTAACATGAGCGCCACGTTTTTAGAATGCTATGTCATGCGTGAGACGCTGCAAAAGATGCAAGACGCGAAGTGCAACGGTTATACACGTCCGTCTAGCACGTTTACATAGAAAAACAATGGAAAAGTAGCGCATTGGAATGGAAAAACATGTTCTGTGTGAACGGCCCCTGAAAGCTCACCTGTTTTGTATAAAGTGCAAGCTTTTCCTTTGCTTTTGGAGAGAGCTCGATATCTTTCGCTCTGTACATCTTCTGTGCCACAGTCCTTAAATTACCAGCAGCTGGAATCTGGAGGAAAAACAACAACATTTATTTGTGTTTAATAATGCATTAGTTTGAGTAATGGATTTTGGCTTCATTCCATCAGTGGAATCTTTCTGTACTTAATACACACAGGCATCTTTCTAGCCTTAATTACTGTAATGTGTGATGAACAGTTTTTATACTGGTTATATTTAGACCTTGTCAATTAAAAAGATTTCATGCGTGATAAAGTAATTGGCTGGTAATGAAACAGCTCTATATATAAAGTGTTAATTGATCTCAGAATATGTGTGGGAAAGAACTTCACAAGGACCGTGGGTAGTGAAAAAAAACTGTACTGTATACTTGTATAAGGCATTTAATGATGCCGCTAACAGATATCATTTCAGTGGTAAAATTAGTGGATGTTCCCTTGTGGGATTTAAACCTTGGTTACCTTATTTGTATTTTATGTTCTTCTTTGGATAAAAGCGCCTGCTAAATGCATAAATGTAAATGTATCAGAGCAAATTTTACCCACTCTGCCACTTCTTACCTGCGAGTCGTACAGGAACCTAAACCGTCCAGGTAGTTTTGCTGCTCTCTGAACAGCTTCGGCCAGAGCCAACGCTCCAGCGCCCCCCTTAGACCAGTTAGTGCACTTCACTGCATCAAAGGCACCAGCCTGCCTCGCCTGGCCACACACCAGCTCCAGCTCAGCGTCAGTATCAGAGCTGTGCCAAATACAATCAGAGGCCATATTCACACACATTCACTCAGAGTGGGAGGGCTGTGTGTGGTTCAGATTGGCTCGTGAGCATACGATTAGTGTACAATGGATAAAAACCTAAGAGACTATTTGAATATAATTAGTGATATTAGCGATAAAATGGTACATATTTATAATGTATGAATAGTTGCAAATATCTTGACGAGAAGAGGCACAGACAACACTTTTTTGTTGGCTGCTTGATGTCGTACCTGAATTTGTTGACAGCTACGATCACTGGCAAACCAAAAGCTTGTGCACATTCCACCTGTCTCCTCAAGTGACAACAGCCTCTCTCCAGCTGCTTGAGGTTCTGCATTGGAGAAAACACCATGTGTCATGTGGTATATAAACTCATCTAATCATAGGCATGCATATAATTACCTGACTGGTAATTTTACTTCCACCTGACTGACGATCATCAAAATTTAGAGCTGAATATTAAATGGTTGTCAGTAAATTATAGCTTATAAACATATTTAAAATATTAAGAGATTAAAAATATGCCAGAAAGTGGCAGCTGAAAGATTGCACTACCTCCTGTGAATACTCTTTTGGAAGGGGCAAACCTGCTTGGACCTATAAACAAGAAAGAATAGAAGCATAAAGACAATGTGAGCTATTGCCTCTGTCACCAGCACAAGATAGATCATTTAATAAACAGTTGATGTGTTATTGGTTCAATTGAACCCATAATGGAAATCTATCTATAGATTTGTGGATATGACTCACAGAGGGGGCGCCGCCATGCATCTTCAAGGTCCGAACAGTGGCCACCATCACTACCACATCTGGCTGCAGGCCAGAGTAGCGGCATTTAATGTCAAAGAACTTCTCCAAGCCAATGTTAGCCCCATGACCAGACTCAGTAACTGAAAAGACAGGAAAGTAGCTTCAGATTAGCCAGAGTTTGAATATTGTGACAGTTTTATTTGTGCTTGCCATTTATTTTCCAGAAACCTAGACCATGTGAATCATTGTACATTAACGTTGAAAGACGTCTCTTATCCTCACTATAGGCTGCATTTATAAGATGATAAATTCAGTAAAAACAGTGATATTGTGAAATATTATTACAATTTAAAATAACTGTTTTCTAATTTAAAAAATATATTAAATTATATTTTTAAAATGTAATGTATTCTGGTGATGGCAAAGCTGAATTCCAGTCTTCAGTGTCACATGATCCTTCAGAATTCAGTCTTATATGAGGACTTGGTGCTCAAGAAACATTTATTATTGTTATCAATGTTGAAAACAGTTGTGCTCCTTAGGATTTTTGTGGAAAACAAATGTGATGTTTTTTTTTTTCAGGATTCTTTGTTGAATATAAAATTGAACAGCATTTAAATAGAAATCCTTTGAACATTATAAATGTCTTTTTTGATAAATTGAATGCGTCCTTATTGGGAAAAAAAAAAATTTCTTTAAAAAACTTATACTAGCCCAAACTTTTGATTGGTAGTGTATTTGTGCAGTATTTTTTCTAACATGAGTGCACAGCATTTAAAAATTAAGAATGATAAAAAAAAAACTTTTTAATTAATCATATAAAGTGTATTTCTTCTTCACCTACAAATCCTTTGGATCCGACCATTTTTAAAGCCATTTTGTCTGCCAGAATGGAAGGACTGCCTTGGGCAATGTCAACTAATGGGCTGGTGTGAAGAAACACCGGTGTACCCTAGAGAGAAAGATGTGCTAAGACAGAATCTGACAGAGCTGAAATAAATAAGAATGATTCTGTGTGCAGTGATTCTAAAATATTTATTCTGAAAAATGACATTGACATTTTCATGGTCATGCAACATTTTTCACTATTAAATCTTACCTCTACAGTTTGCATCAAGACAGGTTTAAGGGCATCTTTCAATAGCATGGCCAATGGACCACTGACATTCTGTGATGACAAAGTTGTGTGCATTAGATCACACGCATAATACAGACACACACAAACACATGAACACATACTGACTAAATCCTCTGTGGTGACAGGATCTCCAGATTTGTTTGTAGCCACTACTATCTTGGCCAGTCTCTGCTGCATCTCCTCTTCACTGCTGCTGAGTGACAGTATAGCCATGATCTCGTTTTCCAAAGAGTCAGAATCCTGAACAGCACAGATACTTAAAGTAAACAAATCACCCTCCAATTTTTTTTTATGTGTACAAAAAAACACTATGTATATATATATATATATATATATATATATATATATATATATACACACACACAACATAATACAATGTGAATTACATTATCAAGAAAGGCACTAGGTCAAATATAGTGACAAAATGACATTGTGATACTGATACATACTGCTGTAGTTTCTGGGTCAATGTCCAATCGGACAAAACGTCTTATCTCGGTCCCTGTGAAGGTCAAGGGGTCAGATTTCTCAATGCCCAGTTTCTACAGGTCATAAAGGACAAAGTGACCATGTCATCATACTTCTGCAGTGGTTTTGAAATTAATATTTGACTCTAGACTGTGTTTTCTATGACTTACCTTCAGCCGGCTAAGCTGGGCTGGGGAGACAGATCTTTGACCCTCTTTGAGAGGAACCAATAAGTCAAACAAAGCCTGGAAGATACAAGCATATGAGATCATACCAAATACAAGCCATTCAAACACATGAGTATAACCACACACATATCAAACACAAACCTGACCTTCTCAGAAAGCTTGGTCTCATAGTGAGCATGTGCTTTAATAGTGTCCATCACAACTCTACTGGCAGCAGAGATGAGCTCATTCTGGCCTGAAGGCTGAAGGCTGACCTGGGATCAATGTGTTAGAAGATATTCACGTTCCATTTGATCAAATATGCTATCGAATCTGCGCTTCAAGAGGAACTCAAACATACCTCCTCCAATGGGATAATCTGAGAGTATCCACCTCCAACAGCAACCCCTGTAAACAAGAAGCAACCAATAAATCTTTTGAGCCACTTAAGCTATAAAAGCCTGTTTTTTTTTGTCTCAGAGTCTAAATTAAAATGGGTAATTGTGAGTTCTGTAAATTAAAATAAGAAGTAAGCCACACTGTGAGACATTATGTTGCATGGCAAGAAATTATGAGAAATGTTTGTAATCAATTTGCAATTGTGAGATATTAAGGGATATTGGTGACTTTTAATGTCATAATTATAACTTTTAGTTTTATTTTGTCAATTTCGACTTGAGTCATAGTTGACTTTATATTTCATAATTTCAACTTTGTATGACTTTGTCATAATTGTAACGTTTTATCTCAATTTGATTTATGACATAAGTCAAAATTATTAGATAAGTCATAATAACATAAAAAGTCAAAATTATGTAATTATCATAATTATACATTTATTTAATAATTAAAACTTTTTGTTATTATTCACTTTATTCACATCTTCATTTTTTATCTCATAATTATGATTTACCAAAGCATGATTTTTTTTCTTATGTTGCGGAAATGAGCTTCTACAGTAGTTATCTTGGAAACTTCAGAGAAAACAAATGTTTGTCCCTCACCCCTAGCACCAAAACAGGATCCTGGGGAAGGCTCTTGCACACAAGCAAAAGCGTTGATATTCAGGAGGGCCCCGAAAGCCTGAGCCAGTCCGAGAGCGGTGGTGCGCTTTCCCTCGCCCAATGGAGTAGAAGTAATTCTGGTCACAGTAACACAGAATGGATTGACTTTGAAAGCAATGCATTTAGTTTGTTTGGCGAATTGCTCAGAGACAGAGGTTAAGCTGGATGTGAATGCATTGTGTGACCCAGGCTTAATGGAGTGTTGCAAGATCCCATTTGGTGCTTGTGGAAAGTTACTACCCTATAAGATTATGCTTATGTTCATAATTCTATTTCAAGATGCATCTTACCCAGTGACAACCACATATTTCCCATCAGGCTGTTTCTTCATGCGTTTCAGAACATCTAGTCGTATCTTAGCCCTACTTCTGCTATATGGCTCCACTTCCTCAGAAAACAGGCCCACCTCTCTTGCAAGCTGACCGACTGGTTTGCTTTGGCATGAACGTGAGATTACAGCATCACTAGGAAATGCAATAGGCATCACATGGATCAGCAAGAGTCATGATGCACTTCACAGAATATGCTTAAATTAAACAATCTTTATAATAATAAGCAGGCAAGCCATGACAGTACCTCGGCTGAGGGTCTTGGGGTTTCTTCTTTGTGAACACTATGTTCCACTTCCCTGGAGTGTATGCCTGCAGAAACCGCTTTGCACTTTCAACTGTATTCTGATCCAAATCCAAATGAGAATAACAAACAAATAAACAAATAAAATCAGTTATCGGCCGATATTACACTTTAAAAAAATGTATTTCCATTAGTCAATATTTAACTCAGCAAGCTCACTTCCCCATATTTTTAAATGTAGATGACATTTTGTCATCAAATGTTTACTTAAAGCTCCACTTTAAAAATGTAATCTTTAGCTCCATTTTCATACTTTACACTACTGTTCAAAAGTTTGGGGTCATTAAGATTTAATGTTTTTGGAAGAAGCCTCTCAAGCAGTCATTACTCCTGTCTTCAGTGTCACATGACCCACAGAAATCATTCTAAAATGCTGATTTGGTGCTCAAAAACATTTCTGATTATCATAGATGTTTAAAACAGATGTACTACTTGATTATTTATTTTTTTAACGGAAACACATTTTTTCTTTTCAGGGTTCTTTGATGAATAGAATGTTCAAAATAACAACATTTATTTGAAATAGAAATCTTTTGCAACATCATAAATGTCTATACTGACACTTTTGATCTATTTATTGCTGCTAACATTTTGAACAGTAGTGTTTTTATAATGTTGTGATTCCCTTGGTTTTAATTTTTAGTCAATGATTTTCATTTTGTTATTTATTTAAGAAGAATTTCAATATCAGCCATAAAATAAAAAATAATTATAAGTTTATTATTACTGGGCAGAATTTGAATAATGACTCATCTCTAATACAGTATCTACGGAGCCCCTAAAGGGACATGGTGAAAATATTATTTGCGTTCTCTCGCAAATTTTCTGCTTTCCCTGAGAAACTTTGCATTCGCTCAACAACAAAAAGAACAAGAACAAAAAAAGTTTTGCGAGTGAACGCAAAGTTTCTGGGGGAGCGCAATACATTTTTGAGAGAACGCCAAAGCAGTGACTTATTATTTTTCTTTCCATCTCAGATTTTTTTCCACCACCATGTCCCCTTAGGGGCTCCAGAAACATCAACTATAAACTTTTAATTTGTGACATATTGTTCAGTACTTTACGGAAAGCTTGTTCAAGGAAAGCAGGTCCAACTTTCCACTAATTTTAACAAGTGAGCATGAAATAAACAAGACTCAAAGTGACAGTCTTTTTCAGTTACATGACTCAGCTGATTGCAATAAATACTCTCTCCAAAAATCTCTCTAGTCTTTGCATTTGTTTGGGAAAATGCAGAGTAGGCCTACATCTTACTGCATTTATTTGTCTGTACTAGTAATTGTCGTTGGCACAATTGCTGTTCACTTTACAAACAAGTCAAACAGAGTCATTTGCTCCTGAAATGATACCTTCATCAGCATAGCTACAGTCATGGGTCCGACTCCACCAGGCACTGGGGTGATGTATCCAGCTCGCTCTTTAGCTGAGGAGTAGTGTACATCCCCCACCACTCGTTTCCCACTGGCTTTACTGCGGTCTGTGTGTGAGTTAAATGTAAACACGTGAGCTAAAACCAGTAGCTATTTAATATTCCGTAACTGCTTTAGACAAGTAGATACAGTCAAGCAGAGAGACCTGGTATATGATTGATACCGCAGTCTATGACCACCGCCCCCTCCTTCACCCACTCTCCTTTCACCATCTCAGCTCTGCCAGCACCCACAACCAAGATATCTGCTCTGCCCACCTAAAGAAAACAAGACACTGAAAGTTACTCCAGCATTCACTTCAGCTCTCCATTCATTACACCAAACTGCACAACAAGTAAAGGTCTGTACTCAACAACGATAAAGCAAACGATAAATACATCTCACTATTTTGTAAAACCAAGAACCGAGTCATGAGCTATTCTTTGTTGTAGAATCTAGATGAAGAAAGTTTAAGATTATGCATGTAACCATGGTTCCCTGAGGAGGGGAAGAAGACACTGCATCCTCTAGAGGACACTTCAGGGAATGCCTCCAGCGTGACTGGTGTCTGAAGCATGTGTTTAAACGGGACAATGTCATTGGCCGGCGACAGTCTGTGATGTCACAACTGGTGTGACAGTGAGTATATAAGGGCACCTGTTATAGACATCATCAACTTCTTTGTCTTAAGGAGACGTAGACAGGCAGACCCGACGCATGGCAGAGAGACGCAGTGTCTCATTCCCCTTCTCAGGGAACCATGGTTACATGCGTAAACTGAGACGTTCCCTTTTGAATTGGAACTCGTCCTCTAGAGGACGCAGTGCGAGTTCCCATTCGAAAAGGAATTGCTCATATTCAAAACTGTAATGGGAAAAGGCATATAAAATAGAGCGTGAGAGAAGCAAATGAAACCAACATGTTCAGCAATGTCGAGGGTCTTTGAATGACAGGTGGTCACTGTGGCGTGGTTCCACAAGAGCAGATCGTGCATTGGAGCTCCAACGATCTTACTGCGGCCGATCACGACAGCATTCTTTCCCATCACACTCACACCTGCACACATGAATCACACTTGCAGAGAGGCAGCATTTTCTGAAAATTCTAAAAGCTCTTATCTTAATTGTCCTGCCTTGTTTGAGTCAAATTATAAAGCAGCAACACATGTATCCTTTGTGGAGAAGGCAGAATGCATTGCAATATGTTATTTGTTGCACATAAAAGTGTACACTACCGGGCAAACGTTTGAGGTCAATACGGGGTTTTTTTCCAGCAATTAAGTGACAGTAAAGACATTTATTATGCTACAAAATTTCTATTTCAAATAAATGCTGTTAATTTTCACTTGTTTCACATTTTCACATGTTCACTTTCTATTTATCAAAAAATCCTGAAAAAATGTATCATGGTTTCCACAAAAATATAAAACTGTACAACTGGGCAACAAAGGGCATTTGTAAAGTAATGGATCTATATAAGGAAAGTAAACTAGCTTCATTTGAGGAACTTAGAAATGAATATGATATACCTCGGACGCACTTATTTAAATATTTACAGTTAAGGAGTTTTGTTTATTCACAGACACATTCCTATATTATATACAACCCCGCTTGTCCATGTTAGAAAACCTAGCTGTGAATAATTGTACTGGCAAGGGTCAGATATCTTTACTCTATAACATCCTGGTGAAAAACCATAAAGACTCTACTGAGCATAAGAGAACTCAAACTGATTCAATATAATTGGATTATGAGGACTTATGTTACTCCCGAAAGACTGAATAAGATGAATCCTAATATTCCTGATATCTGTGTTAAATGTAATGTCGAAAAGGGCACTTTATTTCATTGTCTGTGGGACTGCTCAGAGATACGAAAGTTCTGGAATGAAGTTATAAAATGTATTTCTAAGATTACCTTAAATCCAGTGCCTGACAATCCTGCACTTTGCATTCTTAATTTGTATCCAAAGGACTGTATGTTAAACCGCAAAGAGAAGAAAATTACAGACTTATGTTTAGTACAAGCTAGACGCTTGATTTCTCTCTGTTGGAAAGATGTCAAGAGCCCTTCTGTTGGTCGCTGGATGAAAGAACTATCAGCATGCCTTATCCTTGAAAAGTTAACATACACAATGAAAAAGAAATCAGCCGAATTCAGAGAGATTTGGAATCCTTTTCTTGCAATCTTGGAGAACTTCCTCGAGAACAGTCGAGGAAACTCTGGAAACTTGAAGGCTATATGTCCCTAACTGTTGATACCTCCTAAGCTGTGTATGATTATATAATGTCGTTACCCAGTTTATTTTGTTGTTTTTTTCGTTTGGGGTGGGGGGAGTGGATTCTTTTATAGTTTGACTGTTATATGTTTTTGTAAACTGTTAAAATTCAATAAAAACATGTCTATAAAAAAAAACTGTACAACTGTTTTCAACATGGATACTAAATAAGAAATGTTTCTTAAGCAGTAAAGCAGCATATTAGAGTGATTTCTGAAGGATCATGTGACACTGAAGACTGGGATAATTGGCTGCTGAAAATTCCTTGCCATCACAGGAATAAATTACATTTCAAAATATATTAAAAAAGTGTAATAACATTTCAGGACATTACTGTTTTTACTGTATATTTGATCAAGTAAATGCAGCCTCGTTGAGGATTAGACTCTTCTTTTAAAAATATTACATTTTACCGACCCTAAACTTTTGAACGGTGGTGTATATTTTATTAAAGACTGCAAAACACCAATCGATCTGTATAATTAAAATGGAATATTTTACTAAATATTTTTGGAGTATTTTTAAGCTTATCATTGGAGATGCTGTCCATGTAGACAGTAGATAATAAGGAAGCTCACTAGGTTTTGGATCAGAGCTCCTTTCTGACTCATCTAGATGTGATGCAAAAAAAGATTGTTCTGGATCCTTCGTTCCTTTCCTTAGGGTGACAGCTCATTTCACCACCCAGTCATCAGACGGCATTGCTCTCTGTGTGTATATATAGATCTCACACCTATCCAATGACACTGCACACTGATTGTGCTGTAGAATGAAGGCCCCTTAGACAATCATGCTATGATTCTGACTGATGAGAGCTAGAGCTCATGGGTAAAGGTTCACAAGATTTCCACCCACCGGTCTGACTGATTAGCTCCATGCAGCCATTAGGAGTGCAAGGGATGAAACAGTCGCCCAGGTCTCCACGAGACAGCTTCCCCGCATTTACACTGGTCAAGCTGGAGGGGAAGACAAATCAAATAATATACAGTTACAATGTTCTGTGGAGGGTTTGTTTTTTAAAGATACCATGCATTAAGGAAGTTTTTCTGAAAATGTATATCGAGCAGGCATGAATATTTGCTGCGCAATGCATACAAAATACACTATTTTACAGTGTGAAAAAAGCTACATTTATGATACCATTGTTGTGAGTTTGTATTATTGATTTGAACTATAAAATCTTGACAAACGGTTTTGAAGATTTCTGTCTTACTACATCCCCTTTTCTCCCTCACCAAGGTATTGAAAAGATTATTTTTGAGCCCAAAAAGCTCAATATAGCTCAGTTCTCCTGTCAGTAATCACAGTAAACACTGTGAGGAACACATTTGAAATCACATACGGTAACACAACTGATCTATGCTTGAGGCTGATGAAACTATCATGAGGATGTGTAAAGATCCTGCAGGTGGATATTGCTTATTTGTGCAGATTTTAGACTCAGCTGCCCCTCAAACTTTACTCAGAGATAACTCATCTGAAATCAGTAAAAAAAAAAGGCCAATATTCACAGACATCTACAAAGAGGACATTCGCTCTCTGACTTTGGGTGGAAAAATACAGATAAGAGAGCAAAGTGATTAGACCTGGAAACTAGAACTAGCAGTGGCTTAATAAATCAACTACCTGTCTATTCCAGTTAGTTTAATAATAATAAAATCCACTATTTCCCCCATACTCTACTCTACATACTGTACTCCTCAAACAAACATTTCAAGCATGTCAGTTTGACAGCTGCACCGTATCTTTCTTGAAAAAAAAAAAAAGACTTCACCTACCCATCAACATCTTTCTCTGGGGCCACAGCATTGGTCACTTTCTCTGTGTTTATTGGGTTGATGGAGTCAAGAGGTAGTTGTACGATGAGACCATGAACCGCAGGGTTCTCATTCACTGCAACTATGCTTTGTAGGACCTTAAGAAAATCAGTGGGATCAGCCTTCAAAATACTACTCACAAAATGAAGTTTCATTTGCTGTGTGCCACATTTTATAAACAGTTTAGAATGCTGTTGATCTATGACCAAAACAAGATGAGATTGAACTGCATGGCTCAAAGTTGATATGAACAGAAGATTTCCCACAGCTCTAATTTTCTTTCTAATGAATTGTGAGCAATGGCGCATGTATATATGAAAGGAGAAAGGATAGAAAATGAGATGAGGTGAATCACACATTTGTTATTGTTTGAGGCCCGTTTCTCTTACTTCATCTTCTGTGGCTGTTTCGGGAAGCCTAATGTGGTTTGCATTGATTCCAATCTATGTAAGGGAGAGAGACAGTGTCAGCGAGAGGTTTATGTTAAAAATTATTTCTGTTTATTAAATCAGCTCACTGAACCTCAGCCGCTGCCTTGAGCTTCATGCTAATGTAGAGGTTTGAGTCATCTCTGTCCCCGACCTAGAACAAACCATAGGCTACATGAGAGTGCACAGAGGATAGTAAAATATATATATATATATATATATATATATATGCGTGTTTATGTCCTTAAAAACAGAATCAGCAAACTCACTGATCTAAAATGTCTAATATATCTATGATCTCTCACAATACTGGTAAAAATGTTGCTAAATAATGCTGTATTATCTGAATATTTTAATATTTCTGAGAAAATGTTTTTATTTTTGCTTAATATTCTATACTAATTTATAATACGAATATATAAATATAATGAAAAAATATTCAAATACATTAAAGTATAACTATTTTGCATGTTTTTTTTTTTCATTTATTACATTGAATATTTGTGAAATTACTGTATATGAATATTTAAACAAAAATATTTATAATATATACATCTTGATCCTGAAATTTAAATGTATTTTATTTATTTATTGTTTTAAATATAGTTATTTGCATATAATGGTCAAATGCATTTATCAAAACAGACCGCAAATATTTAAAAGAACAACAAAACAACGTACAGCAAGCAGTGAAGTTATTATGAATCAAGACATGAGTCACACACCATATCAATGTTATCTTATCCCAAAGACTTTAAACTAACACACCTTTCTTTCACATTGCACACTTTTGCATTTATCAGCGCATGACCATGAAGCCATAGAGAGATTATCTATTTTAACAAAACACCCACAACCGTGAGAGAGAAGAAAATGGCACATTACCAAATGACCATCTGGAGTAGAGTGAGAGAAAAAGAAGAAAGATGAGTCAGAATATCAAGAGAGATGAAATTATAAAGCTAGCTATCACCACAAGGTGTATTATATGGACCAAAATAATGAGCAAGAGGTTCAGAATGACCTGCAGCACAACCAGGCCGGGCCTGAAGCCTGGGAACTGAGTCTTCATCTCTGCTACCTCCTTCTTCAGCCGCTCCTTCACCTGTCTGGACATACAGAGAAGAATGGCATTTGATCTACCTCCAGGGTCTTAAAAAGGGGGATTTTTTCATATATTGTTCGATCAAATTATTGATCAAATGATATAATTTTTAATATTGTTTTATATTTTTAAAATGTCATTTATTCCTGTGATGGAGATTTTCAGCATCATTACTTAATACATAAATACATTGTTTTTGTATTTATACTGTATGTGGACTTGGGGTTGGTAAGAAGTCTTTTATGCTTACCAAGACTCCATTTATTTAAAATAACTGTTTTCTATATCTTAATTTATTTTAAAGTGCAATTTAAAAGCTGGATTTTCAGCATCATTACTCCAGTCTTCAGTGTCTCTAATATGATGATTTGATGCTCAAGAAACATTTCTTATTATTATCAATGTTGTGATGCTTAATAATGTTGTAGAAACTGTGATAGGCCTACATTTTTTTCAGGATTCTTTGGTGAATTTAAATTTCAAAAGAACAACATTTATTTGAAATATAATTTTTGTGTAATAATGTTTTATCACATTTCAAAAATGTAATGCATCCATACATTAAATCTTGCAAATAAATCTTACTGACCCAAAATTTCCGAACGATTGTGTATATCTATAAATAACAATAAATGAATATATTAATTATTATATTACTTACTATTAATACCTGCATGTAGTAATTCAATTATTATATTATGAGCGTATGGTCTGGCTTAAAATGCAATAATTGTGTATATCTAAATAACAATAAATACATACATTAATTATTATATTACTTAATATTAATATGTCTATAGATATATTAATATTAAGTAATATAATAATTAATGTATTTATTTATTGTTATTAGGGTTAGGGTTAGGGTTAGTTGCACAATTATTGCATTTTAAGCCAGGCCATACGCTCATAATATAAAAATTGTATTATTACATAACGATATTAATATTAAGTAATATAATGTAATAATTAAATTATTATATTATGAGCATATGGCTACCCTTACGAAAAAGAAGTATACTTCAAGTTCATTTTATGAAGTATACTTAATGTTCAAGTATATTTTTAAGTATACTTTATGTAGTAAGTATACTAATATCAATGTGTACTTGTAGTAAATTGTAATTGTACTATTTCAATACTGCTTGGAACTAAATTGGCCCACTTTTAGTATATAAAAGTATACATTTAAGTGTACTATAAGTGTAAAGAGTAGTAAACTACTTAGTTTACTATTTTAATACAAGTAGTACATTTTTTGTTTATGAAAGTACACACTGAAGTGTACTCTCAGTAAACTACTAGTTTAGTAGTTTATACTGCAAGAAGTATACTTGCAAGTTTTCTTTAAGTGAACATAACATTATAATTATAGTTTACTATTTATATATTATTTTTGCACTTGCAGTATACTACTATGTTCAAATGTAGATATTACTTTTTATACTTGAAAAATACCTTTAACTGTACTTTAATTTTAAAAACATTTTATTAGCTTCATGCATCCTTTTTTAATCAACACTTGAATGTTGGGGGGTCTTTGAGCATGAAAATGATTTAAAAAAAGGGGGGGTCTTTGGCCTGAAAATGATTAAAGACCCCTGATCTACCTGAAGGGCCCCTTAAACACACTCAAACTTACTGCGAGGTCTTGTTTCCGGACACAATGGTTGCCATGGTGCATTGGCTGTCCCGGTACCTCAAAGCTCCTCGCCGGAGCACAGAGGCAGTGAGGGCAAACATATCCAGCTGCTACTGAGCAAAACACAGAGGCAAAGTTAGTAGGAAAACACTATAGAGAGAGAAAAAAACACCTAAAAATCAAGCTGCTTCGGTATTCTACAGATATCAACACCTGTCCTGTGTGAAAACGGAGCCTGCACACCCACTTCTGCGCGCTTCTCCTCTCCTCTGCTGTCACGGGACACTGTGCAGTGCGCAGCTCCCAAACCAGAGTGTTATCACTGGGTCCAGCTGCGGCATTCCACACTATTCCAGTATGAGTGGGGAAGTAAGCTGATAAAGGAGCCCTGTCAAGGCTGCAAAGCTTAGACAAGCTCAAACAAACAAATAATCACATGGTGTGCGGAAAAAGCTTGCACAGGGCCAAAGAGGTTAAAATACAACTGCTGGGCTGTAAAGGAAGTGGGATGTTTCATAGAAAGAGCCAGGCAGCCAATCAGGGATCCTTTGAGCTGGGAGAGGAGCATTCTTGGAACTCTGAGCTCTGTTCCCCTCCTCTTCTTTCTTGCCTGCGAAAAAACTGCAGCATGTGATCTCCAAATCAGAGCCCCCCCCTCCTCACGTCTCTGTAAGCTTCAAAACAGCTGTCAATCATACGGTTTCTGGGAGGAGTCGAGTGCAGAGAAGTCTAACACTTGTTTTTTGTGTTCACAGTTTGTGCTGCCTGCAAACTCGTAGAAGTATTTGTTTGTTTTAAGGCATATCTGCCACGATGCTGAAAATGATATAGATGAGGTGTGTCTTAAACTTTCACTTAGTAAGTTTGAAGTGCTACAGATTTCAAGGGCAGGCTAGTCTTTAAAAAAATGCATTTATGGCACAACCAAAGAAAAAATAAATTGATTTGAAACATATGCATATGATATCACATGATATGTCACATACCTTGTTCGATTAAATAAATTGTTGACAACAGAAAACTTGAGAACATCATGACACGTTTCTTGGTTAACTTTAGCGCCCACTGGTGAGAAACTGTTGCATAACAACTTTGAGACGCTTGCTCTGTAGACTCAATCATTTATTTTTTTAATTTTAGATTTTAGACTCAACCATTTACATTTAGTCTAAACATATGGTATTCATTATTTGGGTGTTTATTCAAGGCATTTTTGGCAGATTATTCTCTTTTTGTTAGGGGGTCTATATATGGGGTGTATATATATATATATATATATATATATATATATATATATATATATATATATATATATATATTATTCTTTTTTTTTGTCTATATATGGGGGTCACTCTTTTAAAAAAAAAAAACATGCCTTCATACTTCAAATGTACAAATACATAATTTAATTTAAAAATATATATGACAGTTGCCCAGATGTGGTGTAATTTGTACGTCAAACGAACAATTTTATCTCTAATTCATAAGTAATAATAATAATAATAATAATAATAATAATTTCAATTAATTGAAATTCAAACCATGTATTTGACATAAATGTGGAAAATAAAGGGAAAAAAATCCCCTGAAAATTATGATTTTGAACTGCTACTCAAAGAATCATGAAAAATGTATCACCATGTAATCATGTAAGCAGCACAACTGTTTATAACACTGATAATAAGAAAGGTGAATTGATCACCAAATCAGCATAGAATGATTTCTTAAGGATTATGTGACACTGAAGACAAAATTCAGCAAAAATATGTATTTTTTAAACTGTAATGTCACAATGTGTTTTTAAATAGTTTGAAAATAAATAGACAAGTTTGTAAATAAATAAAAAAATCTTCCAAAACATTAGTTGTGAGAGCAAAGATTGCCTTTTAATAAAAATAATAAAAAGTTAATTTCTGCTCCTGCCACCACTTAAACTAAAGCTAAAATGTATATGACCACTAGGAGGCAATATTGTGTTAGCTTTCAATGTAGCCTAAGTGACCTCACAAACGAGTCAGGTGGTTATCAGCTCTAGAGTCAGTGCAAGTTCAGTTTTGACAGCTCAAACACTTTAGTCTAGGACTATGCTTAAGCCTTGTCTGTGAAACTGGTCAATAGTGATGAAATATAAAATACAATAAAACAGTCATATAACAGTCAGTTTTAGTAAAACAGTCAGCAATGAAACACTGACGAACAAAACACTGCAGTCTACACAGAAAAACAGTCTGATGAATGTTAAACTTTTAAACCGCAACTATGCTTTTCTCATGTACACAGTCCAATCTCTGGTGAATCCCCACAAATGAACAGTCTGGCTATTCACCATGCAGATCCGCCAGGCTCTCTCCAGAACACCATTAGTGTCCTATAAGCATTAAAATCATTAGGATTATTTCCTGCTTAAGGGACATTAGAGTGTAATTGCTCTGGTCTGACTGGGCTTGTTAGCTAACTAATATAAGCCCGACTTCCTTCTGGTGCCGGGGAGAAAATGTTTGAAGAGTGATTTTACATTTACACACATTGCCAGAAGTAGGTCCATTACATCATGCCACATGAGTCACTGAGACGCCACTGACCCAGAACTCCTGGCTGATGATCAAACCAGAGGTGGATACTGGGCATTCAAATATTATTAATATACAGTTAAATACAAACACACAGTTAATCTAAAGCTAGAGGTGTAGAAGCAGTAGTCCCTTTGCATTGGCTAGCTGGTATCAGAACTCATTGAAATGGTTTGTATTGATTTTGTACTCCTTGTTTGTCTTCAAAACCTGCTGAACAGCCTGATCAAATCCCTAAAGACTCACACAAGTTCACTGGCATTGGTAGGTTATCAGTTTATAAAAGGAGGACAAAATATGTCTTGCGGCTATAAGTTACAGTACATACAGTAAATACAGCTTCCTTTAAACTTAAAGTGTCATGAAAGCCCCGTTTTATCACTGGTCGTTCACACTGTCGCTTGTATCTGATGACATCAAATTTCTCAAACCTTGTTGCTTTCGCTCTTATTTTGGAAAAGCACTTTCAACTTTTATTGTGTCTGGCTGGCTCGTGAGCTTTATGCTTCTATTTCTGTCCACAATCTAAAGTGAAAATTATATCTGTAAAAATCAAATAAATTCAGTTCTTTTAAAATTCAGCAAAATCAAGCAGCACGAAAATGACAATAAATAAATAAATAAAAAATCAGCATGATTGTGTCAGAATGATTTCTGAAGAATCATGTGACACTGAAGACCGGAGTAATGATGCTGAACATTTTCTGTCTTAGTGAGCATGAGACTCTTAAAGCATTAAAGATTCTTACCGACCCCTGTATGTGATCTTGATGCATAAATCATCAACTGAGACTGCGTTACTGTCGGTCACAGAAGCCTTACGGATCGCAAAATCTGCTTCCAAATCTTCAGTTCTCATTCTCCTGGATCTGTCTGCTGCCTTCGACACTGTGAATCATCAGATCCTTATGTCCACCCTCTCATCACTGGACATCACAGGAACTTCCCTCCACTGGTTCGAGTCCTATCTCACAGGTAGGTCCTTCAGGGTCGCATGGAGAGGCGAGGTATCCAAAGCACATCAACTGACCACAGGGGTTCCTCAGGGTTCAGTTCTTGGACCCCTCTTCTTCTCCATCTACACCACATCACTGGGACACATCATACAGGCACATGGTTTCTCCTACCACTGCTATGCTGATGATACACAGCTCTTCCTCTCATTTCAACCAGATGATTCCACAGTAGCTGCACGGATCTCAAGCTGTCTGGCGGACATCTCGGCATGGATGAAGGAACATCACCTGCAGCTCAACCTGGCAAAGACTGAGCTTCTCGTCCTCCCTGCCAATCCGTCTCTACAGCACGACTTCACTATCCAGCTAGATTCATCATCAATCACCCCATCAAGGTCGGTCAGAAATCTTAGAGTAATATTTGATGACCAGCTGAACTTCACAGACCACATTTCAAAGACAGCTCGATCATGCAGGTTTACACTGCACAACATCAGGAAGATCAGGCCTTTCCTAACTAAGCATGCAACACAACTTCTCGTCCAGGCCCTGGTCATATAGGCTTGATTACTGCAATGCTCTTCTGGCTGGACTTCCATCATGCGCAACTAAACCTCTACAAATGATTCAGAATGCTGCAGCTCGTCTTGTCTTCAACGAGCCAAAAAGGGCCCACGTCACTCCTCTGTTCATCTCTCTGCACTGGCTACCACTCGCTGCTCGCATCAAGTTCAAGGCATTGACGCTTGCTTACAGATCTATCACAGGCTCAGCTCCAATCCTATTTTCACTCACTCCTACGAGTCTACATCCCTACCAGAAGCCTACGATCGGTCAACGAGCAACGGCTCGTGGTTCCATCACAGAAAGCCACAAAACCACTTTCCAGAACATTCTCATTCACGGTTCCATGCTGGTGGAATGCTGTCCCCACCCTCATCCGGAATGCAGAATCCCTGGCAACATTCAAAAGACAACTGAAAACTCATCTCTTCCGTGAGCACTTAACCTCAAAAAAATCTTTCCTTTTCCTTTAATCCTCCCTTATCGGGCTTATGCTACTCTGAACAATGCCTGAACTTCGTATTTTGAGCACTTCTTGCGTTGTTTTTGCCTCTTCACCATGACTCACTTAATTTAGTCCTAAATTGTAAGTCGCTTCGGACAAAAGCATCTGCTAAATGACTAAATGCAAATGTCAATGTAAATTAATAGGAAATATTTATAATTATTTATAACTTTTTATTGGATATATCTAGTCTAGTGTGTTATAATGATGTGTGTCTTCAAATAAACCTTGAGTCTGACAATTAAAGTTGATCTGAACAGATTTCTCACAAAGTTCTTGAAATTCTTTTCTCAGTATAATTATACATCTGTTGACGTGGCTGACTGAGAAAAGCCCTGTCTTCCTGATGCACAACATGAAATCTGAGGGCACATCATGTGATCTTGATTTACAAAGGGACTTCCTTTGCCCATGACGATGACGCCTTCCTTTGCCCTCCTCCTCCACCACCTCTTCCTCTAGAGCCTTAACATTCCTTCTTTGCTGACAAGCTCAAACTTGCATGACATTACACTAATAGTACTAAGAACTGTGTGGGAGTATATGTGGGTGTCTTGCTTGTTAAACAGATTGGCCCGTATGAAAATGATGTCCTTATCAGGGTTGATGCATTCCCTGGAGAAACATGAGCTAGCCAAAACAAACAGAGAGAAAGTAAAAGGGATTGGTACATGTTTTGCATATATATAGCAGTTAATTTAATTATAATACTTGGAGACACATGCATATACTCATTGCAATATGCAAAGATGGTCCAATTATCTCTCCTTTTCTGAGTTCTTTTGACCTTTCGTCACTTTTTTTCCTTTTCCTTTCTTCTAGTCTAAAGTAATGGACTGGAAATCACAGAGTGCTCCATTTGCACTCTGCTTTTACATTTTAATTCACTAAGGACAGAGAATTTTGTGACTCAGATTGCTAATAGGGGTGTGAAAGCAAATTTACTTTGTGCTTGTTTCTGGGGAAGTGAAAATCACATGAATTCCTGAGTATGGACGGTCACCTCTGTCCCACTTATGTCCTCAAAAAACAGAGTAAGCAAGACAGCGCGATAAATCAGCTATGGTGATCACCAGTGTAAAAATGAAGAGATGAGACATGGTGATTTAGGGGCAGCGCTGTGCTTTTTTTTCTCCCTGGATGCCAGCCTGGACTCACTTGTGTCAAAACGCGCATGTAAAGGTAGGATGCACATCCCTAAATGGGTCATTGAACTGGGACAGTGTGGGATATTTGCATTCGAGATCAACCTAAATGCAGATTCACGTAAATTAGACTTATGCTTATGAGAGGCTTAATAGTTTGGGGTGCAAACTGTTTGGTTGTTGACTTTTTGTGGAACAAAATGCTTTTATTGCTGATCCTATACTGTGCATAGAAATTAAACTTTAACAGTCAAGAAGGTTTACAGTTATTGTACAGAGACAGCGTTCATTATCGCTAAATAAACAGCGACAGATCAAGAACAAGATGAACACAGCAACAATATTACAGTAATATTAATTCTGAAGTGGTGCAAGCTTATTTCCCCCACAATCGATAACTGAGAGACACAATGGTGCCAGTTGCATTGAGTTAATGACGAATCATAAATGTATTGGATTATTTGCTTGGATTATTATTGGACTATTTGGATTATTACAGAAAATCCATATTAAATCCATTTATCTGATAAAGGTGTGTTTTTTCAACTTTTTCAATGCAATAGCATTCACTCAAAAACATTTGCAAAGACATTGTCTATCCCATAGACCAGGGATGGGCAACTTCGGTCCTGGAGGCCCACTGTCCTGCAGAGTTTAGCTCCAACCCTACTCAAACACACCTGAACAAGCTAATCAGCTTGTTAGGATAATTAGAAAGCTACAGGCAGGTGAGTTTTATCAGGGTTGGAGCTAAACCCTGCAGGACAGTGGCCCTCCAGGACTGAAGTTGCCCATCCCTGCCATAGACAGTATATAAACTGGACACAGCGACCCCATAGGTTTCAACGGAGAAAAGTCAATTAGAAGCACTCACTTCTTGATGGCTGAGCGCACTGCGCAGACTCAAACTGAGCTTGACGACGTAGATGTGACGTGAGCAACCCGTCTGTCTTCTAGTAGCTGTGCCAAGAGAAATCTGAATCATTCCCTTCCGAAACTTGCAGAGACGGAGAGTGTGAGTAGGAGGTGTCCATGAGCTAGGAGGAGGAGCAACTTTTGCTAAGTATTCTGATTAATTACTTTGTCATTTTGCCTCCACATCCCCCCGATTGCCCGCGAGCTTCTCCTCCTGTCCATACGGTAATTTCTTTACTGTGCGACAGAGAGTCGCATGGTTATGATGCAATTGTTAGCATATTTTTACAAAAACAGCTTCTACGGGGCCATAACGTAAGATACAAGGTAATGGAGCCTTTTATACATTTTTTTGTTTCTTTAGAAATAAATAATGGACAAAAGTCTTTAAACGCCTCAGATGTAAAGTTATTCGCTGTCAAAGTGACGCCAAAATGAATGGGAGTCAATGGAATGCTAACAGCAGGTGATGGTCCGCTAATCAATGGCGGCACCCGGGGAAGCTTCACTGTTTTCCGGAACATTGCCCCCCTGGTCTATCCTTTTTTTTTTTTTTTAAGTTGCCAGCCACTGCCAGGATTTTTAATCATTTTTCAAAACATTTCATGGCCCCAGAATAATTATTCCAAGATTAACATGGCTTCCAGTTAGACTTCGTCCATGAGTGTTCCTTCAAGTGATGAGGTTACTTTAGAAAACTATTACAAAGTGCATTTAGTTATTTAGTCAGTTAACATGTAATACGTCTAATAACAATAATACGTCTAAAATGAATAAAACTACAGGACAGATGTCAGGAGGTAAACGTCACCCTTGGAATCGGCTATCCAGCATAATCAGATTAGGCTAACGTTACATTGTGTACAAAGTAAAAGCAATTAAAAATAACTAAAATTTACAGTGTCCTTTTTTTATATAGCTTTAAAAATTGCGCCTTTAAAACTATTCATCACCTGTGATCCGTCGCAGCACAGATTTATGTTACAAGGTAAACAATACTTTTTCACCATTGACGCGAGGAAAAGTAACGCAAGTTATACTAGAGGTCGTTCTGGCGTTATGCATAACCATGCTATGGTTAGACAAGCAACTATTAAACTTAGGCTAAATTACCTGTCGAGAAGAAAGCAGGCAACTTCGGCGTCCTTTTTAAAATCTTTGCTCCTCATGAGCTCTTTCTATCTGGGAAAAGTTACTCTAATATTGACTTTGGTCTTGCTGATTTGCCTGTCGCGTTGACGTTTTAATACTCTCTTTCGCTTCCTTGGCGACTCTGCTACATGTCCTCAAAAATAGGCGTGATCCTCCATCTTCAGCAATCTTTCAAATCTGCCGGCAGTCGCGAGTAATCTACCCCTCGCATTCGTCACGGTGTCACTGAGTGTAAAACGCGAAAGGCGAAGCTTGAATTTCCAGGTATGTCCCTCTTTGGCGAAGGTATTTTCAAGATGGAGGCGCAACATGGCTGCCGCCATTCGAGCGACTCGCTCGTATGTATTATAAATGGCAGATTTTACGCTTACGGGAATACTTGATTAGTTGGTAGAAGTAATTACACATTAATGAGCACATATACTTTTGATAGAACAAAGTGTTTTTTGCTAAGAATCAACTTAAAAAGTTACACAGTGTAGCTTTAAAGGTAAGGTAGGGGTTTCATGAGATCCTACCCTCCCGTCAGAGCGCTCTCCAAAGCCTCACCTTCCTCAAAACACATGAACGCGACACACAGTTTGCAAAGCGTCTTGCACGAGACAAGAGACGCTATTACATGTCTCAAAGCACATAACATTACAATAATAATGAACATAACTTACAGAGCACTGACCTGTACCATCCGTGACCTACTGCTGCTGATTCATTTTGGCGTTGATAGTGTTGCCATTGAAACGCATAAATTGGAGTCATGAACCGCTCCGAGTATAACGGATTTCCATCTCTTCCAAATTACAGTAGTTGTGTGAACACTGCATAAGCAGGAGGAACTGTAAAACGTGGCTGCTGCTGTTTGCGGTGCTCGGGTGACTGACTTCTGTCTGGTGACTGTGCGAGTAGCAAGTGTTGAGGTATGGAAATACATACGCTGACAGGCAGGTAGGACATCGAACCATAATGCCTTCCACAGATGATATATATACAAATAAATACATTTAGACCACTTAACTTATGATTGCTATATCAGGATGTGAAGAGACTTTCAACCAGCATAACAAAAATGTTTCTGGAACAAATGACCTATACCCTGACTTACCTTTTGTGACGTATATACAAGTGATTGTTACGATCTCACTTGAGTGACTGGTTGCAGGAGAGGTGAGATTATTGTCCTTCCCTCAAACCAATGTACACATAGCCTAATCAGAGAAGAGATGTTGTTGCCAGGGGGAGGAGATCGTGTTTTTGATTAAAGATTATGAGGGCACATTGATTTTTCAAAAATAATAATGTACACGGATAAATAACTTATTTGTAAACTCTGCAATATTCTATAACAAATAAGAACTGTCAATTTTGATTTCGTGGTCATTAAGTAATAGCCATTTAACTCCCATTTTAATTTTCCATTAAAATAAACTGCCTGTCCAGCAGATGGCGCTAAAGTTAATTACATTAGTGAGCTGTGGAAAGCCTAGCAAGCTCCATAAGAAGGAAAACGTTGAGCACCACAGGTTTCCTTCAGCAGGCTTTAATGTGACAATACAAAATTAGATATTGCACTAAAACTGTATAACCAATGATATATACACCTAAAACAATGAAAATCCAAGCGTCAACCCCATTTGAAGTGTAACGAGCCATTGGCTGACAGTAAATGGGCTGAAAAACATTTGAGGCCTGACTCACACTGTGTGTGAATAAATCACCCACTGAGCACAGCAAAACATGGGAATGTTCATTTTAGCGGACAGTACTGTGTGTCTGCCGATTAAAATTTCTTTCAGATTTCCGACAACAATCTGGTTTAACCTGTAAATGAATGGGTAGAATTACAGTTGTAATCGAAATTATCCAACCCCCATTGAAAATCAGGTTTATTGGCAAAATTTACAGACTTTCAGCTGTTTGCAATTAACAAATCAAACAAAAGTGACTGAAATCGCTCAACACAACAAATGTTTAAAGTGGTTTTCCCAAATTCAACTGAAAATGTATCTTTCAATGACTTCTGTAGTCTCAAAATTATTCAACACCCCTGAATAGAATCTCTCACAAAAACACAAATCAGCAAAACAGGTGTTGTCTCAAGCACAACCGATGCAACTTATCAAGGGCTTCATTGTTGAGCTAGAACACATGAAATATCGGAACTGGCTAGGTTTGTTGAGTGTCACGTTTTACTGCATGTTAGAAATATGACTAAGTCAAAAGAATGTTCCAAAAATTTAAGAGAAGATATCATCGCCCTTCACAAACATAGCAAAGGCACTAAATGTTCCTAGAGACACAGTTGGAAACATAGTTCGCAAGTTCAAAGTTAAAGGAACAGTGGTTACACTTCCTGAACGGGGCAGAAAAATAAAGCTATCAGTGGCTGCCACCAGATTTATGAAAAGTTCAGAAAAACCCTTGAGTGATTGCAAAATATTTTTGGTGGCAACAGACACTGAGGTTTCAGTGTGCACAGCAAGGCGCATACTAAAAGTAGAAGTTTCCATGCCAGAACTGCAAGACGTACACCACTACTGACCCAAAAAAAGTCAGCTCCAATTTGCTCAAAATCACATATATATAAGCCACAGAAGTTTTGGGATTCTGTTCTGTGGAACTTTTCGGCCCTATGAATCAGTGGTATGTCTTGAGTAAGAAGAATGAAGTATATGCTGAAATGAACACTCGGTCTATATAGTTAAGCATGGTGGTGCTCGATGATGCTCTGGTGCTGCTTTGCATCCTCTGGCACTGGAAACCTGCAGCGTGTGGAAGGCAAGATGGATTAATTTTTGTATATCAGGAAATCCTAGGAGAAAACATGCCGTCAGTGAGGAAGCTTAAGCTTGGGCATCATTGGACCTTCCAACAGGACAATGATCCCAAGCATACCTCAAAATCCACCAAGGTTTGGTTGCAGAAGAAGTCCTGGAACAGTGGCAATCACAGTCACCTGACTCGAACCCCATAGAAAATCTCTGGTGGGATTTAAAGAAGGCTATTGCAGCACGCAAACCCAAGAATATTACTGAACTGGAGGCCATTGCTCATGAGGAATGGGCTAAGATTCCTCAGAAATGCTGCCAGAAGCTGGTGTCTGGTTATTCATCTCATTTGCAGCAGGTCATAACAGCAAAATAGTGATCTATTAAGTACTAAAGATGCTTGCCATGAAGGGGTTGAATAATTTTGAGACTGCAGAAGTCATTAAAAATTGCATTTTCAGTAGAATTTGGGAAAACAACTTGAAACGTGTGTTTAGCTATTGCAATTACTTTTGTTTGATTTGTTCATTGCAAACAGCTGAAAGTCTGTAAATTTGCCAATAAACCTGATTTGCAATGGGGGGGTTGAATAATTTCGATTACAACTGTTGCTGCATTAGCGAATTATTTGCGATCTTTGCAGGTGAGACCAAATAATTTGATCCCCTGCTTGACAGAAATTGATGCTTGGTTTATTTAAGCTTTTTATACTCTTTTAAAATGAAAAAAAGGTCTGTTGCTAAATTACATTAAGAAAAAAATAATAATAATAATAAGTAGCCTACAAACCAGATATAAGATGAAGTCAAAAATAAAATCTGATCATATAAAGCTTGATATTATTTCACTTATAGAGTGAAATCAGTGGGGAATCATGGATTGGTAACGCGTTATTATATCACATTATAGAATCACCTTTATTAGATACAGCCACAATTCTTCTATTAAACCAGCGAAACTTTGTTATTTTTTCATTTTCTTCAAAAATATAAAAAGTAGAGGCTCAAGAGGCACTGGGGAGACAGACAAAGCCTGAAAGAATTGCCCAAAGCTGTTTGAAGCCATTGCACTTTAAAACCTTAAAGGTCTTCTTGCCGTTTTAAATAAGAGCTTCAGTTTGTGAGGAGTGGGATAAAATCCCTGAATACATTTAGGACACTTATGCATCTCTCTGTCCATTTTCTACCATTTTTCTGGTGGGGGAAGGGGTAATGTGCTCTTTCCTTTCTTCTTTAATGACATCTTTTACTTGATAATCCCTTGATGCAGAGGAGCTTTTGAAACCCAGTGGAGAAGAGGGTCATTGGGTGGTCCTTTACCCATTAGCACAGAATTAATTAATTGACAATCTAAGAAAAAACGGCTTTCTGTTCAGATGTGAAGCGAGACGAACATGATGAGGTCTGATTTCCATCAGCTCAGTTTCTTTTTACTTATATTTATTTTTTTGCTCAGAGACATAGCACTCACTGTATGAGGGATCATCTCTGTGTCGTCAAGCAGAAGAGCATTAGATATGCAGGTCAGATACAAGTCAGGGCTATCCCGAGGCCAATAATGTAGAGTAGTAGAAAAAGACAAACAACAGTAAACACATTATGAGCATCTGATGGGACAAAACAAACAATTTAGACTGATTAATTTATGCCAATGTCACATTTAAGACACACAAAACAAAGGCTCATATTAGAGCCAAAAAGTCAATATAATAAATTCATGTAGCCTAATAAACATGGCAAAGCATGACTTTCAATGTAGCAAAAACAATATAACTTTAACTATTTTAAAATCATCCAATATCAGACTTGGCTTGTAACTTAAGACAAAATTATTGGAAAGCTATTGGCTAGTAGATGCACCATTACCAAACTTGCCTGGTATGCTCAAATCATAGTGGAAATAATGTCTACTTAGTTAAGTTACGTTTTAATTGGTCAAAAAGCACTGTCGACACACCACCAGACTTCCAGTTCCAAAATTCTCAATTATGTTGGGGTGTAACTTGGTAAAGGTTGTGAAAATCCAAAATTCATGCTTTCATTTTTGTGAGACGTGGTCTGATGTTCATATGAGGCAAATATGCTGAAAAGTGGACAAGATTAGGATATTTACGATATTGGGTTACAAATACAATCCCTACTAACAGCAATGTCTGTGTAGTATTTTTCTGCATAATAAAATTGTGTGTTTGCTGTATGTGAATACAGAGAATAATTTTTATAAACTCTATTTTCCACAGAGACCAATAAAAACTACCTGCTTACTATATGGTGTCGGAGCAAAATCCCATTACTTATCAGGCTTTCACATGCTTTTAGCATTACCTGATAATATTAGACAGACTGAAGCTTCTTTTGCAATTGTAAATCTTGAAGATTTTGTCTAAAACGACAAACATTTATTTACTCTTTGAAACACCTGATGGTACTACCTTATAAAGAGGTTTTTTTAAATATAAAGATTATCAAATTAGCCTTTACGTGCAGTGTCTATATCAGATAATATGGCTGTCTGAATGAAGCTTCCCACTTGAGAGTAAAAGCATGATATCAGGACTAGATGCAATACCTCTGACTATCTCAGAGGGAAAAGGAAATGTCTTTTTTTTAAATGAATTTTTTTTTAAATGGATTTTTTTTAGATACCCTGCTACTGAATAAACTGGCATTTTTGCCCATCACAGAGACAAAATTACACATAATATAATCAAATATCCTCTCACAGAAAGGGGTATAAATGGATGAATCTTATAACACATGCATGAAGTTCTCACATCTATTCCATTGCGATTATTATGGATTCCCTTGCTAATGGACAGGCACTTTACTTTACCCCAGTATCCTCATCTGCAGTGATTGCAAAGGTGATTGACTAAAAATGGATGTAATTCCTAATGATTTAGCTATCAAGTTCTCAATGCATTATGCAGGAATAAACAGTACAGCAATTTTGGTCACCTAGATTCTATGAATATATCCATATACAAAAAGAGGATGAATGTTTTCTACACTAGCTTATTCCAATGCAGTTTCTATTCTGGAAGCAGGTTCATTTTAAGTTTAGCTCTAAAAATAATGAACACCTCATGCAGCTCTCTGTATTTATGAATTCTTGAAAATGTGTCAAGTAGCAACAGAGACAGCATTAAGTTCAAAGATTTGATCTATAACGTAGAGACGCTGAGTGACAATGTGAGCACCAGACCCCAGTAAAGGTTTTTCCCATGAGCCTATGTACTGCAAAATTCAGGAACAGAGAATTATTGAAAATAAAGACTATTCATAACCATAAGCATGAAAAGAAGATCACTGACACCAGTGGAGGCTATCCTGAAGCACTGGCAAGTCTGTTCTCATTTAATTGGATATGAATTGTTAATATCATTTTGGTGAAGGTGAGCTAGGGAGCAAAGTGGTGAAAGGATTTCGTCAATATTGCATGTCAGGTCTCAAGAGGTTAAAAGAATGGAAAGAAACTCAATGAATTAGGGAACAAGTGATGGAGTCCTTCACAACCTCTATATGAAAGGGACAGAATGTATACAGCAAATAGTCTGTTTTGTTTTAACAAAATACTTGTATTCAACATTTTAAAAGTAATAATAAGTGCGAACAATGCACAATAAATCATGCTTTAGGTGTTATGTGCTAGACATACTCATTAATAAAATAATAAAATGCCATAGGTGAACATGCTAAAACAAAGATAAAACAACAGTTTTGCTCTGGGCAGAGTTACAATGCATGAAATCCACTAATTAGTACAATGCTGAAATTAATTATTGCATGATAACAGTAAGACAACAGGGCCTTAACATCTATAATTCAAAGCTAGAACATTAAAGTCTCCATTTTAATATATTGACTAACAAAATACAAATCTGACTTTTTGCCAAATGTGTTGTCAAAAGTATGATTCAGTAACAGTGGATACAGCCCATGTTTATACCTGCATCTCACATGTTTGGAATACTTGATACTGATTGGTCAGATGCTCACAGAAACACTGGTGCCATCTTGCCGTTAGTTTTATTATTATGTAATAATGTTCAACTTGTTACTATGCTGATTGTTTTAGTTTATTTTGTAATGGATTTTTTTTTCTTAACAAAAGCTATAAGAATGTATACATGTAAAATATTAAAATGTTAACTCCAATCAATACTTCATGTCCACATATTTATTTATTTGGCAAGTAGATATACTTTTATATAAAATATACTTCTATTTACAACTAAATATAGAAATATACTTGAATGACTTTCACACTCAGGTGCATTGTTCACAAATAACAATAAAAGTGTTTTAATAGGGACATTAATTTCAACCTGTAGAGCTAGATCAATATTTTAAAATGAATTCACAGAATACAACAAAGTAGTTGTTTGTAAAGGGTCTCCTGAAGGGAATTATTGACTGTTGTGTTGCAGCAAATAGCAATGCTTGGGACTGCGGGTAAGAACAGCCTATGAAAACCTCGATCCTTAGATTTCTGCACCTAATGAAGAATTCATGAATGTACCCATTGGAGCAGGACAGAAGTCAAGTGTAAGAACACACAATACTACTGCCATTTCAGAGGCTGAGCACTTAATATTCTCAGTCTATTATCACACATGGGCTCTGAACTACTTTCTATTGAGCTCAAGTTCCTCATCTCGTATGACTTTGACCCCACTGAATAATGCAGGAGGTTCTTCTAGTTATATCCAGAGGTGGACACATACTTTGACCCAGAGACTGCTATATTATCTCAACATCTTCAGACCTGACTGTGTTTGTTTGCTCATGTGTATTTTTGATATCCCTGTTCTCTTTTTGATCTCTCCCGATTTCTCATGCCATGCCTTGGATAAAGACTGACAGAAATACTCGCTCCATTTCCATAATTCCTCCATTTGCGGGAGAACTTAGACTATTTGGTAGAAAATTGCTTTTAAAGGTGCCAGTGCTCAAAGGGCAGCTCACAATTTTACTTTGATTCTGTAATGGCCCCTGCCACATACACTATGATACAGACACATCCACTAAGGTTTTCACAGTTTCATGTTCACTTACCCCTCTGTCTTCAAAATCAATACCTTGCCATACTCGGACTAGGGGACCTTGATATTCTGCTGTCATTTTAAAGTTCGGTTCACATCTTTTTCTCACAGCTCCTGGGAAGTCTGTTGGAGTCTGATAATGGTTATTATTTCAGTGCTGAGAAAAATGCAGCCAATCTGTTCAACTTCAAGGGCTACAGAAAAAAAACATATGGATCAGTGACAGAGTGTTCACGATAAAGAAAAGGAAAATCTTTTTAATCTTTGAAATGAAAATCTTTAAGAAGATTTCAGATATTTCAGATTTAAAGATTTAAGATATTTTAGATTTAAAACACGTGACAAATTCTTAGAAATTAATCATTTGTGTTCATGTTGATTTAATTTAATATGCTTTCGAAATAACATATCATTTTCAATAAAAGTTTATGTTACACATTTATTTCGATGGACCACTTTAGAAATTCTACTAAATGTAAGTAATTATGTCAACGAACACTCAGAGAATTAGAAGACTGTAGTAGACCATAAGGTAATGTTTAGGTGTTAGGGTTCGGGTTTGTAGAATTAGTTGACATGTAGTTGCAAAGTTACTTATAGTTAGTCCAATGTCTAAAGTGGACCACAAAATAAAGTGTTAAAGTTTAAAATTAAAATGTCATATGGTCTATCAAGTAGAAAGCAATAACATGTTTCTTACACCTCAAATACATGTATGTAAGTGTACACATCTATATTATTTTCATTTTCAAGTTTTTAAATATAGATATGTATAGATGGACAGACAGATATAGACAGATGAGTCACTTTAAGTGACAGCAAAGACATTAATTGTCACGTGTCAGTGCTTGTTTGGACTTTCAGTTTGTGTTTTGATTGGTTCCTGTTTTCCTTTGTTCTTTTCCTCCTTGTTTCAATAGTTACTGTCATTATCAGTTCAGTTGTATCACCTGTTTAGTCATCATTGTCATTTGTATCACCTGTGTTCTGTTAATTAGTGTCATCTGTGTTTGTATTTAAGTTCAAAGTCAAAGATCTCCGTTACATTTAGTGTGTGTTGCTAGTACCTGTTCTGCTGTTCTGTGTTTTTTTACATTAAACCTTCGTTTTGGAAAATATATCCTCGTCTCCGTCTGCCTTCCTGCAACCACCCGTGACATTAATAATGTTACAAAATATTTCTATTTCAAATAAATTATAAACAAATATATATTTTCCAATGTTAAGCAGCACTGTTTTCAACATTAATAATAATAATTGTTTCTTGAGCACCAAATCAGCATATTAGAATGATTTCTGAAGGATCATGTGACTCTGAAGACTGGACTAATGATGCTGAAAATGCCATCACAGGAATAAATTACGTTTTAAATGATATAAAAATGTATTTATTTTATATTTTATTAATTATTAATTAATAAATGTCATTCGCCTTTACCACATGGCATTTTACAACTTGAACTAACCTTAAATTTCACAGAAGACAAAAGATGTATTCAAGTCATTAAATGTATGCATTTTCAGAATTGTAATAGATCTAATCTAAAAAAAAAAAACCAAAAAACATGTCATTGACCCATACTTTGCATATATGCTGGCATTTAAAGTAATAAAATGCACACAATCAACCACACAGCAAGTGATGAGTAGTAATGAGTGGTGACACTGACACTGATGCTTGTAATGGCTTAGTTCAATCGTGTCTACATTAACCGTCTATTGACCCTTTGTCTTTGATTAAGTTCATACACTATAAGAAAATCATCCAATCAAAATGATAGTGCTAAATACTGAATATGTGGGTTACTGTACATTCATAATAAACCTATTAATATTTGCATGTATGACAGAGGAATCAATAGAAGATTCATCTGCACACCCATTGGCTGTCAAATATCAGCTTGTAAATGATAGCAAGAGAGGCCGAGTGCAAAGCACAAAAGAATAAACCAGACATGATCAGGTCAACACAGGCTGTTTGAATCATTGATCTCTACACACTCATGCAGTAACATGTATTTTCTGCAAATATCAAATTGTCATTACTCAAAATCTTATTCACACTGGTCAATGGAAATATCACGTTCATAAAGCGTGCCTTTCTCATTTATTTCTATCTTTCTTGGATTCAGCTCATTTCATTGGGCATTTCAAAGCATGTCCAACATAAAAAAGGACACATAATCAATGTGTTGGACATGGCATAGTGCACATCAATAGCTGTATGTGATAATGTATTGCTCTTCGAGTAAGTAAAACAACATGGCTGTAAGAAAGAAAATTCTGTGTATAGATGGTTCCAGCATGGCATTTTACAATCCTCATACCCTTTTCCACTGGAAATTGAAGCAAACTACACAAACTCAAAGCATTTTAATTTCAGCCTGAAAAAACGCAGCGTTCGTCTAATTGTTGTCTGACTAAAAGGCAGAAAATCTCTCCCGAATGTGAAAGTCTCACCGCCTGAGGCAGCTTCACACAGCTCGCATAGCACGCAAGTTATTTAGCCTCTATCTCTCTGTTACTCTGTCAAGGCTGATAAACATTGAAAAATGAGGCAATGTTGGCACTTTTATGCCTATCCTCACTTTCCTGAAAGTATGTGTGGTCTCTGATGACTGCAGGTACTTATGTCAGCTATATTTAGAGCTGCATAGATAGACCGCAGACATCCAGCGCAGTCAATCTAAAGACAGATGTGAGAAAAATCCCTCCAAGCACGTGTTTTTATTTATTTATGAGAGCTGGCTGTTTTTGTGCTGTGCCATGGTTGGATTATTGACCCGGAGAGTCAAGTTGATCACATTGTTCTTAGATTAACAAGAATAAGACAATAAACCTAAAGCTAAAGTATGTTGCTAATATTCAAATGATAATAAAATAATTGGGGTAAGTGGGGGGGGGGGGTCACCCTGTATATAGCAGCTGAGGGAATAGCTGAACCTGTGACCCTATGATCAATTTTAATGAGGATATTAGTAGTTTGTGTCTCCACCCACAAACCTGCCATCCCTGCTGGAAAAAATCCACCTTAAGCTGATAGCTGCGTTTTCGAACATTGTTCACTGGTCTAAACTGGTTATTGGTTGGTCCAAGCTGGTCATTAACTGTCTAAACTGGTCATTAGCTGATTATTACTCGGTAAACCATGTTAGCCCAGAAGTAAAGCAACTGCTAGCTGATGATGATACCAATTTAAGGTAGTCAAGCTGTCTTTTAAAACATGGAGACTTGGTTACCAGTCTAAACTGGTCATTGGCTGATCACCCAGTCACCATGTTCTAAAAAAAAAAAAAACAGCCTGACCAGTTGTTTGTTGCTGGTCTAAGGTGATCTGCCAGTTAATGACCACCTTGTAGCACTTTATGACCACCATAGACCAGGGGTGCCCAATCCTGCTCCTGCACAGTTCATCTCCAACCCTAATCAAACACACCTAAAGCAACCAATTAAGGTCTTTAGGATCACTTGAAAAGTAAAGGCAGGTGTGTTTGATTAGGGTTGGAGATGAACTGTGCAGGACAGTCGATCGGCAGGAGCAGGATTGGGTACCCCTGCCATAGACCATCTGAGGACAAGTTACAATGCTGTTCCAAAACACAGTTACCATTTTTAACTGGAAATTCCAGCAGTATTCTCATTTTCAGAATAATGATAGTAAAATTCTATATTTCAGGATATGAATTAAGACTTTGAAATGGTAAAATACAATTTGTCCACGAATGCCATTTAGAAAATCAGCACAGTATTTCCTTATTTAGTCAATCATATTATTTAATAGTTTTATGTTACTTTTGAATCCAATTTTAAAGTTTAGTAGAGTTTAGATGATTCCTAGCAATGAACGGTTTAATTTTCAAGACTTCTAACTAGATAAGATTGATTTTCACAGAAACACTGATTAACACACAATTTACTTACTTCAGTCATAAGTAATGAATCTTTTTGCCTCTCTGACCTTACTCTTCTTCATCACCATTTCGTTCTCCATGGGGTGGTTGCACTCGGTAATTAGAGAAAATGGGGCTATTATTATCGTTACACCTTGATGAGTAAGGACGAAGCATATGTATTCTCCCGTGCTCTTTCTATCACTCCCGCTCTCATCTCGGAGCTGCAGGGATTAATGCCATGCTGTCAGTGTTCTGTTTGGTATTTGGACTGCGTCTGCGTTTACCTGACTAGCATGACGATGCATCTACTTACTAACATGGGGCTTTAAAAAGAGTTTAAGAGGCCATGTACAAAACAACTGCTTTTCACCATAGCTGATTCTCATAATATAATCACATTAGCTCACTTCAATGACAAAACAATTATATTCTAAGTGCAAAGGGCACTGATGCTCATGAATGTCTTAGGCTTCATGTTCTATCCAACAAAAACAACAAAAAAAAAAAAAAAAACAGGAGAGCTGCTTATTCCCTTCTTTTCAATTCAATGTCAGCTTTCATCATGTGTTCGTTTGTAGGGTGGCATAAAAAAAATTGCAGGCCGTTCTCATTATTCATTGCCTTAAAGCAACCGCAACACCATCCTGGCAATCAAGACGCCCATAAACAGCTGCCCATGCATATATACATGCACAACTGTAGGAAAGTAACAACTAGGACCGTTTCCCCGGGTGCACCGAAGCCCAGGATTTGTTACTATACCCCTGGGCAATCAGCATTGCAAATGGTTGGGGGAGTGTCAACAATAGATGATGGCCAATGCGCTGGTAAGGTCGGCAGATCAATATCTCTTCCATTGATTCATGTGTTTGAGAATGCAAAACAGGTGGTAATCATGGGCGGCACCTATAAAGCTTGGTGAAAAGCACAATTAAAGGCAGTGGAAATGTTTGGTGAGGGGGTTGGGTTATTCAGATTTACTGAGGCTTTTGTTCTGACAGAGTGTTACTAATGTGCAAAGCTATCATGTAAATCTCTTTTGACCTGTAGAAGAGAGAGATAGTACCAAGGCACTCATTACTGACAGAGCTGTAGCGGGGATGTGATGTGACATTATCAATACGCCATCCCACGTTCATTTGTGTGGCTTTGTCATATTTGTTTGGGGCTAATTTTAAACAGGTACAGAGCTGAGAGGGTCAGAGGAGAAAGGGCTATTGTATACACACAATTGAATTTAATCAGACTTGATTTTAATCAGAACTGTAACATTTTGTGAAGGCTGAAAGGCTCTATGAGTAGAAACATTTTTACCAAAGTACAGACATGGCAAGTGAGAAGGGAAGATGGGATTTCAAATCCTGCATTATTTTCAGATTTTTAGAAATGAATTATAAATTACTAAACACTAAAACATTTTTTTGCTGCTTGTTCAAATTACTTAATTAAAATAAGTTAACCAACACAATTGCAATGCATTTTGTCCTAACTTAATTTTATTGTCTTCGATCCACTTAAAAATGTTTGAAATTTAAGTTTACTTAATCCATTTGTGTTGGACTAGACATGAATGATTTTCTACTTGCATTGTGCTGCAGAATGTCTTTAGGCGTACTACATAAATAAATGTAAAACTTTTACGGTTCTTTACTCAAAATCACAGACTTAAATATATTGAAATATACTCAATATAATTGAGCTGATTTAACAAAACACTAATTTATAAAACATATGTAAAAATATGTTTAAAATGATGATACATTAATTTTGTGTAACCACTTGCCTACATTTTTTTTAGTAAAAAATAAAAAACAAAAAACAAATTATGAATTAATAAATTATTAATTTAATAATGTATTATTAATATACTATTATGAAATAATTATTGTTATGTTTTACTTTATCTTTTTAATTTGCTTATTATTGAAAATATTTGAAATAGCTTATTAAATGTTGTGATTGCCGTTATTATAATTATATTTATTAAAGCTGAAGTATAATGAATAACAAATATGATATGCCTATATTCATCATTTTAAAAATTATTTTATAAATTTGTAATTGTTGCTATTATTATTATTATTATCATTATAGGAATCGTCGATATAGGGATTTTATCAAATAGATTTTATTTAAAAAAAAGAAAATCCCCCAGCTGAAACTGAAGGTGATTCAGGACAAACTCTTACTGTGTATTCCTCTGTAAGTCTTCAAATGTTCTGTGTCTTATATCTGTCATGACAGAAACACGGAAGCAATATTGCAAAAGAAACTCAGAATGTATTTATTAAAGATATAAAGAAGAATGTCCCGGAGAAACAGGATTGTGACGCAGGGACTTCGATGGTCAGATGTACAGATGAGTGCAGAGATGAGGTGCGCTGGTGAAGGTGAAGACAAACTCTTGACACGAACCAATCCACAGGAACACCGAGAGTGTAAAATCAAAACGACCGAAAAAAAGTGCCCACTGAGCCTGCCTGGAGTTCAATCTTTTGGCGGTTCTAATGTATTCCAGATTCTTGTGATCAGTCCAGACGATAAAAGGTACCCCCGACCCTTCTAACCAGTGGCGCCACTCCTCCAATGCTAACTTGACTGCCAACAATTCTCTGTTACCAATGTCATAATTACGTTTGGCAGGGGATAAACGATGAGACAAAAACGCGCAGGGATGCATCCTGTCGTCTGTGGGAGAGCGTTGGGATAGAACTACACCTACACCTACCTCTGACGCGTCGACCTCCACCACGAACTGACGTGAAGGATCAGGGGCGATTAAGATGGGGGCTGAAACAAAGCAACCTTTCAGTTTGGCAAACACAGCCTCGGCTGTGTCTGACCACCTGAACGTAGTTCTGGGGGAGGTCAAAGCGGTCAGAGGCGCGGCTAGTTGGCTGAAGTTGCGAATAAAACGCCGGTAGAAATTGGCGAATCCCAGAAACCTCTGTAGGGCCTTGCGGGAATCTGGACTTGGCCACTCTACCACAACCTTAATCTCAGGATCCATACGCATTCCCTCAGCCGAAACAATGTACCCTAGGAAAGGAACAGACTGTGCATGAAAAGCGCATTTCTCCGCCTTGACAAAAAGCCCATTCTCTAGCAACCTCTGAAGCACTCGTCGGACGTGCTGCACGTGTTCCTGGAGAGACGAGGAAAAAAATCAATATGTCATCCAGGTAAACATATATGAACTGGTCGATCATGTCTCGCAGCACGTCGTTGACGAGTCCCTGGAAAACCGCTGGGGAGTTGGACAGTCCAAACGGCATGACCAAATATTCAAAGTGCCCCCTGGGGGTGTTAAAAGCGGTTTTCCATTCATCCCCTTTCCTAATGCGGACCAAATGATAAGCATTACGTAAGTCCAATTTCGTGAAGATCGACGCTCCCTGCAACCTCTCGAAGGCAGAAGACATCAACGGCAAAGGATAAGTATTCTTTACCGTTATGTTGTTCAGCCCCCGGTAATCAATACAAGGTCGCAGAGATCCCCACAAAAAAGAACCCCGCCCCCGCTGGAGAAGAGGAATGGCGAATGAACCCCGTTGCTAGAGAATCAGAAATATATTTCTCCATAGCCTCCCTTTCTGGAGCAGAAAGCGAATAAATCTTGCCTTTAGGCGGAGACTTACCTGGCAGTAAATCTATAGCACAGTCATAGGGACGATGCGGAGGAAGAGAAGCAGCACGAGACTTACTGAACACCTCCTTCAGGTCGCGGTACTCTGCGGGCACGTTAGATAAATCCATCGTCTCCTCCTGAAACACAGAGACAGAAACAGACGGACAGGCAGACACTAGACAAGACTCATGACATTTACTGCTCCAAGCTGAGATAGTTTTAAGTTGCCAGTCCACTCGAGGGTTGTGACGGTTAAACCAGGGGTGACCAAGAACAATGGGTGTCAGGGGAGAGTCCAGGACATAAAAGGAGATGGTTTCGTTGTGGTTGCCTGATGTGACGAGGGTGATGTTCTCTGTGGCTAATGAGATGGTGGGTAATATTTGTCCATTGAGGGCGTGTACCGCGATCTTCTGTGTGAGGGGTCTGAGTGGAACTTGAAGTTTAAGTGCAAAAGTGTGATCCATGAAGTTACCCTCGGCCCCAGAGTCCAGAAGAGCTTGACAGACGTGATCGTGAGTTGACCATCTCAGTCTTACCGGGAGGAGCGTAGATGTGGATGAGGTCTTTTGGGCGGAGATCCCACCCGATAGTAGCCTCATACTTACTATCGGGCTTGAACTTTTACCGGGCAGTTGTAGGCGTAATGACCTGCCCCCCCCCGCAGTAAAGGCAAAGGCCCTGGGATCTCCGTCTCTCCTTCTCCTCCCGGGAAAGCCGAGCTCGCCCTTCCTGCATGGGCTCGGGATCGTAGACAGGGCTGACCGCGTCCGTGCCGCTGGACCGTTGAGTCTCAGCTCCTCCAAAACGTTGGTTGGGCAGGCTCCGTCGCTCGACTCGGGACAGACGAGCATCTACCCTCAAGGCCAACTCAATGAGTCCGTTGAGTGAAGTTGGTAGGTCCAGGGCGTAGATCTCCCTCTGGACGCGGTCAGCCAGCCCATGCAGGAACATGTCCCACTGCGCCTCCTCGTTCCATTGACACTCCGCCGCCAGGGTCTTGAACTCGATCGAAAAGTCGGAAACCGATCTTTCTCCTTGACGAAGGTCCGCAAGCATTCTGGCAGCTTCTCTCCCTGCGACGGCTCTATCGAAAACTAGCAAGCGGTACAGCAAGCGTCCTGGTTCTCCCACACCGCCGTCCCCCAAAGCGCCGCTCTCCCAGTCAGCAGTGTGAGCACAAAGGCGACCTTGGCTTGCTCATTGTTGAAAGTTCTGGGTTGAAGAGAAAAATGCATGCTGCAACGTGTTAAAAATGCTCTGCAGAAATTCGGTTCACCTGAATAAGGTTCCGGAGTAGGTAGGCGTGGCTCCGACTGGGAGAGGGTCTCTGGTGGTGTGGGGGGAACGGCCGGTGTGGGCGGTGCAGTGGAACCTCGTAGTTGTTGGAATCGCTGGGTGAGCTCGGACACCTGCGTCACAAGAGCCTGAACCGCACGAGCCGTATCGTTGATATTTCTCTCCTGGGAATCCAATCGGCTGATGCTGCTACTGACAAAGGCTTCCAGTGATGTTGACGGATTACTCGCTGCTTCCATTGGTAGGTCAGATCGTTCTGTCATGACAGAAACACGGAAGCAATGTTGCAAGTAACTCAGAATGTATTTATTAAAGATATAAAGAAGAATGTCCCGGAGAAACAGTATTGTGACGCAGGGACTTCGATGGTCAGATGTACAGATGAGTGCAGAGACGAGGTGCGCTGGTGAAGGTGAAGACAAACTCTTGACACGAACCAATCCACAGGAACACCGAACAGGAACACGGAACACGAACTGGAACATGAACTGGAACACCGAGCAGGAACAGGACCAAACACACAGAGAACCTCATACAACGATCTGACAAGTGAGAGGAGAAAACTGTGAGTATATATAGGAGAGTAGATTGGCTGCAGCTGGCGTGAGTGAGTGAAATCAGCTGGAGACTGATCAGAGCTGAATGGGTCGGTCACGCCCATCCACACACACCCACACACATATAACAACATAACACGAGACAAGAAGGAAACAATGAATTCATGAACCGTGACAATATCTAATAGAGTGCGGATTGATATTCCGCTTTCGCTGACCTGCTTTTCGAATGAGGTCATAATTGCTGATGCAGTTGTACTTTGATCTGACAAGTTAGAAGTGAAAATTACTTTAAGTGACCCATACAGTAATGAAGAAGAATAAATCCAGTCATAGCCAAAGGTGTTTAGATATCCCAGCCTTTCTGAATTTCAGATTTACTGTATGATTTTTCATTTATCATCGTGTTTTATATACAACTACATGAACAAATTATAAGCCCTAGTTTTTGTAATTCCGTAATGCTTACCTTCCATTCGCATAACTCAGATGATTCATTGTAATCACCAAAGGCCAGTCGCTTCATATTTGCTGGTGCTATTCGTCAATGATTGGGTGAAGGGAAGCGATTAGTGAGATTAATCAACCATATGGTGTTTCAAACATATGTTGAGCCGACATTCTGTTTACCGTTCCCCATCGATCACCTCTACAAATGCAGTGCACAAGTCCTATGACAGCCTGCAAGTGTGTGTTCATGAAGACGAAGCCAATAACATGTCGATGAGGAAATGGGGCTTATAGGGATTTGAGGGGCAGATGGAAAGTTAAGTTCTTTAGACAAAAAATGGCTCACAGTCTGCGAGTCTGTTTTCTCTCAATTATTTTCAACCCTCCAGTGCATGGGAAATTTAAATTCTGTATAATTTTCTACAAAATACCATACACACCTCTCACACACCTAAACAGTTAGGCAGGTGCGTCGGGTGCAGGAAATTAGTGATGTCCAATTCTTGAACAAATCATTCTTTTGAGCCGGTTCTTTTGAGCAACTGGTCAAAAAGAACCGAATGAGCTGGTTCAACCAACTGTCGAAGTTTGCAGAAGATTACAGAGGAGTTTGAAGAGTGAGTTGACGATACTATGCAAGCCTAAGGCACGTTCTGGAAATATTTTTATCATGACTACTATTATTAAATAACATTTTATTAAAACCTTTCTGTCGAGAGATGTTAATACATTTTACTATACTTTATTGTGCATGCAGATTATATTTTATGCAGAGGATTACAGAGGAATTGCAATGCATTTACTTTACAGTAGTTAATAAAACATTTACAAAAAACTTGTTTCTGTGTTACTTTTGAATTTCGCAGGTACCGGGACTTAAGTTAGTCTTTTACTTTTAGTTTGTCGAGGCAAACTAAACACAGGTCAAACACAGGCAAAACAGGCAAAAGACAGGTCAGTTGGAGCATAGCCATGAGCTTCATGAGCTTTGGAGTCCGCGCCAAAGGGCATCAGGTCATGAAATAAAGACTTTCCCACTGGATAGTGGAGGAAATTGCACTAGCTTATGCTTCGATGGGTCCATACAGTGCCCCATCGGAGTAAAAGCACACTCTACCAGAGGCATGGCCTCATCCTGGGCATGGTCCAGCGGAGTGTCCATCTGTGCGGCGGCCGGCTGGTCCTCGTCATCCATCTTCGTCAGATTTATAACTTTGAAGTCCTTGCTCTACAGGCAGGGGCCCTATCTGTGTAGCGGGGCTTTGACCTCTACATGAGCTCAACCCACTAGAACCCTTCCTTGTGGCTCCGACATACGGTCTGAGTCTCTTAGTGTTGGGCGGTTACCTCGCTCTAACTAGCCTCGGTACCCTCTGGGCCCTTATTCAAGTGTCCTGGACCAAGGCCGTAGAACGATTGTCAATCCGCAGTTATAAGCACAGAGCGATTGGACTGATTCCCCAATCCGGAGTGAACCGTATCGATAGAGAACGTACGCGGATACTATAACGTAACCTCAGTTCCATGAGATAACGGGAATGAGTACTGCTAACCTTGGCTGGAGACTTGCCTTAAAGCAGTTTTGACTGTGTTTTGCTTCAGGGGAGTTGGACGGAATTGACAGAACAGCAGTTTCAGTTTTTTCCCTCCATTTGTGTTTGTGAACACTGAGTTCGTAGTCATCCAGTTTGAAATGTTGACCAGAAAAATACGTTTTTCAGATTTTCTGACACTGTGTTCTCTCTGTATTTACGATTCTTTGCAGCCTTTAGCTACTGCCTACAACGTGGCGGACACTTTACTGGAAAGTGGAAGCGAAAGTAACTCACTCCCACTAAACGTTTTTTTTTATTTTTTATTCTTGCACACTAGAACAATACAAGTCGACCCCATTATGACTAAAAGTTAAGAAATGCTAAGAAATATTTCCTACTAAAGCAAGGCGGTATTTGACTCTGGAAAGCAGACTGGTGGGAGTGGCCTTGGACAGGGACATGCCCAGTGCATTATGGGTGTTGAAGTTTTCCTACCTATTTGGCAAAAGGGAAGACAACAGACTTTTTTTCTCTAGTCAGTTAACACAGATTTCAATTTATTTTTGCCTTTCTACTGTATAGGCAGCCAAGTTTTATTGTAAGCCCATTTTGCCAGCGGTGAAGTACCCCTTTAAGTTAAACTAAAACTATTAAAAACATTTTTGTTAGGCTAATTGAAAATTGAATAAACTAAAATACAAAATTACAAAACTAAACTAATGAATAAAATTAGATTTGTTGCTTTGGCAACTTACAGGTTTTACTTTACTTAACTAAAGCTATAAAACTGAAATAAAAGTTAAAAAAAAAAATCAACCTAAATTATAATATTAATAATATTAATATAAATAATAGTATTTATTACTATTAAAAAACTTTAAAAAAAAAAAACTAAAATTGAAATGAAAACTGAAAATATAAATGCAAATTCAGAATATTCATAATAATAAATAATAGTATATAAATAATACTAAAATAACAGTACCTTGAGAACAATATTTTGCTTGTGAAAAACCAAGCAGTGAAATTCAAAAGTTGGAAATATTGTCGCTAACCCAATTAAAAGGTTAAATTTATTGCTTTCAACAATCATATTAAAGTTAATGTGGAAGTATGTTATTTCTGCACTAGTGTCATCAAATGGAAATAATCATTTCCCAACTGGTTTCCCTAAATGCAAGTGTTTCAATAGTAAATGGTGATTCACTAATAAAAAATACTAAATACAAAATACATACAGCTTTTGATCACTACTGAAATACTGAAATACTAGTGGATGTAGTTGGCTCTCAAATTAGTACTTTTATGTTGCTTTACTATATTTGGCTCTAATGATACTTTGTTCAAGACAACTGCATAATTAAGGGCTGTCATTAATCTCTTGTTTTTGGACACGCGTCCATTGCGGCGGGACACAACAAAAGGGGAAGCAGTAATTGGCAAAGAAACTGTTGGGATAGTGGCAATCACCCTCGCGTTCTGTCTCTCTGGCTTTGTATGATGTGTGATTAAATCCCTCTTTGTCTCTTCATAGCCTCTCACTCACTCACTCACTCACTCACTCACTTACACACACACTTATACACATGGCCCCGTTCCATAGCAACACAAAATTGAATTAGATCTCCTGGACCCAATCTGAAAATGATTAAAGCAATCTCTGGAAGGCCGGAAATAACATTTTATTCTAACGCACCTGGCACAAGCGCATAATCTCTCTCTTGAATCACAGAGTGAGGAACTAACATTTCCCCCCTCTCAGGCTTTCAATATGTATGCTTTGTATTAATCCATTACAGGTTAATTTATCGGTCACAGTTTCTATACCTTTCTAGATTTTTCAAAGAGCGTTTGAATTTTTTTTTAAAGATTTTCCTGAAATGTCAAAAAAGCCTTATGTTTATAAATGACTTCAGAGTCTATCATGAGTGAAAAAGATAAGAAAATGTGTTTTTCCAAGTGCCTGCAATTGCAACAATATTACAGTAGCCTGCCTAATATTAATATACAAGTCCTCAGCGGTCATTTACACTACAAGTGTAAACTATAACTATAACTATAGTTTTAATAACCATTCTAATTTGATCAGAATATCAAAGTCCACACTACAACTAAGAATAATGACACAGATTAACAATATTGTTGTAATCACTTTCAGAATAATATTTTCCAGCTGATGAACAATAAAAACCACCGACAACCAATCAGAATCCATCCAGCTTTAAAGCTGATGTTTTGATGGTCCCTTTAACACATTCTGTTGATTATAAGTAACGTTGCACCTAAATGTCTATAACTCTCATTAGATTGTTAGTAGTATTAGTAGACTGGTAGGGTTAGGGTTAGACTGTTGACATGAGTGCAAAGTTACTTATAGTCAGTAGAATGTCTGTTGGGGGACCATCACAATAAAGAGTAAGCAGATATTAAGCAGACAGTCGACTGATACTCTAATGAGAGTTAGTTGACGTAGTTGCAAAGTTACTTCTGGACTGGTAACAGAATGTTCAAAAGGGACCTGTAGTGTTCTCTATGGTGGTTGATTGATTGGTTATCAGAGAGAAGTGTTTTATTGGTTAAGTCTGGGTCTGTGAGTCAAGTCTGTTCTGTTATGAAAGTGAATAATACTGATCTTGAGTAAACGAATAAGCACGAAGTTGCTAAAAAAAAAAAGAACTCTCTGTTTCCTGGTCTTCTGTACACACCAGAGGACCATCAAAACAAAGTGTTACCTTAAAAAGCTTAAGAATTTAAAGCAGCAGATGACGTCTGTAGCATGTGCATATGATAAACAGCATTATTGTCTATTAGTGTGGATGCTAATTAGTTACCATTATAATTGTCATTCTTTATATGAACTAGCCTTATCCCAGAAAGTAATATTTAAAATGTTCAGCCATTTAGAAGTTTTGTAGGATATAATACAAAATCCTCCTTCTTTATAGCCATGGAATATACATATATTAATAAAAGAAAGAGAATGAAAACTGAAGAGATGAAGAATGTTTCTTACTAACAGTGTACCTCTAGTGCAATTTAGCAGTCATCTCAGCTTTGAGGAAATAATGTGACCATACACAAATATCAGGGAAAAAGGAGAAACTATACCAGACTCAATTATCTCTTGAAGCGATACAGCCACTCCAGGGACTCCAGTAGAGCCTCTTAGCAAACTGTCTATATCAATATGACGCCCCTGTTTGTTTCCACTACAGTCTTCCATGAATAAAAATTACAAATTTTCATGGACTTCATGCATAATCTTTTATTGGTGCCTTTTTCCTCTCTGAATACCTGAAGCCATGTACGTCCTCTTCGTGGTTCTCTTTTCAAGCCTTCCTCATGTTTTAAATTGTATGCAGGGGCGAGACGGTGCCTCTCATCCTAGTGTGTGTATCATCCCAGAAGGGCATCAGGCATCCATATCATTACATGTATGAGACCACTTTTACATTGTATATTCGCACAATGGCTCTCTGGTGCATAGACTGCAGAAGGATGCAAATTAAGGGTACAAAGTGTATCTGATTCTTGTCCTCAATGACATTGCTAAAGTGTAAAAGGTTTACAGAGGCAGTGGCTTTACATTTATGATGGTGCAAGCAGTTCACCATTTCCTTCACTCAGAGTTCAAATGAGCTTGTACCAGATACCTTCTCTCTCTCTATTGTCTCTCTCAATCTCGCTTTATGTAGCTGCTTTGTGCTGACCAGTGGCCGTGCTGTATTAATAGTGGCTGACATGGCTTCAGCCTCTTACCCGCAATGCTCTATTTCTGTCACAGTTGCTGCTTTCATGCATAACATGATTGCTGCTAACTGATCTTCTTTACACTCAATGTTCCATTGGGATCCAGACTGCCATTTCTTTCATACACTGCCATTTTTATGCACAACACACACACACACACGCACGCACGCACGCACGCACGCACGCACGCACGCACACACACACACGCGCATGCATGCACGCACACACACAAAACAACTAAAGAGTCATTTTGACCAGCAAGTCTCTTCACATAATACAAAAAAAAGTGCTGATGCCATTAGAGTTAATTTACTTTTGATATGGATATTTGCTGCATTAACATCTTAAATCTCTTCCGTTATTGCTGATAGCATTTTAATTAGTTTCTATGTTTCAACTCGTTAAGCTCTGTAGATCAATGGTGACTCCTGTTTTGGACCATTTAAGTCTGCATTGCAGTATCAGTGGTGCTGGTCAATAGTGCTCTGTTTGTTTTACATCCTTTGTTTTGATTAACTTGAATTTGTATGCCTCCATACAATCTGTCAGGTAGGATGAATTCAGGTAAATTGGGACACTTTTTGCCACTGAGATGACTGGGGAAAAATGTAATACATTTGCTACAAATACAAATGCTCTTACATTTTTCTGTGTATCTCACATCAGTAAATATTTCTGTAATTGATGGAGTATTTAAAAAAAAAAGTATAAAGTAGATATACACACTGATGTGATGTGATATACTATCTATCTCGGGGTCAGATTTTTTTTATACTTTCATTCAGCAAGGATGCATTAAATTGTCAAAGTGACAGTAGAGACTTTTATATCATTACAAAAACATATTTCAGCAAAAATATCAGCATTGTAGAATGATTTCTGAAAAATCTTGTGACACTGAAAACTGGAGTTATGATGCTGAAAATGTGAATAAATACACAGAAATAAATTACATTTTTAAGATACAGTATATTAAAATAGAAGTGATCAATTAAATGCAGTATTGGTGAGCATAAGAGACTTTCTTCAAAAACTTAATTATATATGTACATATATACATGTATATATAAGTTTTGGGGTGCGTACACTTTTTTTTTTACGTTAAACTACAGGACTAATTGATCCAGTGCTTCAACAAACGTATTTTAGAACATGCATACATTATGCCAAATGAATTAATTACCAACATGTTCAGGCATCCATAAAGTGAAGTAATGATGGAGTTGATGCCGCAGATAATCCTAGAGTAATCTGGTACATATTGATTTAGCAAGCGCTTGATAAAAACACAATCAAGTGGGCGGTAGAGTGTGTTCTGCTTGGACAGCTGAGATGGATGTCTTTACACCCTAATGACAGATCCCCTGCAGAAATATTAGGCTGATACTTTTTCATCATTTTATTGCATTAATATTATTGATGTTATTTTCAGAGCAAGTTTGCTAAATAAGCTGTAGATCAGGGGTGCCACTCACTTTGTTGATTTAACTGTAATAGAGTATGGACATTTTAAAGGGTTAGTTCACCCAAAAATGAAAATTCAAAGTGGTAGTTGCGTGGCCTGTCAATTGAGGGACAAACATCTCAGATTTCATTAAAATATCTTCATTTGTGTTCCAGAGATGAACAAAAGTCTTACAGGTTTGGAACGACATGAGGGTGAGTAAATGATGACGCTTCAAAAAGTTCATAAAGAGAATGTAAAACTAATCCATATGAATCGAGTGGTTTAGTCAAAATATTCTGAAGAGACACGATTGCTTTATAGGATCGAATTTAGGCATTGATCAGCAAACATAAACAGAAGCTAAACCGTACTTGTTTGACGCGCGAGAACAAACCTCATTGGTTCTTGCGGAAGCTCAAATGTTCTGCATAACACATGAGAATGAACCTCATTGGTTCTCACACGTCAAGCAAACATGCTTGATCTTCCATTTACCATTACTGATGTGTGCAAAGATGAATGTTTATATGTGAAAAAAGCCTATATTAAATCTGTTCATAAAGTGATAAACTCTCTTCAGAAAATTTGGACTTAAATTTCTATGTATTAGTTTTATGATCTCTATTAACTTTTTGAAGCGACAAAGTGGTAGTTGCGTAGCTGACAACAGAAATATCTTCATTTGTGTTTTGAAGATGAACACAAGTGTTTTGGGTTTGGAACAACATGAGGGTGAGTAAATGATGAACTAACCCTTTAAGTATTTTCATCGCATGAATGTAATAATTATAAACAAACTGTGCACAAACTTGACTTCTTAAATGTAAACTAAATATGTTAAGAATTGGTATTGCTCATTACTTTACCTTCAGGATACTAATAACACTAAAAAAACACTACAGCACCAGGAGAGCTTGATTTATGAAAAGTCGACTCCATATCTGTTCCCTAAAATGTGCTTATATAACCAGTAAAGATATAAGTGCTAAGTCATTTTCAATGAGAAAATGATAAGAGAAACCTCATCTGTGAGTACTAGATAGAAATGATCTGCACTGGATTATCTGCGCTGGAAACAGATATTAAGAAGGTTATGGATGAAAGGCTTGTTCTGGGAAGGATATTAAATATTTAGCGTTCTGAGCCAGGAAAACCTAAACTACTCCATAAAACAAAATGTTGTGTTTTTCATTCTTAATTGTTACCCAGAACGCTTCATCTTGGGTCTGGATTAATGGTTATGAATAAATGAAAAATAAAATAAATCACAGAATGTGCATGTGTTTGTATATGTGAACACCGTAGGTGTAATTTTCCTGGACTATTCTCTTATGTATACAGTTACATGTGGATATAGGCCCCCTGGTTCCCATTGAGGCAGGTGAGTAATGTTTTAACATTGGCAATGGACCGATCAACTTTATTGCATGCTGTAAGGTGCTTAGCATTTGTGGGCACTTACTGCTTGCAACATGAATAATGCAAACTGGTTATCATTTTAGTAAAACGTTGTGTGGGAGCACTTCAGATGATTCACGTACTGAAAGAATGTGCAGTCATGGCACAAGATCTGACTGCCTGATGAATACTTGCGAGACTGAAAAGAAAAGGGATTTCTATGATATTTTAGGTGGTATTGTAGACTAATATTCAACTTGCAGGGTTAGAATCTAATCACAAAATAGAGATGCATTCTAGTACAGTTCACATGAAGTATGGAGTAATTGATGCTCTGCTTTGATAACACACATCATATACAACTAAACTAAGCAAAAAAGAAATGTCCCCTTTTCAGGATAGTGTGTTTTAAAGATCATTTTGTAAATTCCAGCTTTATAGATCTTTTCATGCTTATTCAATGAACCATAAACTATTATTGCTCATGAACCTGAAGAACGTCCTTAAGACACTAACAGTTTACAGGTGGTAGACATTTAAGGACACAGGACACTTAAGAGACCTTTCTACTGACTCAACAGGAGAAAGGTGCCCAGGGAACCTGATCACCTGCGTGAAAATACCATAGTCCTGCTGCAGGGAGGCACGAGGACTGCAGATGTGGCCAGAGCAATAAACTGCAATATCCGAAATGTTAGACACCTAAGACAGTGCTACAGGGAGACAGGAAGGACAGCTGATCGTCCTTGCAGTGCCAAACCACGTGTAACCATGTGTCCCCAAAGACGTGTTCGAGAACAGATGCCTTTGTGGAAAACTGGAGAAACGTCTCACAGCAAGAACTGGCAAATCTGTTGCAGTCCATGAGGATGAGATGTACTGTAGTACTTAAAGCAGCTGGTGTCACACCAGATTCTTTTGAAATGGACCCCCTCCCTTTGTTCAGGGACTCATTACTCAGAATGAGTTCAGTTTATGTCTCAGTTGTTGAAAATATTTATCATAAAAATAGTTACACATTAAGAAATTTGATGGGAAAAAAAGGCTTCTCCAGAAGTATTATAATTTTCTTCATTGTGATTTTAAAAAAAAATCTTCACTAAAGCATTCTAAGCCATGAAGAAAACCAAGCAGCTCCTTAAACATCACAAACTTGGAAGCAAAAAAGAAAAGAAAAACAACAGTACAAGACTTTTAAGACACACTGACCATTGCATCTTAAAGCCAGTGAAACGTTGTGAATTACAGTCGAATACATTTTTTTTATTACAAATAATTAAAATGCTAAATATTTGAAGTTTATTGCAAAATAGTCAAACATAAACAAATGTGTACAAATATGTACACTGGTGTACACTGGGTGCTGCAGGATTCTTCTGTTCGTTGTATTATATTATACATTTCACACAGTGTTTTGACTTATGGCTTATACTGCAACATTCAGAGCTCATTGTAAGTCAATAATGAAAGGTTTATGTTATTGTTAAAAATCTATTTCTCTATGGAGAATGCGAATGGGATTTTATACTTCTGTGTTCAAAATTAATTTTAATGTTTTAATTGATTTATATGTAGTAAAATTACAAAATTATAACATTTTACTCTATTCAAAAATATGTTTTGTCTGAATGAATTTTTCAGCATTGAAGAAGTGATTGGCATAGTGTTAATAAATAAAAAAACAAAACAAAAAACCCATTCCTTATATTGTACAACAACCAAGCGTGATGAGAAAGCACACACCATATCCCAGAGGACTGAATGAAGTATAAATGCCTATGCTTACAAACAACCCTCAGAAATGTCATGGGTGTTTTTAAAAAATAATAATTTACTGTATCACATTTGTATCACATCAGATTTTGTGATGGGATATCACACAGTGTTACAGAGATAAAAAAAAAAAGTAAGTTAAAATGCATCTATTCATCTATTTACAGTCTTAAAGAAGAACTGGACCTCAATCAGTCCTCCTTAAATTGATCAAATAAACAACACTACATCATCTTTCTCTTTCTATATTGACTAGATCATCATTTATTTGTGTGTATGTGAAAATCATTTACGGAGACATCTCATTAAATAAAGAAGAAAAAACTCACAGGGTAGCTCTTCAGAGAGAAAGCAAAGCAAGCCTGCACATGGATCAATGAGAATGATTGGAGTGGTTGGAGCAGCAGGGAGGTGTCCATCCTGCTGATCTAAGCACTGTCCACACCAGGACCATCCATCTCTGCTCGGCTGCAGATTTGTCCGTAACTCCTCTATCCTAACTACCTGCTGTTCTGCCCCTGCTCAACGCATCCTCTTGGAGGTCCCAAAGTCGAGTCCCAAAGTTCAAATCAAAAAGCCCAATGCATATTTAATTTAATTTATTCATTATGAATAATTGAAATTAATTTAAAAAGGAATACAACTTTTTTGAGACCTATGAAAATAAACATTAGCTGAGGGATACAGGACACAACAGTCTCTACAGGCTTAATGTAATTTACACTGTTACAGGACATGTTCTAACATGAACAGCTTTTGTTTTTCCTGCTATGATTAGCTGGGAGAAATGTTGGATGTTGACCCAGGAACATGTCCTTCTTGGATACATCTTAAGGTCCAATAAAGGGAAAATATCATTAAGGATGCACCAATATTAAAACTGAATTCAATACCTTCAATAATTCAATATTTCTTTTGTTTTACAGATTACATTTAAGAGTGTTATTCATTATTTTTCATTTAAGATTAACTTAGCTGTCATCTAACACTCACTTAATATTAATCTAAATATTAGGGGAGGTGAAGTATGGGAAATGTGCATGCATAATTACATTTTCAGTATCCTATAATATCCAATTTTTGTCTGATTCTGGTAGGGAAAAATTTTAGGAAAAAGGTGCCACTGGCAAAATTTACTTCAGTAGTACAATAGTTTTGAGTTATCCTCTCCTGACTTTGACCTTTCAGCTCCTGAGTTTGGCATTTTGTACTGTTTTCTTAGTCACTTGTGTTACAGTATATGTGCAGGCGCTGGGGCCTATAAAGACAGTGTTCACAGCCTGTCAGGCTGTTTATTCTAAATGCCACTTGCTTGTTCAGGAACATATACCCCATAGCAAGAGGAGAACTTTATGAATGACGTCGGTCTTCTTCATGCAGATTCTGATGGGCTGCTTCTCTCTCATATTAACAAACGTGAACAATGTTATTGGAATGAAGTAGCATATTACTAGTCTAATGGTATACTGCAACAATGCTTTCCCCCATTCAGATCACTTACAATTTATTTTAGCCATTTATGGTTTGGCTTTTGCTGTGTCTGTAAATCTTAAAAGCCTCCCAGATGCCTCACGATTCAGGCTTGTTCAAATTTTACAAGCTATAACTGTCAGAGGCTCAGTTTCAGTGGCAGTATTTCAATGGCTCTTTTGGGTGAAAGCAGATTTTCTTGACTGGGGTGGTCCATATTGGACTCTCTCTCAAAGGGTGAAAAAGCATCATCTGTCAAAGTTTATAGACCCCCCCCCCCCCCCCCCCCCCAGGGGGGTTATAAAGTATAACTTTGCATGAGTTTGGTATTTTTTAAACAAGACAAAAAAATAATCCATGCCAATAAGTGAAAATGTTTTTCTAATTACCTATTATTAGGGGAGATGATCTCACCCAGGAGAAGCTCCATTAAAGAATGAAGAGTAAGTAATAAGCATTTCAGAGGTTCCCGTCTATGAGAGATTTCTCTAATTGCCTGCTGAAAGACAAATATATTGAATTCAAATGATAAATGCCACTGCCAGTCCCTTTCAGGGAGAAGGGATAGTGCTTTTTTTCTGCTGAATGAGTTATTTCTCCACATCTATGTTAATGGATCTTTTAGGTGGGGAAAAAACAGCAGACTTATATATCATGTAGTGAAGATGTTGCGTGAACCTGAATGGGTTGAGAGATAGATTTTATGAACATTAGAATGCAGCTAAGCTGATTGGAGCTCTCTCTCTCTCTCTCCATCCCTCTCTCTCTCTCTCTCTCTCTCTCTCTCTCTCGCTCTCTTGGCACACCCTTTGCAGCTATAACAGCTTCAACTCTTCTGGGAAGGCTTTCCACAAGGTTTAGGTGTGTGTTTATGGGAATTTTTGACCATTCTTCTAGAAGTGCATTTGTGAGGTCAGGCACTGATGTTGGACGAGAAGGCCTGTTCTATCGGGTTGAGGTCAGGACTCTGTGCAGGCCAGTCAAGTTCCTCCACACCAAACTCGTTCATCCATGTCTTTATGGACCTTGCTTTTGTGCACTGATTCACATTCACAGTCATGTTGGAACAGGAAGGGGCCGTCCCCAAACTGTTCCCACAAAGTTGGGAGCATGAAATTGTCCAAAATGTCTTGGTATGCTGAAGCATTAAGATTTCCTTTCACTAGAACTAAGTGGCCAAGCCCAACCTCTTAGAAACAACCCCACACCATAATCCCCCCTCCACCAAACTGTACACTTGGCACAAAGTAGTCAGGCAAGTACCGTTCTCCTGGCAACCGCCTAACCCAGTCTCGTCCACAGAGAAGCGTGATTCGTCACTCCAGAGAACACATCTCCACTGCTCTAGAGTCCAGTGGCGGCGCTGCATCCGATGCTTTGCACTGCACTTGATGTAAGGCTTGGATGCAGCTGCTCGGCCATAGAAACCCATTCCATGAAGCTCTCTGCACACTGTTCTTGAGCTAATCTGAAGGCCACACAAAGTTTGGAGGTCTGTAGCTATTGACTGCAGAAAGTTGGCGACTTCTGCGCACTATGTGCCTCAGCATGCGCTGAGACCGCTCTGTGATTTTACATGGCCTACCAGTTCGTGGCTGAGTTGCTGTTGTTCCCAATTGCTTCCACTTTGTTATAATACTACTTACAGTTGACCGTGGAATATTTAGTAGTGAGGAAATTTCACGAATGGACTTATTGCACAGGTGACAACCTATCACGGTACCACGCTTGAATTCACTGAACTCCTGAGAGCGACCCATTCTTTCACAAATGTTTGTAGAAGCAGTCTGCATGCCTATGTGGTGGATTTTATACAACTGTGGCCATGAAACAACTGAATTCAATGATTTGGAGTGGTGTCCCAAAACTTTTGTCAATTTACTATATATATATATATATATATATATATATATATATATATATATATCATTTTATATCAAATATATAAATATCAAATATATAAAATAAGATTTTTTTATACTGTTATATAAAATAGTACAATTTGCAGATTTCAGAACACATTTTCTTGGCTATTTGACCAGGTCTCGTCAGACTCCCTCCTAGGTTGTGCATAGAATAACCCTCATGTTTACAGATTGTTTGGAGCCGGAGGTTGTACTCCCTTGGGTAAAGTATGCACAGCGTGTCACGTCTGTTCTAGCCCTGCGTGTGTCTCGGTGGACCCTACTTCAAGGACACTGCTCCATCAGCCCTGCTCACAGAAACACCAGCACAACACATTAGCATAATTGGGTGTGAAAATTGCAACTCAAATGCCTGCATCTCCTCCCTCACATTCTCCAACACATGAACCAATCAGGAATAAGATCTCAATGTAACTAGCGGAGTAAAGCACTCTTGAGGAAGAGCAGGATTGAAATGAAAATCTTCTATGAGATTTATAAGCAAGCCGTTCATAAGCAAGAGTGTGTATCTGTGTCTTCACTTTGTCAGTGTGTCTGCCAGTGTGTCATTCTGTGGCAAAGAATCAGTAAACTGTGGGGAATCTGCAGTCCCAGCAGGAGGCTGTTGAACTGAACAAACCCATGGTGTTATGACAGACTGAAATTAATGTGGACTCGCTTCTGTGGTCATTTACAGAAACGTCCTCATCCTGGAGATATAAAGGGGAAAAATGGAAGATAGTGCCTTGACTTATCACTGATCATTTTAACTTAAAAATAACTGATGTTTTACAAATGATACACTTTTCAACACAGATTTTTTTTAAAAAACAATTTTTACAGAAAAGTATAGTAAAAATGCTAAAAACCAGTAGGTTAAATAGGTCACTATGTAAATGGTAAGTTACCTGACCATATATGATGAATAATGAAAAAATGGTTTAATCCCATTCATTTTACTGTAAAAGTGTCAAATTTTAGTTTTTTTACAAGTAAAAATCAGACAATTTAGAGGAAAAAAAATGAAAAGGACATTATCAGAAATCTACTGTAAGGGGATTTACAGTCAAAGACCCAGAACCAGATATGATGAATGAAGAATTATAATATTTTCTTTATTAATTATAGTCAGAATTATAATAAATTGAAGAATTTTTTTACTGAATATAATTTGCAGTTTCATCACCAGAAGTCAGCTTCAAGACTTACAAGTGTCACGGTGGGTTGCAGGGAGGCAGATGGAAACGAGGATATAATTCCAAACGAAAGTTTATTAGTAATAAAAGACAGGAAAACAGAACAGGTAGCAACACACTAAATATAACAAAGATCGGACAATCACTGACTGAATAGACGGAACTTAAATACAAAAACAGATGACACTGATTAACAGAACACAGGTGATACAGATAACGATGATTGACTAAACCGGTGATACAACTGAACTGATAATGACAGTAACCATGGAAACGAAGGAGTGGCGGGAAAAGAACAAAGGAAAACAGGAACCAATCAAAACACAAAATGAAAGTCCAAACATTCACCAACACGTGACAGTACTCCCCCATCCAGGTAGGTGCGTTCTTGTGCCATAGACAGACCAACTGCGGAGGGAGGGAGGGGGCTCAGGAGGAGGACGAAGAGCGGGTGAAGGGCAGACAGAAAGCAGGAGGGACCAGGGCGGAGCAGGCTGTGCACTGGCCCAGGGCGGAGATGACCATGCAGGCGGCCTTGGAGGAGACGACGGAGGGAGGAGCCATGGTGGAGAAAGGGCTGACAACTCCAGGGGGCTGACTGACGGAGGCGGAGCAGGTGGAAGTGGAGACCCGGATGGAGCCTGGAAAGCCGACGAGCCAGGGCAATGCAGAGAATCCCGAGGGACATGCCGATGTTGACGGTTCTGGCGACCAAGGCGCAGGTGGGGATCCAGAAGGCCGCGGTGGAGCCGGAGCGACAGAGGACCAAGGTGGAATAGTAGACACCTCCTTAGAAGGAAAAATATTGATTACTACCTTGATTATCACTCATTAGATATACATTGAAGCAGCAGTGGATTCCAGAATCCACCCCCTTCACTACCTTAAAGGGCACATATTCTGCAAAATTCACTTTTACATGGTGTTTGAACATAAATGTGTGTTGGCAGTGTGTGTACACAAACACCCTATAATGATAAAAATCCACCCAGTACTTTTTAAAAAAATCCCTATAAATCTTAAGCACTGTCTCAGAACAACCCATACTCAGATTCGGGGCAATGTGATGTACTTTTGCACAGGCCCATCCCACGACTGTGGACTGACACTGCAGTTTTAGAATAGACCCGCCCTGAGTGAGCTGCACACAAGACAAGAATGTCTCCTAAGCGATTGAGGTGCTGTTGTTGTAAGAATGAACATAGCAGTCTTAATTTATTCCCATTTTTACAGTAGGATAGATGTACGAACTGTTCGTGATCCAGTTTGCATTATTGTCCGACTCCGGGTCGAAATGAACACCGCTAATGAGAGTTTCTGTTTTGATATTATCATTCTGTGAGATGAGATTGTCCAGCCACTGAGCGCGAGCTCTTGAAGCTCCGCCCCCTGTGCGGCAGCAGCAGCTCATTTGCAATTAAAGGGAGACACACAAAAACGGTGTGTTTTTCTTAGCCCCAAAAAGTGACAATTTAAACATGCTGTAAAAAATGATCTGTTGGGTATTTTGAGCTAAAACTTCACATACACACTGGGGACATCAGAGACTTGTTTTAAATATTGTGAAAAGGGGCATAATCGGTGCCCTTTAAGTATATTGGTATATTAACATCACATTACTTAATGACATATAGGCTCATAAGTTGTAAAATAAACTTTCTGTAACACCTGAAACATTGTTAGCGTATTTTATGGTGAATTTTGCCATACCTGAAACATTGTCAGTATATATTTTAAAGTGATTTTTTACTGTAAATTTAAGATTTTTTTTACAGTGTACAAAACAAATCCTCCGCATGTGACATGCAATTCTATATGTCAATCATAAATGGTGATAGAGAAGCCAGAATTTCATAATGTACCTTTTAATGACCATTGTGGAAGTCCTGCTTATGTGCAACAATTTCATTCCATTCTCTAAATCAAGTACTTTGCAATTTAGCACCATTATGTAATATCTCTAATGTCCTTGGAGTCAATAATTAAATAAAATGAATTTTGAAAATGAAATTTCATCATTGCAGTTAACTCAATTTAACACCATAAACATGTGAATTGGTTAGTCTATTCCAGTTGATTCGTTCATGTAACAAATGCAAACAATGTAAGTATTAACACATCAACCTGTTCTCCATTTAACAGGGTTAACACACAAATCCATCTGCTGGAAGTCAGCGTTGTTGCCATTGGTGTTTGTAAACTAGCTTTACTGGCATCTATGATGGATGAAATCTTTAAAAGCAAACATTAAATCTAACTATAGTTTAAATTCTAGTGTGGTGTGTATTTCCTTGCTAATATCTAATTCCTACAGTATTTAACTGCATAATAAGATAGCTAAACCACAGTGTTTAGAGTGGGATTGGTCTGCCATTTCTTTTTCCTGCAGCAAGGGGAAACTGCACACCCAGTAGTTCTACAAGACAGGTACATCAGTTCACATCACTCAGACTGTGGACTAACACTCAGCAACACCTCTGGACGTTTCTAGTGGCATGTCTCGCCATGGCCTGTGGTTTAGAATGTGAATTTGATTCACCTCTCACAACTTCTGTGTCAGCCTCATTCTTTCTCCTTGTTTCTATATATTCACTTCTCATTTTCAATTTTACATATGCTCTTCTCATGCAGTTTTCTCAGATTTTATTAAACATGCTCACACGTTCATTTCCGGCCTGCATAATTTCCTGACCCCATTTAACTTTCTCTCTCCTTCCACTTTTCTTTCAATCTCAACTGTCCTCAGGACTGGAGCTCATGGTACTACTAACAGAAAGAGACAAAAAAGCAAAAAATAAATAAAAATAAAATAAAAAACTACTTTACTGAACTTTGCACCATGGTTGAACTTTGAACTTTACATGAACTTTGCACAGTGATTGTAAATGATCTTCCCAAGTCCATGAGTAGCTGAATCCCTTCCATCTTCAAAGAAATGTCTGAATCTGCACTTATTCTTAAACCATTTATGGGATATTACCCTAAAGTTAAAGTCCCTTAGTACTTCATCATGTTTTAAACTTACATGACTCTCTGAAGAACTAAAAGGGTGAAATTCCTCTTTTCCATGAATTTACAATAAATTGGGTCTGGAGCTTCTAAGCTTAAAAAAAAGACACAAAAATACCATAAGACTTATGTTCTGTATTTAAGAATTTTCGCTAGTACTTATGTTGAGGCATTGCTCATTTCTATCTATCTGTTAAGCCAATATGAAACTATAACACTGTTTCAGGATCAGGTGCTTAGGTGCTGTGAGAGTAATTTTCTACACAGTTCATGAATTCTGTGAAAATTCCAGGAGTCCTGTTAAATAAATTCAGTATTCCCCTCAGCTCAAACACAGCTGCACATGACAGGTTTACACAGCAACTGAATGCCAATATGCCCTAAACATTCTTCTCCACACACACGGCGATCATAAACGCAATGTAACATGTCTCCTGAGAGTGATATTGCCTGCCATTTCAAGTGTTGCCATAAAACTACTGATGCTACAACATAAACACAACATTGTAAAGCCTTAAGTGAATTTACAGCATGAACACGCACCCTGCCGTGCTGTACCAGGTGTTTAAAGCAATCAATCAAGATTACCGACACTGTTAAATGGTGTGACTGCTAGTATTGCATATCTGTGGACTGTAATACCTACTGCAGGTGGTTAAAAATATCATCCTGTTTCTTTACTGCAGGTTAAATTTAGTTTAAATATTAAAGATTTCTCTATTTTTCTTGCATATGGTTCAAATGGTAAATCATGCAAGCTGAGTCAATTTGTGAGTTTTGAGTTTTCTTATTATTGCCTAAGACTGAGATTCATGAATATTCAAAGGTTGACTGCACACATAGGCCTATAAACTATTTTAAAGAGTACAACTGCTAATTACTGCCTCTTAGCAAACAAAGATCACATCTTCTCCTCTGTCTCACACCTTCCAAACACTAATTAAGCCAGTAATGTTTTCTACATATACATTACTGTAACAAGAACAGTTAATTGGATTCTGAAATAGAGCAGACAAACTCTTTCATGATGACTTACAGTATATTGCATCAAGCAACAAAGCAGGATGGCATTTCACTTTTATGTGACAGATTTGTGTGGATTTAAAATCTAAAAGTTAACTTTATTACAGTAAACAGAAAGTATAGAATAATCCCTCTTAAATAATTATTCCGCAATCATTTACTTCTCAAATCACGTTTGCTATGACTTCCTGACAAATTCCTTTATTCCGTCTTTCAGCAGTGTGATTGTTTGCTGCCTTTGTGTGCTAAAAAGATAAATGACCTTCAAAGGCATAAATAAATGCCAGCAATAAAAAAACAATAAATGAATGAGTTCCATTGTTATGTCCACATCCAGGTTTTTAATCAGGATTTGCTGTTGTTCCTAGAGGCAGATCATCCATAGATGCATTGTTGTGTGTGATGCTAATGCCTTGATTTATTTACACTTGAGAATTAGCTGGTTTCTGCTTGAACTTTTCATCGTTCATTATAATTTTTATCCATTTCTTTTTTCTTTCTTTTTTTATCCATTTCTTACCCTGATGACAACACTGTGTTTTTGTCTGGTCAAAGAATCTTTGACTTATTTCTCACCAAGTTGTATTTAAAGAAACATTCAAATTGATTTTGAGGTCAAGCACAGACTACAATGTTTATTACCGTTTATTACAGGGGAGTGAATATTTAGCCTGATAACATAATCTGTCATTTTCAGAGGTGGACAAAGTACACAACTTCCTTACTTGAGTGAAAGTACATTTACTACTGGTCAAATATTACTCCTTTACAAGTTAAAGTTGTAAAGAACGATTTTTACTTAAGTAAAAGAACAGAAGTACTTGTTTTTAAAAGTACTTAAGTATCAAAAGTAAAAAGTAATCCAACGCCAGATTGAAATTAATCTTCAACGTCGGACAGACGTTGTATTGTGGTTGAAAATGAAAATCGGGTTGACGTCAGAAACAAACATCAGTCGGGTTCTGACGTCAACCCGACTTTCATTTTCAACCACAATTGTCCGACGTTGGATGTTGACGTCAATCTTATGTCGGGTTCTGACATCAAACTGATGTCGGGGTCTGACGTCAACCCGACTTTCATTTCCAACCAAAATGCAACCCCTGCAAAACGATAATTATTTTTGCAATTCTGTTTTGGTGCTTCTAGTGGTGCAGATATTACACACTTCACCTTTAAGACAAATAAACTATAAGAACAACTACATGACAGAAATGGTTTATTTAACACTAGGTATAAATGGTGCTGAATTAATAAAGTGATTGTGTTACATTATTATTTCATATGGCTGTAATCGCAAAGCGACAGAGAATATTAAAAGGTCTTTAATAATAAATCCAACTGGGAACACGCAGGAGATCACAACCACGCAACGTAAACTAATGTTTTTGAAAACGATACCATTAACGTCTCTGTGTAAAAAACAAAAATCTAACAGTCTATAGGCACGTAGTAGTTCTTTACAAAGTGACATCGCCAACTACTGGCCTGGCATGCATAACACATCACTTTTAGTCTTTTTAGATCCGTGTGAACGGGGATCGTTTTCACAACGTTGTCGTCTGTATGTGGAAAACACATAGGCAAAATGTTTCCGTTTTTAGTACATCACTAATGGAACTAAACATAACCCTGAGAAATGACAATATAGATATGCACTGTATGAAAATTACTACATTGAAAATAAACAAAAATTATTTTATTTTATTTTATGAACTTGAACAGAACTATTTATTTCCTCAGCAACCATAACAATCAATTTTGAACTGTTTCTGTAAATAGTTAGACTTCATAGTGATGTTTACAGTCAGCGGAGACAGAGGAAACACAGCCGGATGGTGCAATGCAATTAGTATACTGGTCCAGCCAGCAGCAATCAGCAGAACCTAACCTCATTACTGTCTATGAACTACACGATCTGTTTCACTGAGAGGGGAATTAATTACACCAAATTAACCTTGCCGGCAATACGAGACATGTTCAGCTTGAAAATACACAGAATATTCCATTTCAATGCAAACGAATGAGAACCTTTGGACATATTATACTGCATCCAAAAGCGAGAATTGAAACTGACAGGCAAGAAATATTTTGCCTTTCCTGTGTAATGTCAAAGTGAAGAGAAAAACCATGTGAACAAAATAATTAAACATGCCAGTTCCTAGATGCTGATTATCTCGTAACACCATTATACTGGATTAATCAGTGGTAAATCATATTTCCAATGACTGGCTTTGAAGAGACTTGCATGAGAATAGATATTGGCTCTACTGTTTAACCCAGGGGTCAGATTTTTTCATACACACACTGCAATAGTTTATAAGAAAGGGCTTTGATTAGATTCTCCTATCCAATTACTCTCCATGTCATTATCATTACCTCATCCTGCTCTGGACTCAATATAAAGCAGCTTACCGTCATGTGGTCTTTCTATTAGAATGAATTAAAGCGTTTATGTGAACCATCTATGAAAACTTCAGTTAACAATGGTTTAAAAATAAGTTATCTATGTTTCTAAGGAGGAATCATAGTCCAGAACATAATAGGATGTTTTAGAAATCTATAAGCTTTATAATGTCCAAAACATTGTGAAAACAAAATCACAATTCATATTCAATGTTATCATCAAATAATGGCTTACTGTATGGAATTATACAGCATAACGAAACATGCCCTAGAGTGACGAATAGTGGCAGTAACTTACACCCGCCATCACATTCTATTAACCTCTTCCTCTCCACAAAGAGTCAGTGTGTCTCCTCAATTTAACTCTCTTGAGCTAGATGACCAGTGTCATATTGACCACGACACATACATTCCTCCATCTGAAACCTGAATGTTATCCAGACATGAAGTCCCAGACTAAAGGAATTAAAGTCATTCAACCCTGAATATAATGGAAATGCATGTGCCGATATCATGTATTTATAAATAATGTAATTACAGAAGAGCAAGTAAATTGAAGCAAACAAATCAATTCTAGACTTCATTTAGAGTCTGTAGTTGTCTGACAGTAAATTAAACTGAGTTATATGGGCTGTATCTGAGATAAGAGGGAATGTGGCCCTCATACGTTTTTCTAGGCTATTTTGTAGGTTCCTCTTTTGCCAAATGTGTGTGTATGCACAGTGCCAAAAAATAATTTAGCACCAATTTGAGGATAAGTAAAATAGAGCATTATGAGATATTAAGTGTCCCGGCAGTCCACAAAATGAGAAAAAAAAGTTAACTAAAATGAAATATATGCACAAGTTTCTATAAATTTCAGGCCATTTGATTAAATTATTGAATTTAACTTTTTTCTATTAAAAACAAAGCACGTAAGACAAGTTTAATTTAGCTTTTTGCAAGTTTTACAATTTTAAGTATATTTCAATAAAATAAAAAAAGTAATTCAATTGAATATTGAATAAAGTGAATTAATGACTAAATCTAATGTAAAACCTTTAAATTAAACACCAGCATCATAAAGTTATCTAGATTTTACTTATACTTTTGAATATTTAATCAAAATTGTCTATACATATTACAGGGTTTGTCTCCTTTGGCCTCCTACTTACTCCAAATTAAACAAACAATCCTAAGTAATATTTACTTTAAAACTTTTTTGCTGTAACTGTATGAAAAAATACATATACAGCATGAATTTCTGTGAATACATCCTGTTCTACCTCAATTCAAATCCCTGAACTGAAGTGGAATGTAGAAGGCATTCTCCATCCAATTCTGAATGGTGCACAATCCAGGCCCACATTGCAAATTCTACTCAAACTGCACTAACATGTTTTTTTGCAACAACATGCTTTCTTAAATATGTTCAGAAACGGGTGTGAAAAAGGTTGGATAAATCCTCATACAGAGCTTGTGGGCAGATATACATGCACTCCTAACCTTCCCAAGCATCAAAATCACTTCTGCTTCATATGAACCGACAGGGCATGAAGACAAACGACTGAGATTGTGTGAGCTTGTATCGCCACACTCTGTGTTGTACGATCCTGTACCAAAGCTATATGAGTCAAATACTGCAGTTGTGGATGTGACGTCCACTGGAACCACTCTAAAAGCAAATGCTCTCACTCCAACTCAGGAGCTAAAATACAGTCTATTACATTATGCTATAGCATGTACTGTATATTTCGTAACACCAGTAATGGATCCTCTTGAAAAAAAACATTTTCTTTGCATGCTCATAACTCAGAATGAAATGAGACATTTTAATACAGTGGCCTCAAAGAGTATTTGTACACTTAAGTGACACATAGAAAAATGTCTGAATGTCACTGCATTAGAAACAAAATATCAAACCAAGCGAGATCTGGAAAAAAAAATGCTAACGCTTTTCTTAAGTCACTTTTTTTGTAAACCTTTACAATTACATGGTCATAAAGTCATTTTGAATGGATGTGGTCAGTACCCTCTAAAGGGGACCTATTATGCAAAATTCACTTTTAGAAAGTTTTTGGACATATTTATGTGTCCGCCGTACACCCAGCAACCCTATTGTGGTAAAAATCCATCGTCTTTTCCCCCATAAATCTGAAACGGTGTCTCAAAATTTCTTTTGTTGTTTGATTCATATTAACAGCATATACAGCTGTAGGCTATATTACGCTGCCTTCACTTTAATACCCAGATCTAACAAACACATGTGATTTCTTTCCCTGCGGTTCATGTTCACAGACATAACCGACTGTGTTTATGTGAAGCTTGTGTGTTTTTGACATAACGTTGAGTGTATTTTATCTATTTAAGTGCAATAAGATGTGAAAGAGAACTCATGGGATGTGCCGTCTGACAGCCAGCTTTCTGTGCGCGTGCCTCAGAAAACCATATATCAGAAGTTGAAGCTGAAATGCCTTTAAAACGCATGTAAATAATAAACTTCTGTGATGTCGAAGAACAGCAATCTCATGTAAGCTTGACCACAATAGAGACGATAATCAAAATCAAACAGATGTTTTGTTCGTTTTTGAGTATCTGAGGCATGAGCTGTAAAGGTACAGCATTCTGGATGAGGCGGTGAGCAGTAGCTCATTTGCATTTAAAGATATACACACAAAAACAACATGTTTTGTTGATTGTTTACAGTTTATTACTCACAGTGTCTTGGGATGTAGGAAATAATGCAAATTCCATTTGTAATTTTGGTATCAATGTCCAAATACTTTTTGGAGTGACTTTTTGAGGCCACTATATGTCAGAAGCTTATTAATTTCAGGCCCCAGCTCTCATTGATTTTGATACTGAAAGACCTCAACTGTTTCATAAATTATTTCTCCTTTGCTCTTCAAACCGTTTGCTCATGCTACAGTTGAGCAGCACATGCAAGCCTCACTAAAGCTGTCTTGGCAATTGACAGGCCTGCCCTATGTGAGAACATGCTGTCTGAGAGACTTGGAGAGCACCCAGGATTGATCTGAGCTCAAGGCAGCAGCTGAATCTTTCAGGGGATAGTGTGTATGAAAACTCTGCTTTTCTCTTCTCTCTTTTCATCGGCACCATCCTCCTCGCAGTGGTTAATTGAGGTGCAGGGGGATGGAGACAGGGGAATCTATTTCAGCACAACATCGGGCGAAAAGGACGGTTGAATGGATAGCCAGCCGTGTCCTGAATGCAAAAGCCTCATGGCTCGGTGGATCGTGGCGGGTAATGGTTGCCTTATCTTCTTAGTCACAGCTCCTTTGTGCCCGTAAGAGTGACTTCTGAGGCAATACAGACGCAAACAAAATGAGACGGGAATTGTTTGGGTCACACTAGTAGGACAGAGTCAATGCAGGTACAGCGGCATTTCCACATTGTTCATTGTCCAGTTGCTTCGACTGACAACGTAAAGATTATAATAAATGCTTCTCGGGCTGGATGTCAAGAAGATTGTTAACATGGACCTGGACTGAAGTTTCTTAGCAAAAAACGCCAAAAAAAGGTCAAATATCACTCGCAGCTTCATTGCAAGATACACCCAGTGACCGAGCCATTTACCGGGGATAATGATGAGGCCCCAAATCAATATGGTGTCGAGACAGCCCGAGCATGAAGGGGACTGAGTGACAGTACACCTATCAGAAGACACAGCTGCTTCAGAAAGCTGTCATTTCTGATCATATATTTACTCGCCCTCGTGTCATTTTTGGGTCCTGCCCCATCAAAGTCAGCAACGGTGTACAGGTTCTAATCAAAAAATAGCTTCTTGTCATTCAGAGCAGCACTCAGAACAGCAAACCCTTATCGATTTTCTTGCTGTGCTAGGAGGCAGCACCAAGAATGCTGTCAGTCTAGAACATTTCTCATATTACAGTTACTCTGTTTTTTTAAAGGGGTCATGACTTGGATTTTTTTGTTATTATTATTCTAATATGTTACTTGAGGTTCACTTATTTACATTTACATTTAATCAGCAGACTTATCCAAAGTGACTTAATGAGGAGAACAATATAAGCAATCAGACTAGTCCTGTAACAAGTCTCAGTTAGTCTAACACAGTACACATAGCAAGTTTTTTGTTTGTTTTTTTTTATCAGAAAAACAAAACAAAACAAATAGTATAGAATAGAAAAGGTAAGTGCTATTAATTGGTCAGGTACTGACGAAAAATATGTCTTTAGACATTCATTCAAGCTTCATCTTTCAACTAAAGTTTCTTTGCGAACTCCATTACACTGTTTGGAACATTTTGTTTGGTAAATGAGGCACAATCATATAATCCTCCAACACTATCCAGGACGCCATTAAAATAAACCATCCACTTGTTTCCGATGCTGGGATCCTTCTTTAGTCTGTACAAAGTTGTAAACAAGTGGTTTGAACTGTGTGACTAAGTGACTGAATGCCAGTGGGTGGGGCCTATGGTGCGATGATGTAAAACTTTATGTTGATGTCTTGCTCTGGAGGCAGTCATATGCAAATGTATTTGCCTGTGTAATATCAAAACTAGCTGTTTTTGGAGCTTGATTAAATAAATGCATTTTTTATAATGAGGATGTTTTAAGCTATGAAAATTGCAGGATGTTTTAATGGTTTAAATACCTCTTATATGACAAAAGATCAAGGCAAATTTGATTTCTCAAGTCATTGAAATCAATGGAATGAAAAGTGTAAATACAAACCAAGAATCAATTGGGAGACAAATGTAAAGTTGTATATTGTTAATTTTTTTAAGTAAGTGATGGATTTGTTAACAAATTATCGATTAGCACCAATGGACACCAAATATGATTAGGTTTGTGTGTGTAACCAGTCCTACTCGACTCGCTCCGAGTGGAATTGGACCCGAGGTGTCGGGAGGCGGGCGCGCTAACATGAACGCTAAAGTTCGCAGCCGCTAGCGTGCCTCTTGAGGCCAGGGGAGTGAGGTTTACATGCACAGCTCTTACTGGCCTACGTGTGTTACACTGAGTTTTGATACTAGGCAGTCCGTTCCGTAGGTGAAAGAAAGTGAAAGAAAAAAAGCAGTTTAGTGATGCACTCCAAACTAACAAAAGAGGTCATGTCATTGCCAAGGAGGCCAACAACAGAAGAAGAAAAAAAAATAGGAAGGAAAAGGCAAATTCCACTTCCCACATTGTCCTCAACCCCTTTCCTGTCGCAGTTTAGCCTCCATTTCCATCTGCCATGTCTTATAAATATAACATGCTTTCAAGGTCTTTGAATAGAAACAAAGACTTCTTTCTGGAAGCAGGAACACACAGACCCCTGCAGAGAAAGTTCATTTGAACTTTGAGATGGAAGAGACATTGGACAGCTTCTTAAAAAGCTGGGTTTAGGAGGCTGTGATGCTCTAGACCCTTGGATGGTGACAGGCCCCGCAGACTCCTTAGATCCAGGGCTCTGTTTGATATCTGAGGCAGAAGTCTGTCTTTTGACTCCAGGCACAGAAATTATGCCTTGATTTTACAAAAACATTACTCCAGGATTTTTGCTAAAATTCTTATTTTAAAGGTGCACTCAGTAGTTTTAAACATAAATAAATGAATAAAACTAAATAAAACATAACATAAAATTATCCAATCTTCTAGAAAGATTTACACAGAGCAGGTCAAGGCACTTTACAAAACAAAAAAATGACATTGAAACAAAATAAGCAATCCTACAGTATATAACAACAAACAAAACATTAAAGACACAATTATACAAGACCAGAAATAAAGCCAAGTAATCAGTCCACATGAGCCAGCTATAACACAAACAAAGCATTTGGGACTGGAAAAGGACGAATGACAACTGAATAAAAAAGAGGATATTAATAAAAAGGAAAGATGAAAAGCACACGAGATGAACTTGGGACATTCAGCATTCGGATTTGACCTTGTTCTGTCTCAGATGGAGCCGCGTTTTCCACCTTGAGGATCCCAAGAGCCATTTGAGGGATTTTCTCCCTGCATGTGTCTGTCCAAGCATGTTTATTCCTTGAGGATCCCAGTGGGCTTCAATGTGAGAGCAGCTTTTTCCATTCCAATACGAAAGACATTATCATGGTAAATGGGCTGGAACAAGAAATGGCTCAATGTGGGAATCGTCCGCGGATTTAAAACTGCAAACTCAAAAGCCTATCTTCATTTTACAGCAAAGGATGAAGGAAAGCAAAATCAAAGCTGGTGCATGGGCACGTGTTCACAATGCATCTTGATTCTAACATAGGTTTGTGCTTCTGAAATGCAGCTCTTTGTTTTAATTTGGAGTTCATAATAAAATAAAAATAAAAATAAAACGAGGAGCTCTGTAAAATATTTATCTCAGAGTGATTCCCAAACAGGAGTATGTGTAAACATATATATATATATTTTTTGCTATTTATGATTTCAGGACTTTTTAAAGTTCTAAAAGTATAAGAAAAAAAATAAAATAAATAAATAAATAAAAATAAAACGAGGAGCTCTGTAAATTATTTATCTCAGAGTGATTCCCAAACAGGAGTATGTGTAAACATATATTTTTTTTTTTGCTATTTATGATATCAGGACTTTTTAAAGTTCTAAAAGTATAATAAAAATAAAAATAAAAATAAATAAAAATAAAAATAAAACGAGGAGCTCTGTAAATTATTTATCTCAGAGTGATTCCCAAACAGGAGTATGTGTAAACATATATATATTTTTTTTTGCTATTTATGATTTCAGGACTTTTTAAAGTTCTAAAAGTATAAGAAAAAAAAAAAAAAGAAAAAAAAAGAAAAAAAAGAGGAGCTCTGTAAATTATTTATCTCAGAGTGATTCCCAAACAGGAGTATGTGTAAACATATTTTTTTTTTTTTTTTTTTGCTATTTATGATTTCAGGACTTTTTAAAGTTCTAAAAGTATAAGAACAAATAAAATGTTAATAATGATACATTTGTGTGGATGACACTCATAGCAGATTATATGTGCTGCTTCTTTTTTACTTTAATACTATTTCAAATAAATGCTGTTATTTTTAACTTTAAGATTCATCACAAAATGTTGAATATATATATATCATGGTTTCCACAAAAATTATTAAGCAGCACAATCGACAATAAGAAGAAATGTTCCTTGAGCACAGCATATAAGAAAGGTATCCAAAAAGTAATGCAACAAACTATTACTATTACTTTTTTTTTTCTTTTTTTTTTTTACTGTATTTTTGATCAAATAAATGGGCTTGTATACGGGTATGAAGACTGGCAAGCTTTTCTGTCATGCTTGCCTGTTGCCTGTATTTGCATTGAAGCAACACAAGCTCAGATATGCTGAACATTTCCTTCAGATCTTGACCTGAACGAACTGTACCATTAAAGCAGCTGACAGCTAATTGACACAGACAGTTTGGCAGTGGTCATATGACAAAGTTTAATTAAGATTAAACGTAAAGGGAATCTGCACAAGTACTCTGTTTGAGGAAGGGAAAACAAAACAGATCGCCCCAGGCTGTCTTCAGAGCAAAGGCTAATTTGCACTGAAATGAGTCAATAAACACATTTCATCTGAGCTGGCAAGGCACGCCAAACAGTAAAAATGATATATAGTCTCCTCTCCTGGGATGAGAAAATATCTATTTCAAACTGTAAAGGCACAAACAGCTTTCTGTGATCTATATGCATCACGTAATCTACCTTTCTGACATTGAGATTTTTTGAGTTTATTGTTTGTACAATATTGTTATTTTGCAGGGTGCTCCTCATTTTACTCAGTACAGCTGGCAGCCCAAAAGGTCTCTTATTTCACAAAGTGATATACATGTACAAAGAATGGAAATATCCGAGCCCAGTCTACACCTCAACTAAAAATGGCTAGGCAAGGCTATTCTTAAATGGTAGTCACAGCAACTGTGGCCATGCATTTGATGGGCACATGCTGCCTCTGATGGGTTTAATGCAATAGGCGTGACAGGCGGCACACTGGCTCCTTACAACAAGGAGCAATTAACCCCGCTACTATTCACCCTTACATTTCAATGTGCCAGTAAAAGAAAGATACTTCACCCTGTCACCGATATGTGCCAATCAAACTGTATTCACCAATGCATACTCACAGTTTGTACTGTCACTGCAGGAAATAAGCCTTGTTCATTGCAAATGACTTCCCATTGCTTGGTTCACTGCTTCAGCTCCCCAATCAAGGTGTCAAGGCAAACTCAATCATCATAGAAGGCAATGCTTTGAGAACGAGCATTCTTGCTGTCCAAAAGATAAATGCATGCAGGAAATATATGCAAAACAATACACAGAAAAACAAAACACAGGGCATAAAAAATAAATGATTATAATACATAGAAGTTCTTCACATTACATAAAAACAGCAGAATTAAAATCCAGTTGAGCCAAAATAGTTAGAATAAACTATGAGTTTGATGTTTGTACATTGGATTTTTTATTATTCAGTGCATTAATACACATATATGCACACTTGGTTATGGTGTGGTTTATATCACCCTTGTCCTGATTTTTCATGCATTCTGTCATGCATTTCAAAGTGTTTTCCCATTTACTGTAGCTTTCAATATAAATGCAAGAAGTAGCATTGTGACAGAGGATGGAATTGAAATAGCACGGACTCCACCTCCATTTTGTCCGTTTCTGTTGCACATATTCAGAGGGTGACGGAGAACTCAATCACATTCAGAGCCTGGGGGTTGGACTGTCTGCTTTTGAACCTGCCTTCCCCCATCCATGTATGTAATGAACAGAGGGAGGCAGATACAGAAAGACATGCATAGAAAGTTCTTACTGTAGGAGACCAACGATTGGGGGATGTGTAGAACTTTAGGAATGATGGGTGATCAAATTCTCCGGAGATTTCCGCGGGAAGAGATTCTGTGTGTTCCTTGTCAGCAAATTTGACAGGGTCACTTGGTGACTCTCAGTGACACATTATGACATAAATGACTAGATGTCTTCAGAGAGACTGATTAAAACATCTCGATCCATTTGACTAGACCATCTGCTGAGGAGAACAGGAGAGAGCAGGTGGAATAACCCGCCAATGGAATTACTCATAAAGGGAATTTACCCTGTTGGCCTTTAAAGCTATCATATTCTGCCTCTTGTGACCAGTAACAATTTAACAAGTCCACAATGGATGACTGCTTTAATGTCAAGCCGTCATTACTTTACACAGTCTCTTCTCTTGCAAATATGGAATGATCAAGGGAAGATGTGATCTTTTTCATCTGGCTGGTGAATTGTACAGTGTTATATATGGAGACATTACATTAAACACTACCATTCAAAAGTTTGAGGTCGGTAAGATTTTTGTAAGTGTTTTGAAAGAACTCTCTTATGCTCACCAAGGCTGCATTTATTTGATTAAAAATACAGTAAAAATTTCACTCATATTGTGAAATATTATAGACATTTAAAATACATTTTCAAATATATCGACATAGAAAACAGTTACTTTATTCCTGTGATTGCAAAGCTGAATTTTCAGCATCATTACTCCAGTCTTCAGTGTCACATGATCCTTCAGAAATCATATAATATGCTGATTTGATGCTCTTGAAAGATTATTATTATCAATATTATTATCAGTGTTAAAAACAGTAGTTTTACCATCAACCTTTCCCTCGCATCTTTCCTTTGTTTTAAAAATCAGATGTTTATATGTACTATCGAACAGATTAGAAAAGGTTTAAACCACCCCTTACAATCCGAAATTAAATTTGGCCAATTCATTCCGACTGACGTGGTTAAATGTGACTTTTTTATACCGACTGCGCTAATAATCTGATTACAAACAGATTATTAGAGTCCATGTAAACGCAGTGGCTGCTTAATAATTTTGAGGAAACCGTGATAAAAAAAAATTCCCAGGATTATTTGATGAATGGAAAGTTCAAAAGAACAGCATTTATTTGAAATAGAAAATCTTTGGAACAAGGTCTTTACTGTTACTTTTGATCAATTTGATGTGTCCTTGCTAAATAAAAATATTAATTTCTTTAAACAAAAAATCTTACTTGACTCAAATGTTTGAACGTTAGTGTTTATTTTCCTATTGAAAATTGATGATTACAAGCTCTGACTGACATATAACTTGATAAAATGCAACAAATATGTGGAAGCACAGATACTTTTAAAGTCATCATTTGTTAGAATGTTAGAATTTGTCATTAATTCATAATTAATTAATTTCCCTGTGCAAAATATTTTAATGTGACTTGACCTCTGGACTTTATAACAGGAAAAAAATTATCTTTCAAAAGAAAATACTTTTAAATAAATCAGTAGACAAATGAAATAGCCACATTGCACAAAGAATTATAAAGATGAGACATTCTTTTTATTCATAATTTTATGTTAATGCAAACTAAGGAGTCTATACATGATTTTTAAAAAGGATAAAAAACTGTACAATATAAAGCAGGAACACTGATAAAATGTCATAGACATTGAAAAAGTCTAAATGCTTGGCAAATCTGTTAAACGTAAACTATTAGTAGAAATCACAGACTAACTTATAAAACGAAGAGAAAAATGTAATTAATTTTACAAAGAACAAATAAAAGATGTCATGCAGCAACTTGAAAAAAAAAAGGCCTGAGTCTTTTTTTCTCTCTTTTAAATAAAGAATCATTCAACAGCAACAACAACAAAAAGAACTTTGTAAAAAAATAGCCACAAATTCTACTTAAAAACCTTTGCAAATCCAAATAATCTCTTCTATTTGTTTCTTTATGAGAAACAGCAGTCACACTTCTCTGCAGAGACACTTTGAGGATTAACATGACAAAAAAAAAAAATCATCAAACATCAGAGGCTGAAGATAAATCACTGGACACAGTGAGGAGAAAGTCCTGTGCTGTGAAGCTGTCAACAGATGATAGCCATTTGTATATTCAAAGTTCATTTTCAGCGAAGAAAGGCATAATCTTTTGAAGTTCAGGTAGATACAGTGGGTTTGTTTCGTTAAAAGAAACCAGCTTAATGCTGGATGTTGCATGATCAGAGAACAACAGACACATGCATACATTACAGTATGATGTATACAGTACACACTGAAATTACAAAGCACAATCTCACTTCGGTTCGATGTCCTGAGAAGTGTTTGAGACGAGCTCTAATTTCTGATCTGCCACCTGCAACAATCAGTTAAAGTAGTAGATCTGGATCAAGGGAAAATGACATGTGGACTGAGAGCCAGTCATTATGCAGGGCAACTGTAACTAAATGAGATAGATGACAATGCCACAGCTTCAGCATTCTTTATCCAATCAATCATCTGTCAGGGGCAAGCACATTTTTGCATGTTAAAGTCGAACAGGTCTAATCGTGGTAATTTGGATATTAGAAAAGGCAATAGTATGGGGAGTTTTGTTTCTCAACTTTTTTTGTGTTTATTACCTAAAACTATATTTTTACACACTTTAGCTCTTATAAATACACTATACACCGCACTGCATTGCAAAATACTTTGTTTTTCAAAGTGTACTTGGGAAAGTTGGTCTCAATGCTAGCACCAATCATAAAACAAAGATAGTTCTTGGGATTTTTTTTTTTTTGGTTTAAGGCACTTCCTGGTAACGTTAATGAAGATCTCAGGACACAATCTTGTTTTTATTCTATTCTGTCTCTTTGTTTCTCAGCATTTCAGGGAGTTTCTAACTATGCATGTTCAATACCTTCACTTGTTGCATTGCTCAAAGCAGGACAGTCCCCCCCACCCCCCATCCCCCATAAAATAAAATAAAATGTTCTTGCCACAACTTGCAGCTAAACAATGTCCTGTTTTGTTGTCTCTTACACCTCCATTTCTTGTTGTCCACTCTGTCCTGGTATCGCGGGCACTGCAATATCGAAGCAGGTCTCCATCATTACACGAGACTTGCATAGGTTGACACAAAACTCCAGGTCTCCTGTGGCCTGAGCTAGAGCCTCCAGGTAGGTCTGCGACTCCTGGTCCAAATCAGAGTCCACATCAACTAAAGAAAAAAAGGGTGAAAAACAAAGTTGATATTTTTTAACTTTCAGATTATTTACTAGGGATGTGAATTTGGATGGATGGATGGATATGGACATAAATATACTGAGTTTTTGTCACTTTTTGTAACGTTTATTCAATGAGTTACTCGTCTACCACAATAACTAATGTAATGTTTTAGATTATCTTTATTTAGGAGTTTTTCCTCAGCAAGTATTGATTTGCATGGAAAATGTGATCAATTCATTTTCTTTTAAATACAGTCGATTGACAGGCCTAATTAAAACATGAATATAAAAATAAAAATCAAACCATCTCTAAAATAAATACACACAAGGAAGCCACATTATTGTATGACACAATAAGGATGTGACAGTGCATCCCCACTGACACACCTAGATTGATAGTTGTACCACTCAAGACATAAACAAAAATCTATGCAGGTGATAGTTGGTTGATGTAGGAGATGGGCTTGCAGAAACACCATCCTCATTTTACTGGGCTCTGAAGAGGAGCTGATTTATACAGTGTGACATCCCCAATCACAGCTTTACCCAAGACAGCAGTCACGGATGAATAGTAAACATCACCTGGCCAGTGGGCAGGTAGTGATTGCAAAAGAGAAAAATAATTCCTTATTGATTCAAGAACACACACAGGCACGGATATACACTCGCTCTCTCCATGCGCCTGCCTTTTTCTCTACATTATTCTTTTACGTCCTGTGATTTCTGTTTACAAAAGTGTGTCTTCTAGCAAAGCAGAGACAGATACTTTGGAGGTTCTTGTATTGGTCCTTTGTAATAGTTGTTATTCTTTTTTATAACTGAAACTGAGGGATGAATACAGAATAAAACAAAGATGGAGAATCAGCAGAGCTTTGTTTTGCTGCTGGCAATGGTCTTTTTCATTCTCAGTAAACAACACTAATAACATGATTCAGATTTGATACTGAAAGCCTTTGAATTTGTTTGAGAAAATCCTGAATTACAATAATAAACTGTTTGCTGAATAGTATGCTATGGTGATTCTGGTCATTGTTAACCTGAAGGTTAAATGTAGTAAGTTCAGAGTTCGTTCTTACAACACCATGTCTACAACAGCTTGAGGCTGTCTAGTTTCATCCTCATACATCACACCCACGGACCATTGGCTGAACATGCATAGGGCACAAAAAATTGGAAACAGTTCAGGAGTTTCATAGTCTTCATCTGATTGGTTGAATTCTACAGGATTTCCAGGAGACGTGTTCTTTAACGATCCGCCTGGAAGCAAGCCCGCTGTAACGGCAAAGCCCTCTCATGGAAGAAGAAATCTGTCGTGTTTACAACTGTGACAATGAGCTTATCAGGATCGCTGTATTTTCAGTATGTGAATTTCAAGGCATAGACTCTTTAAAATACTACCAAGAGTTTTACACTCCAGTCTGTTATTGTAAGGACATTGACATTTCGCGCCCCAAAACATGACGCTGAACAACAGAACAGAGATCACAGCCTTTAGCGTCAGTCGCTAGAGAGCCTCTTGTGATCAGGGGAGTGAGGTTTACACGCACAGCTCTTATTGGCTTAGGAAAGTTACACTGCTATGGAGTCCAGACCTTCTGTCGTCAATCTGAACATCTGGCTACGAGAGACTTAAGGCTATCTATCTATTTGTTCTTTGTGTCAGAAGTACTGTGAGGGCTTGGAGTACATCAGAAATAGAACGGGGCATCAGTTTACTGTCGGGGATTGGTTGTGTCGAGTCGCGCCGCTCGTGTCTGGTGTAGACACGTGTTAAGCCTTGAAGGCAGCAACAGTACAGGAGAATTACAACTACAAAAACCTCAACAAACCTTTTTACAGTTTAGGTTTATGGAGAATAATCTGGAAAGCCAATGTCATCCATCCTTTTCAATACATTGTCTCAGGCACCAATTCAAAGTAGTCAATGCTCAAGACATTTCTGTGAATTCACCATTACCTCAGCATTTTCTTGTAAATCCACTGGCACTAAGTTCAAACACTTAAATTAAACTCATAAAGGGAGCCATTAGTCTACATCACATTGCTGGGAAACACATGAAGAGTTCAGATGCAAAAGCCCCTAAGTGCCATCTGAAATTTTCTTCTAGAATGATCATTTTTATGAAGCTTGTATATTTAAGTTCAGTAATTTCACTTAAATGGCAATGAAAATTCAGGCATGTGATTGGCTAAGGACAAAAAAGCAGGAAAATATACTGAGACCTTTATACTGAGACCTTTTTTTGTACAGTATGACAAATGACAACTTATTTGGTGGACGTGTCGCAGTGGAAATCAAAGCCAAGTGTCTAATCCACTGCGCCATCAACACCATTCTATAATAATAGTATAGTAATATAGTAATAGTAATTACTATACTATAGTAATAGTATAGTATAGTATAATAATAGTAGTAATAATAATTATAACAACAACCAACTTTTTATGACACATGACAACAACTTATTTGAATTTAAAAAATAAAATATATATTTTTAAATTTTTTTACACCAAACTTAAACTGCTTAATGTGCAATATCCAACTTATGTCATGAGTATGACACATAACAACATAACAAAAAAAATGCAATATTGTGATATATTATTACAATTTAAAATAATTGGTTTTCCATTTATTAGCCTATACTTTAAATTATCATTTATTTCTGTGATGCAAAGCTGAATTTTCAGGATCATTACTCCAGTCCTTTAGAAATCATTCTAATATGATGATTCATTATCAAAGTTGGAAACAGTTCTGCTGCTTAATATTTTTTAATAACCTGTGATACTTTTAGGATACTTTGATGAATAAAAAGTAATAAAATTAAAATAAAAATAAAAAAGATAGAAAAAAATATATTTTTCTAAAAAAAATAGAAATATTTTGTAACAATATACACTACTGGTCAGTAATTTGGGTTCAGTAATTTTTTTCTTTCTTGTTTTGAAATAAATCAATACTTTTATTCAGCAAGGATGTGTTAAATTGATTAAAAAAAAGTGATAGTAAAGAAGATTTATATTATTAGAATTTTTTTTTTTTTTTTTAATAAATGCAGTTCTTTTTAACCTTTTATTCATCAAATATTTTAAGCAGCAGAACTGTTTCCAACACTCATAATAAATCAGAATATTAGAATGATTTCTAAAGGATCATGTGATAGACCGGGTAAAACATTAATAAAAAAGTGATAATAAAAAATGCGTCTTAAAACTGACATGATTGTAAAAAAAAAAATCACACAGTCTGGAGAACTCAGAACAACTGCTAACATTAAGTTTAAGGTAAAAAATAACTGCCATGAAATTATAGTATCTTACTCCTATGCAATTAGATAAACTGTTCATTCACTACATCACTTTACCTCTGTCTTTATCCCCTTTTATCCTCTTCTCTTCTTTTTGGCACTGTATCTATCGCAGACTATAATGCTCATTTATAATGTGTCATGTAAATTCGGCCATCCGTCACAATCAGGAAACTTTCACCGTGTCTAGAACTGGCGCGAGCTGCCAGGCCCGTTTCTACGAGCCTGTGTGTTAAGCGCCCTCAAAAAAAAGCAATGCTGTCTATATGGATGCGGCGTCGCGCACGCTACACAATAAATTACCAACAACTGATCGCGCGCGCGCTCTGTTTCTGACGCACTTCAAGCACTCGCTGGGCGGGGAAAGATTGCATCTCTCTGCCATCTGTAACCATGTTGACGTGCCGCCCGGTGTGGCCGCGATTCGCGGCGATTGTGGTTCCGTCCCGGGTTACCATGGTGACGGCTGTGAGATTACCCCCCCCCCCTTTTTTTTTTCTTTTTTTTACAGATCTGCATGATTCACGTAGGTCACATTTTCAGGTCGGAAAATCCGGAATTCCGGATTAATCCGGAAAAATCACATCCCTGAAAATTACCTATTAATTGCCATTTAAGTGAAATAACTGAACTTAAATAAACGAGCTTGATAAAAATGATCATTCTAGAAGAAAATTTCAGATGGCACTTAGAGGTTTTTGCATCTGAACTCTTCACGTTGTTTAGGATGCAAGGTAAAATGAATCATTCCTGTCATTGATTCATGCTAGAGCATCACAATAAAAATGCCAAAAGAAAGTCCTTTTGGCTAAAATGATGTGGAATTGGAGAGTCGCTCATGTATACCACACCACTAAGTTTAGTAAAACAAAAAGTGTGACAAAAACAAAATGTACACAGTTTTTTGTACACACATTTGTTTGTGATAATTGTCGTCAGAATTGAACAGCACACATATTGTAAACACACCATGGTAATAATTGACTATATCTTCATTGTCAAATAAATCAGTGGGTTTCAAACATGGATCAAAACGGGCCGCAAAGACATCACCGGAAAATTAGCATAAGTCAGGCATCAAAGATAACTTCAGATATTAAATATGCTTAACACAATTTTAAATACATCATGTCCATTATTTTTTAAAAACAGAAATTATTGCACACTTTATTCTATTGCCAGCCCTAGTTTAAAAAAAAAAAAGACTGGCCAGCTTAATACAAAGTAAATATTCTCCAGATAACATCTTAATAATTCGCTTTGGTTTTAGTGCAGTCATAACATAAAATTCAATCATTTAATTTAGAAAACAACATGTTGAGTTTATATCATGCTTAGATGGGTCTTTATACATAAAATATATATTTGCCATAATACCTTAAGGAGGGGGTCTCTAATAAAGTCATAATTTTGGGGTCATTGCATAAAAAACAATCAAAAAATCCCTGAGACATACAATAATACACTTGGGAACTTACATTCTCCCATCCATTTGCTGGGGTCCAGCATGAGACGAGACTTGGCGTCCTCCAACTCCTTTTTCAGCTTCTCGTGCTTTGCTCTTAACTCCCTGATCTCCTGCTGCCTCTTCTCCAGCATCCTAAGGCGGGCGTTGAAGTACTGCAGACCCTGCAAGTGTGGGACAGCAGTGTGAGTTGTGCACAGTGAACCACAGACCTCTTGTACCTATTTCAAGCACCTGCTAGACTACGTGTGGCCCTCCTCAAGGCCTATTTAAGTGCAGTGGCTTAAGCTGAATTGATTCAATGCTCGCTAACCTGTAAAGAGGATTTAGGTCCACAGCCTTTTGGTCAGATTAATTAGGGCAAAGCTGGAAATAAAATTAGTATCCAGGTTAAACACTCACTGTTCTCTTAGATGCATGTTTACTTAAGGGACTAAAAAGTGAGATCAAGTTCAAGAGGAACTGGTAACTGAAAGGTTGAATTACAGGATAGATTCCTCCTGTCATGTGCAGTCTGTCATTGACAGGCAGCCATTGTAAAGCAAATGAAGAAAAAAACAATTAAAATTAAATAACTTTTTCTTATCTGCAAGTATCTCAGTTACGTGAGATAAAAACTCATTCAAGCTGTTGTTATTACTGTATGCCCACAGAAAATAGGATTTATTTTCACAAAACATAAATAAACCTAGCAGTTATACAACCTCCAACCCACACACATACATACAGATTCGCATAAAACAAGAGGGTGAACAGCCTAATTCTTCATGAGCAAACTGCCAAACTCTAATATGCGAGCTGAGATTTTTTTCTTAATTGAAAATAAATCAGAGCACCATTCGACTGAGTTAATGTCTTTTCCTCTCGTCTTCTCCACACAATTGACTGTGTGAACAGGGTTAGAAACTCACAGAGAAACGGTTAATGACCCATGGACACGCTGTGTGGAGTGAGCCATAAAGACCGATCAGGCGGGCCACAGATTGTGGAGCCACACCTCATTCATCACAGACACCCATGGCCATTCCCCAATGCGCTCTCTCCTTCTATCTCTCTCTCCATCTCTTCCTCTTTCTGAAAAGACCTTTGCTAATCTTTCCACTTCTTTTTCCAGTACAGCACCCAGTCATCCCAGTCTAACTAAAGTTATCAGTGCAATCTAAAATCAATTAGCCAACAAAAGTAATTGTCACAGAGATAAGTTTCATTCCTGACAACTGCACTTGTCACAGGATGTAAGAGAGACATCAGAATTGCTGCTAATGCTCTGATGCTTTTGAGTTCAGCATAAATGAAAAACTGATTTTACTCCATCATTCTGGGACTGTGCCACATTGTAGTTTTGTTTTACAAAGAAGAAATATTCAGTTAAAAAGTTAGATAAAGGGGAAATATCTACTCCACTTATGTTACTAATCCTAGTATGCTACTAAGCCTCATTATAACACTTATAGTTATTTTTTAGCCAATGGCTTGTAGCATTGCAGGACATAAAATACTTGAAAACATTTACAGTTTTTTATATTCTCTAGACTTTTGGTATATACTTAAGAATTAAAGCAGAATGAGATACAAATAGCATACAAATAGCAACTTACCTCTGCCAACCCTTCTTTCCGTCTCTGAAGACGTTCCACATCATCAATCTCGTACACTTTGATCTCAAAGGGTTCCTTTATAGTACCCCCCAGTGGGGGTAGATCAACCCACTGGCCTGCTGCACCCAGAGAAGAGGTGTCTGGCAGAGGAGCTGGAATCAGACGCCGTCGCTGCAGGCCTGGAGGGGTCACACAGGTCAATGCTCTTCATGTGGGCCAAAGACGAACAGCAGACTTTGTGGGCATGCTTTTAAATATGCATGAGGCTTGCAAAAGGTTACAGCATTTAAAGCATTAGTGATTTTTGAGTAACTGCAGATTACAGCATGGGACGAATGCATATTAAACACCAAATCTAAATGAACTAAATAGACTGATGGGATGGGATGATTTATTATTATTTATTAATCTGTATTTAAATACAGATTTGAAATCAACATTTAAACAAAATTTTATTTTGTTTAAGGTGGGTTCACACTTTATGATCTTTTACAATTGTTGCTTGTCAGACTGTACTGTATTGTCCCAGTGGTATCTTTGGTAAAAGCCATGGCACACTCTGCAACATCATTGGTCTTTTATAGACCTTATGTAGCCCCGCCCTTTTCAGCGCTGCGCTCATTGTCTTTTGTCTTCCGGTCTGTATTTTCACAGCGATCTTACGCATTTATGAATGAACGGCTAGATTTAAATTCTTCCTGGTCTACTGACATTTGTTAAGACATCTGCTTTAAACATTACAATCCTCATGATAACTTTCGTTAACTTTACAATAAGTAAATCCACTTCACCAGCTAATTACTCCTCGACAGAGATGCCATAGAAATATACGGAGCGACCAAAAAAAACATAAGTTCAAAGACAATATTCTAAAGATGTCTGCCCGCTTGTTTCTCTGGCGCATAAGGTTATATCAGACTGTATAATGCACATCACAGAATTTGGACCCAATTGTCCTATTATACTGGATGACAGTAATATAAAAGACATTCTATCAAAATTGTGTGAAACTGTTTTGAGGTTGAAAATATTAAAATGTTAAAATAATAATTTGTGGTCCTCTGTATCAAATGTCTAGATAGTTAATGGACAGATACATTAAACGTATTAACTATAGAAAGAGTGAATTGCAGAGACTCACCATTCTAACTTTTAAAGGCCATCTAATAAATGAATCTTGAATTGATCACCAGTAAATATTGCCCCAATTGCCTTGACAGTAAAACCTACCATTAGATCTCTTTTTGGGAGATTTTGAGGCCTTTGTTCGACTGGACGTGGACACTCCACTCTCACTCATGGAATCATGGGCAGAAGATGCACTGCCTGTGGTTTCACTGTCCCTGATCATGCTCTCATAGCCACTGCTGCCTCCACTGTGATAAAAAAGTGCAGTGCGCCCCATGGCAGGGGGCAGTTCACCACTAAGTACACTGCTGTTGTCACTACCGTGGCCACTACTGTAGCGCTGTGGACGGCGAGGGGCAGTGATTTTGCTGTACGGAGAGGGTAAACAAGCAGCCAATGGCGTTTCGCTGGAAGTTCGGGCATCATTGTTGCCATCTGCTTGGTCAGAGCCCCTGAGGTTTTTCTTGGAGCTACCAACTGCTAATTCACTGACCCGACTGTTAGCTGCACGAACCGCTTGCTTTGTGCCCATAATAGTGCCCCTTCCTTGTTTAACATTGGAGCCTGTGACAGAGCGATTTGGAGGTTTTCCAGTTGGAGGTAGACTGGTGTTCCGAGCAGCTGTGACGGCAAGGAACTTGGTGGATGAGCTAAGGGCCTTTGAACCAGTACTCAACAAGGACTTTCCTTTGTTACCATTCCCAACAATGGCTCTAGGAGTTATACTGGCCTTTATCTGTCCAAGCTTACAAATTCCACTAGTAGATGGAGGGGAAGTAGCAGTTGATGTAGATATGGAACAGGGAGTCCCAAGTTTTGGTACCACTTTAGCAGATTTGCCAGTGCTACTGATACTGACATTACTGTTCTCCCTCGAGGTTACTGGTTTGGAACCCACTGACGTTAAACTCTCACACCTTTCAAGGGACATAAGACTCCCAAAATACCTTCCATTGTCTCCTTTAGCACCATGTGATCTGAGACTAGACACTGTCTTCAGGCTAGATGATTTAAAGCTGAAGGATTCCCCCCTAACACGTACATCAAAGTCTTCCTCAGAAACCGATGCTTTGGAGGAAGACAATCTTGTTCCATCCTTACCCACAGACTTTAAGGCACTAGGCGACAACAAAATTCGTGTTTTCTGGTCGAGGCTTGACTTTCGAACAGGCGGAGCAGGGGGTGACATGCTTCCAGACTTAGGGAGCATACTACCCTTCTGTCCATTAGCTCTCTTTCCTAAGGATGAGAATTTCAGGCTACCAGTTGTGTGCGAGGCATCATTACCCCATTTCATCTCAGAGGAGCTATGTGGCACTGAAACCATGCCGAGAGTGGTGGCACCCCGCTTGAGCTGTGGCATCTTGCTTAGGTCTCCTTTCTTAAAACTGGCCTTCTCACAACCATCCACAACCCTTTGAGATGTGGATGACACATGCATTTTGGAAGGGCGAGGTATACTGTTGCTATTCCCACTTGTCTTTCTAGATGGAATCCCACTCATGCCATTTTTTGGTGGTTTACCAACAGAGCTAAACTCAGAATTCCTGGCTGATGTTATCCCACTACTAGTGTGGCTCCATTGTTCATCTATTCTGCTACCTTGGCGTTGTAGCTCATGGGTGTAGCTTTTGCTAGAAGATGCAATTTGGGTGCTCTTCCTAGGGAGTGTAGAAAGATATGAGATCTGGGCAGACTGTGAAGTCATGAGTCTATTAGATTTCATTGACTTTGGACCACAGAGGGATGCTTTGGTACTGTCATGAGAAAGAGGGCACTTAGATATGGACAATTTGTCAACGGTTGCAGAATCATAGTCTTGTTGTGAAAAGCAAATTCCACTGTCACCCAAAGAACTATTTGTTCTTTGCTGGGAGAAAGACTCAACTTGTAAACCACCAGGTAAATCCATCATAGAGCTGCTGACCGGTCCCTTGCGCACTCCCTTTGATGAGAGGCTCCTTTCAGTCTCATCATTACTCGGGGTACAAATATTTGTCTTGCAAGACCAGGAGCTGATTGAAGAGTGTGCAGTGGCATGTCCATCTGTAGATTCCTCTTGTGACTTGGAAGCAGCACCTTGGTTCAGCTGGGACCTGTTTATCTGGCATGTGTAAGCATCAAACTCATCGTTGATGCTGCTGATAATGCTAACAGGCCGTGAGCGAGATGCCAGGGCCTGCAAAGAGCAGTCGCTATTGAAGCTAATGATGCTGGAGGGTCTCCCATTGTCTGGAACCAGGCCAGCAGGCAGCTCTTCAACCACTGTAAACACCAGCTCATCCTCTCCATTGAGCTCCACCGGCTGCTGCAGTGTAACTGTAGTCCTTAAAACATCCCTATCAAGGCACCTGTTCCTCAAAGTAGAACGTAGATGGCTCACCTCTATAGGACTTCTACTGAGGTGATGGAATCTTTCAGTAATTGGGGAGTCATTTCGTTCTCCTTGTCTTAGGGCTTGCTGGCTCATACCCACTGGAGGTGTCCGTGTGGCTAAGCCACACTCTGTATTAGGAACTGAGGTCTTTGAGATGTTCTGTGAGGACGAGGCATGGGGTTTTTGTATAGGCCCTCTACTAAAGACTTTCTCTCTCACAACAGGCTCTGAATCTTGCCTTAAAGTCATGTTAATTTCAGATGCGGCTCCATGTTGCAGGTGTGCAAGCTTTTGAAGAGGGGACTTGGCGGTCCTGGATGATACAGAAACACCTTCTGACATTTTGTCCGCTCCACTTTTGGAGGCCGTCTGTTGGCCTTTTTCTTCACTGGTGAATACAGATGTGCTCTCACTGCCATCAATACACTCAAGCCGTTCTTGTAACTCTGCAAAGGTGTTGCATTTGAGGTGGTCCCCATCAGATTTCGGTCCTTCTTTTACACGCTTCTTGTTTAGGGAGGGAATGATAGGAACAAATGCTGGAGGGCCTTCATTGTCGCTGAGTTCACGGTCAGAGATAGGGGCCCCACCAGGCCCCACATAGATCACTGTATCACATGAGTGCTCACTGCTGGAAGAGTAATCTGGATCACTGGATAACATTGCAGGGTGGTCTGGGTCAAGAGCCACAGTCCGAGGGTGGAAGGGTCTTCGTCTGATATGTCCCTCTTCACAGGAGCTCTCCCCTCCAGAGGAACTTGATGCATACTGAACAGAATAACAAACCACACTGACTTAAATATATCTTTGCAGTTAATTCACAGCATGCAATAAATTCAGAGAGGCGTCCCTTTAGGAAACATGTTAATATCAGCCAAAGTTAAAAGTGCACAGCAAAGAAGAAGCTAAAAAACTTAGGCATGGAAAGGATTTTTTTTTTTTTGATCTATAAAATGAATATATTCTTTCAAAACAGCTTAATTGTGGTGAAAATTGCCTGTGTAATGAGAAAGGTTACATGCTGTTCTTACTCTGGAAAATGCATTGATTACATTTGTTGATTACATGACATAGGTCACTGAGAAAATTTGCAGTTAAATTATCTCCTTAACATTTGTTTCTCTGACAAAAAAAACAAATCATTATTTAAATTGTGAAAGCCAAAAAGTAATAAAATAACAGTCATGATCTATTGTAGAATGTATACAGACACAAAATAAAAAATGTATTGACAAAATTCTGACAAAAATAAATACTTTTTAAGTTTTCATTGTACTGAAGTCACAATAAATGATTTAAAAAATATATCAAAATGATCTGTAAAATATGTTAATTCAAATAATTTATAATTATTTAAATATAGTTATATAGTGTTTTCACCATTAAAAAAAATGGTCCAAAACATTTTTTTCAGCATTTTTTACTTTTAGAATCAAGTTTAGTGCAGTACTTGCTATATTGTATGGTTTACGTTAGTACCACGAATCAGTGCTTTGTAAAGTTGTTTAAAAAAGACCATGAATACACAAGCATACACAAATGATCAATATATCAGTTTGAATTACATACCTTGGATTTCTTCTTTCTCATGCGGTGAATACGGGAGGCAAGCTGCACAGTGGTAAGAGATTCAGCATAATTGGCTGGCGAGTCAGAGATGTGGGCGATCATGGTGGTTCTACAGTTGATGTTGCCCAGCGATTCCCTCAGCAGCATGGTAAGCTTGCTGTCTCTGAATTATACATCAAAAAATCTTCTCGTTAGCCAAAAAGGAAGCTAGGCCTTACAACGTTCTGCCTCTCTCTCTCTCTCTAAGACCACTGAGAGGTTGTCTTAAAATAGAGGATTATGAATCATACTTGAATAAAAGAAATCCCTCCTTTTGATGCTCACTTTCTAGTGACCTGATTTAGAGTGTTTATATTTTATTCTGTTGTGGAGGATGTTATTTTCTGAAGCCACATTTAAAAGATTTTTTTTTCTCCTGCTCGTGCCACTGTATTTCCTATCCCACCTTCCGGTGAGTATTTCTTAAATCTCTTTCAGCATAAATGTGTTACTCCCCAACCCACATACCTTTCAATATATCCCACCTCAGTGCAATTCACACTGGCTGCATTCTCTCTTTGCAAAGCTGGCTAATTGGCTTTATTGATCTGAGGGGAGTGAGAATGAAACCCTTGTAGATGCAGATCAGGAGGTCTCGGTGCGTGAACAGTGACATATTACTACCTTCAACAGAGATCTATCATCTCCCACTTTTGGTATGTATTGATTAATTAAACCACAAAACACATACCTGTATGGCACATGCTTGGCTCCATTGGCCAAAGCTAGGATGACATTTCCAAGGGCACTCAATGACAGACATTGGCCTCTCCCTCCATCTCGTGTATGGCTCAGATCAGACTCACAACTGCCTAAGTCCAGAAGATGCAGACGGCTACGACTTCCAGACACTGCAAAGTTATACACAGCCTGTCAAAACAGAACTTGACATCGAATGTCAATGTAAAAAACACATAGTCTGACTGTTTACAGGGCATCTCTTTATTCCAAAACCCTAAACATTCCAGAAATATATAAAAAGCGTAGACATCCATGACAAAAACATGTAAAGCTCCATTTTTACACAAAGTAAGACTTCTGTCCTGTTTAAAAGCCATCAGCAGTACCAAAATAACTGTATGTCCGGCCAGAGCGCAACTGTAAAAAAAAATTAACCTATGAATGGTTAGTTGTCTCTTTGCATTAAGCTAAGATAGGAGAAAGTAATTTGTAATCAAAAAGGCCACTGGTCACATTGGGGACCTTATGAGATAGCAGTTGGACATAGCATCTTTGCTAAGTGGTGATTCAATATCCCTGGCAGTCCATCAAACAGCAAGCAATAAAAGTAAGTACAGCTAGTTAGATTACAGTCACATGTAGGCCACTAGGAGATTCATTTATTTCACACTGAGATTCGAGGCCATTAACCTCACGTCGGCAGGATTTACAAAGCCAGCGCTCGGAACTGAAACCCTCAGTGGAGCAGGAATGCAAACGAGCTTCTCATTTCATGCTGAGCTCTATAAACACCTCTGCAGAAGAGACTCCAGCCTCATTACATATTAAAATCTATTCTAGCTAGTGTCAACGGCCAGCACCCAGCCCGCAATGCAGTGACGGGAGAGCAATACTAATGATCATGCTAATGTTGACATGCTGATTTGACAGGATGGCTACGCCCAGTAATGAAAATGTGCTAACCCTTCTTGTTAGCATTCTCGTAGAACCGTTATCAGCAGGGCTAAATTGAGGTAACTGATATTCTCTGTGAACATGGGGAGAATGATAATGGAAAAGTCTGGTATCGTCTGCACTCGGTAACAGTCTTCTCAAAATACTAATGATGTATAAAGATATATGATATGAAATCTTGGACAGTGATAAGAGGTGTAAAACTTAATTTGTGAGGTTGAGGTAAATTACCTTTGAAGTAAAAGCATTTTAAGGCCTGGATGTTACAGTATGGCTGTTTAGCAAAACGTACACATAGTTGTGAAAATGAACACAGTGAGCCATACTTCCTGCTTTGGTGCTCTTCTCCATACGGTACTGGGAAATATGTAGGGTGAAGAGCATGTGAGAATTCCAGCGGTCCTCTTCCTTGCAGTCAGATCTGCTGGTGCTGCGTGCTGCCAGTGCTGCATCCAAGAAGAAAGCCGCCTTCTCTGCAGAGTACGCCCGTAACTCGCTCTGGTTCTGCAGCTGGACATATTTTAAAGTGAGAGTGAGACAGAGATAAAGAAAGACAGAAACTACTTGTCAGTAAATTAGATGACTTGAATTTACTGTACATTACCATTCAAATGTTTGGGGTCAGTAGGTTATTTTTTTTATGTTTTTAATTTTTTGAAAGAATTGAATCAAAACAGACATTAAAGGACCTCATAATGTTCAAAAAGATTTCTTTTTCAAATATGTGCTGTTATTTTGAATGTACTATTCATCAAAGATTCCTGAACACAAAAACTTTTTTCAACATTGATAAAAATAAGAAATATTTCATGATCACCAAATCAGCATATTCAAATGATTCTGAACACTGTGACATTGAAGACTGGAATAAAGTCTGCTACAGGATTATATTAAATTTTAATTTATATTAAAATAGAAAACAGTTATATTGTAATAATTACATAAAACAGTTAAACTATAATGATATTTACAATAGTATTGTTTTTAACAAACAAATAACAGTCATGGTGAGAGAAAAATAGATTTTTCTTTTTTTAATTATCAACCTCAAACTTTTGAATGGCATGTTTATAAAAAATACATAATGTGGCTCCTAAAATTGTTACATAAAAAAAAAAAAAAAACTTTTTTTTTTTAAGAAATAAGCTATGCATTGCCAGGGAATCAAACCCATGACTTTGGCATTGCTAACACAATGCTCTATTATTTAAGCTACAGGAACATTATGTAGACCTACACATGCTAAAAAACAAACTCTAATGCACCTGGGATCCACAGACTGGGTCCTCTTTCAGGGAAATTCCTGCTCCCTGACTGTCCAGGGAAGTCCCTTTGGAAAAGTCAGCCAATAGGTCTCTCAGCACCTCCTCCCTACCACAGATTTCCACAGCGGACACACGGATGGAGAATCGTGTGCCGGCCTTCTCTTTCCTTTCCTCAATGAGTTTGAAGAGCCAAGATATAGCACAGGGTGCCACACCTAAGCTCTGTGTAGAGCTGTCCCTGCCGATCATGGTGTAGCTTTTGCCTGTGAGGTAAAGGTGAACTATGGTGAGCTGGCATTGCAGATGTAACCAAATATTCAAGATTTAGGGACTGAACGTAATTTTTTTGTATTTACTAAATGTGATAAAGACTATACACTACATCATGTTTTAATTGTCTTTACATGGTTATTATTTAGCTAAAAAAGTAAGAAAATAAGCGAGCAGCATTTGTCAACACTGTGACATTGTCACCTGATTAACTTAGCTAGACTTAACTACATAATGATATAAGAGCAGGTCTATAATGAGATTTGTGTTAAAATTAGCAATGTGCATGTAAAACGCCCCTGAGCTAATAAAATTAACCCAACAGGATGTTAGTCATGAGAGAATATATAACGCTAAAGCAGAGCAAACGAGAAGCCAAGCTAACTATGGGGGATTTAAGCAGCGCGGTGGGAGGCACACAGTCTCTCACAGTGAGGGGCTCAACAATAAAAGTAGAAGAGAGAGAAACTGAGCACTTTTCAAACACAGAGTGTAAAACGGGGGCACTTTGTGTTCAACGAACTGCTATTACTGCTCAAACACATATGCCCTCTCTGCGTTTCCCTCCTTGCTAGGCAATTTCAAGTGCAGCCAAAACATTTGTGTATTTCACAACACTTTGCCTTTCGCCTCATGTGAGTAATGGCTACTCCATCTGAAAATGGATTCTGAACAATGCATTTTCTTTCAAAGCATGAGTTGTGACCGAGGGTGGTGGGTAATCATAACAATAAAGTTAATTACCGTAAAAAAGTAAAAAAAAAAAGTAAAAAAAAAAAAAAAAAGTGGGCTACTAGGTTTAAATAGATGTTTACTAACCGAGGTTGGCTTGACCAAAACAGAAGATGCAGCCATCTGCCCCGTTGACCACAGACTGGATAACCTCTGCCACTGTCCCTGAGCATACCTCCGCCTGAGGATACAAACCCAAATTTAAACATCAAATCAAACCGTTTTCAAACCAGACAGACAGAATGATAGATAGAACGACAAACAGAACAATACATAGAATGACAACAGAGAGAATGGCATACAGACAGACAGATCAATAGGCATTATGACAAACAGAGAGACAGACAAAACGAGACAGATAGAATGACATACAGACAGACAAAACAATGGACAGAATGACAGACAAAACGAGACAGACAGACAAAACAATGGACAGAATGACAGACAAAACGAGACAGACAGACAAAACAATGGACAGAATGACAGACAAAACGAGACAGATAGACTGATAGACAGACAGACAGACAGACAGAACAATAGATAGAATGACAGACAACAATACATAGTATGACAGACAAAATGAGACAGAATAATAGAACGACAGACAGAATGATAGAACTATAGATGGATAGACTGATAGACAGAAAGATAGAATGACAGACAAAACATAACGAGACAGAATAATAGAACAACAGACAGAACAATAGAACTATAGATGGATGGATTTATACATAAAATGATAGAAAGATAGAATGACAGATGAGACAGACAGCCAGAACGATAGAGAACAATTCCCTATGTAACATCTTGCTTGTCCTTGCAAACTTTCCAAACAGATGCAGAATACAGTAAGGACACAGATGAAGATTTTAAACCTTGGAATTGTGTGTGTGTATTTTGCAGCTCGAGGAAAGATTTGACAGAGTTGTTGTAAGAACAACCTCTGATGTGTGCTCGCTCAAAGCCTCTTTTGTTCTGAACAATGTGGGGTAGTCATTGATCATCAGACCTGATGTTTCTAGAACAGGAAACCCAAAGATTCCAAACTCCCAGAGAGTTCAGGAGGAAGCAGAGAAAAGAGCTCTGTTATCTTTTCCTCTGAGATCACTTCAGGCGCTGTGGGCTCAGAATGATAACCCCAACTCTCCAACCCAAACCTTTTATCTCCCTCACAAACCAAGCAAAGCGGAATAGCTCCCTTACGAACTGCTTTGATCTCAGCATGGATGTCCTGCCAGTTGGAAATCAAATCTATGTATATTTTTGCTTAAAATGAAATTATAAGTACAGGCAGGACATTGATGAATTCTCTTTGGAATAACTTGCAAAATGCTCGCTTATATTACTCCGATTGCCAAAAATGGAGTATTTTTTATACCCCTTACTGTACCTGTGAAGCATCTTGAGTGAAGACGGCATCAAAGGTAAACATCTTTGGGGCGGTGGCAGAGGTGGAGCGTGTGCAGGTGGATGGCTCACAAAAGGTCAGCTGTTTCTTATGGCCATCTACCTTGAGAAAGGACATGGATTCTGAGGTGTCTCGTGATCCTTTGGCAGAGCATATCCGCACCATTACTTTCACCTGCAAAGCACACAATTACATTCAAATCATAATTATATTATTACATAATTTTATTTGTGACAAGCTTGAATTTGCGGCTATACGGCTTTAATTGCGACATCCTACCCGCTAATTCTCGCAATAATTGAGTGGTTTGTTGCAAGAACTCTTGCCAAGGACTCCCCTCATACTGGCAACTTGGAAAGCATGTAATCAGCAGAAGATGAATGTCGAGATTCCCAAAGCCCTTCTGTCCCCACAAGGGAACATCCTGCTGTAAAGTGTGGCTGGATTCACAAAACAGACTTGCCATGTTCTGACCAGACACTTCAAATCAAGATGAAACTGATCATCCAAGCATAAATATTAAGGAGCACAAATGTTTTATAACATTGATGATAATAAGAAATGTTTCTTGAGCACCAAATCAACATAGAATGATTTCCGTAGGATCATGTGAACATTGGAGTAATGGCTGCTGAAAATTCAGCTTTGCCATCACAGGAATAAATTACAGTTTAAACTATAAAATAATATTTCACAATAGTACTCTTTTTACAATACCCTAACCGTTTGAACAGTAGTGTACTTTAGAAGTATTCAGAAGTCAAAACCTGGAACATGGCACAAAGAACTTGGAAAATTACAGACATTCACAAGTGACCTTCAAAATCATGACTAAAGTTTCTTACATCGATAGCAATGTGGTAAAGCTATGGTTATTGTTATTGTGGCCATTGTTAATTTCCATCTCTAGGGATACTGTTATGCGCCAGTGTTATTTTCAGTCTAAGATAAAAGCTTTTGGTTATTACTGTATAAGAAGCCATCTTCCTTATTAAATTAAAAAACTTCATTTAGGGGCCATGTCTGAGAAAGTAACATGAACTATCTATAATCACTATGAGACACATGATGGACTTAACACACTCAAGTTCCAGAAGGCAGGGTTACTGAAACTTGCATGCAACATCTATATTTTTTTACAATCTTAAACACAAGCAAATGAACGATAGCAAAATGAAACAACACATTCCGCACAACTGAGGCAGAGCAGTTTATTATCACACCTACTCAGTGAAGCAATAATGTACTTGACTGTTAGTGTTTAACGCCTTATTTTATAGCTCTGCCACTAGGGACACTTTTAGAGTAGACAGCAACAAACAGCCCCTGAAGTTTACAGTCCTCCACTGAGATAAAGTATTCAATTGGCAGACAATATGGATCTCTGTTTCCTGATCACACTATGTTCCGTACTCATAGTGACACGTTTGGCATTAATAAAGACTGTTACAGACTAAGCTTTCCCTGCCAAGAAATAGATATAAGATCAGCGTCCTTTTAAAGTCACTTGCCTAGGCAAGATAAAACAAGACCAAATTAAAATATAAAACACTTTCACAACTATAAAATACTTTTACAACTTGTTAAAACGTGTTAGTCTAGAACCATAATTTTTATTTAGCCAGCATGAGAATCCATTTCCAACATTAAAATAAAAACTAAATAAAATATATAATAAATAAAATAAGTAATGTAATTGCAACCAAATCTGACAGCAAGTGATCGCCATTTGTTTAAAAAGAACAGCTTTGACATTATGATAGAAATTCCTTTTGTGTTTAAATTACGAGTTTCAAGCAACTCGTTTTCAATGACACAATTCAAAAATGATTTTCTTTGGAAGTTGCAATAAAAATAGAAAAATGGAAAATCAAACAATTCCCTTGAGTGGAAAAGCACCAGTGATTTGTCATTCAGTCATTTCCACACAGATTAACTTCCATTAGCGCTGCCTTCCCACAATCACCTGTTCCTCTCTACCTGCCATCTTCTAAGCACTTTGACATTTCCTTCCTCCAAAAATAAAGAAAGCGAAAGTGTTCATATACCCATTTCCTTCAAAAGTGCCTCAAAATCAGCAAGCAACACACTTCAACTCAGTGGGGCTTATCAGCAATCACTTCACTGTATTTTTCTTGATAAACCTCATTAAAAACTTGCAGCTGCTTGCCTTTGGTGTGACTTTAGAAAACTTTTAATGCCTATTGAGCACATTTTCTAATGCTGTGTATGCACAATGCAACAACACGATCAGGTGCACAATTAAGGGAAGGAAAATGATTTATTTACCTAGTCTTCCAATTGCAATGGATATGATGATGTAATAAACTCCTCTTGAGATTTTGAGTCAGGTGACCTCACTGTTCTTAATGAGCGAATCGCCTCCCTGCAGAGATGACGCCATAATAAACCTGCACAACCTGCTGGTGTTTATGAGTCAGCAGTCTATTATAGCATCTAATGCTAAGAACACACATTATCCTCTTACTTTCCCACAGAGAAGTCATCTTAAACCAGAGTCTAATGGGTCCCATCTCTTTGAATTTATTTAAAATGCATCACCTGTGCTGGAGGAGGGTCATACATGGGTCAATGCAATCTTCCTTGTCTTTTAGACCTCCTGGGGGTGTTAAGAAAAGGAATGAGTTTGTTACCCAAAATAGCAGCGACATGCTGAGATGCTCATGATGCTCAGAGTCCCATGAGAGAATATATATGGAACTGTCAGTTACATGGCAAGATACAGCAGCATATGTACAGATGTTTCAGAGAAGACAGTCAAAAGACACGACCTCAGATCATTATGGTTAGCAGGTTAATATTAAGCAGATGCTCTTTATACAAAGTGACTCAAAGTACACTAATTGCAGTAACAGTTCCCCTGGAGCGACCTGAGATTAAGTGCTTTGCCTAATGGGTAGCAGTGTGCTTTAGCATTACAGTGAACTGTCCAGACACTGAGAATTATGGTGTTTTTAGAGGCAAAACAAATGGTCAACTCAACCCTGTATTGTCTGTGAGACTACACGAGGGAGATATAGGAATTCACAATAAATCGGCACCATAACGCTCATTGGCGTTGGCCTATATTAGAAATGTTTAACATTTAAATGGGATTGGTTGATATTTAATACTGTTTTTACATTTAGATTACGTTTGCTGTCATTTAACGCTCACTTAAAGTAAAATTTTAGTTTAAAAACACTGTTAAATGTAATCTTAAGCAAATCTCTAAAATAAAAAGAATTTTCATACTGTACATTAAATTTGTGGGTATATAAGTTGGGATGTCTAAAATTCACATGTAGAATTTCAAACAATTTATTTTAGTTTTAAGTGTTTTATCTCTTATAAATTCAGACAAAATTGTATAGAAGTTTAATATCTGCATTTTTCGGTTGTCAGCCAAAATAATTATCGGCTTATCGTATCAGACATATGGGCATTTGAATACTGTGCATCCCTAAGGAAGATTAGTTTTATTAGTTTAACCTACTTCACTGTAATGCTCACAAACAGACGAGTTTTGATACTAAACAACCAGCATGGGGCAGCAGGGATGTCAGTTTGCTCATTTTACCCCTGCTATCTTAAAACTGACTTATTTTCTACTGCCTTACAATCCCAAAAAACATCTGATCTGTTGATTGTTTTTCATTTACTTATAGGGAATCATCAAACACAATAATCCAGATGACAAAAAGTAATGCTCATAATTCTGGTGTTCAAATAATCCAAGAATGCGAAATCCAGAAATGGCCACTGGACTATCATAAGCATTTCTATACTGTCTATACTGTCCAGCACTAATAAACAGTCCTATTCTGAGAGATAAATATGTCTTTTATCCAAATGCCCCCTGATGTCATTCTCTGACACTTCTGTTTTCATACATTGCTTTTCCCACTCCCACGGCCTCTCATGTCACTTGCAGCGAGGAATGCTGTCTGGCATTCTGAAGGAGCTTCTTGGAATTCCAACAGCCTGGGAATCAGGACAACTGGGCCAACCCATGCTGTCACACACAGTCTGCTTTGATGGTAACCCGAGAACAAGCCAAATCGATAAACCCACTGAGAATTCTTGAGCAGAGGGCAGCCAGAGGTTTACACATGATGTCATTTTAATAAAGAAGAAAATTTGTTTCTGCAATTATGAAGTATAAGCTTTCATGTTAACATGGCTTTACTTATTATTCACTTTGAGATTACAATAATTTTGACAAAATGTTTGGATCATTTTTTATAAATCAAAAAGCCTCTGAAGAACTGACTTTACTGTACCTTTCCCATCCCGGGGCTGTCCTTAGCCTTTGACCCTGCCCTGAGGAGACATGGGGGTACAGGCGGGGGCGAGAGCTGCAGGGCAGAGCTGAAGCCATCAGTGTAGAAGAACGGCTCTTCTGGGTCAGGTGGGGAAGGAGGAAGCGGCTGAGGCTTCTTTCGTTTGGAGAGGTTCAGCTTCTGGGCAGCCCTAGGAAAGACCAGCAAACAAAAAGTTAGGTCAAGGAGTCACGTCCAGAAGGCTCTTTCCGCATTAGCCCTGCATTGCTATACAGCTCCATATCTGTCCAAAGATTTGAGATGAACACATTTTGAATGGATGAGTTCTTCATGTCTATGACAAACCAGCAGCAAAGAACTGCACATAAAACTACACTTATACACAAATACTTAAATGCTGCATTTATGTAATCAAAAATACAGTCAAAACAATAATACTGTGAAATATTATTCCAATTTAAAATAATTGTTTTCTACTTTAATATATTTTGTATTGTAATTTATTATTGTGCTGGCAAAGCTGAATTGTTACTCCAGTCTTCAGTGTCACACAAGAAACATTTATTATTATTATTATTAGAAATTTCAAAAACAGTTGGACTGCTTAGTTCTTTTTTATAAAAACACTTTTTTTTCAGGATTCTTGAATAACAGATTTATTTGAAATAAAAATCTTTTGTAACAATGTAAACATATTTACTGTTATTTTCTACTCAATGTAATTCACTGCTTTGCTGAATAACAGTATTGATTTCTTCAATAAATAAATAAATAAATAAATAAATAAATAATTAACAAATCTTACTGACCCCAAACTAAATAAGCAAAAAAAAAAAAGTAAATAGAGAGTGGGATGCAGAAAAACTTGATAGAAAGTCTTAAAAGAAAAGACTAAAGCATTCCTAATCCAGCTACATACGCATGGACATAAGATTGCTGACAACAGGTAGTTAAAATTTGAAGAAGAAAAAACTCATACAGTTAATGGTTCATAAAGACAATGTCTTTGTTATTTCTAAAAAAGCTACAGTAAATGTTTTATTTTAGGGTTATGGTTAGGCTAAAGTAATTATAATTAGCTACATAGCCAAACGTATGTGGAGACTCCTAAGTTTGGCTTTCCAATTAAGTTAAATCTTAATGTTATACCATGCAATGGCATTCTCAAGAATTGTGTTCTTCCAACAGATTGTGGAGCACCCTTTTCCATATAGAAATGTTTTGAACACCTTTGAGATTAATCGGAACAGTGAGTCAGACTCCATCACTCAACAGCAGTTCCTGACCTCACTGTGTAAAAGTGCATCCATGTTCCAACTCCAACATCTACTGTAGTAGAAAGCCTTCCTAGAGGAGCAAAACCTTTTAGGAAGGACACGATATTGAAAATGAAGTGTTCAACAAGCACATATTGGTGT